>NC_068276.1:24927163-25555774 GCF_025860055.1 Xyrauchen texanus
ATGAATATTTAACAAAGGCTTCGGTCTGCTCTTGGTTGGATGCATGTGGAGGAGGATTAAGGAAGACATGCGTGGCCCATGACCCAGAATTGCTCTTCCTTTTCAGGACACATCTTCCTAATTCACTGCTGAATCTCAGGAAAAAGCTAGGCCAGGTAAATCACACCAGGACCTTCTAATAGAGCTCATTGTTTTCAAAAGGCCCTTGGTTTTTTTAGGACTTCCCCAAAAGTCTCCAGAAGCTCATGTTGGGGGTTTTAAAAATGCACAGAAGCCTCCAACTGGATTGACTCCAAAAAACAGACCCTCATTTATAATTTCTCATGTGAATGGATAAAATAATGCAGCATGTAGTTTTAAATAACTGGAGCAGACATACAGGGGCAGATCTTTGATCAGAGACTGGATGAGATGTGCTGTTGGCAGAGAGGCTCACACAGTGCTGTCTTACCTGATATACTAAGACAAGTTCTTGTCAGGTCCTGTGGAGGGTTGTTTTTGCTATTTGTCCCATGAGCAGTGGGGCTACTTCAGGCTGGGGGTTTGTGACATGGCTCTTGTGGTGAACATGAAGGCCAGTTTGTTCCTAAAAGAGAGAGACAGTCTTGCCGCTGGCCAACTATCACTCAGTATGCCCAACCTCCTCTTCCTGAGCCCCCAAAGAAGCCCACTTAAGTGTCCTTCAAAATCTAATCTGTTGTGAGATGCAAAAAGGCTTCTGAAATAACAGGATGACAGACAATGAGAAAAGCATGTCTTTGCCCTTTTATTGCCCACCAGTGTCTTGCTTTGCATCATGAAAAAGTCTTGGATGTGTTTGTAATTCTTCTAAAAAATCTTAATTTGAGTTCAGCAGATGAAATAAGTCATACACATCTGGCATTAGGGTGAGTAAATGATGAGAGAATTTTCATTTTTGGATGAACTTTCCCTTTAGGGCTCTTGTCAGGTCTGGATGAATTTTGTCAATAAAAAAATGTAAACAATGTCCCACAGGGATATTATATATAATGCTGAAATATAAACCAAAGCAAGATCATGTTTTATTAATGGCCACTTTCACTATTTCATAGCTTTTAGTTGTTAGTTCAGTGTAATTACAGTTTTCAGTGTCGAACGAATTTAGATCATTTGTTCTGTACGCATTAACACAGCTATCTAAATGCAGAGCATGATGCTGCAGCAGTGATGGACTAGGCTTGAGTGACAGTTTTTGACAGCACGTGCAGCTGTGTGAACTTCTGCTGTCATAAAAGTCCCATTAAATAATCTCTCAATAAATTACGCATTGATTAAAATTAAACCCAGTAATGTAACGACAGAAACGGCGCCCATTGTAACGAAGTTAAAGTAAATTTTTTCCATTACAAATTTACTTGAGTGAGAGTAAAAGAGTATTCACTTTTAAATCTACTCTAAAAGTAATTTTTCCCCAAAATTTTACTCTAGTAAATGTACCACATTACTACCCACCTCTGTATAGAAAGGATTTAATGTCCACAAATATTTCTCACAGACCATAAAATTGTATTTTGCATTGATTTTGTTACAAAGCATAAAGGACAAAGTTTTTGTCCTTGTGATGATATCATTATTTTATAGCTGTTTTTTCCTATGCACATTTGTGACAAACAGTGCCCACCAGTCATTGTTGCATGAGCTAGTCTCTGTCTCTGTTTGAGTTTTTACCTTTCAGATGAATCCATTTGACTTGGATTCTTTTATTTGATTTTCTATTCAGAATTAAAAAGAATTTTGCCATGACAAACACATTCTTTCAAATGTTTTTGTGTGTGTGTGTTTAATTTTATGTGAATATATTGGGTGACTCATCATCTTCCTGTACATGCTAAACGTATAGCTAAATTTGTTAAATATTAAAAGTAAATGGACATTGTTCTTAAAGTGGGCATCTTCCCACATTATCCCCTATAGAGTAGTGTTTGATATGAATCACTCGTGTCACTTACTGTATGTCAGCAAGAGTCCGATTATCCTTCTTTCAATCCAATATAAATGTATCGTGGTGTAGTTCCTTATAAACGTAACAATTGAATTACTTTTTAAGGTACTCCTTTTTACTTTTATTTTTATGTTTTACCCAACAAAACTTTATACTCACATTTAGTGCTCTGTGAGAGTTAATTTTAAAACCTGTGTACATATGCAGAGGTAACCTTTTTTCATCTATTTTTCAGATGGATATTCCTTAAGACAAACAATAACAACTGTCCTGTTTCCTCCTCCTGAGTGGATAGAGCAGAGAGTGCCATCTACTCAGAGCTTTGCAAATGTGTTTAAACTGATAGTGTTTAACAGTGAGGCTCCTTTCTTATATCAGGAATCTTGCATTCCAGCATGGCTCTGCCAGGCAACTCAGCTTCAGCTGGGCCTTTATTTTAGTCCAGTATATCTTCCTGCCTGTGATACTGCACTAGTTGTGACCCACATCAGCTGACATCTTAATTAAATCTTTAGAATCCCTTTAAAACATTTTATTGGGAGGGAGAAATATGGGCTTTCTCTGGATCAAGAAAGGTCACAAGCCTCCCCTTAGACGGCTGACGCTGAGTATATTGTAACCATATTTACTGATTGTGTGCTTTTGGATAAACATTCAGTACGCTTGCCCTCACACATTCTGGAAAATGTCTTGTGCGCCCCTTTAGGGTCTCTTCTCTGCGTGTTCGTAGATTCACCCCAGTACTCACAGGAAACCCCCTGCTGGTATGCTTCTGACAGCAGAGAAATGTCATTACAGGCCAAAGATGAATAATAGAATCAGCCACACTGACACATTATTCTGCACTTTATCTAATTAACACCCCTGAAGGTCATTTAAGGATCATAATGAGATATGTTGCAGGGTATTTAGACTAAAAGTGTTCTGTTTAAGGTACAAAGTCTGTTTTAAGCTACCAGGGGTTGCAAAATGTAAACTCTTTTGAAGGAGAATATCCTTTCTTCCCACAATGTTCAAACGGTGCTCATATCTCACAATCTGTGAAAGAATGGAAGTGCTGCTCCAGTTTGCAATAATGTTTCCTTGTCACACATATTTGTTGCTTAAAAAATGGCACATATCATTGATTGGTGGAAAAGATTAATTTAAAGGAGTGGGGGAAAAAAGTTTGAGAGGCATGGGACAAATGTCTTTTTTTTCCAGATACACTTTGATTTTACTTGAATTGTGAGTGATTAATCTGCCTTTTGGTTGCAGCTGTCATCCCTCATTAATGTGCATTAGGGAATGCATCAAAGTGCATGAGGCTGCATGTGATTAATTTATACAGCACTTGGGATAAGGAGAAGCGTTGCAGGTGCATCAGGCTCAAGGCTGCAAAAAAAGGCAAAGTTAATGGATCACACTCAAGTGCATTCCTCCTTTGGAGTGCATCACTCACTCTGTGTCATTTCAAAAATCAGCCTGTCCGTTCCACACCTTCAAGTCGCCTGACCTAAATAACAGCTCGAATCACGGGAGCTCACTTACACGTCGATTGCCCGTGGATGTTTTAAACCCCAAATGTTTAATTTCCTTGCAATCATATCATGATTAAACCAAATCAACAATTCCCTCCATTTTAACCTCATGTCAACACCAATCAGCATCTTAAACAGAGATAATCAGAGCCTATGTCATGCATATTTGGTGCTATATGTTTACAGGGCTGGCCCATTTTTCGAATCCCCCATCTATTAGCATTGAAGGCAGAGTGCCAGAGCCTAAATGGAGGGTTAATTTCTTAATTAGCTGTGAAAGCAGGTAAGGGGAGTCAGGCATTAATTGGTCCAGCACAGTTTTAATGATGTAATTATTTTCTTTGGCTGTGTCTTTGTTTGATCTTGAGAAGGATCATATGTGAGGAGATGTCTGTCAATGCACGTCAGTCAACCATTTCAATCTTCAAGTTCTCGGAGTGCATTTGAACCTTATGGCACTTCACCACTGGATAATTCAAATCAGATTTCTCTGTTTAATAAATAATATCTTGATATCTTAAAACTTAACAGTTCTAAACAGACCAACAAAAAGATTAGATGCAAACTTTTTTTGTTTTATGATGCTGCGTGTCAATCTTGTTGATGTGAGCCAGGCTATGTGTTGATGTTTTTGTAATTTTTATGGGCAGTAAGAAGTCAGATCTGCTTTATTTAGCCTCAAATTATACTTCAAGTTACTTTCCATTGGAAGTGTTTGATGAATCTGATCAGCAGTTTGCTTGTTACGGCAGGTGACTGAGATTGCTTATTTAGATGAGTATGCTGATGCAATTACAGAAGCAATTAGAATTTTACTAATTTTAGAAAGTTTCTACATCATGATTTTACATGTACCCAGTTCACAGCAATTCAGTGAGCTTGACATTCACATTTTATGAGTGTGAAACATACAGTATATTATAAGTTGTAAAGTGTCCTTTAGTTTGTAGAAAGGCACTATATAAAATAAACATATTTTTCTTCTTCTACTACTACTTCTACTTCTTTTACTTCTTCTTCTTCTTCATCTTCTAATTATTATTATATACCATGTGACAGTTTTATGGTGCAGATGCTTTTTATTTCATAATTCCATAGCGCTAAAGCAATTATTTATTATATATTATATGGCATTTTTAGGTGTCCGGTTTTGATGCAACACTATTACAAAAGCACAGTATGTCCAATTATGTTGTAAAATGTTATTTTACAAAACTGTTTAAAGAGGAAGCATACATGTTTCACTCATGTAAACATAACTTAGTGTACTGATTTGATATTTCCAAGATTTATTTATTTATATGTTGTAAAAACAACAACCATAACAAAGTTGTAAACATCATAAACGCACAGATGTTTTTGAAAACTCAGTATGGCATGGTAACATCTTTATACTGGGTATTACACCTTTCATCATTATTACCTTGAAATAGATGACACTGGTTCCAGAACAATATTTTCATTTTACTCATTAATCTTACATTTCCTCTACAGTCTCTTTGCAACGTTTGTCTTTAATGCATAGTATTGTTTGGAATACATTTTGCTCATTGTCTATTAAATTTTCATTTGATGTGCTGGTGATCGGTGCGATAATGCTAAACAAACGGAAGGGTTGCACACAAACGGCAAATGCAAATTAATATTTGATTGAATTCCCACTAATTAAATGATAATGAATATTTGATTGAATAGCCCTCTCCTCCAGCATGGTTTTAGTGCAGCTTAGTGTTCTGTGAATCACTCCTTTTCTCTATGCTGTTTTTGGCACATCCTGTATTTAAACCCAGTGTCTTTAATCACCCCCATTCATCCCCACAGTCAGCGTTTCAGTCCAGGCCCCATTCAGGACACCCATAATTGGACGGAAAATGTCAAAACCTCCTGTTTGCCAGTGCTCAGGTACAGCCACTGGCTCCTGTGCGGGACAGCTTGGGCATGGTCCAGCTTGGCTAGAACAGGGGCATTTTGTCCCACACATTTTACGCTGTAGATGAAGAGGTCCAATGAGCCCTATTCCTTGCTCTTTCGAGACAACCATTTTCCAAACATTAAAGTCAGACCTGCAAATGTGCTTTTAAGTGCCAGCGAGTGAGATGTTTTCAGCTAACATCAAGCTGCTAATGATTTTAATGAGAGCTCCTTGTAGAGTCATCTTTATTTCATTGAATACATCACACTAAAACAAAATCAATGCACAAGATTAATTAAGGCCCTTTTAGATGCCTTCTGCTGTTTTTTTATCTCTATTCATGCACTCTCTCTCTCTCTCTCTCTCTCTCTCTCTCTCTCTCTCTCTCTCTCTCTCTCTCTCTCTCTCTCTCTCTTTCTCTCTCTCTTCTCTCTAAGCCTCTCCAGATGAGGCGATGCTGTGCTGTATTTCAACGTGGTTATTTGACATTTAGATGTAAGGGGGGGGAGAGAAAGAGAGGGGGGGAGACAGTAACAAACACAGGGACAGTTTTTGACAGTTTTTTGTCATACTGGAGAGAAGAAAGGTGGCTGACTGTGAGATGCTACTTTGAAGCTCCGGAAATTTGTAATGAAAAATTTAAGCTACAAGAGAGAGAGGGTGAAAAAAAAGAAAGAAATCGAGCCATTCATTTGGCCCTGCATACATTAGCTGGTTGGTAAATCAAAGGTTTTTGCTATGTGTTTTTGTCATTTGGACTTTAATAAATATCTTAGAGAATTGCTTTGATATTCCAAAATAGTCTCTGTGGCTGGTCCACATTAAGAGATAAGGGGGGAAATAATCATCAGGACTCCTGGCTCTAATGAGAAGGTTATTGCACCCTAATTATCATAGGCAGCTCTGCCTCAGACCTTCAAAGAGCCCCATGAGACCACCCGAGAGAGAGACAATACACCACACACAAACACACAGCTCTACCTGAACAACCACTCTAAAACAAGTGAACTCAGTCATGATCACAGAGGATGTGTACATGTTTAAGGTGCATACATCATTCTTCTGACTTTGTTTGGACTATATAGAGTTTTCCAACAAATGATTTGCTTATGTGTTCTAGGGAAATACTTTTGGCAGTTTTAACATGCAAGTGTAAGATACAGTGTATCTGGTTTACAATCAATTATTTTGTTTATTGAAATTGTATATTTTACATGTGTAATTGGATATATATCTATATATATATATATTGGTTATATATGTCATATGCTATGAATGACATTCTGTAGATCCTATTTTATATTGTCAATGCAGTCAGACATTAGTAACACTTATTTTGATAAAGCTTATCCTAAGTAGAATTTGCATGTTTTGCCCTACTGAGATGTACATGTGGGGTATAATTAGAAGTTATTTGACCTACAATAAATGTTTCTACCAGTTTTATGTTATTATCAAAGGAGCAATACACTTCTGACTTGTTATTACCATCTGTAATGATGGTGTGAAATAAAACATCAGAGAATGTCACTCTTCCTTTGAATAAAATAATAAAAAACAATTAACTGAATCAAATGTGATAAAACATTATCACATATAAAATATTATTTATGTCTACATTCATCTCATGACTCATCAAATATTAATTAAGTTATAAATATTGATATTAAATATTGTTGGTTTTTCAATTATATAGTAAGGCAACAATTGCTGCTCATGCATGATGTGGTAGTCACATCAGTTAATGAGTATGCATACATAACATTCAGTATGTTAACCATGTACAAGAGCATTCAGCTTTTCATCTCAAACTGACTCTGCCCACTGCAGATTCTATCAATGGCAGTTCTATTAGACACATTTCTTCAGGATTATGCGTATGAGTATTTTGTTGAATTCATTTGCTGAGTTGTAACAGTACAAGTGTCTGTATCCTTGAGTGTTGACACGTCGGTGACAATCGGTGCAAAGTGTTGCAATGGACAGGGATCATTATTCATATATATTTAATCACTGAATGCCACAATTGACCATGTACTATCAAGTTTGAAGAGAATCGTGTAATATGCTACTATTCTGTCAAGGGCAAATATCTTGAATGTTAACCTGAAGGAATAGTTCACAAATGTTTTCATAATTTACTCACCCTCATGCTATTCTAGATGTGTATGACTTACAAACAAAGATTTTAAGAAGAAAATTCCAGGGGTCCTGGGTGGCTCAGCAATTAAAGACGCTGACTAACACACCTGGAGTCGCAAGTTCGAATCAAGGGCATACTGATTGATCCAGTCAGGCTTCCTAAGCAACCAATTGGCCCGGTTGCTAGGGTGGGTAGAGTCACATTGGGGGAACCTCCTCGTGGTCGCTATAATGTAGTTCATTGCTCTCGTGGCACGTGGTGTGTTGTGCATGTATGCCGCGGAGAATAGCGTGAAGCCTCCACACGTGCAAGGTCTCCACGGTAATGTGCTCAACAAGCCATGTGATAAGATGAGGTGTTCGCTGTCCTTTTCTGCATATCGTGGCACCGTTTTGTGACCGATGTAACGTGGCAGCTCATTGTTGATTATTGCGGCCCATTCGGCACATTTCGTGGCCAAACCACTAGCCCGCTTGGTTCTCCCGATGGTCATTACGCCCCTGATCAGCCCAAAACTGCGCCGGCCCACCGGGAAAATGCCCAGTATGCCAGATTACCAGTCCAGCCCTGTGTATGACCTACTATGCTAAACATCAATCATACGTTTGTGAGCAATTTAGCAAGAGCATACACTGCGTACCTTTTTGTAATAATATGGTATTGTATTATAATATCTATATATCTATCTATCTATCCATCTATCTATCTATAGAGGATTGTTGTTTAGCATAGTAGGTCATATACCACGTAATATCTCCATCATGTCAAGTTAAGTGAAGTCAAATCACATTTATTTCTATAGCGCTTTATACTATAGGCTACAGATGGTTTCAAAGCAGCTTCACAGTAATAAACAGAAAAATAACAGTAATGTTTCAAAATGTATCAATTATGAAAAATACTTCAATTTCAGCCATAAAGCAGCTCAAGATGGTAATGTCATTATTCAGCTCAATTCAGTTCAAATTTTGTGTTCTCATCCGATAGTGTCAATACAGTTAGTTTGATAATATTTTTGGAATATTAATAGTCATTTAAGCCCTCAAAGCTAAAGGTGACAATGGCAAGGAACCAAAACTCTATCAGATGACAGTAGTGAAGAAAAAAAAAAAAAAGAAATCATGTATCCTGTAATAATACAGTATGTACCCCGTAGTTAAAAAATACCTACAGTAGCCTATATGTGTAGGTACACTATTATTACAAAAGGTTACGCTGTGTATGTTCTTGCTTAATTGCTCTCAAAGTAAGATTGTTGTTTAGCATAGTATAAGGTCATATACCACGTAGTATTATAATAGTTACACCTTAGTTATAAAAAAATTTACTGTATAAATTATTTGTAATTTTCCAGGTTGTCACCCCTTTATTCCCAAAACTGTGCATATTGTTCCCTTATACCTACAAGTATGTCCTGTGTAGTTACACTATTATTACAAAAAGGTACATTAAAATGCATGGAAGCCCATAGAGAGTCCCCATGATGGGGGACTAACAAGTGTGTGTGTGTGTGTGTGTGTGTGTGTGTGTGTGTGTGTGTGTGTGTGTGTGTGTGTGTGTGTGTGTGTGTGTGTGTGTGTTTTTGTGATTTACGAGTACAATTTTGTAAGTTACAAATTAGTAATTACAAGGGTTTTATGCTATACATGTGATTTATGAGGACATTTCTAGTGTCCCCATAATTCAAATCGCTTAAAAATCATACTAAACAATGTTTTATTGAAAAAGTAAAAATGCAGAAGGTTTTCTGTGAGGGTTAGGTTTAGGGGTTGTGTTAGGTTTAGAGGATAGAATCTATAGTTTGTACAGTATAAAAGTCATTATGTCTATGGAAAGTCCTCATAATGATAGGTAGACCAACATGTGTGTGTGTGTGTGTGTGTGTGTGTGTGTGTGTGTGTGTGTGTGTGTGTGTGTGTGTGTGTGTGTGCGCGCTATCTCTCAGCCTGTGAGTCTCTGACAGCACTGTGGTTAGATAGGTGGAGTGTTTGTACTGCTGATGTTTTTGGGCCTGGAAAATAAACCTCCCTCTCCATTCCTCCATTTCATCCGAAAGCCAAAGGCGGATTCTAATTAGGGCCGTGACAGATGTGTCCTGGGATAGCGCTGTTTACACATGAGAAAGTGATGTTCCCTCTCTCTTCCTATCTCTTAATTTACATTTCTGCTCCCGCTACTACTCTAGGAGACTTTAACAGGAAGTAACTCCATTCCTGAATAGCATCTACAAGTACTGTCAACCAATCCAGTGTTGTTAATCCTGCCTAGGTTGCAGGTTATCCTCAGCATTAATTGATATTTTCTAAAGCTCCCTCTTTTTCATTCTTTCTGTTTTACTCTTCACTTCCCCTACAACACAGGTCCCTTTACTTTAGCCAAAAAGTGAAAGAGAAGAGAGAAGACAGACCCCATCCGTTCATGCTGCATTTATTTCAGAGTAATTAAAATATATGAGAGGAGTCCATGGCCTTTGTTTGACGATGCAGAGAAACAAATGATTATTTATTTATTAGGCAAAAATAGGATTGGGAAAATAGTGTACACATTTCATTATTTATGGCAGTCTTAATTTATACAATCCTGTGATTTGTTTGTAGTTTCTTTAGCTATGCAGGGAATGAGTTTTCCATTTTGCATTTCTGGATATGTCAGAAAGATGAAAACTTGCAGATCCACTCACACAATAATGAAAACAAAATTACTCTGTGGCAGGGCGGAGGGCAGGGCTGGGTCGTGATCGTACACACCTGGTCCCGTATTAGGCTAATCAAGCCTCCCGAGAGGGATAAAGGTCGACTGCAGAGGATCGTGCGGGAGAGAGAGATAGTTTACGTACATGTCCGTCATGTGTGTGTTTGTCTTTTGTTTAAGTTTTATATTAAACTATTATTTATATTGACAAGCCGGTTCTCGCCTCCTCCTTTCCATTGATCCCTTCAAATACTCCCATATGGATATTAATCACAGTATACCTCTCTATCTTAGATGCTGCTGTTTAATTAATCTAATTAAGAATTGTATCTCAATGCTATTATAACAGACATTTGAAAATGCACTCAGTAATTGTCTTGTTTATGTCATCTTGGACTTACACTGACACCTATGGGCTTGGATGCAGCATCATTAAAAAGCAAAGGTTTTCAGTTACCGATGCCATTGAAGAAATTCACTATTCACGTTCAGCAATGATTAATTCATGAGTGAAGGTGTGCAATAACAGCTGTAACTGAGATTACATGAGTAGTGTCAGATACAGCATAGGGACTTTGATAGTATTTGTTATTATTGATCCTACCCAAGGACCCTAACATGGTCACCCCCATAAGGGGACCCTCTTCATGAAGAATAAAACAGCTTTTATAAGCTTACTAAAATGACTGGAGTCTTCATCTCGTGAAAGTGTTATCTATTTCATGCATATGTTTCCAAATTACTGTTCATTTCTTTCGGAGTATAGATTTTTATATAAGGGAAAAAAAATACTTAGTGCACCTTTAATTGAGACCTGGGACATTTTCTGATTTCTGTGATGAAAACATTCAGGATGTCCTGATTGTTCTGACTTTTATTTTACAGACTTCATTTCTGTTTAAGTTGACTTGTATTGAGCACCACCTTATGGACACTTATTGCAGAGAGGTTCAATAAAGGGAAATAGGAAAGTTAATTTAGTTCTTTCACATGTTGCATCAGAAACATACAGGACTCTCAATTCTCATCAATCCTTTGCTTGTGAAGTTTTAGAAACCAATGACTGTAAGTAATTTTATTCTTATTATACTCTACATCTTAAGTGTTAAGGCATTTTTGGTTATTGAATGCTTACCAGAGTTATTTTGATTAAGCAAGCATGATGTAAGTCCATAAGCATGGTTACTCAGAATTGTAATGTTCCTTAATGCTAAATTGTAATCATATTGCTTACATTTGATCGGTGCTGTATTAAGTTCATAATTTAATTTGTAATCTAAAGATTTAGTCTGATTTAGATGTCCTATGATATGTAGCATCATGTTTGTGACATACTTGGTCTTCAAGATTTACTCAAAACACAGTTTGTTTGAGATTTATATTGAAAATTCATTACATATATAGCGGGAATTCATTGTATTTTCTTTATTTTGTTTTAGTTTCACTCTGATTCATGACTGAGGTGACATGAAGTGCAACTCTACCTACTGTACTTCAATAAATACTGGAGCTAGGATGCTCAATTCTCGACACTTTCATTGAATGGAGTTTAGCTTTCTGTCAAACTCCATAAAAAAAATCACAGAGGGTGGACAGTATACTGATTGAAGCTGAAAGCTGATCTGAGAAGACCTCCGTTGCTCTCATTGGTTGTCAACTCTTGACTGATTTTTTGTAAGATACTGAGGCATTACATCATTAACCTTCAGGATCAGATTAGTGCCAGTTTTGCTTAAATTGCTAATTATGCCAGTTTTATGGTTTCTGTTTGGGTGTTTCCACCTAGCAGGAAATGTTCCAACAACTTAAGGTGATGTTATTTAAAGGTTATAATGAACATCATTAAAATAATGATAATAGAACATCCATATTTTACACTTGTCTTAGTGCAACATTGTTCCTTTAAACTAGATTGAAAACTTACAAATTAAGTTTTTGCATTTACAGGAATGTTATGTTAACCTTTAACTACACTGGACATTTTAAACTTCCCTTAACCACAATGTAATGTTTCACAAACATTTTAAGAACACATATTTGTTTGCTGGGTTTGTAAGAGTGAGATTGAATAACTACATAAATATGGGCTGTCGGGTTATGGCATTGAAATACTCAACATTAATGCTCACTCAAAAGAGGAAGCAAATGTGAGGTCATGAAGGTTAATGAATAATGATAAAGTCATACTGTGTCCATACATGTGATCAAACGTTTGAGTATTTAATCAACCCTTTAACCATTAAAGGGTTAGTTCACCCAAAAATTCTCTCTTTATTCGCTTACCCTGATGCCATCACGGATGTGTATGACTGTCTTTCTTCAGCAGAAGAAAAATGTTGGAGCTCTGTAGGTAATTATCATGTAAGTAAATGGGTGTCATCAGGCTGCTGGCTTTTTGACGGTCTAAAAGTCATATTTAGGCAGCATAAAAGTAATCCACACAAGTTCGGACGATCATTTAATGTCTCTGAAGCAAATCGATAGGTTGGTGTAAGAAAAAAATTGAAAATTATAACTTGAATATCTTTAGAAAATCTTCCTTCCAGCAGTTGATGCATTAGTGACATAAGGGCTTTGTATACAACAGAGGAATGAGCATCACGAGAGAGTTAGTTCATTTCAAACATCAATAAAGAGCTTGGCAGAAGAAACAACTTATAGTTAATAAAGTTTTAATTATCCATTTATTTCTTACATAAACGTATCAAATTGCTTCAGAAGACATTAACTAATCGACTGGAGACATGTGGATCACTTTTATGCTGCCTAGATATGCCTTTTGGACAGTCAAATAGCCAGCAGCCGATGGCACCCATTTACTTACATAATAAGGACCTACAGAGCTCCAACATTTTGCCAAAAATCTTAATCTGTGTTCTGCTGAAAAAAGACATCTGGGTAAATGAATAATGAGAGAATTTTCATCTTTGCGTAAACTATTCTTTTAAGGGCTGATTGTTTACAAGAAATTGTGGAACAAAAGGCATATGTAATTTCTCTGTCAGTAGTTCTGTTTTTTAACTAGAACATGATATGACTTGAGCAGTAAACAAATACACCAGACAGAAGAAGAAAAGAGATGAAGAGTGTGTTATACTTGTAATCCATTGACTGTACAGCACATTCTCTCTCTGTTGGTGGTACCAACCAAGGGGAATTGGGGTCACGGCCACCTCATGGACTAGCACACACATACACACAGACATGCATATCACAGTCTCACCCGGCCACTAGAGTGTGTTCTGCAGACCCTTCTTTCCCCTGGGTGTACTCTCTGAATATATTCACTTTGACATCTGCTCACCCCCCAAATACCCCATCAACCCCCATCCACCTTATCCACGACCGCCCTATTATCATGAGCTCCTGTGAATATAGTGCATTCTGGGTAAGAGGGTCCATAAAAGAATGATTAGGCGATGCTTTCAGGCGCAAGACAGTGGTAAAGACTTGCTCTTTGTTGAACAAAATGGAAATGCGCAGACGAGCGTTGCACCTGTTGAAAGCCCTTGTGGTGCACGCCGGCGCTCATATGTGGCATTATGTGCCTTATTATTTATACAGGGCTGTTAGCTAATATTGCATGTGTGTCTCTGCAGAGCACTCTCTGCCATCCTTGAAAGTCACAGTAAGAGGCACCCAAAGTTGCACCGACAGGGGCTCGACCCTCACCGGGGACTTTGTGCATTCTGAAGAATTCATAGCTCTGCACTATTGACATAATGCATCTGTGTGCTGTCTGATAAGCATTCTTTTTCATCTCCCCTGTTCAACTCCCTCACTCCACATGTTATTATGGCCTAGCGCTCCCAAACCTGCTCTGAATTTTTCAAGAGTACATTTAAACAGCAGTTCCCATTCTTGGGAGTGCAAGAATATCATCCCCTCTTTTTTGAAGTGCTTGATATAAGAGAACAAATCCCATCTCACACAACTCTGTAAATATTTGCTGCTACACTGCGGTACATCTACAGGAAGACTGTTCAGGGCAGTGTATTCTTTATAGGGATAGTTCAGCCAAAAATGAAACTTCTATCATCATTTACTCACCCTCATGAAGCCTGACATTTTGTTCTGTTAAAACACAAAAGGAGATGTGGGGCAGTGTGTTATTCTTTTTTTTTTCCCCCATACAATGAAAGTGATAGTGATTGAGGTTAACATTTGTTTTTGTGTGTATTCCATGGAAGAAAGAAAGTCATACGGGTTTGGAACAACATAAGGGTGAGTAAATGATGACAGAATTCAAATTTTTGTGTAAACTATCCCTTTAAACCTTCTCTCCGCAGCCCTTGTTCACTAACACTTCAGGGTGTCATCATTGTGCTACTACATCAGCTCATTAGATAAAGAATTAATTACTGCATCAGATCCCTCTGAACTCTGGATTTGCAATACCTTCCAGTCGCTTTAGACAGCTGCGGGATGTTGCGAGAGGCCACGAAAGGGTTAACAGCATTGTTCATTCATCTGCAGCGAGTGACATTCTTTATGCTAGAGCGACCCCTGATTAGGGGGTGAGCTTTAATGGCAACTAATTAGCCAACCTCTTCAGCATGGCATAATGATCAAACGAGCTGTCACCGGGTACCTGATACAATGATCCCCTTCCTCACTCTTGTTATGATATTTTATTCCCCTGCAATTATGCATTCCCCGTTGCACCACGTATGTTTATTGCCTGAAGCACACGTCAAATTAAAGAGCAGCTTATGCACCTGATATTTAACTATTGCCCACTGCACTACTGCGCAGGATGGGGAAATGTCAAAGGGAGCAGTCCACTTCAAGCAAGCAAGCACTGTTTCTGAACACTCTCTGAATAATGAAATATGCATTTTGAAGTTAGATAATATTTTTTTCCTCCGTAAAATCACGTAAACCTTTTAAGTCATTTTAAATAGAGAATCCTTAAAAGCAGCCATGTATTTATTTTGACAGTACAAGCTTTTTTAATTTATTGTTAGAATTTAGAAATAGGATTATTACATTTGTCTTTTGGTCATGTTTTCTCTCGTCAGAGTGGAGAGAAAACAGAAAATTACTTTGAATAGGCTTTGAGATATAAACAATGCTGTTGCACACTTTTTATGTTGTTTGTTTGTTCCTTCCATGTACACTCACCCAAAATATATACAAATTAACCAACAGTTGGCTTATTCCATGGTTGACAACATCTCTTGAGGCTTGAATAGGATGATATTTGTTACAAAACAGATACGAGTCCTGCTTTTATTTAAGAAAATGAGCACAGATGTTTTTAATGTTATTGGTGGTAAAACTGCACTGTAAGGAAAGCTATAATTTAGAAGATAGTTAATTTATTTTCCTGACCATGATGTTCTATTTGACCTGTCCCTATTGAGATTCCCAAGCCGTCTGTCTTTCCCCTTGTGTTCATGGCGAAATTTATGAGCATGTAAAATGTTATTTTGATTACATTCCAGCACATGTCTCCTCCTTTCAGACCTAAACAGCTACTTTTTAATTGACTTATTCTTCCTATTTATTCAAATATTATGTTGTGGTCAGAGTGTTTAATGCCTATCTCTTCCTTTTAAAAGCTTCAGGGTTGCACCAAACGTGTCGGTTTTCTAATTACACATTTCTTCAAAACAGATTGTCAATTTGGATCTGTGACAAAATCTCCTGAAATCTATTTCCCTCTTTGTCTGTCTCTCTCTCTTGCTGTCTATCTGTCTCACTCTTTCCATCTTATCAAGCATGCTCATCGCACAACATGTCATGCCTGTATTGCACATGTACAATTTTTTGGTATTAGCTTAATAGAGTATAGAGCATAATTGCCTTAGCTGTGCCTGTAATATCCTGCTCTCTTAGGAAGGCATATTTAATGTGTATTTTGCCCTCACTGGCTTGTCTTGTTAGGGCTGATTGTTTGATTGTCTCCAACAGGCTGGCTCACCTCCACAGCGCCACAGGCAATAAATACATATTTATTACTCCCTATTTCATTGCCGACGTAGTTATAAATGACTGAATTTATTCAGTCGCTTGACTGCTTTATGTAATCGAATGCTTTATGAATGCAGCAGATTAATTCATTAATTGCGACAGCAATAATAAATGAGTGAAGTGATGTTCCCTTTATGATTGCCTTTAAAAGCCCCCTCATATGTTTGAGCAGTGAGCATTTCATTCTGTTGAGAAGAAATTATGTTTGAAGAGATGAAGAGATTCAAGTCAGGTACCTGACAAAACATGCCACTGTTTTCCCTCAACTTTTTCTGTGCTTTTTATCTGTAGTTGTACATTTTTTCAGTTACATATTAATGTTTCACAGTTTCCTGAGTTTCCATCCCCATATCAGTGATTATGAGATCTATGTAAAAGTTCATTCAAACTAAATTAATATATCTGTGTATTCAAATAGATGGTAGAAGAAATGAGACGTTATAATTAAACTTCAACGTCTTTGTGTCTTATCCACAACTGTCAGAACAGATTGCCTGGAATTTATTTGTTTTTTATTATTATTATTATTTTAAAGTTGGGTAGGGTACAGTGATGCTAAAGGCACCTCTTAAGGAAAACATGCTTTTTTTCTGGTCACGTTTGAAAAAATAAATGTATGTAATTTTTAATGACTATCGATAGAGCAACATAATTTCTGTGAAAAGAAATAATAATGGGAGGGTTTTTTTTTTATTCAAATTCTTTTAAAAAGAAGGTGGCGAGGGGGCCTTTTACCCCACACTTTGGTGGGGTGTGCGGGGGTTATAGTGATATTGTGTATATAAAGGGGCAACAGTTATATTGCAAAATGTATCTATTTAGGCAAATACTTTTTAAACAGCAAAATTATTTTTTTGAGTAACAAATTAAGATAATGCTTATTCAAAATAACCACTTCAGAAAAAGGTGCACTATTTCCTGTTAATTTCAATCGCATTTGGATTTTTTATAACATCTGAGGTATTCTTTAAAACAAATTAATCTAAATGATGACTAGATCAGTCAGTGTGAGCCCACTTTGAACTTTATTCACAGCAAAACAATTCTTTATGGGGGCCTTTAGCCCCTGCAAGGTTTTAGGGGTTACCCCAAATACAATCCTGTCACTTTTTGTACAGTTACTGGAAAATCTTTTCATTTAATCACTTTGAACAAAACTGAAAATTACAAATAAGTATTGTGTCTCAAATAAATGATATTATTTCAGGGATTAAGGCATTTGCTGTATTTTAATAAGTTATACAATTTTAGATCAAATTGCCTCAAAATCAACCTAGACATTGCATGTGCAGATGAACTCATGAATCAGGATTTTTTACATTGGTGGGACTTTACCCTTTTTGTACCCTAATAAACAGTATCTGTAATGTCCTCAAATTAATTTGAAAATGTACTCAGTATGTAAAAACAATGTGGCACACTCTATTTGCTCATCAGTTGTGATGGAACTCGAGGAAAACCAGAACGCCATGCTCTATTCTCTCATTCAGACACAGCAGCCAGTACTTTGAGCACCTGCTTACTAGCTGTAGATATAGAATGCAGGTGGTGGAAGTTCCTCCACTGTGCCTTAGATACCATAACACAGATGTCATGGTGTTGTTCCAAAACCACAATCACAACATATGGTAATTGCTGCAGAATGAATTTGCTGGCCTTCTCTATAGTCGGGTGGGGGGGGGGCTGATAAAATAGAGAAGTCAGCTACCGATGCTGCCCAGATCGACCGCCTGCCAAAGCCGACTGAAATGTCAGTTATGCGAACGAGGTGCCATCAGGTAAAACCATTAGCACTAGTGATAGCCGTAGCTATCCCAATGTCAAGTGCTACTGGGAGGGGAGTGTTGAATTATTCTGCAGCTGTGCTCTCCACAGACATTAGTCTCTACTCAGTGTATTGTTTTTTATTCTCAGGGTGCCTCCCCTGGACATCCTCCTTGGATAAATTCGGGTGAAATTTAATATGTACTACATGCTTGCTTGATACATTTACCTGAGATGGTAGTTCAGGGATTATAGTACAGGGAGTGATGAGGGGGAACTTATTGCTGTTGAAGTATGTGTGTCTGCGTTTGAGAGTGTGTTTGTGTGTATGTATTCTCCCTCAGAATTAGGTAAAAACAACTATAAAGGTGTAATGAGTTTATGATTGAATTCACACTGTCAAAGAATTAAAAATATATTATGCAAAGAAATAGGATCATAAATATAAATGAAGCGAACGTGTGCTCGGTTCTTAGTTCATTATATCAATCTCAGACTAAAAGTGTTTGTTGCATTGCCAAATATTTAGGTTAGATGAGCGCTATTTGTAAAGCCCTGTTGTGAATTCAGGAAATGCTCTGAATATTTGCACATAGTTTGACAGAGCTTGTTCTTGTGTATAGACTGTGTTAAAACATTGTAGCACTTGTACAAGAAGAGGCTGTGATTTACGCAGTGCAGATTGACCTGCTCTCCATGTTTTTGAGGGCTTTCACATTGTGATGGTGGACTTCTTTTGAGAGACACTGTTGGTATATTGGATGTTGTCACAATTTCTGATCTGTATTTGAGGATTCAAATAGTCAGTGTTGGGACATACAGTGCTCATAGGCAGTAAATAGGGGCTGCTGTCTTTTTCTCTCTAGTTATAGATGTTCTCGCAGCCTGGCTAGATTGGGTGCGATTTTGCTTCTGAACAGATGAACTATGCCATTATTCATACTCACTTCCTGAGCCTGCTGAGTGTGTTGTTATAATAAATGAGTGCTGTTTTCAGTCAGTAGTTCTATGGCTCAGTATACAAACGCACACACACACTCACTCTCACACACACTCACACATTTGCATTGTACTTAGATCCTGAATGCTTCCTTTGCAAGACTCTAACTGGGAGCTCTCAGAAAGGTCTCACTTGTGATTTTATGGCGCCACCATCTGGTCATCTACAGGTCAGGTGAAAAGGAAACATAAAATGATAAATTATAAGAAGTTATAATTAAATTATTAGTTGTAGTACTAGTAGTAGTAGTAGAATTAGTATTATTATTATTAATAATAATAATAATAATGTTGTTATTGTTATTATTATTATAATTAGTAGTACTAGTATTTGTATTAGTATATTATAACATTATTACATTATTATTACACATACGCCATTCCACAGAACAAGTAAAATCAATGGTGGTTTTATTAAAAAAAAATCATTAATAGCAGGGTAATAAATCCTAACTGTACATCCTCTCTTGGTTTTTGTTTTCAATCATGGAAAAGCTAAAAAAAATCTATTTTTGTTTATAATCATACGAAAGGATAGTTATTCAACTAATTCAAACAGCACAACAGATTTAACATTTGACAGACATCTTTTGTTATATATGAATATCCTCATCTGCTTCTGAGATCAGAGATCCTCATCAATAATCATCATTATTCATAAACTATGATGTTTATAAAGGCGAGATAAAAATAATCAGTTGTATTAAAACATTTTGTTACGGCTTTTTGCATACTGCAACTACCCATTTTTGAGGGATACTATTATTATTATTATTATTTACACCTTTCTCAGACAGTGTAAAGCTGTGGACTGCATGCCTACTTGCGTCTACTGGCCTGGGAGTAATTGGCTCAATACACATATTGATCAGATGAGTATGAAAATGACATCAAAATGTCAGTTGTTAAGTTTATTGATTAAGTCGTAAAGTCTTGAGATCATTTGAAGGAGTTTTTGTTTCCCCACTCTGCCATTGCTGCATTGTTGAGTAAATAAAATCAGCTCTTAATGAAGGGGAACATAAATAAACATGACGCTGTGGAACGTGGCAGGGAAGGAGAGCTCAGGTTGTTCTGATGTATTGACTGGTTGAAATGAGATTGGTGAGCTGAGGTATATGTTCATCAGTGAGTGTAATTCTGAAGGGAGGGCGGTTGCCATGCCAAAGCAGGGCTCAGTATATCAGAGAGTTCATCATGAAATAGACAACAGGAGCAGGTTTGACTGTGTATTAGGCTCTGTTGTCTCTCAGAGACTTTCTCATGCTGCTAGAGGGACACATTATCTCTCATGTCTCTCTCTAAAACTCTCTCTCTCACACACACACACATACACACACAGAGGGATCAAGGGTAGCAGAGAAAAGGGAGAATGAAAAAAAGAGGGGAGAAATCATTCGATTTTGTTTCTGTCCAAAGGCCACAATTGTGATGCTCTAGTTCCCTGATTACCTTGTCATGTTTTTAGCAAAAGAAACTTTGAAGCTTAAAGAACAGTAGTCTATATAATGTTCAGAATTAGATGATGTGGTTGCATGTTGTTATACAATTTGTGTAATGTTTTTAATAATCTTACATTGCATTCCTTACCTTTTGGAGAATTTGGATATTCCGTAATTGTTGTTTTAATAAAATATATTGAAATTTAGCTGAGCAAAACTTTAACATGTAGTCTGAAGAACAGATGTTGCAGCTATTTCTTCTTTGTGGAAGGTTCTTGTTAATATGAATATTACTTATCATCACATTTATTTGATCAGGCTCTTTCCAATTAATTTTACTGTGTGAGAGTGTTACGATAATCTTAGATGGATTCAGCTCACTGAAATAAAATCCTGCTCATGGTGTCTTGCATCCTGTTAAGCATAAAATCAGAAATTTACTGGAATGAGTTCAGAATCTCTCTGTCATCATGAGTGTCTCAGGCAGAGGCCTGGCCAGAATGGTGGCATGGGGTGATTTCCTAAAAATGAGCTTTGCCACCCCACTTGCCACCCCATTTCGGACCTAGCTATTATAGTGGAGCCAGTGAGCAATGGCATAACCCGTTCGTTATACAACGCTCGGCGGACGACATTAATGGT
This sequence comes from Xyrauchen texanus, assembly GCF_025860055.1. Taxonomy (NCBI): domain Eukaryota; kingdom Metazoa; phylum Chordata; class Actinopteri; order Cypriniformes; family Catostomidae; genus Xyrauchen; species Xyrauchen texanus. Next base: position 24,948,216 of record NC_068276.1, read on the forward strand.
TGCCACCCCTCACTACACTCTTGACCCCCCCTCCTTTCCTTTGCCACCCCATGCATAATATCTAGGACACGCCCCTGGTGTCAGGCATCCTGCTTGTGTTTGCTCTGCTGAGTGTTATTGGTGTTTATTTTGAAGAGCTCTGGGCACTTCCTTGACCACATGTTTGTGCTTTAGACTGCCCCCTTCTTCTCTCTTTGAGCATTGAGGAGTACATTTTTTCACAGCAGTGGTTTCTAATAGAAACATGCTCTGCTTTAAAATAATTGTGCATCATACTTTCCCTCCTCATAAGTATGTTTACTGTATACTGTATGACTACAATGCCCATAGATGCTTAAATAAAGCCAATAGCAACTGGAGCTCTGTCACCTTGAGGATTGGAACCTTCTGTAATGATAAATATATGTGCTGCAATCTTCACACTCAAAATATGGTCTCGACACTCATTTTCTCCTCCCAGTCCAAAAAAATGAATTTTTTCCTTCCAGGAAGCTGCCTTTGATGTGTAGTATTCTGTTTGATTTGCCCATTTTAAATTATGTGTGAATAATTTACACAAGCTGTTATGATGTCTCCAGCAACAGTGTGGATATTGTTCCATTGAGTTAGAGTTCACAGCATGCTTCCGAAGCCTGACTTTGTTGCAAAGCAAGGTGCAGAATTGGTGAGTGTTTTTTCTTTGAAAATGGTTTTGAGGAAGAAAAAGCAAAAATGTTGAACCAGCAGATGGATCTTATCTCACATATGAGACTGTTAGATCGCCATTCGAATGATGTTTGAATAAGCAAAATATATACAAACTAACACAGTGTTAAAACTAATTAGTAGACTGCTGTGCTAATCCTTTTTCTGACTGTAGATAAGTACATCCATTGTTATAACAAAATAAATAAAGACAGACATGCCATTGTTTACTGTAAATAAACAAACTGGGTGCCAATTACATTTTCTGTCTTTGTAGAAAGTGTTAATTTAGTATGTCATACACATATGTGAAGAATTAGCGTACCCAAAATTGTTTTGTGTATTGAGGGGAACAATTGAAACAATGCAAAACCACTTAGCAATTAGCTTGAAGTGAAAATCAGTCCTCCTTTCCTGATTAATAAATTAAGCAATCAAATGGTATTGCAGAACATCTTGTGTTTTTAAATCCATAAGGATCTCTTTCTCAACGGCAATTCCAGCAGTGATGACAGCTGACTCGTCAGCAAGATCTCACACTCTTCGCTTTCAAATTATGCGTCACTCAAGGCCAGCTAGAAGGCCTTGACCGGACATATCCTAAAGATCACACCCACCAAGAACAAATAAATCAATCTGATTGGCTGATGAATCTGACAATCTGACTTTAGCTGCTCATTCATTTGCACTGTTGAGGGATTCTGTAGAAATTCTGAAGGCCTGATGGGGTGGAGCTCAGACTCATGCGCTGCTTTGGGCATGGCATCAAGGAATAAATTCAACTGGATAAACTTTTCTTTTTTCTCTTTTTGTATGTAGATTAATTAAGAGTGGAAAGCAATTAAAAATACATGCTAAAAGGTGATTGAAAATGAAATGATGAAAAATATTTATTTATTTGGCATGTTTGGCCAGCAGAGAAGGCTTTGCTGGCCCTGAGAATTTTCCACTGCTGTATAGTATATATATATATATATATATATATATATACTGTATATACACAGTGTATCTTGGAAACATACTGATCCATATAAATCTGACATGGTTTATGAGAACATGTTGGATATTTATTATTAGACTATTGCTGAATAGTTATACCATGATCCCATGTTTAAAGGAATTATAACTTTAAACGTATGCATTTGGCACATGATTTTATCCAAAGCAACTTACTGTGTATTTAATGGTGTCCATTTTTATCAATTCATGTGTTCCCTGGAAATGGAATCCATGATTAAGCAAAAGGAATAATAGTGCCATTCTAATATTCCCATCCCTTTTTTTTACCCATGATCTCCCTGTGCAGACTGTCGGATGTGTATCATTGAGTGACATTAATGCAAAGTGATTATAGATTCTATTCCAAATACTGTGTGTGTGTCTTCAATTCAAAGAAGTCTGTTCTAATTCAAAGAATTATTGCATTTATAAAACTCTTGATCTGTACTTTAGACATCTTGGTACTATTATTGTGTTGCATCCTCATGAATTCTGAATGGTAGGATAATATTGACTCGATAAATGATGCCAGATGCTTATGCAATTAATGCCTTAATATATCCTTTGTTTACAACAGCATTACTTTATTTATTTTTTTATTTGTATTATGAATCTGACAAATCACTAGCACAATGTAACAACTAGAAGAATACTGTGACACTCATAATGAATGTCTGATGGGTCAGCATCATGCCTCGTAATGCTCCCATGTGGATGTTTAGAGTGAGAGTCTCTGAGGGTGGTGGAGACATAAAATAAATAATCATAGACATATGACACTGTGAGTGTGAAGTGGGAGGAAAGAGCCTGTCACCTCCTGCTGCTAGACCTTTAATATTCACACAACCCCACCCGTCACATCCTCCTTTTAGGTGGAAACAGATAGAGCACCAAATAGCAGTGCAGGGGAGTAAGAGCACTACTTCTTTAGAAAGAAATTCTATGCATCTAAGAATGCAGTGGTGGTAATTAATGTATTTATTTATTTTTGTATTTATTTACAGTATATGTTCGTCTAAAAGTAGGTTGTCGGATATTCTCCACATGAACAATATTTCACCCATGCAACAGTGGTTATTAAAAAAGTAATTGGCCATTTGTAAATGTTTTGATATCAGACTACTCCATTAAGTACAAAATTAAAGCCTTTTTTTTCCTAATGATCAAACTGCATAAAATTGTGCTTTGTTCTAAGATCCCAAGATAAAAAAGCATATTAACTGGAATATAAATGAGCTTTGAACTCAAAGCTGCTAAATTATTATAATACCACCCTCAATTTTATGTTTCAACCTCAGAATAACTTACTTTCTAAGTTTGCAGTGTGCATTGTTTGACAATGGGAAGACACAAAACCACACAGAATTCAAATGGAATAGACAAATACTTCAAATGGGAAGTATTCAGTTTGCCCCTTATAAATTATGATATGTTCTTCTGTTAGTGGCCTGCCTCCCACAAATGAATAAATAAATATAATTGTAATGTACATCCATCCCAGCCCCTTTTCTTTTAGGTATAATCTAATCTTCTCCATTAGGAGCAAAGTATGTGAGTCTTTGAAGATAATTAGCAAATGCAGTGGAATGTCTGCAATGCTTGGCAGGTGCATTTGTTTAGTTCCATCAGGTGAAATGTGTGCTGACAGGGGTGGGGTGATTGGGGGCGGGGGGTTACAGGAAGAGACGGATGTTCGAGGGAGGTGGGTAGAGGTGAAGACTTTCCATTTAACACCAGTAAAAAAAAAGCCAATTTATGAAATGAGCCTTTGAAAAAGGTTTTGATTAAATTAATTGACTACAAATACTATGCAATGAAGACAGATAAATGGTTTTAGATGTCCGAGAATGGTTGTTTCTGACAAAGTTTTAGCTAACAGGGTTTACCCAAAAAACTTTCAAATCTTTTGAATATTTCCTCATAATGTATAAACATTGTGAAGGGATTTTGTTCTACTCTGAATACTGGATAAGGCAAGTCCCTCTGAAAGTCTTAAAATATTCTCTTTAATTGTGATGGTCATTACCGCTACACTGTTTACCATCTGTAAAGAACAAATTTGATCTATTTAGACCTTTGTTGTCATCATTTTAAAAAGCAACAATAAAAAAAGTATGACATTTCATCACTATCCAAAGATCCATAAGGCATGATTTTGCTGGATAATTTGTGAATAGATCATTGTGAATGATTTCTCATCAGTGACACAGATGCACAATGGAGCCCAATTAAATTAGTTATGTGAGAGCTCATTTGCAGATGCCAAGAGCATAGTTTATATATAAATGCTAATATTTGAAAGTCAAATTAAAGTTGAAAGGGCTCGTAATAACTGTTAATTAACTCTTGTTTTCATTTTCATACACCCCTTGACAAAGTTGAACTGAATGAAAGATTCACAAGGCTTCTCTTTAACATTTCGGACCACAAAGCTAAATTTCAAAGCATTTGGCTCTGCTTTTGAAGTAGGCTATTCTCTGTAGATTAGATATTATTTTAAGATCCCTTTGTTTAAAAATTCATTTTTATTATCCCTGCATGAAATACAGGGGCAATTCCCTACATAGCCGACCATCAGTGCAATTAACATCTTCGATCGAGACAGCATTCCTGATAATTAATACAGACTTTGGGGCTCCCCTGTGATCGCTCGCAGGGGTTTTATTCTTCTGCAGTAACCATTCATTTGCAGAATGAGATTCATCCTAATGAAAATGGAAAGTGAAACTTTAATGAACACGACTGCCATGTCATAATTATAAATATTTTGAAACTACATCGACCTTCCACGTTGGCAGACTTTACTCATGTAGCTACATCGTGCCAATTAAGCGCAATGATAAAAATGAACACTTGGTGATTTTACCCTAAACCTAACCCTAACACAACATAGGTACAAGGTGAGGCTGCAAACAACTGTTTTGGAGAATATTGACATAACAGCTGTGTCTATATATTGGGGTGTCTATATTTTTATCAGAGCTCAAGAGCTTTAATATGTGTTTGATCCATCAAGCTATTCCTGTTTCAATGAATGTATTATTAAGTATACTAAATGCAAGTAAGATATTAGCTCTTAAATTTGGAATGATTCGAAAAACACATTCGCATATATATTAGGTCCAATGCCAAACTGAACATTTTGTGTACTTGATGGATAAGATAAAGTTTACATGACTTGACGTACAACTTGCACTTCAACATGTTTTTTGGCAGAATGCATGTCAGTGCACATTGAAAAACAGCAAGATAGTCAGCATCTCTTGTTTCATTGATCTCTGTGCAATGTCTTCTTTTTAACACAACACAACAGTGCAACACTTTTGGGCCTTCTCAGCTTTTGTGCTTTGGATTCAGATCTAAAAACAAGGGAAGTGTTTTAGAAGCAACCATGTAAAGTGTTGTCTCTGTTTGTAAATGCAGGGTAAGCCATCCCTTGGGAGTACTCTAAGTGTTTTAAGAACGTCCTTGAACATGGGCAGCGTTTGATGAAGAAACAGAAGAGTCTAAAGCATGAACAAATAAACTGTTCCCAGAGGAGAACATCTCAACCATCTACAAAACACTGGTCCGGAGACAGTTCAATAGTGCTGTAGTTTTAACAGCTGCCAGGAAGTCCTCAAACTGTTTTAAGATCTGATAGATGTGTATAGTATGTCTAAAGTCCCATGCTAGGGCTAAAGTAAGATCTTTCAGCTGGGCAGAGCCACAGACACAACTAATCTGCACATCACTCAGACAAAAGGTCCACAAGGCCCCAGAGATTTTTTTTCTCCACAGAATTTTTTAAGAGCATCGTTCTACAGAGAATATGTATCAGAGGTCATAATGTGTATTCTGTTACTGTATCCTTAAGGACTCAATGATTTACCAAGAATGACTAATTGCAGCAAGGATCTGACAGCTGAAGAAGAAAAAACTTCAAACGTTACAATCATATAGCAAAAATGCCTCACCAGCTCTGATCATATGGGTATGTGCATTTTCTGCAGAGAACTTCCTTTTTTGCCAAAATACCATACTTACTAAAGTTATGTAAAGCCGTAATATAAATTAGTGTGAGATCTCCATCAAAATTGTAAGAAGCTTCCAGAAAATTTCAGAAATTTGGTTTAATGTCTTTAATGTCTAAATATAATGATGGATGGATGGATGGATGGATGGATGGATGGATGGATGGATGGATGGATGGATGGATGGATGGATGATATAGCACACTAAATAAGAACAGTCTGAAGGCCAATTTTGGTGGATGTAGCTTGAAAGCTCTAGGAGGAGTTACAATTGATAATTTTGGTCTTGCTTTGGGGATTTTGGAATAACACTAGGGCCACATCCACACTAATCCACTTAAGTTTGAACCTCAAAATAATTTTGGAGCCCAAAATAAGTTTGAAACAGCTGAGCAACAACATTCTGTTTGCAAACATTCAGAAACTGGCCGCACCGCTGAAGGAGGCATTTAGAGGTACATTTAAATATGTAGATTACCTGTACATAAAACGTCAAACTATAACAATAAAGTGTGTCATTATACATTATAATGCCTTCATGCCTCATTATATGAGTATAATTAACATGAGATCAGTAAAAGGTGCTTTTTAACCTTTCGATGATGATTTAAAGTAATATACTGTATATGCAGTAGAAAATAATTTGTCTTGTATATATTTTTGATTTGATAGTGCTGATGCGCTAACATGCTGTATGCAACTACAATATGCACCAATTACTCTCTAATTATTATGGCACTGATACTACTGCATAAATTGGTAAATAAATGAGTGTTAATGATCAGAATACAGATAAAATAATGATAATAGGTATTTTTTAACAGGCTTTTTTGGCTGCAGATGGAACATGAGTGAACGAATATATTTATTATATATTATTTATTTATTAATTTATGATATAAACAAAAGAGTAAATAGGCACTTAAGAGTATTTGAGTAGATTTGATCCTTTTTGTAGAATAGTTAAGCAAAATAAACGCATTGCATGTTCTTAGAAAATGTCTTTACATGAACGGTTGTGCAGATGTAGGCAAATTTGCACCATGCAGCTTGCTAATACCTCTACCCACTGGTGTGTTCATGTTGACTGATCTAAACCGACTGATCGGAAATTAGTTGTCAGTTGTCGGCCTCAAAGTAGGTGGACCTCCAGTTCACACCTACCGATGATGTGGACCATTGAAAGTAAGAGGGATTTTTAGCATTATCTTAATAATAACTTCTTATTAGTGTGAATGTAGCCTTAAACAGGTCTGTGGAAAAACTGCATGTTGGCTTTGTCAAGCAAGCATAATAACTGAATAACAGCTATTGTACTAAATTGAAAACTATGGTTTTTGAATTATTCTGAAAATTAGATGGGCAACATGGCAAATTTAGTCCCCAAAACAGTTCTCAAATGCTTTCTGTACACTTATTAGTTATTCATATATACAGCAGGTGGATTAAAAACAGTAACCAAGAGTTAACTTAACAGCAGTTAATAAGTGATTTCTATTTACACTGTTTTAAATGTAACCACATCATTTTGCTACATGTTTATCATTGATATATTTCACCAGATGCTGCTGTTTTATTTAAACAAATGATTATATAACATTAACACATATTTTATCTTTATGTAATTTTCCTGTGATACCATACAAGAGCTGATCTAGAAACATAACTTGGGGGAAAAAAAAACTCTTTCCTCGTCTCTTGCTCTTTAATACAAAAATCTTATTTTTTTGTGACTTTCTCATTCCTGCACTAGCTGTACAGCTCACTCAACCAGAAATAGATACTTATGCTGAATAAATAAAAGATGGAAGAAGTTCTATCAGAGTTAATTCCACTCCGCTCAATTATACAAAGGCCCATGTATTGGAAAGTTTGAGCTGAGGACGATTCTAATAAATCTGGGCTTTAACACAGGGCATTTAATATCAGCGCTTCTTAATGGGGTCTTGCTGTTGAATTATCTATGGAGCCTCTGTGATTCTAGAAGGACCATCAAACCCCTGAACTTGAGAGCTCTGTCTTGTAATTGAATAATACATTACATGTGGCAATTATTTTCGTTAGAGCTAGATGGAGAAATCAATAACCAGGGGATCAGATCAGTGGCTGCTGTGCTCTTGTCTTGCCTCCCTTGTGACCAATTACATCATCACAGTCCTAAACACCTGCACTGTGTCCAAACGCTGAGGACTGGATCCAGAGGAATGTTAAATAAATGCTGACGTACTACAGGATAGTGAAGCAAACAGGTGAAAAGACTGTCCTTTTTATTTAAGGAGTACATAGATTTATAACACAGACTGCAACAAGAACATTTTGTAGCTTATTCCATAACAATAGAGATATCAGACAAATTATGAGTGAAGTGAGTGGGGCAGCGCATCTTTGTTGGGATAATAGATGCTAGTTGCAAAGACTGACCTGATGTAATAAATTATACAAGTTTATTTAGCTCCAGGCAGTATTCCCTATGACATAGAGCTATTTTATTAAGTGGGATTAAGAAAGCCTTGTATAATGAACTCCCACTTTTATATACACTGGCATTTATAAACAACACATCAGTCAAGGATCACTCAGCATGGTGGAGTCATTCTATCAAGCAAGAAAAACAAATACAATTTAATTTTGTCTGAAATATTCATGGCCATTAAAAAGGTGGATAGCAGGTCTCATTAGATCTAGATGCAACATAAAGCTGAAGAGACCACCTGCTACATATGAAGGCTTTATTTCTCACATGAAACTTATAAATGTTTCAGCTAAATAGACTCCATGCAGCCATCAGCACAAGTTTTTAAACTTGTTATGATGTTTAGCAAATAGTAATATGTAATTTTAGTATTACAAAATGTTCATTCTGGGAACTGTCATGAATCTGAATATGGCCTTTAACCTGACAGGCAGAAAGTGCATTAAAGTCTTCTAATTGGCTTGTAAACTTTTTGGTCACTTTTTGGTCCACTGTTTACACAGTCCTGTGCTGTTTCAGAGTGGTGAGATATCTCAGGATGCATAATTCAGTGATATTTTTTCAGGGAGTAAATGTAAATGAAATGTAAATATATTACATTCTTTTAATGTCATTATTGAACATTGGTTATTTTTTTTTAGCTCTTTGGCATGTTGTTTTTAGTAGTTTGGTCTGCTTTCCCCTTTTTCAATGTAAATTTGTATCTGTACTGAAATAATTTCCTTGAAGAATGAATACAGAACTATGATAATAGCATCAAATAAAAAAAAGTTGCCAAGTTGTCCTGATTGCTAGTATTCTTAATTGTAAAATAAAATGTTCAGGGCTAACACTAAAAGTCAAATGATCGTACGGTAATTCAACATGCTGCTTTCAAAAAATAAAGTATAGTGGCATTGACCCCATTCAGCGAATTCCTGTACTGACAATCAGCATCCCCCATCAGACATTTTTGAATCAATTCAAGCAGAAGCACATTTCCCTGTAGTGCTACTGATAGCTTGTTGCTTAAGCAACCCCCAAGACAAAGGTTCTGGTCCCATGTGGGCCAGGAAGCAATACAATTCGCATAAACAATAGTGAGCATGATTCTGCGGTTGCATTTTCACTCAAACATTAAATTTTTACTCCACTGACTGTTAGGCTTATGCACTGACTGTTGTTTTTTTTTAACTAAAAACAACTAGCTTTTTGTGCTACTTTGTGGACATTTCACCTGGAAAATAGAGCTCACATGTGCCCATATATTAAACATTTCTTTCAGCATCGTCCACTGGGGGCAGTGGTTTGAATTTCAGTAAGCACAGACCGATTTCAGCAGCAAAACTTTCATTTTTCATTTTCATTTATACAAGTTATTAACCACACACACAGTTTTTATCCACACAGGTCTTTCAAAGTTTTTTTGACCCAGTATCTAGATGGCAGGTTTTAGTACAACGAGCCACTGAGAAAAACAAGAACAGAGGAGACTCCATCCAAAATGGAGGACAGAGAAATCTTTCCTGAACCAAAGAGTTAAACAGATGATAGAAAAGGGCCTCATTAAATAAAGATAATTTTCTCTGTACCACTGTAGCATGGCAGTGAAGTGGAAAGAAGACAGAAAGAGAGAAAGAAAGTGGCATTGGAGTTGTACAGGAGGTTAATACATCCATGGGCTACTCCAATGAAGATATGCACAACTAAAGGAGCTCACATAAAAATAAACCTGTGTTATATATATATATAATAAATAAACCTATGTATATATATATATATATATATATATATATATATATATATATATATATATATATATATATATATATATATATATATATATATATATATATATATATATATATATATATATATATATATATATATATATATATAAACGCACATATATACATATATATATACATAGGTTTATTTATTATACATATAACACAGGTTTCTTTTTATGTGAGCTCCTTTAGTTGTGCGTATCTTCATTGGAGTAGCCCATGGATGTATTAACCTTCTGTGCCTTTTTTATTTTTGAACACAGTGTTTGCAGAATCCCAATTGTTTGAGCAGTAGCGAGAAACTCTACCAACAAGTTGACCTCTATAGTGTGATCCGTGCAGAGCCTGAATGGCAGAAAATAAAAAAATTGTCATAAGTGGTATCTACACATAAAAGAACCAATATTACCTATAGTTTCTGCAGGGCCTTTAAATAACAGAGGACAATCAAAAGGACAAATGTGACTGGGCTCCCACATGATGCTGTGGCACGGGAGCAATACAGGCCCGGCAGTTCTGTGAAGTCTTTGACCTGAGAGTTCAAAACCTGCAATGGACCTTTGGACCTCCCTCTAAGAGCCCCAGACAAAGGCTTTATTCATACATAAGCAAAAACAATGCCATTGTTCCCTTTGAGCCAAGCAGCACCTGCATAAAATGGGGAGACCATGCAATCAGAAAGAGGAAGAGGAGCACAAAGAGCCATTTTATCTGGCTGGGATGCAAAATTAAATTTGAGAACATATTTCCTTATTTCTGTAAATCGCTCCAAGAGAACCCAGTTGTTAAACGGTTGTTGTGCTAAAATTTTGAGTGATGTGTTGTTTTTGTAAATGATGGGATGTATTTTCTGCACTCTGTCTCTCTCTGCTCTTCATATACATTCAGGATAATATATTCCCCTCACTGTGAGCTTGACGGAATGAGATTAGAAAATGTAAAAACATAAATTATCATGAAAATCAAGAGATTTGTCCACAGAAAAGTTAGTCCTTGATCTAGTTTGACGTCCATGGTGTCGAGCATTAATTCTTGGATCTGTCAAAGTAAATGTGAATTCATCAAAACATCTCAGAATAAAAGCCATTAATTGTTGAACATCAGTTCCTAAGCAAAGTTCTCTGTTGTTTGTATTCACCTAGCAGTGTTCTGGAAAAAACTTTTTGTTGCTGGGTCAGACTTTAAGGGGGGCTTGGGGAGATAAAATGGCAATTTCTTTTTTATTTTATATTGTGTTTTTTTCTGTTCCCTTTTGAATTCGGCCACTCAATGTTATTTACATCGAATGACGACTAGGGTTCATTCTTGAGCCTGGATCTCTATGAATAGTTATCAATCACACCAATTCTGATTGGCAGATGTCTTTTGTGGTCCTGCCTCCCATGCTCAGTGTGTATATAAAGGCCGGGAGAAAGATGGGCTTGTCAGAACCTTCTACTTCACAGTCAAGAAATGGATCTCTCACAGTCGTGAACACCCAGCCCTTCATTGCGAGTAAATCACAGTTTCAGCTGACAAATTTCTCTTCCATATTACCAGCAATGCAAAGTTCACCTACATGGATCAACAGAAGATCTTTGCTCCCTGGGTGCCATGACAGCTGCCACTTATGCCTGGGCAGCGACCATGCAGAGGCGGCATTCATGGATACCCAGTGCTCTCATTGCGAGTGCCTGAGAATGAAGACACTATGAGAAGCAGTCTTCATGAGGGACAACAGCATGGCTGCAGCTTCCCGCGACATACAAACCATGACTCTGGAAGGAACACAGGTGAGTGCTAAACCAAGATCAGACACAGAGTGTGGAGAGCTCTCCACCTATGGTGTGTTCACCAGGGGAATGTGTTGGAGGAAGTCTTTATCACCCTAGTGAAGCATGGTACAGGTCAGTGGATGATCTGACCAGCTGCCACACTAATCAAAGCGAGACACCACCATCTGAGCCGGAGCATTCATGGCAGGATGAATGGTTTCTGAGCACGGTAAGGTGTAAAGCCGCTACCCAGTGTTCAGTACCATTCTTCCCGGAGGTCCATGCTTTTCAGCGCACATGCATGTTTCAGGAGTGACGACCTTTACCACGCTGGACCACATAGAGCAGAGGGTCTACACCACCCTTCCACTGGTGAAGGAGGTGTTACATCTATCCCCCTCCTCGGCACCTGGCTGGAATAAGTGCCCATCCAAAGCGTGCAGAATTATGTCCATTATCGTGTAAGACTTTGGGACAGGATGCATTGACCTTGCACACCATGGCGGTGTTGTAGGCCTTTCAAGCTAAGGTCGCGATCAATCGCGACTGACCTCGCGCTGTGTACCACCAAAATTACTGCCAAGGTGATCAGGAGATCAATGGCCGTGGCATCTCTGGTTGAATAACTCGGAGATGTGCGAGGTAGCTAAAATAAGGCTGCTTGACGCTCCTGTGACACAGAATGGCTTGTGCAGAAACATAATGGATGTTTTCTCCCAAAAGCTAAAGACTGCACAGAAGCACTCGTTGGCGATTAAACATTTCATGCCACCTAAGCCAGTAGCCAATAGCAGTCTGTCTCATGGCTGAGTCACAGAGCGTCAGCTCCAGGCATGTGCTGTGGCGGCAGGAACTCCCCAGGCCAGCAGATGTGCTCCTAACAGTGTCAGTGCTGCAAAGAGGAGGCCAGAGCTCCAGCCACTGTATACCCTGACACAGAAGAAGGCACGGGTCCAATCTCTTTTCCCACAGTTGGGAGAAATATCATTGTAAAAATAAAGAATATGCATGGTGAAGCAATGGCAACAAATCCAATTCGTGAGAGCTTTTTCCTCATTTTGCTGCAAACTCATCTTTCACATGTCCTCGGGTAAAAACAGAGAATTTGTACCCTCTTACACTCCACGCAGATGCCTGGAGCACGCTACCGGGCATTTCTAAGTTGGTTGCCAGAACCACAAAGAACTGTTGTACAATCCAGTTCATGAGACGGCCACCTCACTTCAACAGCATTCTTTTAATCACCGTGTAAGTTCAAGATGCTCTGGTACTGCGCTCAGAGGTGAGAAACCTCATTGCAAAGCATGCAATAGAGGTAGTTTCACTGAGCAAAGCCCAGGCGGGCTTTACCAGCCACCAATTTCTTATCCTAAAGAAAGATGGCGGCCTGAGACCAATCTTAGACTTGTATGCCCTGAATCGTACCTTAGTAAGATTTCCGGTCATGATGATTACGCAAAAAAAGATTCTCATGCACACATCATTGAGAACTTGAAAGGTGCTTACTTTCATGTTCAGATTTTCCCTCGACACAGATTTGCCTTCGAGGGGATCTCATATTAGTACAAGGTCTTTCTGTTCAGATTATACTTTGCTCCCAGCATATTCACAAAATGTGCATATGCAGCGCTTGCCACTATCAGAATGCAAGGAATGTGCATTCTGAATTATCTGGATGACTGGCTAATTGTTGCACAGTCAGAGGCACAATGTTGCGAGCATAGAGACATCTTGCTTGCACAGCTGGGCATGAGAGTCAATTGGGGAAAATAGCATACTCGTACCGACTGACAATAGGTTTAATGGATACACGCATTCGCTCCATAATCCACCACTTGCAAACTTTCAAAAAAATATTCTTCTGATATAATTTCAGAAGGCTCTCGGGTTGATGGCCGCTGCAATAGCAACCAAACAAATGGGTTTACTGCACATTAGACACTTTCAGATCTGGGTGAATGTGAGGGTGCCATGGTGGGCATGGCACCACAGCAAATTATGCCTGCTGGTGATACGTCGCTGTTTGGCTGGGCTGTCACAGAGGAACAAAGCTGTGTCTTATCAGCAGACATTACACTGGGGAAAGTAACCAGACGCAAAGTGGTTACTATGGACGCATATACATGGTCTGGTGAGGCCTGTGTGATGGGCGCCCATTGTTCAGCATCTAGGAAGAACCAAAGTGGGCGTGGCTAATAAACTGCCTAGAATTATTGGCAGTATTTCTGGCTCTGAAAGCTTTTCATTCAGGACTACATTGGTCAGTGGTGGCTTATATAAATCACCATTGGGAAATGTGGTCGCATCCAATGTAGAGGTCTGCACGAGCCTTAAAATGAAACCCGAACTGTACCCGAGACCACCCTACCCCGCACAAACGATACCGGCAGGTTCTAAGCCAGAACGCAACCTAATTCTGGTGGTGGTGCGTGGTTAAGCGCCGGTTTGTGAATGGAGAGCAAGTTCAGGAGATGAGAATGGTAAGGATCATCACCTGGTAATGATTGTCTCTAACAGCTCTTTGTCATTGCAGTGAGAGTGGAGACAGGCTTTAAGAGCGAGCCAGACACCAGTCACTGGAGAGAGTCACGAGAAACGAGCTGGAGAAAGACTGAGTGAATTTATGTTCACTGAAAAGCGTTGTTCCCTTTCAAAAAGCTACACTTATGATGCTGCACTGAATTAGCGCTTTGGGAACAACTTTAGGTGTGACCAGCTGTGAATATGTGTGCAACATGTCAATGAAAATTGACCGGAATTTATAGCCTCTGCCGGTGACATCATTGGATGCATCTGTAGCAGGGCTATAAATAGATGCGTCATAGGTGCAACATCAGATCTTTTGTCTTCAGATCACTCTGTGTGTATGTGTGCTTCATGAGCCTGTCAGAAAATTTTTACTTTCCACTGTTAGGATTTAGAATTGTTAGGCAGTGCGCAGAAACCTTTCTCTTTCTCTTTTCTTTAAAAAAAAAGGAAAAGAATGACTGATAAACAAAGCAAGCGGTATGTGTTCTCATGTTTACGCTCTATGGCTGAAACAGACACACCAGTTTTGCTTTGTGTGTTCGGGGGAAGAGCTTGCTGCTCTTGCGTTGCGGCAGGGCGGGTGCAGGAATTGCAATCTGTTTACAGTCAAAATGCTTCACACTCGTCTCGCTTACTTCCAAGAGCCAGTGCCCACTCTTTCAACATGGGCAATAAATGGGGTGTCTTTGAAAGATGGTGCAGTGCACATAATGCAGATCCAGTTGACTGCCACATTGCTTCAGTTCCGCACTTTCTGCAGGGAAAAATTTTCAGCAGGCATATGCCCCGCCATTTTCAGGGTCTATGTGGCCGCCATCTGGTTGAGACCCCCTTCGAACATCTAGAGTCAGCGTCTGATAAACTTCTGACTCTCAAGATGTTTTTTCTTATGGCGATTACTTCTCTAAAGAGAATGGAAGATCTACAGGCTCTGTCTGTCTTGCCAGCCTCCTTAGATTTTTCCCCAGGAATGGCTAAAGCAATTTTGCACCTTCATCCTGACTATCTGCCTAAGCTGCCTTTCTCGACCTTACATCCGGTCACTCTCGAAGCCTTCTGCTCCCTGCCATTTACAACGCAGCAGGAAAGACTTCACAGACTTTGTCCAGTCCGTGCCCCTCAGACTTATGTCCACCGCACTAGCCAGTGGCGTAAGTCAGGGCAACTATTCGCTTGGCATGGGGGCGCAACAGGGGGCGGCCGCCACCAAGCAGACTATGTCGCATTGGGTGAGGGACGCTATTGCCCTGCCTACGAGGCACGTGGTCAAGCTTCGCCAGTAGGTATCAGGGCTCACTCTACCAGAGGGGTCGCCTCCTCTAAAGCCTTGGCTAGAGGTGTCCCTCTGCAGCATGTTTGTGATGCGGCAGGCTGGTCCTCTCTGCACACATTCATTAGATTTTATAGTTTGGATGTTCATGCCACTCCGGGCTCTTATGTCCTTGAGTCGACATCACAAGCTCATGTCTGAGACCTCTCGTGCTCTTGTGAGCACACTACACAACCGTAAGGGGTTCGGACATCCACAGTGCGGTGGAGTGGTCATTTTCAAAGCGCTAATTCAGCACAGCTTCATAAGTGTTGCTTTTTGAAAGGGAAAGTCTCGGGTTACTTGACCGGAACCCTTGTTCCCTGATAAAAGCAGAAGGAGATGCTGCGCTTCATTGCCACGCTGGGATGCCCCAGGAATGCTCTTCAGACAAAATACCTGACGATGCACTTTTCATTGACGTGTTGCACACATATTCACAGCTGGTCACACCTAAAGATGTTCCCAAAGCGCTAATTCAGCGCAGCATCTCGTTCCGCTTTTATCAGGGAACAAGGGTTACAGTCAAGTAACCCGAGACGTTTCTGAGTATGATTGCTGAAAAGCATAAATATTGAGTTTTAAAGAATAAAACATACCATTTGAGTTGGATTTGCCTTGTGAACATTATTACATATTGAAACCATAAATATAACAGATTTGAAGTTTTTTACTTGACAGTGTTAAAAAAATGCCAGTCCTGCACGATTCGCTGAAGAAACTGTAAGACACAGTGCAAAAGTAAAAGACATTCGTCCAGCATGTGTTTCTGTGTGAACAGCCCCTAACTCGTCCATTCATGCATGAGAGCGCATGCGCAAAACTAATTTGGTAGGCCTGTTTTTTAATTACTGGGCCAATATTCTCTTGCATTAGAGCAATATTCCTAGAGAGTGGAGAGTCCACCCTCAGGTGGTCCTGAGAATTTGGGAAACATTTGGGGAAGCGGAGGTGGATCTGTTCGCTTCTCAGGAGACCACACACTGCCAGGGGCTGTCTGCGAGCTTGCTACCACATGATGGGGAGCAAGAGCAGCCATATCAGTATTGTGGTGTTATTCTATAGTGACCAATAGTCGTCAGTCGACATAAGTAACATCGAGTGACAGACTTGAAATGAAACATCTAGGTTACCTCGATGTAAGTAATGTCTCGTTCCCTCCTTTCAGGAAACTGGGGTTACATTACAGTAACCTAGATGTTTTTTGTATTGAAACATCTGAAATAGGTCTTAACATTCTTCAATCAATCTTGAGAATTTGTATAAATAAATTGTTTGACATATGCAGATTAAACTGTTTGTAATTGTAGGCGTAAAAAACAAAGGATCTCATTAAGGTAAAACAAAAATACCTCAAACAAATATTATCCAGGGGGCAAATACTACCCCTGAATGTAGATGTTTTGCTTTGAGGTGACTTTTGTGTGAATTTGGCTGGTTGTAACATTCATTATGCACCAAAACTATTCTTGTGATTCAGTTCTGAGTGCCAACTAATGTTATGTGTAGATTTCTACAATTTGTAATAAAAAAAATAGGTCTTGTTTCTGAAAAAAAACTTTGCAATTATCTCTGGGTCTCTGAGCATCTGCTGACCATATAGTCTAATATTGTGCAATCTTGTGTTCATGGCCACCTTTTCCTTTAGCATTCATTGGAACTAGCATTCATTACATTAATTAATTACAGTTCTTAGAACAAGTGTGAGAGCTATACAAGTGTACATCCCTGTGTTTAGTGAAAGTTTTCTTTGGAGAGGAGAAACACTATAGCAGGCAGAGGTGGCACTTGTAGTTCCTGGTGCTAGTTAGCCATACAATGAGAGCAGCTTGGCATTGTGATGCTGCCTCTGTGTCTCCAGAGACAGTGGGTGTTTGATGTTAAAAGTGTGGCTGGTTGACAATACTGAGCACACATGATCTTTGCAGCTCTTTGGTCTGGCTGAGGTTGAGGGAAGGTAAGTCAAGCCAGCCTCAATACTGTAGGTCTTGGATTGGGAAACTAGTGTAAAATTGTGGTAGACTACTGCAAATGTCTCCTTGAGCCCGAGAAGCATGATTTCTCTAATCAAATACGTATTCATTTCAGGGTCTGTCCAGCAGTTTGATTTGTCAGCTATGTCAAAGTTTGTGCAAAGGGCCCACCAGAAATCTCAACTCAGCCTTAATGTCTATCTGATTACAAGACACATTATCCCACAGGACACTAGTCAAAGCAGCACAATCAACTCATTAACAACACAGACATCTGTGATTTATGGAGCTAATGAGACGGAGACCAGACTATTAGGAACTTGCCTCTCTAGAAGCATAATAAGAATTTCCTTAGGTTGTGCTCCAGGGGCCTCTGTAAGCTGCAATTCATACTTCAGTCATGGAGCAATGTAAACACATTTATATGCATATGTGCATACATAAGCCACAATGTTCTGCTTAATATGTAACACATTTTAATTACTACACAATCTCGTACAGATGATGAGGACAGTAAATACTAGTATTGGTTTAAATGAGGAGTTCTACACATACACATTTAGTGATGCTTTTTAATGATGGTCCCACCAGTAATTGGTTCAGTGAGTGAACAGATAACTGCCAGTTGCATCCAGGGACTAAAAACAAAATGTTTCTCATTTCGGTTCATTTTGAGCAGAAACAGTATTTTTTATTAAAAATAAATAAATTCTGGTTCAAATGTTCCGCAGCCTCCTTTGCAATTTGTAACTGGTTGTATGAGGTAAAACGTACCTCATACAAAAACATTTTTTTTATTAAAGTACTCTGTGCTAAGGGTGGGTGATATACAAGTTGCAGTGTTGTCAGATCTGACAAAAACACAAGAGAACTTCCTTTTCCCAAAACAAGCTAATTATTTAATTATATAAGCAATAATCTTTTGCCCATATGGGGGAATTCTCAGTGTATAAATCACAACAAGCATAGTATACAGTAGCGTATATAAAATAACATATATTCATATACATTTTTTATATTAAAAATATCCTAATAAATATTACAAATATTTCTAATATACACTCACCTAAAGGATTATTAGGAACACCTGTTCAATTTCTCATTAATGCAATTATCTAATCAACCAATCACATGGCAGTTGCTTCAATGCATTTAGGGGTGTGGTCCTGGTCAAGACAATCTCCTGAACTCCAAACTGAATGTCAGAATGGGAAAGAAAGGTGATTTAAGCAATTTTGAGCGTGGCATGGTTGTTGGTGCCAGACGGGCCGGTCTGAGTATTTCACAATCTGCTCAGTTACTGGGATTTTCACGCACAACCATTTCTAGGGTTTACAAAGAATGGTGTGAAAAGGAAAAACATCCAGTATGCGGCAGTCCTGTGGGCTGAAAATGCCTTGTTGATGCTAGAGGTCAGAGGAGAATGGGCCGACTGATTCAAGCTGATAGAAGAGCAACTTTGCCTGAAATAACCACTCGTTACAACTGAGATATGCAGCAAAGCATTTGTGAAGCCACAACACGCACAACCTTGAGGCGGATGGGCTACAACAGCAGAAGACCCCACCGGGTACCACTCATCTCCACTACAAATAGGAAAAAGAGGCTACAATTTGCAAGAGCTCACCAAAATTGGACAGTTGAAGACTGGAAAAATGTTGCCTGGTCTGATGAGTCTCGATTTCTGTTGAGACATTCAGATGGTAGAGTCAGAATTTGGCGTAAACAGAATGAGAACATGGATCCATCATGCCTTGTTACCACTGTGCAGGCTGGTGGTGGTGGTGTAATGGTGTGGGGGATGTTTTCTTGGCACACTTTAGGCCCCTTAGTGCCAATTGGGCATCGTTTAAATGCCACGGCCTACCTGAGCATTGTTTCTGACCATATCCATCCCTTTATGGCCACCATGTACCCATCCTCTGATGGCTACTTCCAGCAGGATAATGCACCATGTCACAAAGCCCGAATCATTTCAAATTGGTTTCTTGAACATGACAATGAGTTCACTGTACTAAAATGGCCCCTACAGTCACCAGATCTCAACCCAATAGAGCATCTTTGGGATGTGGTGGAACGGGAGCTTCGTGCCCTGGATGTGCATCCCACAAATCTCCATCAACTGCAAGATGCTATCCTATCAATATGGGCCAACATTTCTAAAGAATGCTTTCAGCACCTTGTTGAATCAATGCCACGTAGAATTAAGGCAGTTCTGAAGCGAAAGGTGTTCAAAAAACAGTATTAGTATGGTGTTCCTAATAATCCTTTAGGTGAGTGTACATCTGTCCATCTAAAATAAGTGAACAGCCTAAATCTCTCTATCCTGCATACGTGCACAAACTGTGTGGGCACGTTTGGACTAAACGTCATATTATCATATTTTTCATCATCAAATTTTGTTGTTGTTGTTTTTGTTTTTGTGAGTGCACTCTTAGAGATTATTTTTAAAACATCATGGAAAGATCATTGGTCAAAGGGAATGGGAACCCTGTATGATTGAGAATATTGTTAGAAAATTTGAGATATAATCTCAACTTATTTTCAATGGTAATCATAATATGAGCTAAAATAGCTCTGTGTGAGAGCATAAGCAATCAAGGACAACCTTACAGCAGAGTGGAGACCAAATGTTATATTGAAAGAGACTTTGCATTTTAGTGTATAAAAATGGATGTTTACTACCATCTAGAGGAAAATATTTTCATTACAGTTAAGATGGTCATGATCAAATATGGACAACTGGTTCTTATTTTAAAAATTAGAAATTAAAATAAATCTAGTCATAAAAATGGACAGTTCTCCCAAAAATGAAAATTCTCTCACCATTTACTCACCATCATGCCATTCCAGATGTGTATGACTTTCTTTCTTCTCCTGAACAGAAATTATGATTTCTGAACAATATTTCAGCTATTTCAGTAGATCCCTTCAATGTAAGTGAATGGGTGCCAAAGTTTGTTCTTCAGAAGTGATATGATAGGTGTGGGTGAGAAACAGATCCATATTATGTCATTTTTTTTGCTTGAAATTCTTCTCCCTATGATCTGCATGAAGAATGTGAATCACCAAAAACAAAACAAAAATATGAACATGATCTGTTTCTCACCCACACCTGTCATATCATTTCTGAATATATGGATGCAACCACTGGAGTCTTATGGATTAGTTTTATGATGACTTATGTAATGTTTGGAGCTTCATAATATTGGCCACCATTCACTTGCATTGTATGGACCTACAGAGCTGAAATATTCTTCTAATAATCATGAGGGTGAGTAAATGATGAGGGAAATTTAATATTTCTGGGTAATCTATTCCTATTCCTAGGATTTCAATTATCATAACATATTTTCCTTAAATGGAATCATAAACTCAGCAAAAAAGAAATGTCCTCTCACTTTCAACTACTTTTATTTTCAGCAAACTTAACATGTGTAAATATTTGTATGAACAGAAAAAGGGGGCTCAAAATCAAAAGTAACAGTCAGTATCTGGTGTGGCCACCAGCTGCATGAAGAACTGCAGTGCATCTCCTCTTCATGGACTGCACCAGATTTGCCAGTTCTTGCTGTGAGATGTTACCCCTCTCTTCCACCAAGGCACTTGCAAGTTCCCACACATTTCTGGTAGGAATGGCCCTAGCCCTCACCCTGCAATCCAACAGGTCCCAGACGTGCTCAATGGGATTGAGATCCTGTCTTGCAGGAAATCGTTCACAGAACAATCAGTATGGCTAGTGGTGGTCCCTTTTATATTATATTAACATTTAAGTTTATAGGGTAGAATTTACCAAATTAATCCTAAATTACGACATACAACATCACTGTTAGATAAAAACAAACGTTTTCGTTATGGGCTTTTGAGTCAAAAACGTACAGTTACTGAGATAATGCACATGTGACTATCCTAAGTAACAGGACTAGTTGAAGATTTATGTTTTTATTTTTTTTAATTAGCATTTTTTAATTATATTGTAGCCTACAGTTTTATATATCTGTGTATAGATAGTGTAGGTCTGTTTTTTTGGTTTGTTTGATTTCATCCCCGTGTGTGAATTGAACATTACATGGTAGATCCTGATTTGGCCATGAGGTGGCAGTGTTACATAGAACTTGCATGAAAGCGTGCCTTTTTCATTCTGTTGAACGATGTACTCAAATTGTAGAGAAATTAATTTAAAAATAATTTTCAGAATGACTGGTCTGTCTATTATTTAAATAGCAACAGGGGTACAATGGGGCTAAAGGCACGCCTTAAGGAAAGGGGTTTGGGGTGTCCTGGTCACAAAGTGTCTCAAGACTCAAGAAATAGATTTATTGAATGTTGATGGAGCCACGCAATTTGAGCGATAATAGCCTTAAGAGGCTCCCTCTAAACGCCCCAGGGGGTTCATAGTGATATAATGTAGATAGATATCGAGGCAATGGGCACAACTGGTCAAATTATACACATACTTTTTTATTATACACAAATTAAGATAATGCTTATTCAAAATACACACTTCAGAAAGTAGTGTATAATTTCACATTTTCACATGTCATTACATATTCTATAAACAAATTAATCTCCATTGTGATTGGATCAGTCAATATAAACCCACTTTGAACATTCTTCATATGAAATCTATTCCCCCCACTAAAGAAAAACAATGTGTTTAATGGGGGCCTATGGCACCTGCAACAGCAGGGCTTTTTACACAAAATACTATCCTTTCACTTGTTAAAAATGACAAATGAAATAAATATATATATATATATATATATATATATATATATATATATATATATACACATGTATATATTGTCTAAAAATAAATGTGATCATTTCCAGGATATTCATGAGCTACAGAAATTTGCACAATTTTAAAAATGATTAAATATTTGATCAAATTACCATGAAATTAAACTGATGATCTCATGAATCAGGAAAAGGTTGCATTGTATAGAGACTAACAGGTGTTTAGGAAAGTAATGTGATAATTTTTGATGATATTTAGTGTTTTGGGAGAAAAAAATCAAAGGTGCCTTTTAACCCAGTGGCCCTTTATCCACGTTGTACCCTACCATCAGATGTGTATCTTAATCAGTGTACAAAACACTTATTGCAAGAATGGTGAGAATGATAGGTGAATTAAGTTACAGGCCTGTCCCTATGAAGTGATACTATATATTTCTTTCTGGATTAAGTTGTTCAAAATAACCTAACGTTTTTTTCTTGGGCTTCAGTTAAAAATGTGTAAGTGATTATCTGTCTGGAGAAAGAACAGTAATGTGCAAAAGTTTTTGGCACTTGTGAAAAATGTTGCATACTGAGGATGTCTTCAAAAATAATGCCATAAATAGTTGTCATTAATCAATTAACGTCATACAAAGTCCAGTAAACATAAATAAAGCTAAATTAATATTTGGTGTGATAACCTTTGCCTTCAAAACAGCACCAATTCTCCTAGGTACATCTGGACACAGTTTTTCTTGGTTGTTGGCAGAAAGGATGTTCCAAGCTTCTTGGAGAATTCATCACAGTTCTTCTATTTAGGCTGTCTCAATTACTTCTGTCTCTTCATGTAATCTCAGACAGACTCGATGTTCAGTGGGGGGCTTTATGAGGGCCATGACCATCTGTTGCAGGGCTCCCTGTTCTTCTATTCTAATATTTTCTATTTGCAAAATTAATGTTTGGGAGTCTAAAATGTATTTTCCTTTTTGACACACTAAAACTCAAGATATAAATAATCTTAAAGTAAATGTTTTTGTGAAAAATCTTAAGTGCCTAAAACGTTTGCACAGTACTGTAAGAATTAAATAAATATCAAATTTATATCTGAAATGTCTTTTTTTTTTTTAACAGTGAAACAGTTTCGTTTTAAAGTTTTTTTTTACAGTTAAATAACTTTTGTCCATCAAATGAAAGTCAGACGGTGTAACCAACATGCAGTTAGCCCATTTTATTTTTATTAAAATTAATAATAATAATAATAATAATAATAAAAAGACAGACAGGACTCATGACTAAGTGTGAATAAAAAAAAAACATCTAGTATTTTGACATTTTAATGAAAAGGCGCATTTGGTTCAGGTAAATTGAGAAATCCTATAAAACCTTATTAAAACTTAAAAAATATGTTTACATTAATTAAGTTGTGTTAAGTTATTAATAAAAGTCATGAACCAACATGAACACAATGTGTTGTGAATACATGCATTTTAACAATTTAAAAGATTCTCATTTTTGTCACTTTTTACAACATACAGTATTTGTTAATGACCCATTTGCCAAAATGTAGTAAGAACTTAAGGTCTGTTCTGTGTTTCCTCTAACAGTTTTAGGATCAGACTGTGTTAAATGGTAGGGTATAGAACCTCTGTTTATTGATTAATTAAACAATCTGTTTATTAATTTTATGATGGACTTGTTCAGTTTTTCTATAATTGTGAGTTATTCCGACAGTGCAGTGTTTAAATATTTATATTTCAACACTTCAAATGCTGAGGCATATACTCATTTAATTTCAATAGATCCACTGCTTCAGCAAAAACGGTTAAAGACATTTGTACATATCTGTACATTTCACCTCATATCACTTTCAGATCAGTCCGGGATAAATGTTTAGTTTAGAGTTTAACTATTGTTTTTTTGTTTTTAAACCCTGGCAGTCTGACAGAAAATTGGCCTACTAACTTGCCAAGAAAAAACTAGTACTAAACCATTTTCTTTGTAATTGAACTCAACTTGTTTTTTCAAACTGATTTTTTTTACGTTTTTTTGTGAAACTTTTGAATGTCAATGGCATCCCCTTCTCTCCTATTAACCTTTTCATAGGTAGCATTGCACATATGTGATGGTTAATAACTGGGCCCCGCACATTATCGTCATGCATATGTGTTTCTGCAACAGCCAGTAACGACACAAGCTGCCAGATTCAAAGCGTTTTTTTCATGCCATGCTGCTACTGACATGGAGAGAGACAGACTTGCTATGCAGTTCAAAGAAACAGCTGCTCAAACATCCTTTTCAACCAAATAAGTGGTTAACTGTTTTTATATTCTTTGCATTCTCATGAACATAATGTTGTATGCGTGAAAATAACTCACTTTGTGGAGCAATCAGGGGAATTTAGAGCCTACTCATGAAATGGTTAAATGTAGTGTGAATCATGCTCAGAGAAGCATAATGTTTTAAAAGATTATTCATTATTGATCTGACAATGCCACCGGCTCTTTGTGGCTGCTTCCTTATGGTCAGTTGTGTGGTACATGTCCCTCTAATGCAAGTGCACACTATTGATCTTGGGATGAATGTATGGCTTAAAAGACAACCCAGGAAGATGCTTATCAAATATATATATAATAGAAGCAGTGGTGGGCTAATGGCTTGTGAGTCGTCATGCTCAAATCAGATACAGTGCACAGTGTTCCACAGAGTTCTTGTAGAGTTTCTGGACATGTAAGGAAACTAGTGGTTGCCTGATATCCGTTTTTGTGATAATACAATATAATTATAATAAATTATATAGCTAGATAGACAGACAGACAGACAGACAGACAGACAGACAGACAGACAGACAGATAGATAGATAGATAGATAGATAGATAGATAGATAGATAGATAGATAGATAGATAGATAGATAGATAGATGGATGGATGGATGGATGGATGGATGGATGGATGGATGGATGGGTGGGTAGCTGGGTGGGTAGCTGGGTGGGTAGCTGGGTGTGTAGCTGGGTGTGTAGATAGATAGATAGATAGATAGATAGATAGATAGATAGATAGATAGATAGATAGATAGATAGATAGATAGATAGATAGATAGATAGATAGATAGATAGATAGATAGATGGATGGATGGGTGGGTAGCTGGGTGTGTAGATAGATAGATAGATAGATAGATAGATAGATAGATAGATAGATAGATAGATAGATAGATAGATAGATAGATAGATAGATAGATAGATAGATAGATAGATAGATAGATAGATAGATAGATAGATAGATAGATAGATAGATAGATAGATAGATAGATGGATGGATGGATAGATGGATAGGTAGCTAGATGTGATAGATAGATAGATAGATAGATAGATAGATAGATAGATAGATAGATAGATAGATAGATAGATAGATAGATAGATAGATAGATGGATGGATGGATGGATGGATGGATGGATGGATGGATGGATGGATGGATGGATGGGTGGGTAGCTGGGTGTATAGATAGATAGATAGATAGATAGATAGATAGATAGATAGATAGATAGATAGATAGATAGATAGATAGATAGATAGATAGATAGATAGATAGATAGATAGATTAAAAAGAAAAACTGAAATATCACATTGACATAAGTATTCAGACTCTCAACTCAGTACTTCAAGCACCTTTGGCAGCGATTACAGCCTCAAAGACTGAATAGTGTCTATTATTATCTATCTATCATTTTAGCATAAGGCTACAAAATAACAAAATGTGAAAAAATGAAGAGGTCTGATGAAAAAACCTACAGTTGTCCCTAAGCCACTCTTGCGTTGTCTTGGTCATTGTCCTGTTGGAAGGTGAACCTTCGACCCAGTCTGAGGTCCTGAGCTCTCTGGACCAGGTTTTCATTAAGGATATCTCTTTATTTTTCTGCGTTCAGCTTTTCCTCATCCCTGACCAGTCCCCCAGTCCCTCCCACTGAATAACACCCCCACAGCATGATGCTACCACCACCACGCTTCACAGTTGGGATGGTATTACGCAGGTGATGAGTGGTGCCTGGTTTCCTCCAGACAGTCTGTCTTGCACTGAGGAGAGACTTCCGTCTGGCCACTCTGCATAAAGCCGTCTCACTGAAAGCAAACAAGAAAAACATGCAATTAATATCTGTGGTTGGTTTCATCGTTTGTGCCTTGGATATATATATGTACGTAAGGGCTTTATTTGTTCCGAATAGTAATTCTGTGTGTATAAGGAGTAGTTATACTGTGATTATTAAAACATTTGATTTTAGGTTACACCCTATTTTCACTTTGCTAATGTTGTCATTTGCTAGCACTATAAAAACAGGTTAGATTGACTCCTAATCAATACAAATTCATATGTCATTTGAATACTTATTTCATGGTTCGTATAATGCTTAAAAGAATGTTCGAAACTATGTTACAAACAATGTACAATTTAAATCATCAAAATGTTTTGTTGATGCATTGAACTATGTACAAAGGCAGGCTGTATTGTCCAAATGTATACGTTGTGCATATGAACATTATGTTTGCACATTTATCTCTTTGCTTTTAATTTTACAATTTTAAGGAGAGAACAATCACTAGTAAATTCACTTAAGTCACAAAAACTGCTTTCTGGAGTTCTTCTTGTTCGTTATCTTTTAAGCCATTGCATAAGCAATACAATTGGTGAGAACAAAATAGTAAAGGACATTGACATGGCGGGTGAAGACAGTGGAACCACACTGCCATCGTCTCATTGCATCGTACACATCGTACAGCGATTATTTTCACAGCGAGGGGTCAATCCCATAATTAAAAAACTTCCATTTAATCTTCAATAAAGATGAACCACTCTTGGAGCCAAGTATAAGGAGGACTATCATGTATTTTTACCTCCTTTCTGCATATTTGTGCATTTCAAATGCAAACAAGCAAAAAATTAAATGACCCCAGTTTTCTAGACATGAAACTTCATTGGGTTAGCAACAAAATACCTGTGTCAGTGATAAAAACTGAAGTGTTTGCCACAGTTCCAAGTTCTAAAGCCAAGCCACCAGAACAGAAAACTTTGAAACCCATTAAGCTGTGTCCAGTCCACAGCAAGCCACATCTATTGTCAAAGTGTCAAGAGTTAAGAGTCAAGCCTCTGGATGAAGGTAAAACATACCTCAAAGAACAGTCTATCTGCTTCCGTTGCTGCGGTTCCACCAATCATATGCCAAAAGAATGTAGGGCAGCTGTCAAATATAGAGAGTTTAACAGTGATAGCCATGTCTCTGCATTGCACCCAGGCCCTGCTCCATGGGCAGAGGAAGCTCCAGTAACTGAGCAAGAGCAAGGTGGGGAGCTTGAGGGGGACATATCGTCTGAGGTTACATCCAAGTGCACAGAAATATGTGACAAAGCTCCCAGGCATAAGTCGTGCTCGAAAATCTGTTTGGTTGATGTTTATCCCTCTAACTGTCCTGAAAAAGCTGAGAGGATGTATGCAGTGCTGGACAACCAGAGTTACCAGTCCCTAACTAGGTCAGACTTTTTCGAGCTGTTTGGCATCAGCGGAGATTCCTTCCACAATACTCTTTGGACGTGTGTGGGCATGACAAAGACAATGGGAAGAAGAGCATACAATTTCATTGTAAGTTCACTTGATGGGAAAACCCAGGTATCACTTCCCATGCTCTTAAAATCTAACATGTTGCCTGAAGATAGAGACAAAATTCCAAAACCTGGAATAGCTCAATACTTCCCTAATCTCAAGCCAGTGGCTAACAAAATTCCACCCTATGATGCAATGCTCCCATTCTTCTCCTTCTTGGAAAAGACATTCTGAGCATGCATAAGGTTCAAGAGCAGTATAATGGACCTGGTAACATGCCATATGTACAGAGTCTGGACTTCATTGTAGGAGAAGTGTGCCTGGGAGGTGCACACAAGCCTGATACTGTTAATGTTTTGAACAAACTGTAACTGTTATGAACAAACATACTGCAATATGGATGCACCTCTTTTTCCCACCCTGCTCTAAAGGAATCCAATCAAAGAACACTTTGGTACTCCCATTTTCATTCTATGCCAGTCAAGTCTGCCTTGCTGTGCATCCACAAGAAGATGAAATCTTCCTTGAGGTTATGAACAGAGAACTGTATATGGTGAGACAAACCACATGGTGGCTCTCTTGCCATTTTGCATGCCTTGCAGCCCACTGCCTAAGCACTGAAGGGTCTCAATGCCCTGCAGCACACTCTTCAAAGGAAGCCAGAAATGACTAAACACTTCGTGGAATTCATACAAAATATGTTCGACAATAGTCACGAAGAACTTGCTCCACCATTGCAGCCTGATGAAAAATGCTGGTACTTACCAATATTTGTTGTGTATCACCCACTGTAACATGAGGAATTCATGATTGTCTTCAATTCTAGTGCTCAGTTTGAAGGAATCTCTTTGAATTGCACTCTTCTCTATGGACCTAATCTAAATAACAAGCTACTAACAAGGGTCCTGTTGCGCTTTCGTAAGGAGGAAGTGGTGGTTATGGCTGAGGTACGCAGATGTTTTACTGCATCAAGGTTAGAGAAAATCACCCAAACTATCTGAGATTCCTGTGGTTCAAAGATACTGATCCCCCCCAAAGAAATCACAGAGTTCCAAATAACAGTCCATGTTTTTGGGAACAGCCCATCACCAGCTGTGGCAATATTCGGGATGAGACTGAGGTCAGTGAAAAGGAGCATGGTTGGGAGGCCATACAATTTTTGCAGAGAAATATGTATGTGTATGACGGGAACATCAAGCTCTACAAGATCTTCTCAAACAACCATCAAGTCATAGAAGCATTCCCTCCATCTGACAGAGCAAAAGATCAGAAGGATCTGGATTTGAGTGTGGATCCTCTACCTCTCCAACATAGCTTAAGCGTTAGTTCGAATTTAGACACTGACTGTTTCACATTTCAAGTGTATCCAGATGTCTATTCACATGACAGGGCATACTTTCAGCAATTAACAGTCTCTACGATCCTCTTGGGTTCGTTGCCAGTTACCATGCAGGGTAAAGCCTTAGTTAGATAGCTGTCATCAGAGCTGTATGACTGGGACAGATTTTTTAACATTCGCAGACCTTATGTAC
Source organism: Xyrauchen texanus (assembly GCF_025860055.1). Classification (NCBI taxonomy): domain Eukaryota; kingdom Metazoa; phylum Chordata; class Actinopteri; order Cypriniformes; family Catostomidae; genus Xyrauchen; species Xyrauchen texanus. Next base: position 24,977,557 of record NC_068276.1, read on the forward strand.
CAGTCTCTTTGTCATACACTTGTGCTGGTGCTTCCACATTGACCATAGCAGCTGTTGCCTATCTCAGTGTCATAGCCATAGATGGTCTTTGTCACAGTGAGTTTGTCATGGCCAAGACAATGTTGGTGCCATACCCGGCTCACACAGTGCCATGTCTAGAGCGGCATGCTGCAGTTGTAGCTGTTGAGCTGGCAGAACTGGTTACAGAGGAGCTGGACCTGGAACTAACTGCAGTAAAATCCTGCACTGACAGTAGAATTTTGCTAAGGTACATCTAAAATATATCATGAAGATTCTATGTGCATGTTGCTAACCAAGTGGTGCAAATCAGAAGTTCCACAAAGCCAGAACAGTGGCATCATGTTGGTTCAGACCAGAACCTGGCAGACCTCAGTACCAGATTCCTTCCAGTGACTGTCCTACCTCACACTAATTGATTTTCTGGTCCAGAATTCCTTCAGAATCCTATTCAAAAGGACATCACTAAGGGTGAATCGTTTGAGGTTGTGGAGCCAGAGAATGATCAGGAGATCAGAGGTTTGAGAACTTCTCAGACAGAGGCATAGAGACGTTTATCCATGTCATCTTCACAAGTGACACTGTAACGAGTTTCATAGCATGGGCAAGGAGGATGTGGAAACTGGCTTTAATGACAGAACATAACTCAAGCATAACATAAAAGTGCTTTGCCGCAAACAAAACAAAAACACACACACAACAAGTTCAAATCTCTCTCTCAAACTGGTGTCCCGGACCCTCCTTATCTATCTCCTGCTGACTGCAACTCAGCACCAGGAGTGCATCATCACGGCCCGGCCACACCCTCCTACTCATCACAGACACATACAGTGGATTGCAGAGGCTTGCATTGGTGCAGAAAATGCCGTACATCTTGGAGCTCACACAAGCTAAAACTGTCATCATTTGGTGTGTGCAGCAAGAGCACTACAAAGATGTAATCAAATGTTTGAAAAAAAGGTGAATAAATCTCACAACAAAGCTTTCTGAAGGAATTAGCTCCCTTTGTAGACAGCGAAGGGCTAATTCGAGTTGGAGGTCACTTACAGTCAGCAGATCTGTTAGAACAGGGAAAACACCTGCTAATTATCCCAGCCAGTCATGATGTAGTCACATTATTGGTCAGATATTACCATGATTGATTGGCCCACCTAGAACGACATCTAAATGCAGGTGCACTCCGCTCAGCAGGTCTCTAGAATGTAAAGGGAACAATGTTAATCAACCATGTGATTCATCAATGCATTGCTTGCAGGAAGTTAAGAGGAAGGCTTGAAGAACAAAGAATGTCAGACCTACATGTGGATAAAGTGAAAGCCATGGAGCGTCACATTTTACATGCTAAAAGTAAAAGATGCATTGTCATTTTCTCTTGCTTGAGTACGAAGGCTGTCCATCTTGAGGTTATTGAGTCCATGTCAAACTCAAGTTTTATTAACGCCCTCCAATGGTTCTTGCTAGGGCTGGACTGGTAATCTGGCATACCGGGCATTTTCCTGGAGGGCCGACTCACTTTGGGGCTGGTCAGGGGCGGACTGGCTATTGGGAGAACCAAGCGGGCCGGTGGGTCGGCCGCAAAACGTGCCGAAAACGTTATGCAGAACGGACCACAAAACAGCACCGCGATATGCAGAAAAGGAATGTAAACACCCACCCACCGCTCAACAGTTGGGCCAGTTGCCATGTAAAATCCCAGGCCGATTTCTCTTCCCAGTCCACTCCTGCCCAGGGCTCAAGGGTTACTTGCAGGAGCAAGGCTGCACATGGTCATTTAATGCTCCCCACTCTTCCCATAAGGCAAAATTGAATGTCAGACCTCTGCTTCCAGTTTCTTCTGATCCTGAAACATTGGAAGATCAGTCTCTCATAATGCTCCTCACTCAAAAGGCCAGCACTGCACCAGCACCTCTTGGGGACTTTGACATGAAGGACGTTTTCAAGAAATAAGGGAGACAGGTCCAATGTTGATGACAATTGATTGAGGAAGGATTATTTAAAAAGGATTTGCCAAAGTATACCTGAGGCCAATCTCAGAGGTAGTACTGCTCCTGCCTGGCAAGACAAAGGAAGATCAATAGTGGTATAATAAGTGTGCTGTTGCATATTTCTATTTGTGATCCTGCTCCACTTAATAAAATCAAGCAGTTTAGTTTCACTTTTGGTTTGCCTCAGTGAAAGCAAACAAAAGCAACGTGCTTGCAATTCATATGGTTGGTTTCATCGTTTGAGCCATGGATATATACAGCTCTGAAGACCACTGCAAAATGATCAGTTTCTCTGGATTTACTATTTATAGGTATGTGTTTGAGTAAAATGAAAAATTGTTTTATTCTATAAAGTACTGATAACATTCCCAAATTCCAAATAAAAATATTGACATTTAGAGCATTTATTTGCAGAAAATGACAACTGGTCAAAATAACAAATAGATGCAGTGTTTTCAGACCTAAAATAATGCAAAGAAAACAAGTTAATATTCATTTTTAAACAGCAAAATACTAATGATTTAACTTAGGAAGAGGTCAGAAATCAATATTTGGTGGAAGAACCCTGATTTTCAATCACAGCTATCATGCGTCTTGTCATACCTGTCTTTCACATTGCTGTTGGGTGACATTATTCCACTCCTGGTACAAAAATCCGAGCAGCTCGGCTTTGTTTGATTGCTTGTTGCCATTCATCTTCCTCTTGATCACATTCTAGAGGTTTTCAATAGGGTTCAGGTCTGGAGATTGGCCATGACAGGGTTTTGATCTGGTGGTCCTCCATCCACACCTTGAACTGGCAGTGTGGCATGGAGCTAGGGTTGCAAACCGTCCCGTATTTAAAGATAAAATTATGTGTCCCATATCCAATCAATATGGGACGTGATTTGTCCCATATTTAATCTGGTCAGATGGTGTCACTGTCAAATCGTTCCAGATCGTTAATTTAACATTGATATAACTTGGAAAATATACCTATTGTGGGTATATGACCGTCCGTAAAGTCCACAGATTGTGCTAAAACTGTGGATTTTTTTCTATGTAAATGTTCAATAAGATCAAACAATGTATGAATACAATCACTGAGTCATAAAGACTATTACAGGTTTATGAAGAAAAAAAATACATATAAACCAACCAAAATGTTGATAAGATAAAGGAGACAAATAATTGAAAAGATCAAAATAAAAATATTTTTAACATCTAAAAGATGTATTTTTTAAGTCAGGGGTCAGGAAATTTGACTACTGTAGGAGCACATCTGATCTCTTCTGGAAGCTGGTTCCAGCTGCGGCTGGCATACTAGCTAAAAGCAGACTCTCCTTGCTTAGAGTGAACACTTGGTATTTCTAGCTGATGTGATCCTAATGATCTGAGTGATCTGTTTGGTTTATATTCAGTGAGCATATCTGCAATATATTGAGGTCCTAGCCCATTGAGTGATTTATATACCAGTAATAATACTTTAAAATCAATCCTAAATGTAACTGGGAGCCAGTGTAAAGACCTGAGGACTGGTGTGATATGTTCATATTTTCTGGTTCTGCTCAGAATCCTGGCAGCAGCGTTCTGTATGAGCTGCAACTGTCTTATGGTCTTTTTGGGAAGGCCAGTGAGGAGTCCATTACAATAATCCACCCTGCTGGTGATGAAAGCATGCACAAGTTTCTCTAGGTATTGACTGGAAACAAAGCATCTAATATTTTTCAGATGATAGTATGCTGATTTAGTTATTGCTTTGACATGACTACTGAAACTAAGGTCTGACTCTAGAGACACACCAAGATTCCTGACTTGATTTTTAGTTGTTTGACCCCTAGCGTCAAGGTATGCATTCACCTTGAGAACTTCATCTTTGTTTCCAAACGCAATGACTTCAGTTTTGTCTTTGTTTAACCAAGAGCCAACAAACCTTACAATTTATGTAGAGTAATGCTGAAATATGCTACACTTTACAATAAGGTTCACAAATATGCACAGTAAATTCTTTATTATAACAATTTATTAAATTAAGAGTCAACAAACATTAGTAATGCATTAATTGATGTTCAAATGGTATCCACTTTACAATAAGATTCACAAATATGCATAATAAATACTTAATTGTCATTTTTTATCATTAATTAAGAGTCAACAAACATTAGTAATGCATTAATTGATGATAATCAAAGGGTTTTCTTTATATAATATATTTTATTATATATTATATTTTATTAAGTAGTAAAGTAAAATATCACCCAGGAACATAGGTGAAGGACGATTCTTTCGATATCCCTCCAACTTTTCTCTTCCACAATGAAGGATATAATATACACATTTCAGTGTGAGAAATGTGTTAGTAGTATACAATATAAATTATTATAGGCCTTCAAATAAATTAACATTAATAAGCATTTTAAAGGGGTGCTGTTCCTTGTTAGTTCACATTAACTATATACAGTGGGTACGGAAAGTATTCAGACCCCCTTAAATTTTTCACTCTTTGTTATATTGCAGCCATTTGCTAAAATCATTTAAGTTCATTTTTTTTTTCCTCATTATTGTACACACAGCACCCCATATTGACAGAAAAACACTTAATTGTTGACATTTTTGTACATTTATTAAAAAAGAAAAACTGAAAAATCACATGGTCCTAAGTATTCAGACCCTTTGTTCAGTATTTAGTAGAAGCACCCTTTTGATCTAATACAGCCATGACTCTTTTTGGGAAAGATGCAACAAATTTTTCACATCTGGATTTGGGTATCCTCTGCCATTCCTCCTTGAAGATCCTCTCCAGTTCTGTCAGGTTGGATGGTAAACGTTGGTGGACAGCCATTTTCAGGTCTCTCCAGAGATGCTCAATTGGGTTTAAGTCAGGGCTCTGGCTGGGCCATTCAAGAACAGTCACGGAGTTGTTGTGAAGCCACTCCTTCGTTATTTTAGCGGCGTGCTTAGGGTCATTGTCTTGTTGGAAGGTGAACCTTCGGCCCAGTCTGAGGTCCAGAGCACTCTGGAGAAGGTTTTCGTCCAGGATATCCCTGTACTTGGCCGCATTCATCTTTCCAACCAGTCGTTTTTGCAACCAGTCGTCCTGTCCCTGCAGCTGAAAAACACCCCCACAGCATGATGCTGCCACCACCATGCTTCACTGTTGAGACTGTATTGGACAGGTGATGAGCAGTGCCTGATTTTCTCCACACATACCGCTTAGAATTAAGGCCAAAAAGTTCTATCTTGGTCTCATCAGACCAGAGAATCTTATTTATCACCATCTTGGAGTACTTCAGGTGTTTTTTAGCAAACTCCATGCGGGCTTTCATGTGTCTTGCACTGAGGAGAGGCTTCCGTCGGGCCACTCTGCCATAAAGCCCCGACTGGTGGATGGCTGCAGTGATGGTTGACTTACTACAACTTTCTCCCATCTCCCGACTGCATCTCTGGAGCTCAGCCACAGTGATCTTTGGGTTCTTCTTTACCTCTCTCACCAAGGCTCTTCTCCCCGATAGCTCAGTTTGGCCGGACGGCCAGCTCTAGGAAGGGTTCTGGTCGTCCCAAACGTCTTCCATTTAAGGATTATGGAGGCCACTGTGCTCTTATGAACCTTAAGGGCAGCAGAAATTTTTTGTAACCTTGGCCAGATCTGTGCCTTGCCACAATTCTGTCTCTGAGCTCTTCAGGCAGTTCCTTTTGACCTCATGATTCTCATTTGCTCTGACATGCACTGTGAGCTGTAAGGTCTTATATAGACAGGTGTGTGGCTTTCCTAATCAAGTCCAATCAGTATAATCAAACACAGCTGGACTCAATTGAAGGTGTAGAACCATCTCAAGGATGATCAGAAGAAATGGACAGCACCTGAGTTAAATATATGAGTGTCACAGCAAAGGGTCTGAATACTTAGGACCATGTGATATTTCAGTTTTTCTTTTTTAATAAATGTGCAAAACTGTCAACAATTCTGTGTTTTTCTGTCAATATGGGGTGCTGTGTGTACAATAATGAGGAAAGAAATGAACTTAAATGATTCTAGCAAATGGCTGCAATATAACAAAGAGTGAAAAATTTAAGGGGGTCTGAATTATTTCCGTACCCACTGTATCTATAAATTAACATAAACCAAGATTATTAAATGCTGTAAATGGGTGTTGTTCATTGTCAGTTCATGTTAGCTAATGCATTAACGAATGTTCACTTATATACCCTTTTAATGTTAATAAATGTTAGTATATTTATAAATGAACTTTAACCAAGATTTGATGTAAATAAGTGTTGTTCATTGTTAGCTCATGTTAACTAATGCATTAACTAATGTTAACTAAGATATTAACTAATTTTAACAAATCCAAACTTATTTTAAAGTGTTTTTAAAATAAAACAAACATTTAAACATTTAAAAACAAAACAAAATGGGTCACACTCACTGATCTATATCAGTGATCACACTTTATCTTAGATGGCCTTAACTACTATGTACTAACATTAAATACATACAAGACTATTTACTGTGGAACTACATGCTGTTCTGCAAAATCCCCACATTTCCTGCTACTGAGGTTGAGATACGGGGAGGTTTAGGAGTAAGGTTAGGATTAGGGTTAGGATTAGGGGTTAGGTTTTGGGGAAAAGGATGGATTAGGTGTAAAATTAACAGTGTAACTTCAAATTCAAATGTAATTACAATGCAACTAAATGTATGTACATAATAAGTACATCGTATCAAATGATTAAGTACGTAGTAGTTAAGGCCACCTAATATAATTGTTCCCCAGAGCAATGTTTTAATTCCAGCTGATGTCCCAAAAAATTATCACAGTTGGCTCTGTATCTAAGTGATGAATGATTTCCATGGCCTGAGTAGTTTTACAGCAAGAATGGGCCGTTAACATTGATAGGAGATTGAGATTTTGTTTGGGCTTGTTTCCCTCCTTCACAAGCAAATTATGATCGTGGCTCACACTTTGCTCATTCATCTTTATTTAACCTCAATTTCACAGCTTATTGATAATCAAATGCAAACTGCCCAGGATGAGGATGAAAGTGGGAATCACTTCACCGATTTTACGGTTCAGGTTTCAACCACGCACCTCGCGTCACTGTACCAACAGAAAGACAATGTGCGGACTGGCTGATGTCACTTAGTGCTTTTATGTCTTACCATTAGTACATTGAGCAGTCTCTGGTTTGTGGGACTTCATGCTCCACTGAATCACAAGCAGAACATCATTCTCATCAAAGTGTAGATAATCATGTACTGTATGTAGCTGGTCAGGACTTTGTAGAGCAGCACTATCTAATAAATAAACTACAATATTTGACATTTTAAGTGTTTAAAAAGTTACAATATGGCTTGTTCTTAACCTTAAGCACATTCTCATATGAACTAATTTGAACAGAATCATTTGAACTCATTTCACAGCATGAAAACACACATTAATCATCACAACAGGTGTGAAGATGTCAGGTCAGGTATGTTTTTTGAAACATACATTTCTTTGTGTTCTCTCCCACTTGTTGGAGAACAGATTATTAATTTGAAGCCAGGCTATAAATTTTCATTGTTCGACTGTAGTAGAATAGGATCTCCTTTGAGAATACAGACAACCATCTTTCACCTGGTTTGAAGCCAAAATTGCCATTTCATCTTCCATAAACATAGTCTACAAGAGAGTGATGTGGAAAGAATTGATTTTTTTCTTTGGGCTTTTCTTGTTCCACTCAGAGTAAGAGGCTTGGTAAATATCATGTTTTTATATTCTGCCATTGATCTCATTAGTGGGTGTGTGTCACTTTGCCTTCAATCAAAGCAATTGCTTTTTACGGTAAAGCACATCCAGTAGTGACAACATACAGAAACGCCCATACTGCTCTCCTTTAATGAAAATTAGTCATTTGAGATGACCTAGGAGTAAGTTAATTCTTGTTATATTGCAACAGAACATAGTAATGTCTCATAAAACACCTTATAATATGTTATAACTTCTCAAAAATAATTGTATCCTCAATTATAATAGATTATAATTGTTACCTATTCATAGTTATATCTTAGACTAGAGTATAATGCATTATAACACAACACTTAATTGTATCTGCAAAAGTTATAATGTATTATATATATATATATATATATATATATATATATATATATATATATATATATATATATATATATATATATATATATATATATATATATATATATATATATATATATATATATATATATATATATATATATAAGTAGATATGCTTTAAGCAAAGTGACAAAAGCAATGTCTTTTATAAACATTCATAAGATATTTTTAAGTGGTTATAACACATTACAAGTCATGCTGGAATTTATATGCAAACACATGCTCAAAATTGAAACAAACATTGAATGTAAATTTTTTGATATTACAAAAATTATTGTAAAGCTACAAGGTTAAAATATATCAGAAACTCTAAAATGTATGTTGATCACACATGTAGCCAATGTTCTTTGGTGTAAACACACCTAAGAATAAAATGTAAAAAGATAAATATCAACCTGATTTTATATTGGACTTTTATATTATGTTTGTGTATCTTATTTGGAGAATTATTTTATAAATAACTTCCATTATATAAGTTTGACTTGTATGTTATGGCTTTTTATAAGAAGATATTGTTTTTGCAACTTAAACCAGGCAAAGACAACTTATAATATTATCACATCATACAGCCTTTTGACTGTTTACATATGACAGCAGTTTTACGATTGACTTTATTAACTTTTGTAGTATTAAAAATGGATGTTGCTTGTGACATAATGCATTATACTCTAAAGTATAACTATGAACATGAATAATGTAATATAACTGTAGTTAAAATATGAGAAGTTATAACTTAATAAGGTGTATTATGAGACACTATAAATGCAGTATAATACATTTAAAATGCCTTTAAAATGCATTATAAATATGGGCTTTATAGAAAGTGTTACCAAATATTCCTATTAGTAATAACAAAATGATTGTGAACTTACTATGTTACGTATGCTTATCCTGTTATTTCATGTGGTCTGCATGTTTTTGGACAGATACTTTTAAACAGTAATGAAAGAAATGGCATAATGTTGATTGCTACAAAATATTATTTCGACTCACCACTCGTTTATATAAAACAAAAGTCAAAAATCACAATTATTCTTAGGCACTTATAATATTTATTGTGTATTTTAATGTTTATGGACTGGCCCCATTCACTTGCTCTTGGAAGCAACAAACATTGAGTCCAAACCAAATAACCACATGGGAACAATAAAGTATATTCAATTCCATACCTTACTGTAACCACAAAATGTGCCCCTTCTTTTTTTATTTTATTAAGAGGGATAGGTTTGTGATAATCAAAATTATGCCAGAAATGCATGGCATCTTAGTATGGCAAAATCATCGCACTTCCACCAACTTAATTATGCGACTTAATTAGCAAAAACCAGCAGAGCTTTGTTTTATTGTTTTCTTGCCATAAACATAACTATCCATGCACGTTTATTGCTGATAAAATATATTACTTGAAACAATAAGAAGAATGAATTCAATTCTATGCACCTATAAGGCCATGAACTGTAGGCTGACAATTGTTGCATTTTCTTTTCTGTTACTTTACATATTAAATGTAATTAAAATGTAATTTTTACAGTGATAGAAGTAATAGTCTAAAAGTTTGCAGATAAAGATTAATTGACTTGCTGGCTCTCAGTGAGACGAGAAGTTACAGTACATTCTCCTTATTAGCAGAGAGGAATGGGGCAGGCTGTAAAGGCACTGCAATATGTAATGAGTCACTACTACTATGAGGGCATAGAGGTTAATTAACAAAGCATCTAACTGGATGGGATCCATTTGAACTGTGTGAGGGCACAAAAAAGCACTTGGTGAACTTGGTGAAATGATGGGAAACCTGCATTAGTGGTTTTAGTGATTAGGATCAGCCCCATTTATAAGATTATATAAATAAAATGCATTATTTACATTTTGCTCTTTTATTCTCATTTACAACCCCATGAAATGCCATTGCTTAAATGATTAAGTATATTAAAACAGTTTTGTTCGCTCACATTGCTGCATTGCAGGAATAGAGGCTAATAATTCAAGATACTTATTCAAAGACATCCTGCTTATAGAATCAGGGATGCGTGCGTCATTGAGTTTCATATGATCACAGTGACGTCATTGAAAATAAGTATCACTTCACCTTAATTAGCTATACAGGTCTCTTGCCACTAAAAGACACCAAAGAATTTCAAATGCAATTTTATTTGTATTTTAGGAAATTGATTTGACTGTAAACAAGTTCCCCTGGGTCGTAACTTTTGGGAGTTAAAGACCAGATTAAAAATTAGCCACTGAAAAACAGAATGATGACAAACAGCTCCCAGAAGGTTTTACACAGAATGGCTACTGTCACTTTAATATGCACAGAGGGCCTAATAAAAATGTATTAAATAAATCAAGTATATAGCTTTGTGTCTGTGGGGCTGGAACACAATGCAATGATACAAAATGTCAGTTTTTTCTTAAACAGGCAGATAAAAAAATGGAAGATTATGATCATGTTTGACCTATTTTCATTTCTTTATTTTCATAAACACTGTTCATAAAACACTTGTCAATTTTGTTTGCTGCAGTAGTTACTGCTGTTGTCAAAATGTAGATAAAGTCACATAATTTTGTTGATTTGCCGTTATATGCTTTCGGTTGGATTAATCATTGTTTTCATGAATCAATATGTAATTGATTAGGCCAAATTAGACTGCTTTGGTTTCCAAACTGGACTTTTTATCCAGTTAGACATCTATGTCTGTGCTGAGTGGGAGACATCTTTTTATTTCATAGGTTTAAGGAACAGAAAATCTCTGTGGTTCAAGAATGCAGAATGCCCTAAATGGGCATTCTGTACAACTAGAATCGTAGCAGTAGAATAATTTAGTCTTTATGGTTCACATTTCATTCTGATTGTATCAAAAATGCAAAATGGACACATGTGAGGGGGAATGTGTAAGACTTTGCAGAATCATTCCTAAAATTAACAGTCAGTCAATAAATCAAATAACTCAAACCTTATGTATCTAAAATACATTTTAATCTTGCTCAAATTCACAATTGTTACAATTCGTAATTCAGTGGTAGTCCCTCCCTCATTTAATTCAAACATACTGTACAACAGCGGCATGTAAAGTGTGTTACATCAAGGCACAAGACACATCCATATTCAGGGAGCCTTTTTACGAGGCACTGCTTTAATATGATCCCCAAAATACCGTAATGTGCTAAGACACATTAGAGGAACAAGGGCCAAACCAGACTGTACATACTGAATGTGCTCTCTGCTGAGAGAAAAGAATGAAGCAATGCTCTTTCTCCCATCCAAATGAGTAGAAAAATAATTATGGTTACTGATCATGTCTATCTTTCTCTTTTCTTTTCTTTTCTTTTTACGTTTTTGTTTCAATGTTCATTGAAGAGCAAAAAATAAGCTGGATGGAAACGTACAGTACATTCTGATGAAAGTGAGGAGTTTCCATTCCTAGGGTTCTTAATGTGGACATGATGGTTTTCTTTTTTTGACTGCAATCAAAGAAGAACTGTGGATGTATAGACTGGTGACCTGTCAAAATAGAAGTTATTATGCATGTTTTCGACATTATCACAACATACTGTCTCTCTGTTTGGTGTATCTTCCTCAGTATTATGATCATATAATTTACATACCACATACAGATCATATAGTACATAGCGTGTACATGAATATGGTTCTGTAATTCTGTTACATGTATATCGTTCAAAAGTTCGTAAATGTATGGAATTTTGCAATTATTCCAATCATGTAATTATTATGGTAATGCACTAAAAATAACACTTGAACAGACATGAGAGCATTTGAGAGAAGTGTTCACGCACCAGATCCCGGAAGCCTGCTCGGTTGTCTACTCCTGACTGAGTCTCTTTCGTCTGCCAAATGCTTGGGAACCCACATTAGTTGGAACAAATTTGCTGCTTCCAATTCCTCCAGAGCGGCTCAGGAAGTCTGCCAGGCGATGGGTCACACATGTGGCCGTGTTACAGGCTCTCTTCTGTGTTGTAACACTGAAGTAAAAAGTGATCAGGAATTTATAAAGGTATACCCTCATAAAAACATTTATATATGTATATAAAATACTGTAGTCTCATGATAAAAATGCAAATATTTAATATATTATGTATATTTAGCAAAGTGGCAGCAGTAATATATCTTACCTAAAATGGGTACTTAAGCCTGATTACATTTAATAGGTCAAACTGAAAAATGCTTGTATTTCTGAACTTGAAACAATAAATAGACAAAAAAAATCTCACTCTAAAAATGTCTTTATTAGATCAGGAACAAATTTAAAATCACACAAGACTTGAATTTTTGCAGTGTGTTAAAAAACTGCTTATTGTATCCCCTCGATTTCATGAATCAATTATACAACCTAAATAGATCCAGTGACTATATGAAATTAGTGGAACAGAGTCTGTGTGAGATTCGTTACTCTGCCAAAGAAAGTAGAAATAAAGTTCTATCAAAGTTCTAGAAATAAAGGCAATCAGGCAAGCATTCCACATGCACTTGCACATCAGGCCAAGCACGGGTTACACCAGTCGCTGATTAGATACGACTGAGCGTGTCTCCATATTCAGCAAAGGCATCGCTCTCTTCCAGGCTGCGCTTCTTGCCCGGTGTGCCTGCTCCTACATTGGTTTGTGGATATGTCTGCAGTTTGTGCAGCTCCTGAGACAGTTTCCCCAACACACAAGTGCTGAGACTGGAGCAGCGCTTGGACACTGGTCTACCCAGGCTGTGAGAAAAGAGACCACATGCAGAAAAACTCATAGACACATGCAAAGGAATTCTTTCTGCTCACATACAGAATAGAGATGAATGACAAAATGCATGTTGACATGCTTGCTCACATGACTGTATAGTTACGGTCCTACGGTATGTCCCATAAAACAAATCATGCTTTTCAGGTTCACTTTTCATAACTTTACTTTGATGATACTCAGAGTACTGTGTAAATCATGCAGGCATCTCCTTACATGTTAACAGATCATGCTTTCGTCCATGCCATTTGATTTACTCTTTCTCATGCATTAAGAGCAAACAGGCATTGACAGAACAGTCATTCTTTTATAAATCTGTAATATATATGAAACAAAGTTTCATGCAGAGAGTCAACTGGCAGAGAACTCTACAGCACTAATCTAATAAATAATTATTCACATACCTGTCATATAAAACAAGTAAAAGTACACTTGACATTAAAGAGGTATTGCTTTCATGTTGGAGGCATTTCAGGCTTATTTTCTTGAATGTGAGAGAAACAAATCAGTGCACACTCGCTAAACTATTAAACAGATAACCTTTTGAAAGATTTTTTCAGGAAAAGCACATAGCAAGATTTTTACCTGTTTTCTTCATTAGGTTGTTGCTCTATGTCCTCTGCTGTCATTTGCACAAATTCTTTGACAATCGCATTAAGCAATCTTCTTGCTTCGTAGTCGGTAAGTGTAATTCGATCTAGTGATGATTCCAGTGAAGGCCTGCAACCCCAATGTCCTCATGATTATCATGTCTTACTGTACAGAGAACTCTACAAATGGTTCGTGTGAGGTCTTATCTTGTCTATGATAAAAGTGCTTTTTGCTTGCTACAACAAATCCTTAACATAATCAAAACAATCTACTAAGAGTGTGGCACTTAAAAGCTGTCCGGTTGCCAAGTTAAAATTTATCACCCGATCAATACTGTCGTAGGCAGAGTGGGTTTGGCCGGGATTCATCTGATGTAATCAGAGGACTGATAGTGCATGATGCCGCAACCTCTAATGAAAACATATGCTCTCTTGCCTCTGTTCAAATTACTTTAACAAAGTACCAATTTCACTTACATAGATATATATTTTGGAATTATCAGGACAAAATCACTTCCCTTTAAGCTCATCACATTTATCAACATCACGTTACATTTCTTTGAAAACCTCACCTGGCAGGAGCTGCGTTAGAGCTGTACATCTGGCAAAGAATCAGAGCGTAGGCAACAAGAAAAGCGGAGATCTTCAACATAACCATGGTCCCCTGTAGCGAGACATTTTGCAATTAGATAAGTTAAGTTCAATGGTCATGGTCAACCCTTTACAGTTAATAATGTGAAAGTGCATTTCGTTTTCAACTTGTACTCCAGCAATTTTAGCTTCTTCTTTTCCTTCCAACATTTACCAATTATTCTCCACAATCTTCTTTTGTGTCTGCTTAATATTATTGGCACAACATTTGACTAATTCAGTTTATACATGAAAAAAAAAGTTAATATTTTTGAAAGCACTTGTTCTCTGCACGTTGTTATCCTCCTGTTTGCCTCAAGACAACAGAGTTTGCATGGTTGGTGCAGACATCTCCAACTGTCTTGGTCTAACTGCAGCATTAAATATATTAGTCTGCTGATATCCCTTCAGCAGGACCCTGTGCATTAGTGTAATGAGCTGCTGTCTCTGCACCCCCAGCCAGGACTGAAGAGCTGTCCAAGTCTCCTTGAAAAATCCATACAGCATGCCTTTTGTGCAATCACAAAGCCAAACAGTAATCTACTATACCATTAAGTGCTCCCTAAAGTTTTATTTAGTTTCACACATCAACGGTAATTATTACACATTAAGATTTGTAAAAAGTATGGCACATCTATTATGTCTAGTCATAAATAGTTTTTACTTACCTTAAGGTGATAAGCTCCGTGCAAGAGACAGAGAATAGAAAAGAGCCGTCCCAAAATAGAGGGGATATTTCAGCTTGATGAAATTTTGAGTCTGTTGCATCAAGCTACAATACACCTGCCTATATACCCAACATTTTGGTCTCACTATTGACAGTGTGGGTGTTTAATGATTCTCCAACAGCCAACCAGACCTCTCTGCTCCCTCATCCAACCAATCAGCTTCTCCTCAGATTCTGAAAAATGATAAAGAGTGTGTCACACCAATGACGTCATTCCTCAAACACAAACTGCTCCATTCACAAAAATTCACCAGTGATCAGCAAAATTCAATATCGTTTGGAACAACATATGAATAGTACGGAACTCATTTATCAGAGGAAACTGTTGAAAGGAAGTCTATTAATTGTTTTACTGTAGTAACAAATCGCACTTAATTATTTGGAATGAATGACTATCTATCTATCTATCTATCTATCTATCTATCTATCTATCTATCTATCTATCTATCTATCTATCTATCTATCATCTGTCTGTCTATCTATCATCTGTCTGTCTATCTATCTATCTATCTATCTATCTATCTATCTATCTATCTATCTATCTATCTATCTATCATCTGTCTGTCTATCTATCTGTCTGTCTATCTATCTATCTATCTATCTATCTATCTATCTATCTATCTATCTATCTATCTATCTATCTATCTCTTTCTAACTGTTTGTGTATCTATCTTCTTCATGAGTTAATTCAAATGATCAGTATCTCTATTATACATATTGACTTTGCATGATTTTATTCCTGCCTAATATGGCTGGGCGATATGTACATAGGGCTAGGTGTTAGGGTTGGTGTAACCCAGACACACACACACAAGATGAGACAGTCACAATGTAAGTCAAAAAACTGCTTTTATTGAAACAATAAAAGCAGGCAAAAGTACAAACGGGCAAATCCAGTGAAGAGTTGTCGAGGGAAGCGTAGGGTCAAAAGCCGGGGAATCAAAGAGAGTAAAGGGGGCAAATCCGGGAGAGTAGTTGAGGGGAGCGAGGGTCAAAGCCGGGGTAAACAGGATCGAGAGGCGGGTAAACTAACAAAGGGAGTAGACAGGGGTACTAGGGGAACGAGGAGCTGGCAAGCTAACGGGGTAATCAAGAGGAGTTCAAGAGGAGAGCAAAATTAGACGAGACTAGTGGGGGCAAAGACACGGGAAACTAAATACAATAACCAACCCCCGTGAAACGGATGTGCTGTGGTATTTATAGGGGAAGGTGCAGGTGTAAACAATGAAAGGTGATGAGACGAGTGCAGGTGAAATGAATAATGGGGTGATTGAGACGAGTGCAGGTGGTCATAATGTTTTGGCCATAGGAGCGTGCATGTGAGCCCGAGGAGAGAGACCTGCTAACGAGCAGGAGATCTCGAGAGAGCAAAACGAGCATGAGAGCTCGAAGGGGCGGAACGAGCGTGCGAACTTGAGGAGTGAGTGTGTGTGCGACGAAGCGGGGATGGGGCAGAGGAGCGGGGTTCGTGACAGTTGGTGAATTTTTTTCTACATCAATTTAAAAATTTTATTAATTTATTGAAACACCAGAAAAATAAACAAAAGACATTTCTAAATTCAAATTGCACTTTAACCTAAATGAAAAAAGCATTAAAATATCGAAGTGATCAAAAAATAGTATTTAACCCAAACGCAAACATTTACTGTCTCCAAGGGCCGCATTTGTCAACACACAAACTATTTTAATACAAAGATACATATTAGGCCAGTGGTGGATTTAGGCATGGGTGACATGGGCAGTTGCCCAGGGCGGCATCTTGCGGGTGGGTGGCACGTGGTGGTGGAGGCGTTGATGGAAACATAGCTATTGATGGCTTTTCTTTTGTCTGTTCTTAAAAATATACTAAAGAGTGTTTATTCAAGTGCATGTCTTTGTGACTAACAGCATTTCTTGTCATGTGTCACACCGAGAACTCTTGTAGCAGGTCGCCGCCTGTTGCGTGTAGATGAGCATAATTACCCGCGCATGAAAACAAATTTGGATGAGGAGCCAACGAACTAGATTCACATTTGATGGGGGGCGGGATGAAGTTTCATACCCTGGTCACTGTTTAATATATTTGATTATTTATATATATTTGCAATATATTTGATGATTCTCAGATCCATGGTTTTGCCATTTCCCAATATTGTCGATCATATGTCTATTCGGAATCAGCATCAGGATCATTGTAAGACATCGTCGACATCCGATTAGGCCTACATCATCCTAACGCCCAGCCCTACTGCTTAATACTGTAATTAGGCTATATTTTTCTGGTATTATGCTTGTGATCATTGTTCAGGAAACTGGAATTAGCGCAGCTCCACACATTCAAACTGTTAACACAGTTTGCATTATAAAGAAAACCTGCTTAAAGTAAGCATAGGGAAAGCACATGGCAAATTGTTGCTTGTGTGTGTGACATTTTCATTAATCAGTTTCAAATTATGTGCAAGACAAATGTTGATGGGTGATCTTAGAGTAGTCACAGTTTAAAAGCTGAGAACAAACTCAAATACAATTTTCACTGTGTATGCTGTAATAATATGGGTGATCAATAGCAGCATTGCTCTTGTCCTTATTTGGATTTCTGTGTTGGTGTGACCCTTTGTCCAAAGAGTTTATGACCATAACAAGCCTTCTATCTCAGCCCCAATTACTGAACATTTTGTCTTGAGGCATCATCTGACTCCTCTTCTTTATTGGCCTAATAAACCATCTCCACTGAGAGACTGTGTTTGCATCACATGGGAACCCCATTAGTCTGGATGAGCCTTTTAGTGCAATCGAACCCAAAGCCACGCCAATGACGGAATCAGTAAATCTGGGTGACCTGACAGGACCAGGGACCCCCACTTATAGCTCCACTACAAATGCAAACTACACTTGCGAGCTTGATGGACTCCTACAGTCTAATGAAGGGTCATTTCCGCTAGCGGAACACTTTGCAGAGACTTACCACATCCATAGATCAGTGAGTAAGCAAACAAAGTCAGCCGGCAACTTTTTATTTCCTGCATGGAACTTTTGAGTCAATACTGTAACCTTTCAAATTTGGTCATGCTTTAACATCACTCCTTCAGCTCAACCTTGTGTAAGTTATTGCAAAAGACAGATAATCATTTCATTTCAAAGCAGAAGGCAATGCCCTTTGGATTATGGTTGTCTCCCTGCTCATGAACTGCATCTACCTACGGTATGAACCTGCCTGAAATTTATTTCAAAACTGTCAAGATTTCAAACTGAAATTCATACAGTGAGGAACAACATAGAACACTGCAGCTATAATCATGGTGCAGTAAAGTTTTGACACATCAAACATCTGTAGCTTTTTTGGACAACATGGCTGTTTGAACACCTGCAGAGGGAACAGCACAGGGATTAGGTTAGATTTATAATGGCTCTGAGAGGAAAACCAAACACAATTCACAAACCTCTTTGTGACAAAGGGTAGCACTAAATGGTCAGAGAGGAGCCAGCACAGTTCATCCCTAGACATTAAGGAAATTAGATTTAATCACTAAGTGTTGCTCATCAATCAACCCTCCTTAGCAAGTTAGTTCATCATAATCTCATCTGTGTGCTTTACTCAACACACACACACCATCCTTTTATTTAGACTACATTAAAAATCAATGGCATCATTTGACTTGGACTGGCATGCTACCAAGTCACAGGACTAAAAAAAGAATCGCTGAGACACCTCTGATGGGCATGAGCTGGGTCTACTCAAAACTGCTTATGTGCAACATTAAAGAACGCAGCATGCTAAAAGCTATTTCTGATACAATGTGGCCTCTATTACTAATTACATTTCAGATCTCTTCTTTAAATAGAATTACAGAAAGTAATTAATTACATAAGGTGCTGTTTATCCTTTGAGGTTTCACTTACTTATTGATTAATTTGTTCAGAAATATTTCCTCAGCTGCAGTTACATCCATAATAAGATGTTTATTTTGTGTGTACATATTGCATGTTGCAGATGTCCTGATTATATATCACAAATTCTGAAATACTCTGAGACCTGTTGGATTTATCTATTCATGCCAATGGAATGGCTCAGTAGAAAACTCATTGGATAACAAGGCCCAAGACACAAATGGATGGAGTATCAACAACATGGAATATCCCACTACTTTTAAGATAACAAGGGGTTCTGTAGACATGTAAGCAGATCATTTGATTCATGAAATGATTAATATGGGATTACTTCAAGAAATGGTTCACCCCAAAATTAAAATTATCTAATTGTTTAATTACCATTCTCAGTTCTGTTGGTCCATACAATGCAAGTGAATGAGTGTCAACATTTTTAAGCTTCAAAAATCTCAGAAGTCATAAAAGTAATCCATTAAGACTCCAGTGGTTAAATCAATGTCTTCAAAAGCAATATGACAGGTGTGGGTGAGAAACAGATAAATATTTAAGTCCTTTTTATTAACATTTTCCATATTGTCTCAACTGTCTCAGAATTGGGGTTGTATTTTCTTTATGAATTTAATTAACAAAGTCTTTGGTCAACAATCTCCTAACACCACATTTACCAATGTTTCCAATGATTTTCAGATGTGAGGTTCATTAACATAATTGCCGGCCAGGCTGAGGGAGACAAACTGCACATTAACGTCTGTCTGCAGGAGTTTGTTAATCACTTGACCATTGGGACTCCCTGCAGACTTTATGATTACAGCAACAGGAAAATGGATACAACTTGACAGAAAAAATTAATTCGTTGAGGTGGGCTCTTGTGTTCTCTTGTGAGCTTCAAATGAGCTTCTTATTTTACTGAATAACTGACAAGATTTTACATTTCCCAGACATTGGACCTTAGTGGCAGATTCAATTTGCCTGAATAATCAGGAAAAATAAACACGAGGCAAAATAAGTGGCTTTGCACAGGCATGGCTTGTCAGCATCTTTATAATCCCACTTAATTTTTCTTTATTTTATGTGAAAAATGTGTCTTCTTTACAATAAATGTAATATATATATATATATATATATATATATATATATATATATATATAATTACATTTATTACGTATATATATATATATATATATATATATATATATATATACACACACTCACCTAAAGGATTATTAGGAACACCTGTTCAATTTCTCATTAATGCAATTATCTACACAACCAATCACATGGCAGTTGCTTCAATGCATTTAGGGGTGTGGTCCTGGTCAAGACAATCTCCTGAACTCCAAACTGAATGTCAGAATGGGAAAGAAAGGTGATTTAAGCAATTTTGAGTGTGGCATGGTTGTTGGTGCCAGACGGGCCGGTCTGAGTATTTCACAATCTGCTCAGTTACTGGGATTTTCACGCACAACCATTTCTAGGGTTTACAAAGAATGGTGTGAAAAGGAAAAACATCCAGTATGCGGCAGTCCTGTGGGCTGAAAATGCCTTGTTGATGCTAGAGGTCAGAGGAGAATGGGCCGACTGATTCAAGCTGATAGAAGAGCAACTTTGCCTGAAATAACCACTCGTTACAACCGAGGTATGCAGCAAAGCATTTGTGAAGCCACAACACGCACAACCTTGAGGCGGATGGGCTACAACAGCAGAAGACCCCACCGGGTACCACTCATCTCCACTACAAATAGGAAAAAGAGGCTACAATTTGCAAGAGCTCACCAAAATTGGACAGTTGAAGACTGGAAAAATGTTGCCTGGTCTGATGAGTCTCGATTTCTGTAGAGTCAGAATTTGGCATAAACAGAATGAGAACATGGATCCATCATGCCTTGTTACCACTGTGCAGGCTGGTGGTGGTGGTGTAATGGTGTGGGGGATGTTTTCTTGGCACACTTTAGGCCCCTTAGTGCCAATTGGGCATTGTTTAAATGCCACGGCCTACCTGAGCATTGTTTCTGACCATGTCCATCCCTTTATGGCCACCATGTACCCATCCTCTGATGGCTACTTCCAGCAGGATAATGCACCATGTCACAAAGCTCGAATCATTTCAAATTGGTTTCTTGAACATGACAATGTGTTCACTGTACTAAAATGACCCCCACAGTCCAGATCTCAACCCAATAGAGCATCTTTGGGATGTGGTGGAACGGGAGCTTCGTGCCCTGGATGTGCATCCCACAAATCTCCATCAACTGCAAGATGCTATCCTATCAATATGGGCCAACATTTCTAAAGAATGCTTTCAGCACCTTGTTGAATCAATGCCACGTAGAATTAAGGCAGTTCTGAAGGCGAAAGGGGGTCAAACACAGTATTAGTATGTGTTCCTAATAATCCTTTAGGTGAGTGTATATATATATATATATATATATATATATATATATATATATATATATATATATATATATATATATATATATATATATAAGATAAAACTATAAAACAATAATCAATCTTTGACTGTATACTCTTTTACTATTAAGATATCACCATTTTCTGAGGGTTATGTTTTATAATTCACTCAGTGTACTAAAGATAAACGATAAATCACAGAGTTAGCCCTTTAAAATTTTCAGCAAAACAATTATTAATGTAATTTGTTGAGTGTGTAAAACAATTTAACATTTCATGTCACCAGATAACTTTAACACTGTTAGCACTGCAGACAGATATTTAAAAAAAAAAAAAAAAGTAAAAACGTAAAACGTTTCTGAAATGTATGATTCATATAAATTTTAAACACATGTGGATATGCTTTACAGGTTATACACAAAAACGTAAATGAAATAAATGTAAAAATGTGATGCAAAAAGAAGCAGATGCCATGTTGGCCTATTTAATATGGAATTACTTTTTTATCTGACAATTACACTCATTACAACGGGGGGAACACGGATCTAGAAAACTTGGCATGTTTTTTCAAACTAACAAATTATTTGACATAAAACCCAAAGTAAATAAAGCTTAAAATGTTTTTAAATGAAAAGTGTTGTATTTTTAGACTTTTACATTTATCATACCTGAATAATAAAGAGAAATAAAGGTGAGGTAAAATTAGTGGTTTTCCTCAGGCCTGGCATGTCAGCATCTGAAGGTTGAGTGTTTGTGTGACAGTAACATCTGTAAAAAGCGCCTCCTTGTGGTTGCAGCGGTAAAGAATCATTGAAAAATATAGCAATTACGTTGATAAAATAAAAATGGCTACTGACATAACATTACATTCATTAACCAAACACAATCTCAATGTATCAGTTTCAATAACCAATCACAGGTACACTATATGTAGTCTATGTAGAACTGTTTGAAATGCCAGTGGAATGTGGTAGGTGCAATGAGGTGAGGTGGAAATTGGCAAGGTGACGTTCCCCAGAATGGTATCTGACCCATCCCATAAGGTCCTAAACTGTTTAATGTAGGGTATGGCTGCACTGTAGGCTGAGGTAAATGATACGTAATCCTCTGGGCTGCCCATCTATCACATGTGGATCTCCTAACTTGGCCTGTGTGACTGTCAGTATTGGGGGTCAATGTAGGTCTCCTTGAACTCCCCTCTCGTCCAGAGCTGGCTGGTCCATGAGCCTGATTATTCTCAACTTCTGACAGTTCTTGCTCTGTTGCAGGATACTCCAGTTCTTGTCTCTCTTCAGGTTCATCAGTAATGCCCATCACTTTCATCTCCATCAGTATCTCTCTCACTGTCTTGTGCTTGTTTTTCTAGTTGTTTTGTCTGCTTGTGCTTCCTCATATTTTAGGTGCTGTTGTTGGAACATCAGCAGGTAGGTCATTGACCTGATGCAAAAGATTTTGGTGTAGGACTCTAGATTTTGAACTGTCTGTCTCTGCTACCATTCTGTACACTGGACAGTCACAGTGTAGACAGTCTTTTCCCAGTATGACATACATTTTCCTGGTTCTCCCCTCTCACTTAGATTTCTCACGAGTACTCTTTCTCTGCGTAACCTCTTGAGATTTACTTCCCTCTATAGGCGTTAGTTGGAACAACAGGTCAATTGGCAGGCGTGGATAATGTCTGTGAGTAACATGTTTCTTTGTGTCACTATTCTTTGTTTACATTTTTTCAATGTCCTCAGCATCTTTAACAATGTCCTGCTAAATCATTCAGCTGAATTGCTCTGTGCATAATGGGGGAAGATCTAGAATGTCCCATTCCTGCAAACTGTCACAGTGTCTTAAAGAGTTTGTTTTCAAACTCTCAACCTTGGTTGTGGTGTAATTTGGCTGGAAAAAAACAAACCAGGTGATAGAGTAATTAGAGATCCACTCTGCTGCTGTTTCTCCTGACTTATTTTTGTTCCCATAGGATTAAGCAAACATTGTAAAGTGATCTACAATGACAAGAATGTACTTAAAGCCACCTCACTACATTCCAGATGCAAATAATCAATAAACACAAGCTCAAAGGGTGAACTGGTGGTTATGCTGCCCATTGGAGCCCTTGTGTGTAAGACTGACATCTTCTGCTTTATACATGGACACTGTCTAGTGACATAGGCTTATTTGTCCCTTTTCATGAATGGCCAGAAATATCTTGGAAGGCTGAGGACCCTTACTATGCCAAAACGGCCCATGTTTTCATGCAGGTACTTGAAGACTGTTTGTTTGTATTTTGCAGGCAAAATGAACAGACATTTTTTTGTTGATTAATGACACAAGAGTCCTCCACCCAAGTGCAGATTTCTCCATTTGTGCATCAGCTATTTGACAGCGCCTTTTTCTACTTTTCTTATATTACTTGTGAGGGTTCCATTGGACACATTCAGCTTGATGATTTCTGCAATAGCAGGGTCTGTTCTTTGAGCTTTTTCAACTCATCAGGGAATATCTGTTCCAGGCATTCCCAGGTCAGGTGAGTTCTTCTGTGACAGGTTGAGGACTGTGACCCAGGCAACATCTTGTCGCTCGGCAGCCCTACTCACTTCCCAGATGGCTTTGACTGCTTCACTGGATTGTTCTTCTGTGCATTCCGTGATGTACAGTATTTATTTATATCAAGTGGATCAAGTGTCGGGTGTCCACATTAACCTTTCCAGGTTGATACTTGATGTCAAATCTGAAGTCTGAGAGCTCCCCGACACATCTGTAGCCCAATGCATTGAGTTTAGCTGTGCTAATGGTTTACGTCAGAGGGTTGTTATCTGTGTAGACTGTGAAATAAACTTCTCACAGACAGCCCACTTCAGTGCGAGGAACTCCAGTTTCACTGAAGTATGAAATCTATAATTTTGTTTGGAAGGTGTCAGAGTCCTTCACCCACCTCCAATAACTCTTAGTCTTCCCTTCTGCCATTGATAAATAACAGCTATGAGTCCTAGCTCTGAGGCATCTGTATGGAGTGTAAAAGGCAGGTCAAAGCCGGGATATACAAGGACTAACAGGGTGATTCATGCATCAACCAGTCAACACATGGTTCTTTGGTGTTCCTCAGTCCACTCTACTGGCGTCTGAGATGGTAATTGGACACTTTTCCCTCGTCCCTTCTTTGTTCTTCCTTGGACTGTTTCTGTTGTGCTCTTCTTCACTTGCGATAGGTCGTAGATGGGCTTGGCGATTCAAGAAAAGTCCTGGACATACAAACAATAGTAGCTCAGAAAACCCAGCATCTTGTTAACCTCCTCAACAGTGGTAGGTTTCTTGGTTCTCAATGCATGCAATCTAGGTCTTTTGGATCAATACAAACTCAGTCAGCAGAGACTAGTCATCCAAAATACCGCAATACCTTCTAAAACATCTCATATTTTGTCGGCCTCAGTTTTACACCATGTCGCTGGAGGGCTTGTATTACTTTCTGCAGTCCTTTAGTATGTTCTTCAAATGTTTTGGCAGAGCACATGACGTCATCCAGCTATGGGATGCAGCCTTCATCTCTCAGTGTATCCAACATTTCCTCCATATTTCTTTGAAATGCAGCAGACACATTGGTCAAAGCAAAGGGAATCAGTACCCATGCATAGGACATCCCATGGAATAATGAAGGCTGTTAAGTGTTGCTATGAGGTAGGCTTTGCCATGGTCCAAGATCAAGAACCAAATGTATCCACCCAGGGAAATCTGTGCGGTCTTGAATTCTAGGAAGGGGTTGTCTGTCAGGAACTGTTTTCTGGTTCAACAACCTGTAGTTTATTCAAAGTTGTAGCATCCCATCCTTTTTATGGACAAAGATGACTGGTGCTGAATATGGTGATTTGGACTTGACAGTCCATCCTTTTGCAAGAAGATCCTGTATGTTTTATTTTACTTCTTCATGCAGGTGCTTCGGATCTAAAGTGTATGATCTCTGAACAGGAATGACATCTGTGAAATTGATGGTCATTTGTAAGTTTGGAATGTAGCCCATATCTTCATCATAATGTGTAAATGCCAGTAATTCTTCATAGAGTATTTTTCTCACTGTGCTTTGTTGTTCCTCTGTCAAGTGACTTATGTCCACAGGATGATCCCATAGCATTGTGGCATTGTGTGACATGACTTGAAAGACTGTTACATGCATGTTCAGATTGTTTTGCTTGTTTCTGGGAGTTAATGACATTGGTCAGAGCTTCAACTTGTACACAGTTCTTGTATGATTTTTTTTTTGCTCTTTTTCTGGGGTTTTGAGCTTTGTTTGCCTCCATCTGACTCAGAGTCATGCTGTGTGTTGTGGACATGTGTCTGTCGTCACTATGTGGTGTGACCTAGTCTGTGTTGACGTTCACTCTCCTCACTTCAGATCTTGTTCACTTGTTTCAACAGTGCTTCATCAGTTATGGTGAGGTCATATAAAAGGGGCTTAAACTTGCTTCGGATATCACCATATTTTGGGAGAAGTCCTTGGTGGATTGTGAATAGTGTGTGGTTCGTACTCAATGTTCATCCTGTTCTGCTTTGAAGCAAACATTACCTTTTGTTTGAGCCCTATGTTGAGAATCTGCTGCGGGGTTTCATTCACACGCTGCCGAGTGCACATCAGTTCTTGGAAGAGCTTGCTGCTGCTCTGTTCACTCAGGTGAGACTGGAGGGAACTTTTCAGTTCATTCACGTTAGATCATCTTTGTTAATGAACATGTCTTTGAATTGTCCTTGTTTGATGATGCACATAACAGCTTGAATGGTTTTTGTTCTACAAAAAACATTATATTACACACTTCCATACGTCAAACTTGAATTTTGAAGCCGCCGTGTGAATTTAAAAAAAAGTATGGAATTCAAAATGGCTTCAAAATACTTGTTTTGAGATATGAAATTGTGTAATTTATGTTATAGAACAAAACTTTCACGTATCGTCAAGTAATGTTTACTAGAAACCTTATTTTTCTCATAAATACAAAACTCATAAAGGAAAATCTTGAGGGAACCCATGGCGAATTCTCTTGGGAGTTTGTGGACTACAACTTGAACAGCTTTATACTGTAAAATAAACTGTCTTAGGATAAGATGTTAAACCGAGGTCCTGACTCTCTGTGGTCATTAAAAATCCCAGGACACTTCTCGTAAAAGAGTAGGGGTGTAACCCCGGTGTCCTGGCCAAATTACCCCCACTGGTCCTTCTCAATCATGGCCTCCTAATAATCTCCATCCATTAATTGGATGCATCACTCTACTCTCTCCTCTCAACAATAGATGGTGTGTGGTGAGAGTACTGGCACACTATGGCTGCTGTCGCATTATCCACATGGATGTTGCACACTGGTGGTGGTTGAGGAGAGTCCTCTGGTCACTGTGAAAACCTCTTTGAATAATTCCCTGTTAAATAATTCGTTTAATTAAGTGTACTGTGTGAACTTCAAAAGAACAATAAACTGTATATTTTTATGTAAAAAATTATTACATTTTGGGCCTTTATGAT
This sequence comes from Xyrauchen texanus, assembly GCF_025860055.1. Lineage (NCBI taxonomy): Eukaryota > Metazoa > Chordata > Actinopteri > Cypriniformes > Catostomidae > Xyrauchen > Xyrauchen texanus. Next base: position 25,004,127 of record NC_068276.1, read on the forward strand.
GTTTAGAAGTTCCAAAAGTTGCGTTCAGCACCTTTACTATTTTAAGGACCAAAAAGGACCATTACTTTTTGACCTCAACAACCCCAATGGTTTGTGAATGGTTTGAAAGACATGGTTATGGCCTTGCCTTCAAAACAAGTTATTTAAAAGACATAGTTTATGACTACACGTTCATGCAATTTTTATAGGTTTCAATTAAGATAAAAGGGCTATGCCACACTGAAGGCACTATCATATTTCTGAGGTTCAGTTTAGTGATAAAGTGGAAAAGACTATTTATTAATTCCTTTAATTGTTGATTTTTTATTTATTTCCATTTATTTCAGTGATTGTGGTGCACTTTTGTAGGGCTTCGCATATTTATTGTGGAAACTAGGAACATTGTATGCAGGTTTTTGATGTTTAATTTGTCCAAATTTAGATTTAGTCTGCTGCAAAAAAATGAGTTAAACAACTTAACAGCTCAAATAATACACAATGTAGCATCTATCCTCTGATATAGAATAAGCTGCTATACATAAATGTATCTAGGTTCGTGGGGCAGGAGAGCAGACCATACAAGAGAAGTAGTATAGTACTTAACCTTTGACATTTATTTCATAACAGAACATTTGCCTCTGCATGAACTAGAAATATGACACAATAATTACCATAAACAATTCTTTGTTTGGGCATTGACTATAAAGTAAAATAAAATAAATAAACAAAAAATGTATGTTTTCCCCTCCAATTGTCCTTGACAGAAATATAAATGTTCTTTTAAATATTTTAAATGTTCTTTAGTATCTTTTCCCTTTTTATTACAAAATGTAATGTTATTAAAGGAGTTCCAAACAGGCTTATCTATATTCCCTTGCTTGAAATACAAATTATGTTGTTCAAAGTATGTTGTGACACTTGAAGCAGTCAGCCTCACTTCTTCAAGACACCATCTTGGGAGTGGAGTTTTTGGCGGACAGGCTCGTCATCTCATTCCCCAAAATGGTTTCACACTCAAATAAAAGCAAATTGGAGCCCGCAACAAAACACCTTTAAATATGCTTCTCCGCTGGAAATTGTACATGAAACTTCCAAACAATACATTAACCAAAGTATATCTTGGCATATGGATGGCACTTTCACTTCGATCTTAACATTTTATTTTAAATCATTTTCCTTTGCAGTGTTCTCTCTCTCAGGATGAACAGTACAGGGGCGGGTCTACGTGGTGGCCAGGGGCACCGCCCCTCGAAATTCGATTGGCCACCCCAGGTGCCCCCCCATAAGATGTCTTGTGTTTGGTTCATTTTACGGCCAATCAGTTTATAGACTCTACTGAAGTTCGTGATTCAAAGAAGTTTTTTTTTTTTTTTTTAAAGCTTAATTAAGTCATCTTTATTGCCAAAAAAAAGGATACAAATCACAAGTGACTTATCAAAATATACATACAAATTTTCTCAAATAACTACTGTTATCCTTCAACAATACAAACAAACAAGGTACATCAACAAATCTCTGAATATAACCTCAATTGTTCAGCCATAGTTTGAGCATAGCTAGTACAAAGAACAGAAAACACACTATGAACAAACCAATAATTAAATAGAAAAAAAAAACAAAATAAATAAAATGAAAAAATAAATAAAAAGGGACTTTTTGAATTAATTTAAACGTATCCAAAAGAGAAATCAGTTTAAGGGCTTTCTGATTTTTAACAAATTTTAAAGATTTGCACAAGAATTTAACCTCATTCATCCAGTGATTAAAGTTGGGTTCAGATTTAAACCATCTGCATTTATGAATGAAAAACTTTCCAAAACATAACAAGAAATTAATAACAAAATCACAATCTTTGTTTTCCAGACAAACACCAAACCTAATTAACTTCCACGTGAGAGGTGGGAGTTCAACCCTCCTAGACCTTAACCAATTCTGCACCTCACTCCAAAAGGGTTGCACCAGATCACAATCAAAGAAGACATGCTCTAGATTTTCAATATTTGTTTCACAAAAAACACAATTATTCACATCAAAATTAAATTTCAATCTTAAAAATTCTTTAGTAGGATAAATCTCATTTAAAATTTTGAAGTTCACCTCCTTAGCTTTAGGAGGGAGAGGAAAAGACAAATAATTTTTCCTAATTTTTTTAATTTCAACCTTATCAAAATCTTTAAGCACGTATTCCCATCTAATTGGGTTTGGGTAATATGCCTGTAAAAAAAAATTCTAATGACTCTATTTGTACATTTTTTATCCCAAAAATCATAACCTTCTAAGGAGAGCTGCCTCAGTACTGGGGAGATTTTGGAGTACAACATGTCTTCTTTAACCATTAATCTTAACGGAATTGGTATAGCTCTAATCATTCTATTAAACATATTAACGGTACACTTGAATTTCTCACAAAACTCTCTATACAGTAACAAATTTCCATTATCATCCAAGAAATGGGCAATAGCCCAAATCCCTTTAGATATCCATTCCTCAAGATATACAGATTTCTGCCAAACTTTATATATCTACTATTCCAAACTGGAGTGTTGTGAGGAATGAAGTTATGTTTGAACAATAGTTTCCAATAGAGCAGCACTTGCTGATGGAAGGCTGAAAGTTTAACTGGTAACGAGGTGCACTCAAAGTCACAACATAACAGAAAGTGTATTCCCCCCAGTTTGTTAAAGATAGCATTAGGGACAATAAACCAAAAGGAGTGGCTATTTTGAATGAAGGATTTTAACCATTTCAATTTCAAAACACCATTCATAATGTCGATAGCATTCACACCACCATCTTCATATTTTTTAATGATGTCCTCCTTTTTAATGTACTGACACTTATTTCTCCAAATAAATTTAAAATTCACCTTATTTATTAATTTAATCATTCGTGTCGATATGGGCAAGGAGAAGGCTGGATAGATGAGTCTGGACAAACTATCCATTTTAGATAAAAGAACCCTTTCAAAAATGGTAAGATCCCTCTGCAGCCATCTATTCAATATGGACTTACATTTATCTGTTATTCAACAAATTTTTATTCTCCATAACATCTTTATCTTTAGAAATAATAATCCCCAAATATTTAACTTCCCTTTTAATTTGTATATTAGATAATGACTGCAAAGGAAACTCATGCAGTGTTAACATTACACATTTGTTTAGGTTTAAATGTAGCCCCGAAGCTTTAGAAAACTGGTTAATAGAATGTAAAGCTAATGGAATATGATATTCATTCTTTAGAAACAATGTTGTATCGTCAGCAAACTGACTTATAAGTACATGTCTATCCAACACTGAAAGACCTTCAATACCATTATGTTTAATCAATATAGATAATAACTCTGCAACCATTATAAATAATACTGGTGAGCTTGCCAGTCACCACCGAAACAGAAGAATCCAGCTGTTTTAGTTGAGGTCTGCCTTCTTTCTTTTTCGACTGTTTTCCTCTCTTTCTGCTACTGTTTTTATTGTTTCTAAACTGAAGACTGTTCTTTAATATATTAGCAGAGCACAATGTAATGGTTCCATATTTTATTTTTAAACTGTGGTGTTTTCATTTGAACTGTTACAGTGCTAAAACTTTAACTCTGTGTTACTCAGCTTTTTTTGTAAATTAATCTGAAAGAAATGTTGAATGAAACACTATGATGTTTTGGCCAAACCATTTGAATTATTACAGTGGGGGTAATTTTTTTTTTTAATTATTATTATTTGAAAGAGATTGTGAATAAAACTACTGTATATTGTAATGGCCAAACTAATTAAAAGAAAATAGTTGACATCGTTTCTGCTTCAGGGTTTTTAACATTGCTCATTATTAAGATTGCTTTTATTTTATAAACTTGTTAGTTTTATGAAAACTCAAATGTAACTTAATGGATATATACAGGGATGACAAAATACTAAATTAATCAAAAATGTGCTTTATTACTACATTTGTTTACAAGTAACTTTATTTAAGTTAAAAAAAATAATAAAATCAATAGGATTTACGTAATATACTGTAGAATTTAGCTTTTTTTTTTTTGGTCACTGGCAGCCACCCCGTTTGGAGGCAGTGCCCCAGCATGGCCCCCCCCACTGAAAATGCTCTAGACACGCCCTTGGAACAGTAAAAGAAAATCTTCCACGCAAACGCACCACACATCTATAGTAGAAGTGCCCCCAACTGGTCAAATATGAAATAACACAAACTGATTAAATATTTTCATTTTTTATATGGGTTACACCCTCCCTCTTTAAATCAGCTTGAATTGCTTCATGTGAACCAAAATACATTAACTAAATATGCCAAATCTTGGGTTTATCATAACTGCCCAACAAACCAAGAGTGTTGTTAAAACTCTCCAGCACAGTATGGACAAATGTTTTCCAAACTCATGATAATGAAAATGAGCAGGTGGTCTTCCTGACCTTGTATACCTTCTGATCATCATGGACATGGTCTTTTCATCTTTAATCTACTCGTGACTTGTTTACATTCTTTTCATCATTACCTGGATCTCCTAAATTGGCACATCATCATCGTCCAAAGAGATGGGATATGAACTGCTCTATTCTCTCACTCTCTTCTAGGAAAGCTTGGTCATTTATCAATACACTGTGAGGAACCCTAGATAACCCATCAGCATCCTGGTTCTGTGCTCCAGCCCTGTACCTGATGTTAAAACTAAAACTTGACAATGCAGCCAACCAAAGGTAACCTGCTACATCAAGTTTCACTGAAGTGAGTAGGTATGTCAACGGGTTGTTATCTGTGACAACAGTGAAAGTATTTCCATATAGATAGTCCTGAAATTTGTCAACAACAGCCCACTTCAAAGCAAGAAACTCCAGCTTGTGAGCTGGATACCGAGCCTCACTTTGAGACAATCCCCTACTTGCGTAGTACAGCACCAAGACCAGTAGCACTGGCATCTGTATTTGGGGTAAAATACTTACTTACTTACTTTGAACACACTTCATTGCAATGACACAATTTCGTGGTAGTGTGATATCATGATCAATTTTGTTTCTTACCCAAACAGAAAAATTGTATGGCTACTGCTTAGGAAGATGTATCAGACAGCTTTAAAAAAAATAACACCAAGTAAGACTGATGTTTGGCTGTTCAAGCAAAACTTCACACTCTGTGTGTCCAGCATTTGCTCTTCCAAAACACTGAAGTGCAACTCGCTTACCTGCAGGTACCTCACTGTTTTTACCTCTAAGCATCATCAAGCCAAGGTGCCCTGTGGAACGTTGTTTAGTTCTCAGCTCCAGTGCTTTGAGAATTGAATTATTCCCAAGGCCAGCTGACTTGATCTTCCCTCTGTTACAGCTACAGTGCTTAAGTTAGTTCCTATAAGAAGTGGTATTCACTGTTCATCCTTACATCTGGAACAACAAGAGCTAAAGTTGATACTTCTAAATCTGTTTTAATAAAATCCTTAGGTACGGTTATACTGTCCTCAACATACCCTAGGTATGGAACCACTCGGCCATTTGCACCTTTGACATCAAGCAACTGGGAGATGGGCTGAATTGGTTGTTCTACCAAATGGTCTTTTTAAAATGACAGAGACAGGGTTTTAATCTGGGACCCTGTGTCAAGCAACCTACTACATTTAACACCAGAAACCATGAATTCAACAGTACATTTTTCTCCAACTAACCTCCTCAGCACTTTTCCATATGTTTCTGCAGCATGAACTTTACAATCAGCTTTACATATTGAGTCGAGTTTGGGACTTTTCAGATCTTCAGAAAATGCAGTACAGGTTTCTTCTCAGCTTCTGTAGATTTGTTGGATTTGGCTTTGGGAACATCTTTTGGAGATGCTTCCTGTTTTACAGACTACAAATTGGCCACATGAGCCTGAAGATCTGCCAGATGTTTTTTCATTTTCATTGAAACAGCAACAGATGACTCTGGAGTAAAAATCTGCATATCTTTCACATCAGCACAAATATTGTCAACCATATACAAGCTAGACTGTGCATTGTTCTTGGAAATACCAAGATGTCTCATTCTGTTTGACTTTGCAGCTTGTCTATCTTCCTCAGTGGACAAAAGGAGTAAAAGTTCAGAAAAAGAAGGATGATCCCTCTTATTTGCTCAAGTTGTATGGTTGCAATTAGGCTGTTGTTCCAGAACCCACTGCAAAACTGCTTTAATAACTGCCTATTCATGTCACTGCTAGCTTTGCCACATTTCTTAACGACTGTACTCAAAGCAGTTTGTAGTCTGAGCAGGTAAACTGAAGGCTTCTCACCACAATTTTGGTTAGTGTCAAGAAATTTGGCGAAGAGCTTGTCATCATCTTCAATGGTAGCATAAGCTGAAACAAGAAGGGTTAGGTATTCACTAGGGCTGGAATGAGCCCCTAAGTGCTTTGCGACATTCACTGCTGGAGGCAAAAGGCTTTCTACCATCTTTCTAATCACATGTAAGGCTGAGAAGGCAGGATCAGTTTGGTAAAAATCAATACTGGAACACCAAGTGTCATAATCAACCTCTGCACTTGGACAGGGTGTTCTGCCAGAGAAAGGCCTGAGCCTTAGGCTGCTATGCAACTGAGATGACAGATCGTTGCTTTTAACTACATGCTCAACTACTACCCTCTATATTTCAGGTGTGCTTAAATGATCGGGTGACAGACAAAAATTAGATTCCCCACTGGCGAGGTTCAGAACATATTTTGAGGGGAGATGCTCGTGTAGAGGCTGCTTCAAACTCTGGTACTTGATTTTGCTTTTGTGGGACCAAGGTAGATGCTTTAAATATACTTCTCCGCTGGAAATGGTACATGAAACCTCCAAACCAGGGGTTTTTAAACTTTTTGATACCAATGACCCCCAAACATGATGATCCCCTTGCGAGGGACCGCTTTCAAATATAAACAGGCAGCTTTATATTTTAGATATAAATTCCCATTTATACAGTGTGAGAAAAAAGTGAGTGTAAAATGATAAAGACAATGTGTGGTTTGCAACATTAAACAACATTCTGTTATTTTGTAATAAAGGAAATTAAGAAAATGAAAAGAAATTATTAAAATACCATATCACAAAATCTGGAAAATATTACTTTGTATTAATTTGAGTGCATATCTTTTTATACCCACTCTTAAAGTAATATTAGATGCACAAACGTGATAAATTTTAACTAAATTGAAATATATTTATATTCTTTAAAAAGCACAATGAAAGACTAAAATTCCCAGACCCCAGTTTGAAAACCCCTGCTGCAAACAATACATTAACCAAAGTATATCGTAGCATAAGTTACATGGATGGCACTTTTACTTCGATTTTAAGGAAAATGTTTAACTAATTCTCCACCGCAGTGTTGTCTCCCTCAGGATCAACAGCAATATACAGTGAGGAAAATAAGTATTTGAACACCCTGCTATTTTGCAAGTTCTCCCACTTAGAAATCATGAAGGGGTCTGAAATTGTCATCGTAGGTGCATGTCCACTGTGAGAGACATAATCTAAAAAAAAAAAATCCAGAAATCACAATGTATGATTTTTTAACTATTTATTTGTATGATACAGCTGCAAATAAGTATTTGAACACCTGAGAAAATCAATGTTAATATTTGGTACAGTAGCCTTTGTTTGCAATTACAGAGGTCAAACGTTTCCTGTAGTTTTTCACCAGGTTTGCACACACTGCAGGAGGGATTTTGGCCCACTCCTCCACACAGATCTTCTCTAGATCAGTCAGGTTTCTGGGCTGTCGCTGAGAAACACGGAGTTTGAGCTCCCTCCAAAGATTCTGTATTGGGTTTAGGTCTGGAGACTGGCTAGGCCACGCCAGAACCTTGATATGCTTCTTACAGAGCCACTCCTTGGTTATCCTGGCTGTGTGCTTCGGTCATTGTCATGTTGGAAGACCAAGCCTCGACCCATCTTCAATGCTCTAACTGAGGGAAGGAGGTTGTTCCCCAAAATCTCGCAATACATGGCCCCGGTCATCCTCTCCTTAATACAGTGCAGTCAGCCCTGTCCCATGTGCAGAAAAACACCCCTAAAGCATGATGCTACCACCCCCATGCTTCACAGTAGGGATGGTGTTCTTGGGATGGTACTCATCATTCTTCTTCCTCCAAACACGGTTAGTGGAATTATGACCAAAAAGTTCTATTTTGGTCTCATCTGACCACATGACTTTCTCCCATGACTCCTCTGGATCATTCAAATGGTCATTGGCAAACTTAAGACGGGCCTTGACATGTGCTGGTTTAAGCAGGGGAACCTTCCGTGCCATGCATGATTTCAAACCATGACGTCTTAGTGTATTACCAACAGTAACCTTGGAAGCGGTGGTCACAGCTCTTTTCAGGTCATTGACCAGCTCCTCCCGTGTAGTTCTGGGCTGATTTCTCACCTTTCTTAGGATCATTGAGACCCCACGAGATGAGATCTTGCATGGGGCCCCAGTCCGAGGGAGATTGACAGTCATGTTTAGCTTCTTCCATTTTCTAATGATTGCTCCAACAGTGGACCTTTTTTCACCAAGCTGCTTGGCAATTTCCCGTAGCCCTTTCCAGCCTTGTGGAGGTGTACAATTTTGTCTCTAGTGTCTTTGGACAGCTCTTTGGTCTTGGCCATGTTAGTAGTTGGATTCTTACTGATTGTATGGGGTGGACAGGTGTCTTTATGCAGCTAACGACCTCAAACAGGTGCATCTAATTTAGGATAATAAATGGAGTGGAGGTGGACATTTTAAAGGCAGACTAACAGGTCTTTGAGGGTCAGAATTCTAGCTGATAGACAGGTGTTCAAATACTTATTTGCAGCTGTATCATACAAATAAATAGTTAAAAAATCATACATTGTGATTTCTGGATTTTTTTTTTTTAGATTATGTCTCTCACAGTGGACATGAACCTACGATGACAATTTCAGACCCCTCCATGATTTCCAAGTGGGAGAACTTGCAAAATAGCAGGGTGTTCAAATACTTATTTTCCTCACTGTATCTATAGTAGAGCACATATCTATAGTAGAAGCGCCCCCAACTGGTCAAATATGATTTTCTTTTATTATTATTTTTTATTTTTTTTTTAAATGGCTTACCAGTTTTAACATGCTTTTTAACTCCTCCAAAAATGTGCCCCATTCACTTCCATTGTAAGTGCCTCACTGTACCTACATTTACAATTATGCCAAAAAAAAAAAAAATGCTGTCAATAGAGCTTGAAAATTTATTTCACCAGAAAACGAAAATGTTCTAATTTTCATGCCATCCCAGGTGTGTATGACTTTCTTTCTTATGCTGAACTCAAACAAAAATCTTTAGAAGAATATTTCAGCTCTGTAGGTCCATACAATGCAAGTGAATGGTGCATGGCCAGAACTTTGAAGATTCAAAAAGCACATAAAGGCAGCATAAAAGTAATCCTTAAGACTCCAGTGGTTAAATCCATAGCTCAGAAACAATATGATAGGTGTGGGTGAGAACCAGATCAATATTTAAGGCCACCAACTGGGCAAGGAGGATAATTTATAGTAAAAAGTACTTCCATCTATTTCTCACCCACACCTATCATATTGTTTCGAAAGATATGCATTGAACCACTTGAGTCATATGGATTACTTTTTCTGCTGCCTTTATGTGCTTTTTGAGCTTCCAAGTTCTGACCACTTTTCAATTACATTGGATGGACCTACAGAAATTAGGTTTAAAAATAAAATCTTTGTTTGTGTTCAGCAGAAGAAATTCATACACATCTGGGATGGCATGAGGGTGAATGAATGATGAGAAGTTTTAAATTTGGGTGAACTATCTCTTTAACTAGTATTCAACCTGAAATATTCCTTTAATTGAATTCACCAACATCATTGTTAATGTCATTCCAGACATGTGGGCACAATCAAAATAATAATTCATTCAGGCTGATCAATTAGACAGGGTGAAGCACTTGTGCTCTAATAGAGCACAATGATGACTTGAAAATGTGTTAAAAACTTGGTCTCACTGTTTGGTTAGCAGAAAGGAATGCTGCTCCTTTTGACTTAGGCAGTGGTGATTGGACTTCTTTGGTGATTTGACCATAAGGTCAAAAGTCTGTAGCATAGATCTAACAGTCGGAGCAAGATAAGTGTCTTTGTAAATCAAGTAAAACTAGTTTTTGGGTCAGACAAAACACACACAACTGTGTCTGTCTCTCACTTGTCACGAGCAATTAAGCTGCATGGACTGATAGCGCTCGATTGGCCCGAGCTGACCTCCTCTGTAATATTTCTTTTCATAACTTACCATCAATCTTTAAATATTTAACCAACTCGCATGAAATACGGAAATTGACTTCTTTCAGTTAGACAGTGTAAGTCCCATTCTTCTGCCTTGGATGAGAGATATCACTTTGCCTACAGTAGCTATATTTAACCCGTTAAGAAAGCGCTCCATTGAAAATAAATATATCAGAATTCACCTGAAATGATAGTTCTGACCTGATTACCGATTAATCAAACACAGTGCAAGTTTATCAGAAATGATTTTCCGTCTAGCCAATCTTTGCTCTGAAGAGGCGGGGGATAGAGCAACATGTATATGGTGATCTCAGACTACTGCTCTCTCTCTCTCTCTCTCTGACAGAGAACGAAGAGGTAGAAAGAAACTTTTCCGAAAGCACAGATTATCCCAAAGTGTACATCTAAGATGGTATCGATTAATCGGATGACATCTCTGTTTTCTGTGTCTTGGGAGCAAACTGTCGTATGGGTGTGCAGTTTGCTCATTACACTATTCATTTTGTTGGTGATTCGCCATCTCATAAAGCAGCGGAGACCCCGAGGGTTTCCCCCTGGACCGACACCTTTGCCCATGATAGGGAATATACTGTCCCTAGCCACAGAGCCTCACGTCTACATGAAGAGGCAGAGTGAAATCTACGGACAGGTATGGATGACAGTCTCTCTCACTCTCCATTTAATTGATATGAAGTAGCCTACATGCATATAATCATAGTATCAATGTAGCCTATAGGACGATAACTTGTGTATCCAATTATTTTTTTTTATTTTAAATGACCCCCCTGCAATTTAAAATGCTATAGTTCAACAAAAGCCCATTAAATCAAACTTTTAATGCCTAAAGACCGCTTAGGGGCTGTTCACACCGAACGCGTCCTTGTGCTAAGAACGCGCAGCACCGCAGGGGGGCGAAAACAATTAGAAAACGCATTCGGTGTGAACGGCCCTTTACTGGGTGTTTTAAAACTTTAACGTTACAAGTTTGGCAAAGAGCTGCAGCACTCAAGACAAGTCGTTTTGCAGAACGGCCAAGATATGCTGAGTCAGCGTGTCTCTTTCACTGCCTCATTATATGCATGATGGGGAGGGGGAATCAAGCCCTCTAATTATACTCTGTTCATTAGGAGAAATATGTTTTGGCAGAGTTACAGTGAAAGGAGGAGGGAATTAATGACTATTGCTATTTATATCCAGATTTTTAGTCTCGACCTGGGAGGCATCTCAACTGTTATTCTAAATGGTTATGATGCCATTAAAGAGTGCCTGTATCACCAGAGTGAAGTTTTTGCAGACCGGCCATCACTCCCTTTATTTAAGAAGATGACTAAAATGGGAGGTAAGTGGTTCCTTATAAAATAATTCTATTTATTATAAAAAAGTCTCCAAGAACAGTTCACTTCAGAATGTTCTAAATTGTCATTTTGTACTGCTGGGTGATTCAGAGAAAGATCTTTGGTAATATATGTCAGAGTTAGGGTTATAACTACATGAGGTTATCAGATTATCAGGATTGCAATTCTTGTAATTTGTGTTAAACCCATGAGACTTTGTTTGAACAATCATCTTTGGTTAAACATACAGAACAGAAGGTTTATCATTAGATAAACTTTGCTTCTTTTGTTTCCATTTTTAAACCTAACTCTTTCAGCATTGTTTATTCACCGTCTAGGACTTCTGAACTGCAAATATGGTCGGGGTTGGATGGAACACCACAAACTGGCTGTGAACAGCTTCCGCTACTTTGGCAGCGGTCAGAGGATGTTTGAGAGGATTTCTGAGGAGTGCCTGTTTTTTCTAGATGCCATCGACAAGCACAAGGGCAAGCCCTTTAACCCCAAGCACCTTGTTACCAATGCAGTGTCCAACATCACCAACCTCATTATCTTTGGGCAGCGATTCACTTACGATGATAGCGATTTTCAGCACATGATCGAGCTCTTCAGTGAGAATGTGGAGCTGGCAGCTAGTGGCTGGGCCTTCCTGTACAACGCCTTCCCCTGGATTGAGTACCTGCCCTTTGGGAAACATCAAAAGCTGTTCCGCAATGCCAGCGAAGTGTATGACTTCCTTCTGCAAATGATCAAGCGCTTCTCACAACACAGGGTTCCCCAGTCACCACAACATTACATTGATGCTTACTTGGATGAGATGGAGCAGAGCGCCACTGATAAGGCCACGTCTTTCTCGAAAGAGAATCTAATTTTCTCTGTTGGTGAACTCATCATTGCCGGCACAGAGACCACCACAAATTGTCTGCGCTGGGCCATGCTCTACATGGCTCTATATCCAAGTATACAAGGTTGGTGTCCATTGAGTGTGCATCAGTTATTTTTCATTTTTGTGCAGTAGAACTAATCATGTTATGCTTCTGTGTTCAGATAATGTCCAAAAGGAGATCGATTGTGTCCTGAATGGCAGGCCACCGGCTCTTGAAGACAAGCAGAGGATGCCCTATGTGGAAGCAGTGCTCCATGAAGTCTTGCGCTTTTGTAACATTGTCCCACTGGGTATCTTCCGCGCTACCTCTCAAGATGCAGTGGTGCGTGGCTATACGATCCCCAGGGGCACCATGGTGATCACTAACCTGTACTCAGTGCACTTTGATGAGAAGTACTGGAGTGATCCATCCATCTTCTGTCCTGAGAGGTTCCTTGACCTTAATGGTAAATTTATCAGACGTGAGGCATTTCTCCCCTTCTCAATCGGTATGCCACCATAACTCCATTATCTTTATGTTTTGGAAAAGTAACCTCAGAAAGTATGTTAAATATACACTTTATATATCACTTTATTAATAATCTTCATTCATCCAATGTTCTTTAGGCAAACGTCACTGTCTTGGTGAGCAGTTGGCCAGGTTGGAGATGTTCTTATTCTTCACCACATTGCTCCAGAGGTTCCGCCTTCAGTTCCCAGAAGGCTTTATTCCAACTCTTAGCCCGAAACTGGGCATGACTCTGCAACCTCGGCCGTACTCCATATGTGCCATCAGAAGAAAGCAGTAAAACTCCCCCCATGAGCTGTGGCACATATGCACTCACCTCAGGGGATCCTAAGAAGAAACACAGAACGGCAGTGCAATTCCCTGTCTTAAATTCCATCAGGTTTTCAGCTGGGAATATTGACCTCTGATATTGACTTGTTAAATTCTCAGAATGTGTCCTCCATACTTTCACAGAACCCTGGCAGTAAGTGATAACATTACTGTTAAAGAATACATGGTATGGAGAGCAAAGAGTGAGCACATGTGTATACAAATGTGACAAAGACACGCTGTTGCAAGATTAAGTGTAAAATGCATGTTTGATAACTTGAATTGAAAAAAGTGTACCAAAGTGCACGTCAATAATGAGGTATTGTGTCAATAATTGATAGGGTTTACCTATAACTGAGGTTATAAGAGCTCAGCTGAGACTAGCTGCCTTTCCAAGAAAGTTTTGGATACACTTTATGACTCCCATTGGTTTAATGCCATATAACAGTGTTGAACTAACAACAGCCCTGTCTGTCCCTAGTTTATATCAGTGGAAACAGTTTATCAAGAAACTTGAGCTTTAAAAAATGGTGCTATCATCAAAAGCTGGACTCATTTTGAACAATATATTTTTATAGTACAATGTCCTATATTGCTTTTACTTTTTAACCAGTTTCTGAGCAAAGACTCATTATTCTTGTTATAGTTAAACAAACTTGGAAAAAACCTTTACATAATGAGGAAAAAAAATAAACATATTAGGTAAATCTTTGTAAATCTGTTTTGAGTTGCGTGCATTTTAATACTGCCCCTGAGGTTTTAAGAGTTGGGGTTTTGTCTGTCTCAAGCGACATTTCTTTCAACCGTGCTGGAATTTTCCTGAAGCCAAGCTATACACCATATAAACTAAGCTGAAACTGGTGCGTATATTTAGAAATCTTTTGAGATTTCCTGAAACTGACTCACTCCAGATTTCAAAGTGTACTTCTGCAAATCCGTAAACCTGGCACGTTTAAAAATGAATGGTGTGCACTGGTAATTTTTTGCACACTTTGACATACAGTAAAACATTTAGCCACCTTTTTTCCCCCTCATTTCTCTTCTCATTTTCCTTCTGCAGTACCATAAAAATTCCCAGATCCACACAGTAACATTTACAGGCCAATGTAAATGTTTTTTTTTTTTTTTTACAAACAATGTTGTTTATAGACATCACCCATACAACAAACTGCACAGGACAGAAAACTCTAAAAATGAGAGAGACGGGAAGGGGTATTGTGGCTTTGGGTAAGCTGTCACAGTGATGCTGTCATCTGAAGAGATAAGGCTGCCCTTATATACGACCCACACTTGAGGACTCCTCATCAGCTGACTGTCATTTTACAGGCAGTTTTCTCCAAAAGAATGCTTGGGCTTTCATGTGTGAGCATAACATAATTAACCGCAACATGCAACTAGATGATGCTTAGAGGAACGCCCAGATAATGTCAAAAACATGTTGCAGCATTGCCATTGAGGAGAAAGGTAAAGACAGTTGTGCTTGTGTCTGGACTTCCCTTAATAGGTGAAAGATCATGTTTAACACAGTTAGTATTCCTCTGGGCTGGTGCAGTACAAACGCTATGAACTACATATTTAAAAGCTTGAACCCACTTGAGTGAATTTATGTCTCTTATTATCTAAAACCCATTTTGCATTAAAGACTTAAAGCATGGTTAAAAACTTTAAATCAGTTTTGTAGATATATTAAAATAATTAATTTTATAAATACTAAAAATATATATGTTTATGTAAATAGACATGCTGTACTGGATGGTTAAGGAAGAATGTCTAACAAATGCCCAGCATCCATGGACACTTTAATACGGTTCCAAAAGCATACCAAGTGTCATCTCATGTAGTTGGTTGAGAGAATGCCCAGAATGTCAGAGCTGTAATTTATAGACAAAGAGATGGCTACTTTAAAAAGAAGCTCAAATAAAAAGAAATAACAATAATATATAAATGTAACATTGTTTTTGGTCACTACATAATCCCCATACTTCCATTTATGTTTAATAGTTTTGATGACTACACTATTATTCTAAAATGTGTAAAATGCTAATAATGAATAAGTAGGTGCACTCAAACCTTTAAAGGGTAGAAAATGTGGTTTGCTTGAAGTTTATGATTAGGTAATGTGCATCCACATCTCACTGGTACATGAAACAGGCAAGTTCACATCTGCTCACATGCAAAACACAGAATGGAGAAAAAACTTGACACAGACAGAAATCAATTGAGAGAGTGGAACTATTCTTCAGGGATGGTGCTTTTATGACAGCTATAAATAATAACAAAAAAAGAAAATTCTCCCCACAACCCTGAAAAGGCTGGATGGTTACATCAGACATTGCTATCTAAATGCTACATAAAAAAGTGAATGCCATCATAAAGGTACTAATGACAAGAACATCGGAGGCCACTGTGGTGCGGATAACCCCCCACGGTGAGATACCACAGTCCGCTTTGAAGATCGAGCAAGGGATCAACACGAGGGGGTGGAGGCGCAGTGATGCTCAGATCTGAAGTTTCCCTTCTTGACAACCTGAACGATATTCTGAGTGTGTGGGTTTGGGGCCAACTGAGGTTTGCTCAGCGAAGGCAGGTGAGGGAGAGGGTGAACGGAGCATGCCGAGGTCCCGGATCCAAGAAATTATGAACACACAGTCTGGACAGAGAAAGAGAGAGAGCACCACAAGCTGTGTTGGGTGCACACAAGCCCCAATTACAGAAAACACCCTGAGCACAGGCCAAAGGGACTGATGAACACACCCACAAACAGGAGAGAGAGAGGGCAGCATCTGGCAGCTCTGTTATGAGATTGTGACTCACAACTGGCGAGCTTTAGAAATAAGGGGGCTTTTCGGCAAGAGTGGTTATGAGCAGGAACACAAAGACAGTGCACCAAAAATGAGGAAAAATAAATAAACAAAAACAAAATATATTTTAAAACTGAAAAACACAACACCCAAACACATCCACATCTGTAAATATTATTAGATTTTTAAAACTCCTGAAACAAGATGTTAATAACATGTTCTCAATGTACAATATATGTCAGCTGTATGTAGAAAACAACGCATTGTTGATTAATTAAAAATATATTATATATATATATATATATATATATATATATATATATATATATATATATATATGCAAGTATTCTTTCTGTGCAGAGGTTAAACACTTGTTTGGTAGTAAAATGTGCACATTTATATCAGGTTATTTCCTCCTAAATAAACAAGCTTGATTTACACTGCCTACTTGAGAACTTTCCTCTACAGAGACAAAAAGAGTTTAGGCAAGGTGAGGCAAAGAGGAAGAAACTGAGAGCGAGTCAGTCTCCACCTCCCCAGACACCCCCCATTATTATAGTGGAATGCCTTAAGTTCTTGCTTCAGATGAAATAAAATAGAAAACTATTAGTATTAAACCTGCCTTATTGTGGAGAATACGAAAATGTACTTAAAAAAAGAAAGAATGAAAACGTGTACAGCTTCCAAGGTGAAACCCCTGCATTACTAGTAATTTATGCACTGGCCAGAATATGCGTTTGGCAATAATTAGTTTAAGTAAAAGCATGTGTTTGTATGTTTGTATAATGCCAAACATAAAGTAACCCCCAAAGCAATGTTTAGTCTATGACGTGCATGCTAAATCAAACAAACATTTCATTTTCACCAAACATTCCTGATCCCAATGCTTTTAAGGGGGTCTTTGCAAAAATAAACATGGTTATACTGGTCTGGAGCAGCTGATAAGGACTGGGGTAAAATCCAGGACTTTGCATCTCTTTTTGTTGATGACTTTCACGTTGTTCATACAAAAAATAGAAACATTTTTCTCCGCCTCTGAAAAGAACGTTTCGACGTGCAAGTTATTTCGGAATTGCAGAATTATTTTTTCCCCCCACAAAACAAGGAACGATCCTTCACATGAATCCTGAGTAACTGTGAAAAAATATATATCTATTCAAACGTAAAAAAAGAGAAACATCCCTTCATTGGAACAGCTTCCCTGTCCCATTTTCTATGCTTTAGAACAAAGATGGATTATACAGAGAAAACTCAAGGATTGGCAACTCGGCATTCCGGAAGAGGAATGAAAAAAAATTCAATAAAAATCAACTGTATAAACAACAAAGGCAAACGAAAAATGAAGGAAGGTGATGCACACAAATAAAAAGCATCCAAAACGATGCAGAAATCAGGTCATTTTTTTTGTCAAAAAATTTCAGCATTTCCACTTGCCCTTGTGACTCTGTTCAGTAATACAGTGTTTGATGTCGCCAGCATGAATTGGGGACTGCACGTTCAGTGCAGCGTACATAGTCCATTGTCTGGACCACAAGAAAAATAAAAAACAAACAATTATATATATATCACAAAAGTTCAGACAGGCACATTTTGAGTTATGCTTCCTGACAGTGGGCCTGAAACAGTCTTTCTGTGTTTTTGAACTGTTCACTTTGGTAACGGGTGTCAACTGTGTCACTGTCTTCTTTATTCTCTAGTCATTTGTGTCTCCTATTTGACTTAAGTACCTATGGGAGAATTAAGAGCTTTACGTTCAAGGCAACATCACAGTCAGGTAACCATGGGTGGCACGATTCTTTGCCACATCCTTCCCTGCCTGTTTTCTTCTTTTTCTAATACCACCACACAATTTTGCATCTTCAAAGCTGTGTTCAGCCTCCACTGATTCTCCATGGGGTGAAAGTGCATAGGATTGGGGCTCCCACCGAGGGTCCTCTCACAGTAGTAAGGCCATTTTTTTCAACACAATGTGAACTGCATTAGCTTCAGAGTGTCGGCACAGTGACTAATTTCAGCGTGGGGAGATTCAGCACGGTCTTCCTCTGGGTGTCAATGTTTGTGCGTGTGTGTTTAGGTGAAGGAGAGGGAGGGGTCATTCAACTCTGTTCAAGCCCCTCTCTAAGCTTCAATTCTTGACCTTAATCCTCCAGCTATTGCCGATCCTCTTCCTCTGCCTCCTCTTGAATGGCCTGGATGTCATCAGAGGAGGAGTTGGATGTAGGAAGGCTTAGGCTCTCTGCTTGCATCTTCTGCTGAGTCTCCAGCTCTTTGGACTTATCTTCTTCCTCAATGGTCTTCTTCCACACCTTGTGGTTTTCTGTTAAGTGCTGCATAATTTTGCAGAACAATCGGCGTCGACCCTTCCGCCTTTCTGCAAGCAAAAGTTTTCAATTAGCACATGCCACACCTTAAATAAGACACCAGGGGTGCAATGTTTCAAATTTCTCACAGCTGGCAGAGTTGTGTACCGTAATTTCCGGACTATAAGCCTCAACATTTTTCCCACGCTTTGAACCTCGCGGCTTAAACAATGACGCGGCTAATATATGGATTTTTCCTGCTTTAAAAGTTTATTTTAAAAAATTAAAAAAACATTCTGTGATGTGCTCAGTTTTTTTGGCGGCGTGAAGCTTTCGTTAGACCAATGAAATTGCCGAACGGGTTAAGGTCAAACAACTTTTTTGTTTGCTGTTTAGATTAAATCAAACTTCCCATCATTCTGATTACGGTAGTCATTTTGTCACCCTCATCATGGCAAAGACACGGAGAAATGCATATGATGCAGCTTTCAAGTTGAAAGCGATTGATCTGGCTGTTGGAAAAGGAAATAGAGCTGCAGCACGGGAGCTTGGTCTTAATGAGTAGATGATAAGACGTTGGAAACAGCAGCATGAGGAATTGACTCAGTGCAAAAAGACAATTAAAGCTGAGGCTATTCTGAGGCTATTCAACTCCGACACCGAAGGAGATGACTTCAGTGGTTTCATGTGCACAGGAGGAGGAAGATAGTGACCAATGACTTTCTTGGTAGGCTACTGTTTACTGCTAATTTTGTATTTTTTGTTACAAGCCGTGTGTGGCAGTGGGGGCGTGGTCAAGCGCCCGTCCGGGAGAGAAAAGCGGTAAGGGCCATTAAAAGCCTTACCTGGAACGTCAAGTGCCCTGCTTCACGTGTCCTTCTTGTGAAAACTGTCACACTGGCACCAATGTTTCGTTAAAGCCTATTTATTTTTGTTACAAGCCGTGTTTCGTTACCTGCGGCTTATAGACATGTGCGACTTATTTATGTTCAAAATAATATTTTTTTTTTAATTCAGTGGGTGCGGCTTATATTCAGGTGCGCTCAATAGTCCGGAAATTATGGTAAGTTTCTCAAAAAAGGAATTTACTACAAATGTCTACTCTAAAAATCTAATCAGATTACTGACCTGCTGACTGCTTCATTGAAAAAGTAAACACAAAAAATGTTTCGAATAAAAGCTTTTGTTTTTACGCAAATTAATTCAAAATATCGTTTACTATCGTTTTTTCTTGTTCATTGACTCGTTAGGGGACCACACCCTTCAGCTCTATCAAAACGCAAACAGATGTACTTATTAACATAAGAAAAATGTGTGCAACACAAGTAAAATACTTAAAAGTTATAAATAAATGAACTTACATGAAAGTCAGTAACTGTATGTAATCTGATTACAAGAATTTAAAATGTAATGTGTTACACTTCTTTTTGTACTAAACAGTAATTAGACTACAGTAATCTATTACTTTAAATTAGGCATCACCCAACACTGACAGTTAGGAAATTCAAGACTGACACCTATAACCAATATTTCAAAGCTATGATCGTCCGTTATTAATCTGATTGACAATTTCTTTTTACTGGCAAAATGTACAATTTAGGAGATGTATAGTGGTCAACCAATATATTGCCAAGGCTGATAAATCGTCTGATATTCAGAATTTTTTTAAATATCGCATCAGGCGGGGCCTGGGTAGCTCAGCGAGTATTGAGTGCTCTCTGTCTGTCATCTCGCACACACAAGAGTGCACTTGATGATCATGATGGGGCATTTACAGTGTGTGAGCGGGCGGCTCTACACATTCATTTTGAAGCACTCATCACTTGCAGATGTTTTATTTATTCAATTAAATCAGATAATTTTTAGTTTATCACACTTGAACATATCAGAATTTTAATTCGATTCATTGTGCTTTCAAACTTTCATTTTCGTCCAAATATGTCATATTCCACGACATTCTGTATTTTATTGCTAATGCCATTTTTATGACTAGATTCCCTGTTTTCAGCATACTACATGTGGTAACTGTGGTAAAAGCTGACTCCGATCGTTCCGATCTCCGAAAATTAATTCACATCATGAAGTATTAAGTCTGAATCACCACGCTACAAACCCTGTGTGAATTATTATATATCTGTGGTCTGACTGTCATCATTGTCTAAAGTTTATAACTCACAGGGATGCAAACTCATGAGGGGGGAAAAAGGTAAGACAATCACTGATCCACAAACACAAAAAGTTTTCCAGGTTATTTTTTTCAAGAATAAGCTAAAAGCACCAACTCAAGCTATTTTAATGATTCAAGTATAGCAAATGATCTGCAGTGCAGAATTAGCTGCAAATATAAAGGGTATTTTGGTGTGGCTTGCTTCTGTTTTACAGATTTGTTCAGATTCATTAATTGATTAGTTTAGTGACTACTTCTGGAAATGCTCCTAGGTGGTGACAAATGAGCAACTTATGTGCTATGAGTGAGTCATTGAATAATTTTGAGATGTTCATGACCAAAGTCTGCCAAGAGACTTTATAGTATTTAAGCACTATAAGAAATCAGATCTATTCCTCCAGTTTGTGAACTGCCGAGCATGACTTTTCATCCAAAGAGACAACAATAAATGTCTAATAATTTTAATTATCCATACAGTATCCATAAAGTCCTTACTTTCTAAATTTAGCATGACAAATCTACTGACTTCAGCACAATGTTTAAGAATTATAAGAATAAAGCAGATCTACTGTATAATTTTACTAGATCATTTAAACTGCTGAGCATGAATTTTATCAGAAAAGACAACAATAGCATAATAGTATGTAAAACAGTTGAAGGATGGGCAAGGAGGAGGCGAGAACCGGCTTGACGATATAAATCATAGTTTAATGGAAAACTTAAAAGACAACACAAACACACATGACGGACATGTCCGCTAACGATCTCTCTCTCCCGCACAGCCCCTGCAGTCGACCTTTAAACCTCACGGAGGCATAATTAGCCTAATACGGGACCGGGTGTGTAGGATCACGACCCAGCCCCGCCCTCCGCCCTGCCACATAGTAATAATAATAATAATTTTGAGTTTCAATAATGTCCTTTCGTCATTATAAAGCACATTTCACGTGAGTTGAGTTGAGGCGTCAATGCTCCGCTCAAAGCCAGCGTCAAGTGCCGCTTTGCCCTCCACATGACAAGTCTTGCAGAACGAGGCTTGCCATGCAAGAAAGCGGGAGGTGTGCACAATAAATACTGAAAACATTTCTTTGGAAGATAAAAAAATGGCAATTGGTTTGATTGCAGAAATTCAAAAAAGGACTCCTTTATGTTTAGGTCTTAGCGTTTGTTTCTTTTTTTTTTTTTGTTGTAAATGAAATTACTGTAGTTCAATGACTGTTGTTTCTGGATACTTGGAAACTATAAGGTAATAATTAATTAAAATAAATTCTGAGACATTCAATATCGCTTCATAAATTTTGACAGCTTTAAAATATTTCTTGTAGCTTTGTACTCTCAAAGGCATCTTTTGTGTGAGGCAAAAACATGTGTGAAAAACACTTTGGTGTTAAGTGGGAGCCGAGGTTGCGCTGCCGCTTCACTTCATAGACTTAAATTAGCTGACACGAATCACGTGTAAGCCCCTCAACGTGTATAAACATCAGTCACTTTTAAACATCAATAGATCTTCTGCCCTTTTCTCTCCATGATGAACAAGGTATTTTTAATCATTTGGACACTGGAGGTGTCAGAATAAACATGGTATTGGCATACTACCACACTACTCTTCTTTCTGCCATAGACTGATATAGCATAAGTAGTAGGAGTAGTATGTGAAGTATGCAATTGCGAATGCAGCCCATGAAACACATGTAACCATTGTCACGTTGTGAGTCTGGCCAATCGTGAGTGAGCTGTGTCATTATCAGAGCTTGTGCAGCTCCTCTGGAGAAACTGCAGCAGCGGAGTGAGGCCAAGATGGCGTTGTGAGCGGTGGTGGTTCACTTAGCTGAGGAACAAAATTGGGTATTTCTCACAAATGACAAAATATTTATATAAAGTTGCAAATTAACATTCACAAAACTATTAATTGTTAGCTAATCTTGAACAAGATTCAAGATTAGCTTGAATTGGGTTTGTTGCAAACATAACTACATAACTACAACCCCAATTCCAAAGAAGTTGGGACAGTATGTAAATGCAAATTAAAAACAAAAAGGAGTGATTTGTAAATTATATTCACCCTACAGTCATTTCAAATCAGATGATTGCAACATGCTCCAAAAAAGTTGAGACTGGGGCAATTTAAGACTAATACAATTTTACGACAATGTGAAACAGGAGATGTTAAACAGGTGAGGCAATCGTGTCGTAGTTTATAAGGAGCCTCCAAAAACAGCCTAGTCCTTCAAGAGCAAGGATCATTCAAGAATTGTCAATTTGCCAACAGATGCTTCAGCAAATAATCCAGCACTTTGAGAACAATGTTCCCCAAAGACAAATTGGAAGGATTTTGGGCATTTCACACTCTACAGTGTTCAATATAGTTAAAAGATTCAAGGAAACTGGTCAAATCTTGGTGAATAAAGTTCAAGACAAATAGCACTTCAGAATGCACATGATCTCTGATCCCTCAGACGTCACTGTCTTAAAAACATCAATCATCTGTAATGGATATCATGAACTTGATCTTGGGATTACTTTATTAAACCTTTGTTAGTCAACACCACTCGCCGCTGCATCCACAGATGCAAGTTAAGACTTCACTAGGCTCGGTCTCATCTTAGATGGAAAAAAGAAAAGTGGAACCGTGTTTTTTGGTCTGAAGAGTCCACATTTCAAATAGTTTTTGAAAAACACAGCCGCCGTGCTATCTGGGCCAAAGAGGAAACGGACCATCTGTTGTGCCCATGGTATGGGTAACTCTCACTTCTATGAGGGCACATTAATGCAGACAGATATGTAAACATTTTGGAGCAGCATATACTGAAATCCAGCACTGTATTTTCCAGGGATGTGTTATTATGTGTTATTAGAAGAAATGGTGATGTTTCACAGTGGTATACACTTGACTGCCACAAATGTTTTGGAGAGTGTTGCAATCATCGGATTTGAAATTACTGTACAAAAAAAAATTATGAAATTCACAAGGTAAAACATATATAACGTTTAGTTGCAGTGCTTTAAACATAGCAAATGGTGACTATCATTTACAAATCACATCTTTTTTTTTTCATACTGTCCCAACTTTTTCAGAATTGGGGTTGTACAAACTCCATAGTTAATGTCAGTTTGTTTGCTACTGTTCATTGCAAAATGTCTCCATATGCTAATCTCAGTGCACAAATGGAAATTTAACCTGTAAAAGAGTAAAGAAACATCAATGACACACATTCGTATGCCTGCAAATCCAAAGTTGGAGGTAATTGTGAATCTTGCTCAACACACCAAGTAAAAATCAACCTTCCAAAAGGCAAAAAAGCGCTGCCGCCTCTGTCAAAGACACCTTCTCTGAGTGTCGTGCAGGAAAACATCTCCCGAATCCTTTCAAAGAACATTAATGAGAGATCTGATCAGATTGAATGAATGGTAAGACAGAATTCAATCTCTTTCTTCAGTTCACAAGGAAGTAATGGATCTGCAGAAAGAAAAAAAAGCCTTGAAATGTCGCAATGCATATCTGGAAAAAAAGGTCACTGAAATGGACATGAAAATTCATGACCAGGAGCGCTACAGGTGTAGATGTTGCCTTCGCTTATATGGACAGTCCGAGCAATCTACCAAAAATGTGAAAATGAGAGTCATAGAAGTGTGTTGAGCGATGGCTTCTGATACAGACAGAAACATGATTACAGATGCTCTGGATGTTAGACAAAACTTTGGATGATGACAGGAGAATTAATCAAAGACCGGTGATCATGAGATTAATATCCCGTACATCCAGAGATTTAATCTGGAAGTATACAAAAAAACAACAAGTATTTGAACGTCAAGGGGCTGTGGTTTAAAGAGGATCTGACAGCATTTGACATAGCCGCACAGAATCGTCTCTGGCTGGCAGTGGAGAAAGCAAGGAAGGAAGGCAAAAGTGCATACTTCAGTAGAGCAAGGGCTTTCGTTGTTGGTAATGGAATTAAATAAACTGATGGTCGTTTTAGATTGATGTTGGTGGTTGTCTCCAAAGACAATGCTGTTTCTGAAGAGGATACATTTTCTTCAACTATTAAATCCATTGATCTAAAAGCATTTGTGATATTTCAACTCTTATTTTGAATGTTTAAGCAATGATTATATTATGTTTGCCTTGTTCATTTGTGAGAAACCCATTAAGTGTTCAAGTTTAAAGTGTAGGTTATCTAGTCACTTTATCTACTTCAGTTGTACTTCATTTTGTATCCTATGTCTTTTTCTTTCTTTTCGATCAATGCCAAAGTTATTCATGATATTCTTAAGAAAAAATATTTATTTTTATAAGAGAAAATTGCACATTTTTGTTTCATTCAGGAAACGCATGTTCTCCTTTTTATAAGTTTTGAAAATATCAGTGGGGAAAGGAAATGTGGTTTTCGTTTGGCAGCAATTTCTCAGCAGGGGTCGCTATTATGCAAGATACATTTACTGGTGATTACTAAGTTGTGAGAATGATGATTGTGGAAGATGGATATTACTTTTGATAGATGAAGATCATGAACAATTTTCTCTAGTCAACTGCTATGCCACCAATAACAAAACGAACAACCAAGTAATGTTTTCACATACTGAATCTAGAATTAAACATTTTATCTCCCTATACCATTCTTGTGATCTTGATCAACTGTGTTCAATATTAGGCCTCATTGATTTGTGGAGACATAAGAATCCAGACGGGGGGAATATATGTGGTGTAATAAGGATTGTCCACTTCATTTCCATATAGACTATTGGCTAATGTCTAGTGACATTAAAGATAATGTGGATTGTGTTCTGATAGAACCCTCTATAATGACAGATCATAAAGGGATCTATATATTAATAAATATTGTCCAAGGAACATCAGTTAAAAATGTTAGTAGTTACTGGAAACTAAATCATAAATTTCTAGAAAATGAATACATAAGAATAAAAATTAAACAAATGATTGATAAATATCTGAAAATTGCATATAGAAAAATCTTATGGAAATTATTGGGAATTAATGAAGTTTTATATTAGATCAGCAGCCATTAACCATGGGAAATTGGAAGAAAATTTTAGAAAGGTGAAAGAGAAATCATTTATTTAAGGAAATTTAAACTTAAGAAGAATAGAGAAGCTCAACAGTTAAGATTTATTGCAAACTGTATTAGGTAATAGACTGAATAAAACCAGAGGTGCATTTATAAGGTCTAGACTTAAATGGTTGGAAAAAGGGGAAAAAATACAAAATATTTTTTTGTTCTGGGAAAAACGGAACAGTGATTTTGCCTCAGTTTCAAAACGAATAATTAACGGAACGTTAGTGGATAAATCATCAGTTATTTCAAAGTACTGTATGTTGCTCAGTTTTATAATCATTTGTATTCTTTGACATTGACTACATCCAACATTTATGTTTTTTAAATTGTTTCTCAATTGATACCAATTTTTTTTTTTAAAACAGACCAACGTGTGTGATAATCTGTGTGATAAAGAAATGGACATGGATTGCATGTTAATGGATTGCATCATCTCTTTCAAAAGTAACAAATCTCCAGGTAATCATGGGTTAACTGTGGAGTTTTACAAGGATTTTTCTTCTCCCCTTTTCTCCCCAATCTGGAATGTCCAATTCCTAATGCACTGTAACTCCTTGTGGTGGCGTAGAGACTCACCTCAATCTGGGTGGCGGAGGACGAATCTCAGTTGCCTCCGCATCTGAGACCATCAATCCATGCATTTTATCAAGTGGCTTATTGAACGCTTTACCGCAGAGACGTAGCGCGTGTGGAGGCTTCACGCTATTCTCTGCGCCATCCATGCACAACTCACCACGCGCTCCACCGAGAGCGAGAACCACACATTATAGCGACCACGAGGAAGTTACCACGTGTGACTCTACACTCCCTAGCAACCGGGCCAATTTGGTTGCTTAGACCTGGCAGGAGTCACTCAGCATGCCCTGGATTCAAACTCACGACTCAGGGGTGGTAGTCAGCATCTTTACTCGCTGAGCTAACCAGGCCCCCCTACAAGGATTTTTTTTTAAAGAACTTGCACCCTTCCTAAGAAGCGATTCAGAAGGGTGACTTGCCTGCTTCATTAAAACAGGGGTTTAAAACATTGATTCCTAAACCCAATAAGGATAATATAAATTATTTATAGTAAACTGGAGGCCCATTAGTTTCCTTAATAACAACAGTAAATGTTTTGCAATGATTTTTGCCAAAAGACTGAAACAAAATCTTGAGAAAATAATAGATGAAGAGCAGTCTGGTTTTATGCAAGGCCGGCATATTAGGAATAATATTAGTCTGGTCTAAGATATGATTGATTATAATCATTCGTTTTATTTTGTTTATTGATTTTTATAAAGCTTTAGATACAGTGAATCACAAATTTATTTTGTAAGTTATTTGGTTTTGGAGAACTTTTTTTGAATGCAGTTAAAACTCTTTACAGTGGGTGTAATAGTTCTGTCAAACTTGTCTCAAAGGTTTAATATTAATCAAGGTATCAGACAAGGATGCCTTTTTTATTTTTGTTAATCACTCAGGTTTTGGCAGTGCATATAAAAAAAATCAGATTAATGGTATTACAACTTTATGCACAGAATTAAAACTCAGCCTATTTGCTGATGACACTGCAAAATTTTTAAAAACAGGTTTGAGGTGTCAAAGGTAATTAGATATTTAGAGGCATCAGGGAAAATGCATTTTTCAGTGTTATTCCCCTTAAAGGATGTGCTTTCACAGAATTAGGAAGTATTCCAGTTAAACAGAAAATAATATATTTATGTATGGTAATATGTAATAATGAAAAACAAAGGTGTCAACTAAATTTGTATCCAATTATTGAGAAAACAAAAAAGATTTGGGGTTAATGAGGGATACATCGATTTTTGTGAGGGTATTATTTTCAAAGGTGGAAGGAATATCTAGATCTGTATATATTTCATATTTGGAATATATTTCCTTGCTATTTATTTAATACTCTTAGTGGTATACAATTTTTGTTGAAGTGTAACTATTCTGTTGACAAAATCCCCATAAAATGTCCACAAACAAGCCCTGCTAGCATAAAATCTTATATACAATATGCCACCCTGCTCTGGATATCAGCATCAGCCATTAAAAAACCCTTATCGGATGACCACTAGAGACGTCAACATTATATATAGAAAACACATATGAAGGTAAGTTTAACACACTGACACTAGAGACAAATTACCATAATTACTGTGGAAAAATTAATATACATTTAATATTTATTTTTCCAGAGGTGTTAGACATAAATACTAGTATAATGTGTACTGGACCATGGTTGGTTTTTCTTTTCTTTTTTTTTAACAGGAAGCATCTAACAACTATAAGTCACGCAGCTCAATAAGATAGTTCATCCATAGTGAATTCTGTCATCATTTACTTGCCCTCATGTTGTTCCAAACCCCCATAACCATTTATTTTGTATAACACTAAAGGAAATGTTTGGCAGAATGTTAGGGACTGACAGCCCGAGTCACCATTTACTTTCACTGTAGGCAAAAGAGTTGCATCTAACTGAATGACTGACACTGTCAGTGTCTAACATTTTGCCTTTTGTGTTCCACAGAAGAAAGAAAGTCATATGGGTTTGGAACAACATTATGGGTGTGTAACTAATTACAGGAGTATAATTTTGGTTCAATGAACCCTTTAAAACATTGTCAACTGAACTTATGTATCCATACTTGGTTCAAGATCCTCGTCCAACTCTTCATCTTCTGTTTCAATGTCTTCCGTTTCCTCTTCATCGTCGGAGCATTCCTCGTCAATCCAGTATCCTGGCAGCAGACCGGCAGCATCATAAGAGTTACAAAGAGGCCCGACGATGTGTGTAATAAAAGACTCCTGTAGCTTTGCTAACTGTGGTGCTGAGCGGTCCATAAATGGGCTAATGGGTAAACCTAGTGAGGCCTCCTCATCACCCTGCAGGCAAAAATTCCAAAATATACAAATGTAGATCTCATGCTGCCAGAAGAGAGTAAGATTGTGTACTTTAAATGAAGCCATTAAAACATACCTGTTCATAAAACTCATTGACAATACCCTCTGTCCATTTGAGGTGAAGTCTGCGGTCTTTAGCGGGCCCATTAATATCTGCCAGCTTAATGCACACTTGGCACACTAATAACCTGTCATTTTCATTAGTCCAGTCAATGCCTGGACTATTCACATCATTAACCTGTGAGACAGGAAACAATCAACCATACAAGTTTATGCTAGTACCAAAACAAAACAAAAGTTATATCAAAAATATGCTAGCCGTTCTGCCGGATCATGCCACAATAGTGCACCTTGTATGTGTTTGTGCAGTTTAAGGGATAGTTCACCCAAAAATAAAGATTCTGTCATCATATAGTGGCCATTCAAAACAAACACGTACATGCCCAAAAAAAGTTAGATGCTATACAACAAATAGAACAAAAAGCAGATCTCGCAAGATGCATCTTTAAAAGCCCCTGCACTAGACACTGAAAAAAAACATGGTAACTTTTATCGCTAAAACAACGCAAGTTTTTGCATGAACCCGGGTTGCACTGTAAACCAGCCTCTCTCAAGCACTCATTAACGTGCAAAGGACAACAAGATATTCACTGAAAAATTACTTATATTTCATATTGTTTCAGTTCAATCCTGGCATATGCCCTCAATCGAATATAAATATGACACATAAATCCTATTGATTACTTTAATGATAATTTTGGGTCCTTTTATAAGCATTTGGGCCCTTTTATTAAGCTTTGAAGTGAGGTAATATCCACTGGAATTGCATTAAAAAGACAGGCAGCAATATTCATTGAAACAACTATTTTTGTGTTCTGCATAATAAAAGTCATAAAGTTTGGAACAACATGAGGGTGAGTAAATGATGACAGCATATTCACTTTTGGGTGAACTATCACTTTAGTGTTTTAACTGTATGTAATCACATCCAATGAAAATGATTTTGAAGCTCCTTCCATTTCTGAGAGGCATCAAAAAACTAATCTATCCACTGACCTTGGAATTAAACTCAGCAAGGAAGTCAAAGTGCTTCTTCAGGTCTGTGGCGAGGATGGCCTCGATCACAAGGAATCGAAAGCGCTTAAACTCAACATGTTCCAAGTTGCCAAGGAAGTTGAACTCTGTCCGGGAAAGAAAAAGGCTCCAGGCAGATGCTGCGTGATGGTTCTCCAGAACTGAGCGGTCGTTATACAACACCGCCTGTGTTAGTGTGTGTGTGTCCATGAAAAGAGAAAGACTGAGTGAGAAAGAAATACTGTAGGGTACAACAGCTCTAAAGGCACATTTGATTATTTTTTTCTCAAAACACTAAATAGCAACAAAAACTACCACATCACTTTGCTAATCACAAGTTTGACACTATGTCACTACACTACACAAAATTATTGCCTGCAATTTCTAAAGTTTGATTTGAAAAGGCAATCTGATCTAATATTTAATCATTTTGAAATGTTGCAATAATGTAGTTAATGAGATTCACTGAAATTATCAAATTAATTTTTTATTATCAAAGTTTTGTTCAAGGGGATTTAATTAAAAGTTTTTCAATAACTGTCCAATAAGTGAAAGGATAGAATTTGGGCTAAAAGCCCCCCTGCCCCAAAGGCCCCCATAAACACATTGTTTTTCTTAAGTGGGGCAAATAGTTTTGTTATGGAAAAAAGTGGGGTCACACTGACTGATCCAATCAAAGTGGAGATTCATATGTTTATAGAATACTTGAGATGTTATGAAATGTCAAATATGATAGAAATTAACAGGAAATATGTGTATTTTGAATAAGCATTATTTTAACGTTACTCAAAAAAGCATCTTGCTGTCTCAAATGTATTTGTATAAGTTGACACATTTTGCTCTATATCTATTGCCTCTATATCTACACAATATCACTATAAACCCCCTGGGGGCATTTTACCCCAAGTGTGTGGGCCCCCTCGTCACCTCTTTTTAAAAACTGAATTTTAACTAAATCAACCTTCTGTTACTATTTCTTTTCACACAAATTATGTTGCTCCATCAATTTCAATAAAAATAAATATTTTTATTTTAAATCTTGATACATGACCAGAAAAAAAGCTAATATTCCTTAAGCTATGGCCTTAAGCCCTGTAGTATGTTCCATGTGCTGATTACAAAATTACAGCCTTCTGATAAATCATTGGCTGTCACCACTTGTCACAACAGTGTGAGAGCTAAAACTCTAAATGCTTTGTTATTTTTTTATACTTAATTTATTTAAGAATAGTTTATAAACACATTTCCAGCTACAGATATATTGCAGGTTACATATGTTAGAAAGTTAAAAGCTGTGCACTTCAAATGAAATAGTTCACACAAACATGAAAAATGTCATCATTTACTCACACTCATATCATTCCAAATCCAATCTAATCCATAGGACTACAAAATTATACATAAAAAAAAGCAGTTGATAGTGACTTTGATTTGATTTGAGAGTCAATAAAAACTTAAATATAGGGTTATCTCTTAATCTTATGCCTTTATAAAACTTGGAATATGGTGCACAAGTCACATAGACTACTTTTATGATACTTTTGGGTGCCTTTTCATTTTTCTTAAGTGAGACACTGTTAACTGCTCTTGTTTTCTAATCAGTGATTGTAACATTCTTTACAATACTTCCACAAAATAAAAATAAAAGGCATATGGGTTTGGAATGACGTGTGTGAGTAAATAATGACAACAATTGTATTCTTTGGTGAACTATTCCTTGATGTTATGTAATGATGCATTGTTCACCTTTATTAGATAGGAATGTATAGGGGGAGAAAGGAAATGACAGAGGAGAAGAGGGGGAACAGGATCAAGAAAGGAACTCATTGGATCACCCATTACAGGGGTGCACAAAATATCGGAGCTCTGCCCATAATTTGCGGCATAACTTACCTGAGGAGCATTAGTGGCTACAAGAAAGGCATTTGTGCGACCAGGATGATCATAGTCATGCATAGCAGCAGCTACATATAGTGCCATGAGTTCCAGTGCAGGCACATTCCAGGCCAGACAGCCATAACTGTCATCTGAGAAAGAGGAACTTTTGGATGTGGCATATGCCACCCTGCCTGGAGAGATTCCACTGTCTGAATCTAATAATAAAAAAATAATAATAATAATTAACAACAGTGTTTAAAAACTATTACGTGTTCAATCTAGGTGAAGGTTCATTTCACAAATCAGTACAGTGCTTTAGATAATTAGGTGGCATGTAAAGTATTACCTAGCAGGTTCTCTTATCTTCTTTTTCTTGAATAAATGGTCTGTTCATTCGAAGTTTGATGCAACTAATTTGCCAAATAATCAAAGTAAAATTTCATATGAAAACATAAGCATAAGACTGTGTGATTTCTGCAGTAAGTTCAGTTCAGAGATTTCAGTAGCTATTTTTTGCCATTATAAAATTTTGTTCATGTTTTCTGTGCTGCGAATTAAGATTTGAAAAGGCCTTAAAACATTGCTGATCAATTGCAACTTTTTAAATTCCACCAAGTGGCTGTATTCATGCATACTGTTTTAACTATTTTTAATAACCGCAATATTCTGAAGGCATACAGCACTCCTCAATCTCCTTCTGAAGATTTCAGTTTTTTTTATTTAAATTTTTTTATATCAGCACTTGAGCCAGATAGTGAAGTCACTGGTCTCAGTAATTCAACACCTCTGCTTGCCAGTGCTGGCAGCTGTGTGGACCAGCAGCAGAGTGACTCAGGGTGAACTCCATTTGAGAAATTACAAGGACCATCAGCAGACTTAAAATAAGTCCCAAACATGCTGAGCCAGCAGCTGGTACAGATCTCAATCGCAATAGAGGATCTCTTATCAGATAGCATTTGTGCCTCTGGCTGAAATAACAAAAACAGGATGACAGCAATGGGTCCTAATTTATTTGAGATATAATTAGATGACACATGACTGCGGATACAGATGTTCTAACCTGAATCTGTCCCTAATTTACTCAATGAAGAAATGTGAATTCTATTCATGTAGCCAACCATTTTAACCCAGAGCAACTTGGTGTTAAGCGTCTTGTTCAAGGGCATAATGGTGATGGCCCACTGCGAGGATTGAGCCAACAAACTTCCAGCTACCAGCCCAGATCTTTGACCACTACATCACTAAACTAGATTGGAGTGCGAGAGCACAAACGTACCTGTATCACTTCCTGTGACATGCTCATTAAGGATTTGCTGAAAGCCTGGTATTGGCTGGGTGGTGAGATACCACACTGCATGTAGAACATCAGTGGCATGGACACGGTTGTGATCTAAAGAACGAACCAGGATAACACTTTAATGCTTCACTGGAAACAGTTTCAACATTTTAAAATTATACAAATCTGCACTGAGGTCCAGTTTTCAAGTTCAACTTCAAGAGTTTTATTCTCACAGGGGATATCACGATAGCCATTCTCCAGAGCGCAAAAGAACATCATGAATTCCTTAACAGGGATTTTGAAGATCTCGAACAGACCCGTGTCCTGGAACAAAGTGTATGCCACCTGAGAGAATGTAACACAAACAGAACTTCATTAAGACAAGACAACCAGTGAGCCATCAAAACCCAGCAGATAAATGCTTATTAGATATTGAACAAACAGTGCAGACAGGGACCATTAGCATTGCATTCAACTAATTCAAATTAAATGTCATTCACATCAAAAAAGTTCTAATAAGCAATAAAAGCCTGCAGTTGGTTGGATTTAACTTTAAAGAAATGGTTTTAAAGGGAAAGTTCACCCAAAAATGAAAATTCTCACATTTATTGACCCTCATGCCATCCCATATGTGAATGACTTGAATGAGAACACAAACAAGATTTTTAGAAGAATATCTCAGCTTTGTAGGTCCATACAATGCAAGTGAATGGTGACCCGAACATTGAAGGTCCAAAAAGCACATAAAGGCAGCATAAAAGCAATCCATACCACTCCAGTGGAATAAGAACTAACCCTTTAATTTGCAAAAGAACAACCATGTTTTTAGCCGATAGCAGCGTATTTATATTTGATGTGAATGCTGATGCGGAAGCGGCAGCAGAAGTGGCATCCCTTGTGTGAAGACCTACTTGTGTAAATACCAGCGAATCTACCTGTGCGGGTCCACTGAGCAAGAACACTGACAAGGCACCACTCACCATAGCACTTAAGTATCTTTTTTTTTTTTTTTTTTCTATTTTCCTTATACATTGCCATAATATGTCTAAACCACACATAACATGTACACATCCCTGCATATCCCTGTTATCTGTTACAGACAGTTTACACAATACAGATGCAGGACGCAGCACAACCCTCACAACATACGGCAACTTTGCACATCAGCACCTGCTCCACTTTCATTTTCAGTTGGACTCTGGAACCGCCAGTCAGCTGCGAACAAAGCTGACTTCATTCCAGCCTTCGCCACACAGTCCACCCTCAGCAGCACTGACAGAAAGATGGATACGTCCAGAGGATACAGAAACACCCTCTGCTCTCTCCAACAACTTCTTCTCTCACACCCCTCGCCATACCAGTAGGGGTGGGGGAACAGGTTTGTTCTGACACTGACACTAGGCTCTACCTTAACAACCTGTCTTGACAGCATCTGTCTAATTCTCTCTAGGCCAGCACGTATGACACCGCCCAGCCCCTGGCCCTCTGACGTTCTTCGTGAACATCGGACTGACCTCAGAGCGGCTGAGAGGAGATAAAAGATAAAGATCCAGCAGATCTGGGTAAATATCAGTCTCTGCTTGCATCTTTTTCAGATAACGTTGAATCTGCAAAAACGTCCTATTATCAGGACAAGCTCAACAGCACCACAGACACTTGCAGCTTATTTAGAACATTCAACACACTCCTCTGTCCTCCCCCTCCACTGCCTGACACCTATCTGACAGCAGATGTCTTCACCACATTTTTTAATAATAAGGTTACAGCCATCAGCAATAGATTCTCAGCACCAAACACTCTCAAACACCCACCTCCTGTTTGAAGCTCTTCTATCTCTATTTTTCCACTCTGACTGACACAAAGATCTCTAAACTCCTCCTCTCCAACCACTCCACCACCTGTCCCCTTGACCCCATTCCTTCCCACCTTCTCCAAGCCATCTCTCCATTCATCCTACCTGCACTCACACAAATAATTAACACATATCTACTTACACTTTCCCACTACATTTAAGCAGGTTCGAGTAACCCCACTGCTTAAAAACCTGTACTTAACCCCACACAATTAGAACACTACAAACCAGTATCTCTCATCCCATTCATGGTGAAAACACTTGACAGGGCAGTTTTCAATCAGATCTCTGCCTATCTCATTCAGAACATTTTGCTGGATGACAATCAGTCAGGCTTCAAAAGTGGACATTCCACCGAGACTGCCCTGCTGTCTGTTGCTGAGACAGGTGAGAGCTGGATCCAGATTATCCATCCTGATTCTAATGGACCTTTCTTCAGCCTTTGACACAGTCAACCATCAGATCCTTCTGTCCACCCTCACTACTCTGGGCATCACAGGAACTGTACTTGAATGGGTTAAGTCCAATCTCTCAGGTAGGTCCTTGCCTGGAGAGGTGAGGTATCCAAGTCACATCAGCTACTTACTGGGGTACCTCAGGGCTCAGTGCTTGGGCCACTTCTCTTCTCTGTATACACAACATCACTGGGACTCATTATTCAAGCACATAGGTTCTTTTACCACAGCTACGCCAATGACACAGCTCTACTTGTCTTTCCAGACCAACGGCACAATGGTGACTGCTCGAATCTCGGCCTGTTTGGCAGACATCTTGGCCTGGGTGAAGGAACACCACCTGAAACTTAACCCAGCGAAGACTGACCTCCTCGTCTTTCCAGCCAACCCTGCTGTTTAACACAACATCACCGTTCAGCTGGGTTCAACTACAATAATGCCTTCCAAAATGGTCAGAAATCTAGGGGTAACCATTGATAACCAATTCAGTTTCACAGACCACATCTCAAAGACACCACAATCATGTAGATTACACTCTACAATATCAGGAAAATAAGACCCTTCCTCTCTGAACATGACATACATCTTCTTGTTCAGTCACTAGTCATAACTAGACTGGACTACTGTAACTCTCTCATTGCAGGCCTCCCTGCATGAGCAATTAGGCCCCTGCAAATGATCCAGAATGCAGCAGCACGTCTGGTCTTTAATGAACCAAAGAGATCACATGTTACACCACTCCTTGTCTCTCTTCACTGTCTGCCAGTTGAAGCATGTATCAAATTCCAGGCTTTGATGCTGGCATACAGAGCAGTCACTGGTCTGCACCAGCGTACCTAAAATAGTTTCTGCAGAGCTACGTTCCTACCAGAAACCTGCGGTCGAACAAACATGCGTTACGTTCTTGCGTTCAAAACATTTGATGGAGCGCAAATCCGAACTAAGGGATCTCAAGATGTGTTCTAAGAATTACACTATATTTAACTTGACACAGTGACCTAAAATGTTTATATTTATGAGGCAATGCACCCGAGACGCTACACAAGCATGTCTGATGCAGGTGTGCATTTACAGGTCCTTAAACAAGCCCTCATAATAAATCTCGAACTGATTGACAAATTCACTTGTGAAATGGATTGCTGTGAACTGTATGCCAATGATTGGATTATGATCAATAATATGGTAATAAACAATACATTGTATTCTAAAGCCGCATTTTTGTATTGTCTTATTAATGATTAACTCTTCTGCCACAATTTTAATTATCTGAATATTTATTTTATATATATATATATATATATATATATATATATATATATATATATATATATATATATATATATATATTAAATATTTAAAGATAACTATGTATAATTATTTCATCATTATATACAGAATTATTGTTATATGAGGGGCTTTCTCAGCAAATATTTGTATATGCGATTAAATGTGATTAATCAAGGTTAATTAATCGGGACACCATGTAATTAATTTGATTAAAAATTGTAATCGATAGACAGCCCTAATATATATATATATATATATATATATATATATATAAATATATATATATATATATATATATATATATATATATATATATATATATATATATATATATATATATATATATATACACACACACCGATTAGCTACAACATTAAAACCCACCTGCCTAATATTATGTAGGTCCTCCTCATGCTGCCAAAACAGTGCCAATCTGTATCTCAGAATTGCATTCTGATATGCAATTCTTCTCACATGTTACAGAGCAGTTATCTGAGTTACCGTAGACTTTGTCAGTTCGAACCAGTCTAGCTATTCTCTGTTGACCTCTCTCATCAACAAGGCATTTCCGTCCAAAGAACCGTCACCATCTGGATGTTTTTTGTTTTTGGCACCATTCGGAGTAAATTCTAGTGACTGTTGTAGGTAAAAATCCCAGCAGTTACAAAAATACTCAAACCAGCCCGTCTGCCACCCACAATCATCCATGCATTATCTAATCAGCCAATCGCGTGGGAGCATCAAATCATACAGATACGAGTCAAGAGCTTCAGTTAATGTTCACATCAACCAGAATTGGGAAAAATGTGATCTCAGTGATTTGGACCGTGGCATGATTGTTGGTGCCAGACAGGCTAGTTTAAGTATTTCTTTAACTGCTGATCTCCTGGGATTTTCACACACAACAGTCACTAGAATTTCCATCCACAGAACTGCCACTTTGGAGAAGTACCAATTGCCTTTCAAAACAGCAAAATCTGTACATTATTACACAATTTTGGACATCAGTGTATATTCTTGTTGCACTCTAATCTGTCTTGGATACTACTATTCTGCTGCTAGTAAAACTTAGTAAGATTCCAGCAACTAGCAATCTGTATGTCCACTCTGAATGCAACACTACTGCGCAATGTGGCACAATCTCAGCCAATCACAAACAAATTTCACATTTGGACAATTACAAGAAGCTTGATATTGGACCAAAGAGGAAATAACTGCAGTCGGACAACCTGTTGTGACACAGAAATGAAAAAAAAAAAAAAAATAAAAAATAGAATGACCCATTGCTCGTCTCTGTTGATTTAAGACAAAACCCCAGATTAACATGAGAGTTACAATTTAACGCTTGTCACATTATCGCGCATCTGGTTAGGGCATGGTGTCAGGGTGTTTTCACACTCTATCCCTTTAAAAAAAAAAAGGGAAAAGGACCTCTTTAAGTGAATCAAACAGTGAATGGAGCGAGAGAGAAAAACAGTTGTTGCATTCAAACAGTCCCTGGCCTTAAATGTGGACTCTTGTCCACTTTAGTCATGGTCCATTCATAGTTATTGTTCTTGCTCCATTGTCAATTAACACTACATTATTACATTAATAAGAGTGAAGAATAGTGAAGCACTAACATAGCTGAGAATCCTGCCAGTCTTCCCTCCCGTCGTGCCCATCAACTCAAAGATCTGGAAGTTCCAGGTGTTGATCTTCTCCATGAGTGATTCATGCTCTATCAGCATGGGATCCAATATGAACTCTTTCTCTCCCTGCCAGAGATCAAAAACAGAGAGCAGAGTGAAGGGAGAAGATTACATTTTGTGATCATCTACATTCCTTACAACAAAAGTTGTGCTGAAACACTCTTAAAAGAATAGTTTACCAAAAAAATAACAAATTGTCTCATCATTTACTCACCCTCATGCCATTCCAGATGTGTATGACTTTCTTTCTTATGCTGAACACAAATTAAGATTTTTAGAAGAACATTTCGGTTCTGAAGGTCCAAAAAATGCAAGTGAATGGGTGCCAAAATCTTGAAGCTCCAAAAAAATTAAGCCACCATAAAATTAATCCATACGACTGAAGTGGATTAATGTATTCTGAAGGAAAATGCTAGGTGTAAGAAAAAGATCAATAACTAAAACTTTAACTATACAATTTAGCTTCTGCCCATCTGTGGTTTGCTGGATTATGCATGAAATACATAACATACGGAAGCACAGTGTTGCTTACAACAGAGGAGGAGGAATATTATACAGAGGCAGACTTGCTTTTGCTATGGATTTGTATTTGTATCTGTTTCTTTTTCAAGATTTTTTTAAGGTGCTTACGTGTGCTTATCTTGGATGCCTCAACCTACTGAAAAATATTTGATTACGTCCGAGGCTTTCATCGCAAGTTTTCACAGATTCCTTAACTATGATCCTGAGAAACTGAAGCTATGGCTGCTCACTGACCCATAGAGTCACTCAAAATACTGAGGGTGTGCAGTGAAAATTTTTCACTGCCAAATTCTGAGAGGCAGTTTGAACGCCACCCTCGTGACTGTGTATATCAAAGCCAGCCGGAAGAGAACATTTTTAATAAAAAAAAGTTTAAATATTGACCTATTTCTTACACGCACTTAGCTTTTAGCTTCAGAAGACAATTAATTTAATTAATCCACTGGAGTTTTGTGGATTACATTTATGATCCCCTTATGTGCTTTTAGGAGCATAATGATTTTGGAACCCATTCACTTGCATTGTATGGACCTAACTATTCTTCTAAAAATCTTCATTTGTGTTCAGCAGAAGAAAGTAAGTCACACATCTGGAATGGCATGAGAGTGAGTAAATTATGAGAATTTTCATTTTTGTGTGAACTACCACTAAGTCATTCCGGGTGTCTTTTACAGTGATAACAAAAACATTTGACTGAGTCAGCTCATTTACGTTATCCTCGCATGCTCTTACAGTAAACCCCTTTGGGGAGAACAATGAACTGCAAGCTTGCAGAGAGATCCACTCAAAATCCACAGCTATAAATCCAGCAACCACATCATAATGCAAAAGCATGGGAATGCAAATAAGCACAATGCATCTGCAACAAGATCTCTGGCCAAGCTATAAACTGCTTGGTTACCACACCAGAGCTCTGTTCTGCTCATTCAACAGCTGGCCACTTTAACAACTGCCAGATTGACTAATAAAAGCAGTGAGAGACCGGTAGAATCGAGAAGGGGATTTCAGGTTATGTGGAGAATATCTCTTCTCTTACAGGGTTTTCTAAGGCAACCATTATAAACAGCACTTCGTAAATTACAATTACTCATCCACAAGCAACACTAGATCTTGATTTTAGGTCCTAAGGCAATGTTTTAGACAATAATATAATGATTTAAACCACGTGGGGATAAAGTGAAGTATTGGGTTAGTGTGTGTGTTTTACCTCAGGATCTGGTGAGGACTGCTCGGTACTTAAAGTCTGTTCCTCTTCTTTGGTCTGGCTTTTCAGTTTCTCCCCTGCTGTGTCTGGAGTTTTCTCCTCCTGAGACTCAGCCTCCATGCTCTCCTCTCGAATCAGATTTTCCCCTCTATACTCCACACCTTCAGCTAAGAAAGCGAGCAAAAGCATCATTTTGACTATCAACTTACAAGATACCAATCTTTTCAGGAAGAATGTGACTGTTGTGAATAATAGTGGCTGTCTTGGAATAATGTACTTTTTTAACCTACCTGAGCGCATTCGTTGCATTTCACTGGATGCTGGGTGATTGCCCTCGCCCACATCCACATTGGAGACACCCTTCACCATCTGCCGACCACAACTATTAAAAAACACACATTTACAACACCATCAATTCATTCTCTCATTAGGTACAGCCAATTGGTCTCCTCTAAGTGTCAAGACAGAATAGGAGGAAGATGTTGCAGAAGTTACAGTACCTGGTGCACAAAGGGACTGAAGCAGGGCCACGATACTGCTGCTGGAAATCAGGTGAGCTCAGTGTGTAGCCCAGAGGTTTGTGCATGTTGACGCTGGGCTTGGTGAGGAAATCAGCCGTGTCTGGGAACTCCACAGGAGAGCGTGTGACCATAGAGGAGCCGGGAACAGCAGAGAGGCTGTGACTCGGTGAGCTGACCAGACTCAGGCTGGGAGATGCACCTATGGACATATGAAAGAAAAGGTTGCATGCAGGGTCCAAAATTAACACTCGCCAAGCACCAAACGCCTTTTAACTTTTCTAAGGAATTGCAAAATAATGAATTGAAATTGCAAAGCAGGGGAAAGAATAATCATTCAACCATTTTCTCAATGTGAGCACATCAAATCAAAGAGATCATACACTATACTGAAGAAGAGAAGATTGGTCACTTATGTGCATCTTCAAGAACCTTTACCTTTTACCGTAAAATTTATATTAAAGAAAATAGTTTCTTTTTTCTTTTGTCATAACCCCAGAACTTAATGTAGAGACACATTCCTGGCACTAAGACACCAAGACAGCTAAATGAAATAATTATTTTGTCACAGGGAGAAAAATCTATATGTTTTCATGGAAATAATGCAAAACTACAAGGGACAAAGTCCAAAAACAAGGTTTGTAGATGCATGGGGTACAAAAATCCAAATAGAAAAGAAAGCCTGCACACCATTGTTATTTAGAGTCAGACCACTTTATGTGAGATTACTGCAAATGGGAAAATGTTTAGTTCACAGGAGACCTGCAAAACATATTAATAATAAAAAAAAAATATTTATGGCCAAAATTTACTCAATTTACCTGGCATTGGCAAGAAAATAAAAAAGACCTGGACTCTGATTGCATGTGACGCAAAAGCCACTGTCACAGTGATGGTTTTTCCATTTACGTGCATGCTTTATTGTCACTTTGCCTGACTAATCACACATTTCTGCTAAGATTTAACATATTAGATGTGAAAAGAGAAGTTATTTTGCTTTTAATAGGTGCTGACCTGGTCTTCTGGGGACAGTATGGCCGTAGTTGAGGGTAATGGAGGAGGATCTCTGTTTAGGGATGGTGAGCAGGTTGCTGCTGGGCCCATTAGACACACAACTTTGGCTGCAGGGTACAAATGTATAGAAGTCAATAATAAGTAAAGTTTTCATTACTCCTATTCAACAAGCAAAGAGACACAGCATCTTTGAAAAAAATGTATATGCCACATCAAACACTGCCACCCAAAGGACAAACAGAACAATTACACAATGCAGGAAGTCCTTATAAACCCTCAACTGCAATCTAACTGCCTACCGAAACTAAATTTTGGTGATCTTACATAATATTTGACCATTCACTTTTGTCAGCTTCCAACAATCCACAGATATCAGTGCACCACGTTCAGAAATTAACAAAGGACTGGGGAAAAATTAAAAATTAAAAATTAAATTAAAAAATTTAATTAAACATCAAAAATGCCCCACATTTTTACAATGTGTAAGCAAAAATGTCTGTTAAAATGTTTTATCTGTGATATAACATTTAATATGTTACTCTATTCTAAGCCTGTCTAGTTTTTGGGTCATACATATTTATTACTAACTCCATAACTTGAAACCGAGATTGTATTGAAATCATACTGATGACGAACAGTACAAACCTCTATAATCTAACACTGGGACTAGCCAATTGTTTTCAAATATATATTCTAGCCGAGTGTTTATGGTTGCACATTATTTTACAGTACAGAGTACTTACCCAAGAAAGTACTGAGTAATGTTAGGTAACTCTTAGGTAACTTAGTATGGGTTAAGATTAGGGTAGGGGTTAGGTTTAGGTTTAGTGTCTATTTATTTCTACAGTTGTAAGTAATTGAACAGTACTGTAAAATAAAGTGCTACTGAGTTTCCTGTGTTATGATATCCAGCTCTTTTTATATTTGATGTAGAGTTTATTTTTTGGTAACATTCATAATAGTAAATAATTACTATATTTATATTTAAACCTAAATATCTGAGGAAATTTCATGCTGTGTTTCAATCTAAAATATGCCCTTCGAAATATAAAAAAATGTCCCTCAAAATGAATTGAAGGGGAAAATTTAGCCTTTTAATAAACAGTTACTTTATGACACTGCAGTACACCCATGCTCCTTTCTTGGTCCCTTGCTTTACTCATCTGGGGCCACATGTATTAGTATTAGAGATAGGGAAAGTTTAGTCATGAGAGGTCTGACCTGTTGAGCTCAGATTGAGATCTCTTTCCATTGGTGCGTTCCCAGCGTGAGGCGGCAGACTCCAGGGGAGGCAGAGAGGAAGAGGCTGAACTGCGCCTCAACTGAGCGGTGGGTAGACTGTTCCTGCTGCTCAGACCCTAAACACAAGTCATGTAGTAAGTAGTAATTAGTCAGATACGAATTCCAGTTTTGTACGTTTATTTAAAAAAATCTCAGAGACAAGGGTACTTTTAATAAATGTCAGGTCGTGACAAGTTCTCAAATGTGTTTTATTTGTTATAAATGTATTCATTACAATTAGGGATGACATGTCATCAAATTTTCATATCACAATAATTGCTGAAGCATTAATCACAGTATATGGATAACGGTATTGTATTGAATTACTGTACAGAATTGGTTGAAAGATAAATTAACTTTATTGTTGTTCCAAATTACAAGATTTAGTAACTTGTTTTGTACTTTATAAATTAAAAGATCAAAACGAAAGTAGACTAAAAGAGACATGGTGGTTTTCAAAAGAATGAGTCCATTGCTTCTATTTTGCATTTATCAAATTTATTATGGTTTATTTTCATTGCAAATTAACAAGAAACAACAATAGTATCCTTTAGAGAGGAAAGTTTTATTGAAAAAGAAACATGAATTTCAGAGTTTGATAGTAATTTGGCATGTCTTCCTTTTACTGTAAGACTTAAGAGTGTTAACAATGTTGATTTATTGATGGAAATTCTACAGTGCATTCAGAAATATCAAAAATTGGTTAATAGGTCAACCAGAAATTTTCACTGTATTTTGAAGTGCTCAAAATAACAGTATTGTGCATGTTAATTATCACAGTATCCCTTATTATTGAATATCAGCTAATATTGAATTACAATATAAGTTGGCCAAAATATATCAAAATGGTTTGATATTTTTATGCAATATCTTTTTTCATGAATTGTAGAAACAGTTTTACTGCTTAAATTTAGCTGAAAATCCCATAATAGGCTGTTTAATGGCCAGTTCCAATATGACCCAACAT
This sequence comes from Xyrauchen texanus, assembly GCF_025860055.1. Lineage (NCBI taxonomy): Eukaryota > Metazoa > Chordata > Actinopteri > Cypriniformes > Catostomidae > Xyrauchen > Xyrauchen texanus. The sequence goes on from NC_068276.1 coordinate 25,047,637, forward strand.
AGTGTGAGAACATACCCCACTTCTGGCCATATTGTCACAAAAGGTTAATGTGTGCTCCAAGTATCGGTGTCTTTTCTCCTGAGCAATAAGGGTGGAAATGTTCAATAGCTTATTCAACAATACACCTACCCTGAGAAATATTTCCTGGAGTAAAAATTGTGACAACTAGACCCGATCTCATCTATAAATAATCAGTGAAGATCCATCTTGGGTAGGCTGTAGTGTTCAAAAAGTAAAATCATCTCTGGTGCCTTCCTCTTGTCATCCTGCTCACCTACCTTAAGTGGCTTTCTGTCTCCTCTCTCTGAGGGGTCCTCTATCTCAGCACAGGTATAAAAGCCAGGGAAGGGGGTGAAGGGGTTGACCCGGGGACGACAGGACCCAGAGAAAGCTCCCATGAGACTGCTGATGCTGCGCAGTGAAGAGAGAACATGGGGCGAGAGAGAGGGGTCCAGCAGCAGGTCTGACACCAGGTTCCTGGCCTCATTTATCACAGAGAGATCCACACCATTCCCACTCACTGCACCCTATGTATATGTACACAATACACATTTCAGTATCTATAGAATGACTGGTTAAAGAAGACAACACATTTAATATTCCCCCATTCACCACTACATGGTCTGCATCTGGAGACTTATACTGCCTCCTTGTGGTCATTTATAGGAACAAAAGGATATCAAACATACAGCATGCAATGCCGCACTGCTCCAGACTTACAAAAGTAGTAACTGTAGCAAAAGAATGACTCATTCTCAGAGCCATCCATTTGAAAAATCCAGCCAAGTGCCAGAGACAGCTTTTGATGATATCCACTCAGTGGAAAAAAAAAATAAGTTCATAATGATATTACGGGAAGAACTCAGGGTATCTATAAACTTGGCTAGCTTTAATCCATATTCAGTCTTGTGCGTACAAGCTGAGCTCATTTTATTGATTGTATTTAATTCAGACCAATATAATTTTTTTAAGGGAAGGTGGGTTCTGATGAAAGTAATAAAGCGGCAGCACTGCTGCGACCTGTGTGTGCGCATGCACACATGTGTATATGTGTGTGATAAAAGTGCTTAGTGAGCACTTCCTTCTGGAGTTGACGTCATTCGGCAACCTTTATGTGAGCCAGGATAAGGGTTATCCACTCGCAGGCCTGCCGCAGTAATGAGCGGCAGACAGAAAGAGGCTAAAGGCCTCGGCATGCGAACAAGGCTTGTTCAGACAGAAAAAAGGACAGTGAAGATGCTGGGAAATGGACCGCAAAAGCTTGTTTTAGGCACATGTACATAGAGCATTATAACATAAAAAACAGACACAAAAAAAATCTATATTTCTAACAAGATGGAAGTTGTGAATTAATGATTACCACAAAGATCAGGGTTACCGTACCTTGTGACCAGTGAAATTCCATGACTGTTTCCAGTCATTTCTGATTACTGGATAAGGATTTTAAAAATAATTTTGCAGAGATTACACTCATAATGAGCCATTTGTAACGGATACATTTAAGTGCTGAGCATTACTAGAAAAAATTATATTAATATTTTCATAACTTTTCAAAATGTTTACATGTCCTGATATTTCCAGGTTTTGCATGACTGTGGGAACCCTGCAAGATAGCAAGTTAAAACTGTGCATTACCTAAAATGTTAAATATTTATGAATAATGGATGTAGATTACATGATATGGTTATTAAAAGTGAATAAAAAAATAAAAGCATGTCTGGATATTGTTAAATATTGTAATATGCAGTTACCTTATAAAAGTATCATGGAAATTGTGCAGAAGAAATACAGATGAGTTTTGCTCCAGTAAACTGGAGCAGTACATACCTGATATTGTGGCTTGTACCATTGTTTCAGGTCCCAGTCCCACAGGATCATCTAAAAGAACACAAAACAAAGGCTTATTAAAGCACACTTCATTCATAACTGTCACCCTGCACAAAAACTGTGGAAAGTAAAGACATAGACGCAGCTAAATGAGTTATTTTTGTGTTGTTGAAGCACCTATAACCAACGTTAAAAATAAACTCTTCTAGGTATTTCTATGTACAACAGTTAATTTGATGTGGGAATGAATACTTTGTCAACACCTGAACAAGACGTTTTGTGCGCGGAAAGTTGCTAAATGAAAACCTTTCAACTTGCAGAAAGAAAAAAACAGAAAAAGAAACCACACTTTAACCACAATGAGACATCAACAATGGTGCTCACAGATCTTATTTAACCAAACTACGTCATTTGACTGCAATTCCACGTTATCTACCTCATAAGAAAGTCACCAAGCAGAAGCCAAGTTCCACAACTATAGGTCATAGACTGGGTCTGTTTTCTGGTGTTGTGGTAATTTTTTCTGTTACAACTGAAAACACAGTTGTCTAAAAAATATTATGCTTGAATGTTCTGTAAACTATAACTTGTTCTATGAATGCTTCAAGTCTGAATCCATTTAAACCACCTAATAAGATGTTCAAACTCTAGGCAAACTTTTTTTGTACCAAAGCATCCTCAACATTTACAGCATGAATAAAAAGCTAATGTACAGCTTTACCTATTTGTACACAAATAGGTCTTTGACCTAATCAAAATAAGTCATTTCAGCTTTTGTCAGTCAGCTAAATAGTATTTGTTTAGCAAATTTATGAAGCTAACCCAATGATTTTATAAAGTACAAACAATCAATGCAGTTTCATAATTAATATGAGGTACTAAAATATGCATGTCAAATAATTATACAAGTGTAAAATTGTTTCAAATTTAGATTAAGTATTTAATGTCAACAACCACATAGTTGGTATTTTCTAAGCCAAGGAGTATAAGTTTACTGCTTACAACAATCAAGGCAGATAAAATAACTTATTTCAACTTTTGCATAAATGACTGTTGCAACCAGCCAAGCACAAATCAATAAGAGTTCAGTGGTATTATCAATAAAATACCATTAGAGTCACGGAGTCTTAATAATTAGATAATTTTGAATTTGAGAGAATTCTCTGCCCATGGCATTGAATATGTGAGCCGTCGCCATGTTAAACAAAGAGAGCCCACTGTACTTTAGCAGCAGCTCATTATTTGACCACAAGAGGGAGTGCTGGTAATATGTGAGAGAACAGCCTGCTCTCTCTCTCAGCACAACAAAGTCCCCTGCACCTGCACTAGCTGTGTCAAATGTGTCACTTACAGAGGCTCTAATCTTTAGAACCAGCAGCTCTCACAGATGCTCAGAGCGGTCCAAACGGCATGGCCAGCGACTCAAAACACACACACACACACACACACACACACACACACACACAGACGCACGCGGTTCTCACTGAGCAACAGATGGATCTGATCTTAAACACACTCATCAGTGAGACTGCACACTGCATCAATACAAAAAATAATATACAATATATATTTTTTAAGAGTAATGAATGAACAACATCAAGCTGCTTCAACACAAATAATAGGTGGTTTAAGCTTAAATTTCTATCCAGTCCATGTTTGGATTGGGAGTGGTTCAAGATCAATACGCAGAGTGGTCTAACTCCTTTAGATCAGATGTTTCACTGATCGGATAGAGATGATCCCTGTTAGTCGTCAGCTTCTGCTTAACACTGGTTTTTAGTATGGCAAATAAGCACTGTCATGGCAACCTGACAGAAGCCAGCAAATAATGGTACAAACGTCATGGTAACCAGGATGGTGGGAGAAAGGCTGACAAGATCACCGTGAGGCTAAAAATGTACTCAATCTCACATTTAATCTCCCTTTACTTTTGTTCTTTACGGTCTATTAAACTAATTAACCTCACAGAGAGAAAGATAGATTAGAAGAAAAATAAAGGTGCAGTCGGTTCCAAACCTCAAATCTGCAGTCAAAATATCAAATCAGTTTCCTTGAAAGTGTGTTACAATTTACAAGTCAACAACAAATCAGGATATCTGAGATGATGAAAATGAAAAATTTAGCTTAAAACACTTAAATGTATTCTTAATGTATTCATGTCGCTGAAGATCATTTATACGATTTTGTTGATTAAATGTCAAGTGGTGTAACCGTCAAGTAAAAACTTTACACTGGTAAGGTTTACATTTTACTTAAATCTTGAATATTTTGGGGTGTACACATCTTTGCTTTAAAGTTTTCACATATTTTTCAAGGTAAAAAGCATTTAATTGTATTTCTTTTACAAATGCTATTTATTGAATCAGTTTTAAATACAAATTCATCATATAAGGTCTATTGACTATATACTGTAAGGTCAAAGTCATCATATCATGCTCTAACCTGTGTAACTCTAAACCATATACATCCAAAAATTATATCTTTGTTAATTTTAACTAACAATAAGTGCTAATACTGTATAAATAAGCTAATTTGTATGACGTGGGTTCAAAGCCAAGACTGATAATACATTCACTTATGTGTTTAAGTGAGGTAAAAATAAAGAGGGTACATTTCAGGCACCATTTAAAAAATGGGGGTGGGTAGTCTGTATATGATTTTATGAAAATTAGAAATCCTTTTTGATTTAATCAAATATTTGATTTTGATCAGCAAGCCAAAAGTCTGGTTTAATTTGTCGCTATAAGAAAATGTTGCATGATCTGATATTTAAGGTGATGAAAGTGTGCTGCGTTGTCAAACTGCTACAATGACAAACATGTTGTCATCCAGTTCAAAAGATATTGAAACATTTTGCACTGGTTTTGTCAGCTGTTTCTACTTCTGAGTTAGTATGGGGCTTTCCATATATATATATATATATATATATATATATATATATATATATATATATACAGAACACTTAGAAACACTTAAAATAGAACACTTCCTCAGTAAAACAAAAAATAATAATAATAATTACTTGAGATAACATGAAGATGTTGTGATATTCACTATATGTGTTAAAGGAATAGTTCACCCAAAAATAAAAATGATCTTATTATTTACTCACCCTCATGTCATCCCAGATGTGAATGACTTTCTTTCTTTTGCTAAACACAAATTAAGATTTTTAGAAGAATCTCTCAGCTCTGTAGGTCCATACAATGCAAGTGGTTGGTGATCTGCACTTTAAAGCTCCAAAAACCACAGATGGTCATAGTAAAAGTTATTCATACAACTCCAGGCTTGTAGGCATACATGGACTGTTTGAGTTTAGAGGGAGGGACGCCAATTGCCGCTGTCGTGCAGGGGTTAATGTGCACACTTTTCTTTTTCTGTTTTTTTTTTTTTTTTTTGTTCTGGGGGATTTTTGGGGTTTGATTGTTGCACTAATGTTGGAAAGTGGTCGCTACAATTTTATTTTTGACACACAATCTATTTTTAATAATGTGTCAAAACGTCAAATGTTAATATGAGTGGATTGTATCTCTCCATGTGGGATGTGAATTGGCTGGGGCACCCCATAAAAAGAAGTAAGGTTATTTCTCTTCTTAAACGTAAAAAATATGATATAGTGTTTCTTCAAGAAATGCATCTTTCCCCGCAGGATGCTGAAAATTTTGGGAAGACATATTTTCTTTAGTGCTGGCTCAAGTAAGAGCAGGGGAGTCATTACATTGATAAGTAAACAGCTACAATTAAAATGTCTCAAACAGGTTAAAGGTAAATTAGAAAGAGTCATTATTGTTTTAGCAAAAATTCAGGGGCAAAGGTTGAATTTGACTAATATTTGCGCACCTAACGCTGATGATAAGAGCTTTTTTATCTTCAAGGGATGTTGCAAGCCGCTGGCACCCCTCATTATATAATATTGGGAGGAGACATTAATCTTTTGCTGGACTCAATACTTGATCATAGTGAAGCAAAAGTGTGCAAGCCCCCTAGAGCAACAGTGACGCTTCACAGGATGTGTAAAAATCTTGGTCTTACAGATATTTGGAGACTTTTGACCATATCTGGTAGGGAATATACATTTTTTTATCTTGATTCTGAGATAAACATGGAGGAGTTTGGCAAGGTAATTAAGGCTTTGCCTACAGGAAAGTCTCCAGGGCCAGACGGCTTTGCCACTCTACTTTTTAGATCTTATGCTACAGAACTGGCTCCACTTTTGTTAGAAGTTCACACGGAATCATTAAAGAATGGAAAGCTTCCACCAACCATGACACATGCCCGGATCAGTCTGATTCTTAAAAAGGACAAAGATCCAAGCAAGTGTAAGAGTAACCATCCAATTTGTCAAAAATTCTGGCTAACCGATTAAGTAAAGTTATGATATCTCTTATACATATAGATAAGGTGGGGTTTATTCTGGGCCATAGCTCTTCTGATAACAATAGGCGTTTCATCAATATTATGTGGTCAGTGGCAATGATCAGACTCAGGTTCCTGCCATCTCACTTGATGCCAAAAATGTGTTTGATATGTTAGAATGGGATTATCTTTTTAAGATTTTGGAAATATATGGGTTTGGGAATACTTTTATTGGATTAATTAAATTATTTTATAGACACCTGGTAGCAGTTGTACAATCAAATTTATTAAATTCATATTATTTTACTCTGGATAGGGGCACCTGTCAGGGTTGCCCTCTTTCCCCATTATTGTTCTGTCTTTCTCTGGAACCATTAGCAGTCATGATAAGAAGGGAAGATGATTTTCCAGGGGGGGTAGCGGGAGGTATGGCGCATTAGCTTTTGCTTTATGCTGATGATATTTTATTATTCATCTCTGACCCCATTAGATCTATGCCTTGCCTCTACAGAAATATTTATTCCTTTTCTAATTTCTCAGGATACAGAGGCAATTGGTCTAAATCTGAAGCTTTGACTCTGACAGTGTACTATGGCTTTTCATTGGCTTTTCAGCAGGGTGCCTTCCAGTGGCCCAAACAGGGCATAAAGTATTTGGGCATTTTATTCCCAGCAAATTTGTGTGATTTATTTAGAGTTAATTTTGACCCTTTAATAAAAAGTTTTTTGAGCGATGTGGGCAGGTGGGCTTCATTACATTTATCAATAACTGGGAAGGCTAATGTATCCATCCATCCATCCATCTTCAACCGCTTATCCGAAGTCGGGTCATGGGGGCAGCTGCTCCAGCAGGGGGCCCCAAACTTCCCTATCCCGAGCCACATTAACCAGCTCTGACTGGGGGAACCAGAGGCGTTCCCAGGCCAGGTTGGAGATGTAATCTCTCCACCTAATCCTGGGTCTTCCCCGAGGCCTCCTCCCAGCTGGACGTGCCTGAAACACCTCCCTAGGGAGGCGGCCAGGGGGCATCCTTACCAGATGCCCAAACCACCTCAACTGACTCCTTTCGACGCAAAGGAGCAGCGGCTCTACTCCGAGCTCCTCACGTATGACTGAGCTCCTCACCCTATCTCTAAGGGAGAAGCCCGCCACCCTTCTGAGGAAGCCCATTTCGGCCGCTTGTACTCGCAACCTAGTTCTTTCGGTCATGACCCAGCCTTTATGACCATAGGTGAGGGTAGGAACAAAAATTGACCGGTAGATCGAGAGCTTTGCCTTTCGGCTCAGCTCTCTTTTCGTGACAACGGTGCGATAGAGCTAGTGCAATACCGCCCCCGCTGCCCCGATTCTCCGGCCAACCTCCCGCTCCATTGTCCCCTCACTCGTGAACAAGACCCCGAGGTACTTGAACTCCTTCACTTGGGGCAATACCTCCTTCCCTACCTGGAGTACGCACTCCATCAGTTTCCTGCTGATGTAATTAAAATGAATTGTAATCCAAAATGTATCTACCTGCTACTATCTCTGACTGTAGATGTCCCCCTCTCTTATTTCAAGCAATTTAATAGCATTGCAAAGTCCTTCATTTGGAATGGTAAGCATCCCAGATTACATTTCAATAAGTAACATAGGCCAATTGACAAAGGTGGGCTAGGCATACCCAAGATTTTGTCTTATTATTATGCATTTGGTCTCAGACATTTGGCTCATTGGTCGCTGCCACCTGAGAGAGCCCCTCCCTGGTTTTGTATTGAACAGGAACCCCTATTTTGCCATTGCAAAGACTTTCTTCCAAACTAATTGGAGCCGTTAAGTTACACCCCATTATCTTGCATTTGCACGTGGTATGGACAGAAGTGTCCAGTGTGTTTAATTCAGACATTTATTTAAATGTTGCCTCGAGCATATGGCTGAACCCAAAATTATGTATTAATAAGTCCCCTTTCTGCTTGTCAGAATGGATTGTGAGGGGGGTTACTAAACTCTTATACCTTTATGAGAGTGGAGTGTTGAGATCCTTTGAAAATTTGGTTCAGCATTTTGGGATTCCCAGGTCTCAGTTCTTCAGGTATTTCCAGCTGTGCCACCTGCTCTGTACTGTTTTTGGGAGTAGTTTACACCCCCCTAATGCAGCAGATACTCTAGGAGAGCTGATTACTGCTTTTGAAAATGGTCATGAGGCATCAGTGTATTACTCCCTGCTAATTCAGAGTCTGAGGGACGGAGCTTTAAATTCTATCAAGAGATTATGGGAGAAAGATTTAAACTTTGTATTAGAGGAGGGAGTGTGGGCCAGGATTCTAAAAAACATAAAGTCTGCATCTAGAGATGCAAGGGTGTGCCTTATGCAATTCAAGATTTTACATAGATTCTATTGGACCACCTCTAGATTGTATAGGCTTGATTTTAAAGACACACCCACCTGCTGGCGAAGCCAATCAGAAGTTGGAGACACAACCACATTTTTTGGTTCAGTGTTAAGATCCAATAATTTAGTTTGAAGGTTCAGAGTTTTATGTGTGACGTTCTGGGCACTCAAATGAAATTTTGCCCCAGACTCTGTATTTTGGGCAATAGGGCAGTCATCGATATAAACACATAAAAAAACTAGGTTCTGACCAATGTGATGATTGGTAGGCAGGTTATCTTAAGGGGATGGAAGTTGGATGGAGCGCCCTCATTTCCGGAGTGGTCTGCAGAGATGGGGAGGGTGGCAGCTTTCGAGGATGTGTTAAGTAGAAGGCTGAGGTTTTGGCATTTGTTTGATAGAAAATGGGGCAATGATTTAGTGTTTTGGGGGGACTCTCGGGGAGGGGCTGAGGAGAGAGAAGGTTAGTTTTAATTATCTATGATTTTATATATATATTTCCCCTTCAACAACCTGTCATATAGAAATTCATAATCCAATTAATTAATTCCTGATAAAATAAAGTCCCACCAACAGTTTTTTTTTCTCGTTCAATAGCCTGCTCCAACTGAAAATGTGTCACTTCATGATAACTTTAACAATACTGTAAAACAAAAACAAACATTTCAGGACTAAATAATGTAGAAACAGAATTGGCACAAAAGCGAGATAAATCCAGTCAAATTAAGAAAAATAAAATAATAGAATCCGATTTAAGTCAGTAAAATGTGTATTGAGAGCCTTATCTTAGATGGTAGCAAAAGTGATGTGTGTATGTGTTGAAGAGATGAGCGTGTCGCCGTCTGTGTTCTTGTGGGTGTCATGGAACTGACGTCAGTGCAGGCTAACGCCCTGCAAACTTGAGCTAGTCAGCAGCTGCTGTGAGTGTCGGAAAGTTCTGGCTATTCCTCAGTCAACTCCAACCAGTTTCAGAAAGGCCAGGTCAATGGCACTTCCTCAAGTCTCAGCCGACCCCAGAGACGATCACATTTCACAATGAACACATTTCACATTTTGATTTTCCGGCCGCATTGATCTGGATTGCACATTTCACAATTTCCAGGCAAACTGTGTAATGTTCTACATAAAATCAAACACTGCAGAAAAAATGCTTTAGCCATTCTGATCTTTAAATCAAATATAAATTGGGAAAAGACCCAAAAACATAAAAGTGAAAATGCACATACATAACCACATCTATTCATCAAATTTAAAGCTTATGTTGTGCTGGTAGTCGTCTTTGACTTACATTAACACTACAGTGGCATGGTAGCAGGATAATATAAAAGCAATAATTATTATCTACCTTTAGCTAAGATTAATTTATTCAGTAAGCAAAAGTGTCTGATAATAGAGGGGTTACTGAGATAAAATAAGTAGTACTGATCATGTGATATGACATTCTATGGCCCCATGACCAGTTTCTATTAGAATACTGATATTTAAGCATATTATTCAAAAGTACCATTCATTTTTTTCAGGTAAAAGACAAAATTAAAACTAGAGCTCGACCGATTTATCGACAGGCCGATATTATCGGCCGATATTAGGCATTTTCCAAACTATCAGTATCGGCGTTTATAATGGCCGATAAATGAATATTTAAAAAAAAAAAAAACGGACGAAACACCCTTCAACCATGTCATGAGTGTTGGAGTTGTATAGTTTGTCCACCAGAGGGCACTCTACACCGTCCCTGTTGGCAACACTCGTGTATAACGCGCCACACATCCTGCAATCTGCTGATCCAGCCAGAGTCGGGCAGAGAGAATCAGTTATCCGCGAGTGAGATCATCGGTGAAGTGTGTTCATGCCATGGTGAGTTGGTCACATACATTGCTTGAATAACAATTAAAAGAACATCCCCATCAGTTCTCTTAACTCAAATAAGCATGACAAAATTTGTGACTATCATGTCCAGTTTTGCTGCTGTTAAATAAGCCGAGAGTGAAGCGGAATTAGCTAGTAATAATTACGTTACGTTGTTACAGTGTAGTTGACTGACTGTCCTTTTAACTTTTGACGATGTGACTGAAGTATTTCTTTAATAGCGCGTGACAGTTATAGCAATGAGACGTATCATCTCTCCTTGGCCTGTTATATTGAAAATGTATGTTTTACAATTTGCAGTATGACGTTATCCATTGCTAAATTATGGCTCATCATAGACTAGCTAACCACAAAGCTAGCTAATGCCACTATCATCAGTGGAAGACCACTAACGTTAACAGTAATGAGCTTGGAAACCACAACGAACTTTTTCTGCCTAAATAAAGTAATGATTATTACTGTATTTATAACTAGCATATCTCTAGTTACAGTCCCTGCATTGTAAAATGTAAGTTAGACTTGCGAGGAGTGAACATTTAGACAGAGAAAAAGTATCAAACGTATCTTGTGCATAAAAGACAAAGTTAGCTTTTCTTTTGCATGATGTGTGTGAATCCAACGACGCCAAGTGTGCGTTGCAGACTGTCGTTCAGCCGCAGCATTAACGAGTCACATAATGGATTTAGAATCGCTAAATAATAGGTTTTAGAAGGCAGGCAGCAACTGATGATTGAAAATGGTTTGATGTAGCTTGATGGAAAGAATTTAAAAAGTGCAGGTAAAGGGATAAGCAAGCTGACATTGTAATTATAAGGTAGCTTATAAGGCAATGTAGGGAGTGGGACTAACCAACCGTTTCATCAGACTGTCAGTTTTGGCAAGGCAGTACCTCTCATGTCCACCCTCCTCTGTGGCGAGCGAAAGAGTGTTCAGCACCATAGGGAATATTTATGAGGATAGGCGAAGCTCTTTGAAAGGAGACAATGCAGAGAAACTTTGCTTCTTGTACTACAACCTGCCTCTGCTGGACTGGAGCTATTGAGGATTGACTGATTCAGTACACTACCTCATATATACTGTTAGCAATTTATAAGTAGTATAGTTTAAAGTTATATTTATGAAGCTATACCAAGTCTTTTAATACTGGTAACTTTGATTTGGTTGTTGTTGTTTTTGTGTTTTTGTTCAAAGGACTTTACGTTTCATATCTTAAGTTTGTATTTTTATACATTTTATTTATCAGAACTTTAATATATTTTGATGTTCCTCTGTTCTGTTGTGACAATAAAAGAAACAAGTTTCTTTTTAAAATGCATTATCATATTATTTTAGTTAAAACTCATAAATAACTACAAATAACTAATGTTAGGGAAATCTGTTAATGATTTGTTGCGCGTTTCTGAAAAAAAAATAAAAATAAAAATATCGGCCGATATATCGGTTTATCGGATTTTAAACCCAACAAATATTTGTATAGGTATCGGCCTTCAAAATCCTTTATCGGTCGGGCTCTAATTAAAACACACCTTCAATAATGCAATTTTTGGTTCCAAATATAATTATTATCTGACTGACATTTCAAGTTAACTCCAAATATGGTGTAGATCCTTGAACATCAGCACCATCCAAAAAAAAAAAAAAAAAAAAACAGGGAAAAAAAAGATAAAAAAAAAAAAAAAACTAATCAATAATGGCTCACGGTCCTGGTCATTACACTATTATGCCGTCTTCTGGGAAGCAGTCTGTGACTTCATGCTAAGCTGTGATTAAGTCTGGCTCCCAGTCAGTCAGATGGTTTCAGGACTTTGATGGACAGAGATGACTGGGGAAGAAGGTTGTACTAAGCAGTACTACGGAACATTCCCTTTGTTGGGGTGGATGGAGATATACCACATCATCATGTGCTTTTCACACGAAAAGCAACATTTCTCTCTGGATTACTGAGGTTAGTAACAGACACTGACCAAACCAGTCATGAGCTTTCACATTCCACTTGACCAATCAGATATGATAGTGGCTGTGTGATCGCTGTCTTCCTTGAAATGATGCATTGTGTGGCGCACTAATAGGACATTATAATGCGCTCTAAAACAAAGACACTGTAAATGGGTTGATGCATCAATTTCAGTATTATAAATTATTAAAACTGATTATTGGGTGGTAATGGAGTGTCGTTCCAATGGGAGGGTCTGAAAGCATTTCCCCACAATGTCGTCATTGAGATGATGATAATGGCTTTTCTAACCACAGGAAAAACAATGATCTTTAAAATGGCTCATTGTCCCTTTTTAAAAATATGAAAAATATAATCTAAACATCACAAGAATTTATTAGATTAAGTTCTGGAGTCCAGTTAAGCAATAAGACAAGTTCCAGTTCACTGTGTGTAATCTGCTTTAGCCATCGAAATTTGTTTGGAAGTGCCTTAGGATGTTGAGTTAGGGTTACACAGTGGTCATCTGTGATGTCTATGAATCAGAAGTCATGGAAGAGGGGGATCCTGTTCTAGTTTCTGTGCTGATTGTTTTGATATGACAGAAGCACTGCTGGGGCTCCTCGATGAGAGGGACTGAACTCGATCCATCCAAATTTCTCATCGGCTGTAAGCTCTGGGTCAAGGTCAAGTGAGCAGGGCTCCTGAAAAAAAAAAAAAAGGAAAAATAGTGTGGCGGTCAAATGCTCACAGCAAGCCAGTCTCTGCAGTAATTACTGACGTATCCCCAAGGCCCCCCACCAATCGGCTCAAAGTAACCAGAGTAGGTGCTGTGAACAGGTAGGGAGGCAGATTGGCTGCCCTTTGTTTCACCCTGCCTCTGCGCACAGCTGGCAAGCTGCACCACACCACGTTGCCCCTGCGCTGTCTTGGCACAAGTAAGAGCAAAGAGCTCCAAAGTTACTTCTTTTTTTCCAGAGCTGAAAATAAAATCCTGCTGTCTGCAAAGTAGCTGTGAGAGGAGGAAAATCATAAGTCTGTGCAACGGATCTGGGACTGTTGCAAAAGCAAAAGTTTCATCACTACAGGGAATGAAAGTGGCCCTGTTTTAAATGGCCCTGACATGAAGATCTGTCTCAGGTGATCTGTTTACAAGTGGTCAGCTGAGACACATTGCTGTTTGCTCCTGGTAGTAACATCCATCTCAAATGCATCTTCTGTGATCGGATTTCAAGGAAAGGGTCTCGATGCCATGACTACATTACTAACTTTATCAATGTGTTACACTTTTGCATTTTGATAAAGTGCAAGAAAGTGAGGGGGGAAAAAAATTTAAAAAGGAGCACTGTTTCTTCCAAATAGGTACATTTTAATCCAAGCATGATTATTTACAGCAGAATGTTCAGTTATTTTAGTGGTGTTTTTATTATGTGAACTTTGGATGTGCATAATTCTGCATGTTTACATTTGTGCTTTTCCAAATGTGCAATCGGATTGTTATTTTCTTTTAAAAATACACAACTGACAAAGTTTGAAACACTTGTTTTGGGCAATGTTTGATTGACAGATAAGTAGGCAATCTTTCACTGTTTTACTGCACATATCAGTACAGATTCGCATTTACACTACAAATGCAATGTGGTCATGTGTGTTTCTGACTACCTCTGAATGTGGTTTGAGTGATCCGATCACAAAGAGTTTTGGACTTGTTCACATCTGTATTCAGAGCCAGCATTGCCAGCCTCATCCGTCCCAGTGCCAGCATTGCCAGCCTCGTCCGTCCGGAGGAGGAGGAGAAGAAGATAGGCTTCTCTTCCCCAGTCTCCACCTTCCACAACTCCACCTTCCATGGCTCCGCCACCTGAGCCTTCCACGGCTCCGCCTTCCACAATTCCATCTCCAGAGCCTTCCACGGCTCAGCCTTCCCCGGCCCTGCCTCCTGAGCCTTCCACAGCTCCACCCCCTGAGCCTTCCACGGCTCTGCCCCCGTAGTCCTCCACGGCTCCACGGCTCCGCCTTCCACGACTTCGCCCCCTGAGCCTTCCACGGCTCTGCCACCAGAGTTTTCCACGGCTCCGCCTTCCACGGCTCTGCCACCAGAGTTTTCCACGGCTCCGCCTTCCACGGCTCTACCACCAGAGTTTTCCACGGCTCCGCCTTCCACGGCTCTGCCACCAGAGTCTTCCACGGCTATGCCTTCCACGGCTCCGTCTCCAGAGCCTTCCACGGCTCCGCCCCAAGAGTCCTCCACAGCTCAGCCTTCCACGGCTCCGCCCCCGAAGTCCTCCACGGCTCCGCTTTCCACGGCGCCGCCCCCGGAGTCCTCCATGGCTCCGCCTTCCAAGGCTCCGCCCCCGGAGTCCTCCTTGGCTCCGCCTTCCACGGCTCCGCCCCCAGAGACTCTTCCTATAGTGGCTCCACCTTCCAGGCCCCCTGACCGAGTCCCTGTCCTGTGGCCTCCTCCCTGGCCTCCTGACCCAGTCCCTATCCTGTGGCCACTTCCCAGGCCTCCTGACCCAGTCCCTGCCCTGTGGCCACCTCCCAGGCCTCCTGACCCAGTCCCTGTCCTGTGGCCGCCTTCCAGGTCTCCTGACCCAGTCCCCGTCCTGTGGCTGCCTCCCAGGCCACCTGACCCAGTCCCGTCCTATGGCCGCCTCCCAGGCCTCCTGATCCACTCCCTGTCCACCTCCCAGGTCTCCTAACCCTGGCGTTCCGCCTGATCTGCTCCCTGACCTTGCCATGTTCCTCTGCTCTCCTTGTCCCTTGTGCCCCCTAGGACTGCCTGTTTGCTCCTTGTGCAACCCCGAGCCTCTTGTTTTCCACTTCACTCCATTGTTTTATTTTATTTTTTTAAGCATCTGGAATCCACTCCTTAAAGGGGGGGGCTCTGTCACATATTCCCTGTTGTCTTTTGTTTTTGTGCTTTTATGTTAAGTTCTTGTTTAGTTCCTGTTTACTGTTTTTTGTGGTTCTTTGTAATTTCATTTTATGATTGGTTTTCCCCTGATTATTTCACATTCTCTGATTGTTTCCCCAGGTGTTCCTTGTTTTCCCTTGTAAATTTAAGCCCTTGTTTCCCCCAGTTTATTTGTCAGTTCTTGCATGTTTTGTTATGCTCTGTGTAAGGTTCTCTGTGTTTAGATTTATTCTGTGCTTTCTTGTTTACTTTAATAAAACTGCGTATAGATCCTCATTCCTCGCCTGCCTCGTCACAATCGCATTAGTATAAGTGTTTAAATGTAGGTGGGTCTTTAATACCAGTGTTAAAATGTATCGTTTGTCAAATATAGCAGTTTGTAAGTAACAGAGCTAAAAATAAGTGTTTATAAAGTCATCATCAGCCCATTTGTTGTAGCACCTCTAGTGTTACTTTCACCAGGAAACTGCAGCGAAACATAGAAGGTTGCACGCAAAATTAAGTTAGCAAAAATTTTGTTATATTACCATTTATTATACGAGACTAGGTTGGTATTTGTTTCACAAAGTGATCAAATGTGTAAAAATGCCTTCTCTAGGGGTGTGGGCAATTGTTTTTGTGGATCTGTGATTTACAGCTCATCTCTCTTGGCCACCTGCCTCCAACTTAAACAGATGCTGCTGATGCAGGTCTGCCGAGGCCCTGACGGACTGCTCCACTGGGTTTCCTCAAGGTCTTTGCTCCTTTCCCCTGGCTTTCAGAGCCACACCTCCAGCTAACCCCAATCAACCTATCACAGAGCAAAGGGCAGGGTAGGTCAGGTGGTGACTCGAAGGCTCAATCCCTGTGTGGTGACTGAGGTTTTTCCAGAGGTTGGCCATAACTCTGACTCATCAAGATTATGTAAGTGCATCTGTGGCACCTAGTGAATAAAATCAGAGCTGGTCAGTCAGTAAATCTTTGTTGCTGTGAAAGCTTTGTTGCTGTTGCTCTGAGCAGAGGAAATGGTTCTAAACTCTGACAGTGAGATCTTGCTTTTCTATAAACACTTCCTCCATCTGACCCTAAACATATTGGATTTTCAGGACACTTTCAAAGTCCAGCACAGATGCACAGAAGGTGTCATTAGTATTGGGATTTCTTGTTTTCAATTGACTTGTTACCCTGACAAGATGTGTTACAGCTAACGCAACTCAAGTTGAAGTTGTATTGGACTGACAAAAGAAAGTAGTACATTTACAAATGCTATTTAAATCAAAGCATGAACCCGTTTTTGAAGCAGTCATAGCTAACAGAACTTTGGTTTCAGATGCCAGGTTTAGTTTTTGTATTCTGAATGGATAAATAAACACTTTTAGCATTTGGTGAAGGGACATGCCATATCCAAAACAGCCCCATCAGTTAGATTGTTTATGATAATTGTGATAATAAGGTAATTACATGTGATGATGTAATCACTGCAGTGTTCCTGACTTTCCTCTTCACATTCCATGTCTGTGTCCACATTTAAGGATAAGGGCAATGCAAGACATGAAGATAAAAAAAAAGAAACAAAAAAGGCCATGGAAATGGCAGCTAACAGCTCCAGAGCAGAAAATCTACAACTACACAAGGCTAATCTAATGCTAAAGTGTCAGTCTCTTCACTCATTCTTCAGGTTTTGGCTCTTGGCTGCACACCAGACTGAAAATAGCTTGAATAATAACAAACACATTTTAGCAGGAACAACAAAAATGCCACAAGCTAAGGAAGGTCAACATTATTACGTCAATGATGAACTTATTCCCACAATGGTATGTTATAGGACTAAATAAATCAGTATTTGCCTTTGTTCAGCATTTTGTGAAGAAAAAAAACACAGACATTATCAGTCAAAAAGTAACAAAGTATCACATAAAAACTTGTTTGGAAAATGTTTAGAAAGTACCAGAGCACCCACGAGGACGTGTGACAGCAGTGACCTACAGTATAAGATCTAAAAAACATGTTTCATTAAATTGTTTAGTAATTATTACACATGCCGTTTTTGTTACCTAATTTAATTTGAGGAAATACATGGAATAGTTGTACTTCATAAAAGCTGATTAAAAATGCTTTCTGATATAGACAATACATAAAAAATGACTGTAAACTGTACAATTTCTCTATATATTTTGCATATCAAAACTGTTAAGTACACAGCATAAAGGAATTGAGCTTACAACTATCAACAGAGTTTTGACAGACCACTAGCAATAAAATAAGAAAGAAATTCACAATGATGTTCACAAGGAAATGTACTGGGAAAAAGGGTTTCTTAAACTTAGTTTTGAAAGTTTATCTAATCTAGTCTTGTTCCATAGAGAGCATATGGCGTTCTAGCATGAGTGTGTTACATATTGACTGACTTTCTCAAACTCCAGCTGATAGGAAAGTGTGAAAAATCGACAGCATGAAAACTGAAGGAGCCTCATCCTACTAATTCAAACTCCTCTGGCTTTCTATTTATTATTCTTTTCCAGAAACTTAAACAAAAAGTTAAAATATAAGCTACCCAGGATAAAGAAGCATAAAATGTTTCCAACACATAAAAAATGCACATTAGCATTTTAGGTTTATTATAAAACCTCCAATTGCACCCATGTTTAGCGGCTTAGAAATGGTAACCAGGGCTGGTATGACTGTGACAGCAAGCCATCAGTGTACTTCTGCAAGAGTGGAGATTGGATCCTGAGAGTTGGCTTGATCCAAATTTAAAGCACAGCACTGAATAAATCACACACCCATTAATAGTTACAGACAGGTGGCATTTCATGTGGGTTTAGCTTTTTCTGCATCCAGTATCCTCTATTGACCTAGACTTCAGCTGTGCAACCCAGCACAAACAGGTCTGAATGAACTGTGCAATACACTGGCTATGTGCCCTACAGTCATGAATGCCCTCAAAAGTCCCTCTCAATGATAAGCCTCTTGAGCTCACTCTTCATTTGTCAGTTCACAAAGTTTATCTACTTTTAGCACACAGTCTCGTAAAACAAACTGTTATGTGGTGAACCACAAAGTACTGAACTATTCATTTACTAACTCTATCAAGCCACTCGACTATACTTGGATGTTAATAGAAGCATGCAGTGTATTTCCATGTAATGTCCTATAAGATTGAGCAATCGAACAGATTATGGTAGAGTTGCCCTTGTGCAACTTCACAAAACCAGCAAAAACGTGAAAATAAAAACCAAGTACTAGCGAAAAGCCAATCCAACCACACTTGTCGAATGGAGAAATACAAGTAATAAAACTTTATTTGCCAAATTCCTTTTATTCCTTATATTTCTCCATTCCACAAGTGTTGCTGGATCTGCTTTTCAATATTCTTACTGATTAATCAGCATTATAAAATGTCCTTTTAACTTTGTTCATTGCATGCAATACTGAGAAAAACCAAACAGTGTTCAGAAATGGTACAAAGCATAATCTAAGATCGAATCCAAAATCTGAAGAAGCCTTTGACTTCCATGTTGTCACCAGCAAGAGGTAGCCATATATTTTGTGTAAATTACTTTAAAAGGAGGGGGCAATAAATAGCTTGTTTCCCGACAGACAGACGTTTATGCAGTAATTGACTTGTAAATGAAGGCTGAACGAACACAGGCCGCCGTTCCCAATGGAACAGAGGACACACACACACACTCTCACACACCACAGCGTGTAGCATAGCTCACACATAATTTATCCCTCAGAGTTTCTCCAGAACTCCAGTGTTAACATTACACCCCATAACGTCTCTGAAACGTCAACATGCTGGATACAGCACGTCAGGCTCTGGAATTTTTCACTCTGTGGAGTGCAGCTCATGCCAGACTGATTTGTGTCAAGTGAGGCCAAACACACAAACAATGCTTGCAGAGAGGCGTCCTCTCAAGCAGAGGGAAGAGAGCATGTGTGTACAACAGGAAGACTCTACCTGATATGGCCATGAGTGCCAGATAGGACCAGGCTGGAGGCCTTGTATGGGAACATCTGGCTTTATCATGGAATCAGTGCAGACAGACCTCTTGCATAAACATAGCCGCACTGGAGCACTGCAGACCACCAGTCACTAACAAGCCAGTGAACGGCACCAAGCTGCCATCTATTAGAGAACCCAGAGAAATAGCCTGTTGACAAGTGATTTATTTACAAACAAGTGGAAGGCTCAGAGCCACAGGCCCACCAACTTTCTTAACCATACATCAAAGAGATCATATAACCATGAGTTATCCTTGCTTAACCCTTTCGTACATATCCATCATACTGTAAATCTATCCACGGCTTGGATCAAACTTAGTTTTCTGTCATTTTAAAAGGATTCTTCCAGGTTCAATACGAGTCAAAGCACTACTGACACAGTGTTTCCCATTAATTACCTAGACTGTAATAACAGAAATTCAACGCTGTGTTAAGCATCTCTCACTCTTGGTCAGTTTGATAGCCTACTGCTGTTAAAATCTTTTAAAGTTGTTAAAAAGCACCGAATTTTCTTAATTTGTTCTATTATTTTTTATCTATTTCTATTAATTGCTGTTTTTATTGTTATTTTATTACTGACTTTTTACTAGTGTTGAATAATTACTTCAGAACTTGAAACCATTCTTCTATAATTAACAAATTAGTTAGTGTTATTATTTGTTGTGAAAATAAAATGTCACTACCGACTACTGAAATGTTGGTATTGTGATAATGTCTACATCAGGGGTGTCAAACTCAGCTACTAGAGGAGCAAAGTTCTGCAGAGTTTAGCTCAAACACTAATTAAATACACCTGAACCAGCTAATCAAGGCCTTCAGGATTACTAGAACACTATATAGAGATGGAGCGTCATAATCTGAAGACCATGCCCACCGGGGGGGGTGGTGAAATAAGCAATCGACATGGTTAAAATGATGAATGTTTTTTTTTTTTTTACAATATCATGTCGCGTTCCAGTGGGCGTAGTTCTCAGAGTAGTTCAAGAACTAGTTGCGATCTGTCTCAATTGATCTACTTTTATGTCCTGAAACAAACCGTTTTTTGGGGTCGACAGCTTACAAAAAAATGTTTCTGGGTTATTTAGCTTGTTTGCTGTACACCTTGTCACACAGCAACTTTTAGACATTGTTTTGGTTTTTGTTATAAGTCATAAATGACAAGGAGGTAGCCTCTCGCAATGCAAAGTCAATGGAGACGGTTGGATTGTCCCCCCGGTGTGGGTGTGGCCTAAATACACTCTGTCTCTATGGCAGGTGTGTTGGAGCAGGGTTGGAACTAAACTATGTGGCCCTCCAGGAGGTGAGTTTGACACCCCCGGACTATATTGTTCATGGTAGATATTGCTGCAATAACATGATGAAAAAGTAGATCTCATTCCATAGAACTATGATCACACTGCTGTAAATGATGGCGATGGAGGATTTTCTTTATTTGTCTACCATACACAATATAAAATAATTATCATATGACAATAGCCTCCTCCCCTACCCAGTGCAGTTTACATTTCTGTCGCAGAGAATTAAGTTGATTGCATAGGTACACTATTATGTTTGGGTATCGTTCAAATTTTAGGAAACAACAGAAACTTTGACATGTTACTTGAGCATGTGCTTAATGTCGAGCCCTGATGTAACATTAGGCTATTTGTTATGTTAACTAATCAAGTTGAAGTAATGCTACTGTTTAAAGCTTAATGTTTGTACCCTTGATTTTCAGATCATGAGCATTTTTTTATATTTCAAGAAGAGAGAGTGAAATCCACCACCAGACGAGGAAGATACAACTACAGAGGTAGCTAGCTAGGATAGCTAGCATAGTTAGATGGCAAGTCAAACAGAGTAACAGTGGAAATGTAACATTACTTGTTTCTTTGTAGCAGAAGAGACAGCTTTTCCAGGTAGCAGAAGAGATATCAGGGGCAGCAGCAGAGACAGCCTCAGCTGACTCTCATAGAGGGACAGACATTCAGATAGGGGCAGAAGGGCAGGTCCTTCACATAGGGGCAGCAGGAGAGACAGCCTCCCCTGAGGGAGGGACAGCAGGTGATTTTGACAGCAGACAAAGGGGCAGTAGGTCAGAGTAGTTTCAGTTCAGTTTTTGAACCATGATTACCATGCTTTGTGTGTGTGAATTTTTTGCTATGTCATCACCATTCATATCTATACAAGCAATGTGTTTATGATTAAATTACTACTAGAGCACACAATTGTTAAAAGAGCACAAAGTTCTTCATAGATCTAGCCTCTTAAAATTACTCTCAAAATGTACCAGATTTAACTTTAACATGTACAACGTATTCATGGGGTGGAGCATGCCACCGACCCCCCTAGTGAGTCCGAGGTCCAACCACCACAGTCTCACCACATCTATGACAGGCTGTTGGTTACCACAAGAAAAAAAATGTCCCTCAGTTTGCAAAAAAAAATAAAATAATAGTCATAGTCAATAAAGTCATAGAAGACTATGGTTTCAAAGGGTTTAAAAGCAGAAATGTAAAGCTCTTTAAGTACTTTTAGATTGAACACATTTTTACATATAAAATGTGTGTTATTTCAAAAAAGTCTAATTCGTATTTGGTGGGACTACTGTACATAACACTTCAAGGCACTAAATCTGAGTTATGGTTTACAGATATACACAGCAAGAAACAGCCTGAAACTGTACACTTAAATTTAGTCACAAAAAGATACAAACAGTACAAGTTGACACAGGCTGGCATCACTACAGTAGTAATAAGCTTTCTGATGATTCTGGTAGTGGGGTTAAGCACTGAACACACAGAGGACTTGTTTGAAAAGAGCAGCGGTCAGCGAGGAGGAGTGAGTTCTGAGCAGTGAGAGGTGGATCAGTGCAGGAAAGGTCAGGCATCTAGAGTGTGGCTATAGTATGTGATGCCCACACTTATTTTGCTGTTAGATCACATGTGCAAACAGGACTCCATGCTCACGTTATCTCTCTTACAAAGAGCGTGTTCAGGGAAGTACGAGAAGACTTAAAGCAAAACTAACCAGCTAACCTTCCTAAAACTCACTGGCATGGCTGTCTTTCATCTCTGCGTGCTCTTTACATCTGACAAGCTGTTTACTCTGTCTACTGTCAATCAATAGGCCAAAATTCTTAAAAACAATTTTTTTTAAATCTGCGATTTAACAGACACACAAGTTCTTGCAATGCACGCTTTGCTAAAAGCCTTAAAAATGCCCTCTCGTCGTCAAATGTGAGTGTAATGATTTGTTTTGTGAGAATCATAAAATGGTTCTTTGTTGGCAAGGAAAGTTGTGATAGGTGTGTTTTCTGGTCCAAGAGTTTTGTCTAAATCATGACAGGAGGGTGTGAGAGAGAAAGTGTGTGCACATGTGTAGGTGTGAGAACAAAATTGAGGCCTGGAGAGACCAGAAAACCAGCAATCATCACATATAATTTCTTGTCCACTCTCTGAGGCCCAACATCCTGTCAGTGATACGGATTTACCAAGTGGTCAAAGGTCACAGAGTCTATTTAGTGGTGTGAAAAACACAACACAGATATCACCAAACATACCTTTTTTACATTAAGACTCTGATTGTGGGTTTTCACCTTTTTTATCGGCGTAAATCTAGCAAATTTTTTTAAAAATATATATGATTTAGTGTATTTTTATAACATTATTCTGTGTGTTATATTACACTGGCTATAATTTAAAAATAACAGCTCTCTATTTTTTCCAATTTTGGAAAGTGTATTATTTATTTATTTGGCTGTTGAAAAATGAGAACGTTAACATACTATTTGCTGTGGTCTCCCATTCACACACAATGAAATTGTACCCCTCTGGAGTTTAATTCTGCATTCCAAACTCAGAAATCTGAAAAGAGTCCATAGTATGACATTTGGTATTTGAGATTAGCAAATCAGACAATAACCCTGCTTACTTGGCTAATGGTCTTGTCAATGGATTATACACATTTTGTTTTTCTAATATATTTGGAAATATTTTTATTGTGTAAAATAAAAGTTTTTTTGTGCCTGTGTCGTTTGCGACCATTAAATTGTATTGCATCATACATACAGTAAATGTTCATGTAACTAGTACTTTAAGAATTGCAACCTAAAGCATAGTTTCTTCCATGTTTTTAAATCTAAGAGGCCTACTAAAGAAAAGCAGAGTGATTGTTTACAATCTTGAAATTAATTTCCCTATCAGATTTCAAAAGGGTTTTTTTATTGCTATATTTTCGCCATGTGTAAATTTTCAGACAAATAATTGAAAGCTTTGAGCACAAATCGGAGCATTAGAGAAAGTCTAATTAAATTCTCACTAAATTACTAAATGGAATCAAACATTCAGGAGGAAGAATGTAGTAAATCTTAAACAGTGCAGATAAAACCAGTTGAGCCGTGTCCCGTCATCTAATATGAGCATTATTTTTACTGCATTTTCCAATATCAGCTGTAAACCCTGTATGAACACATATAGAAAAAGCTCTTGTGCACTAACCACCAAAGAAAAAGAGTAAATGCAGGTTGTCTGGTTTACTGAATCAAATGTGTGATCTACACAACAAAAATGTGTTCCCTATCAAAAAGCTACACTTTGATGCTGCGCTGATTTAGCGCTTTGGGAACGTCTTAAGAGTGACCGGCTGTGAATATGTGTGCAACACCTCAATGACATTGACTAGAATTTATAGCCTCTGCTGGTGACATCATTGGATAGGGCCATAAATAGATGCGCCACAGGTGCATCATCAGATCTTTTGTCTTCAGATAATTCTGTTTGTGTTGTGCTTCTTGACAGTCAGAACTTTCTACTTTCCTCTGTTAGGAGTTAGAATTGTTAGGCAGTACGCAGAAACCTTTCTCTTTCTCTTTCTCTTTATTTAAAAAAAAAAAAGAAGAAAAAGAATGACTGATAAACAAAGCAAGTGGTGTGTGTTCCCATGTTTACGCTCTATGGCTGAAACGGACACAAACCAGTTTTGTTTTGTGTGTTTGGGGGAACAGCATGCTGCTCTTGCATTGGGGCGGGGCGGGTGCGAGCATTGCTATTTGTTTACAGTCGTCTCGCTTATTTCCAAGAGCCAACGCCCATTCTTTCATAGTGGGACTCTCGCATAGATCTGGCTGAGGAGCGAGAGACGGGTCCGTCCCTATCGCTCGCTCTCTCCCCAGATCCAGCTGATCCCTCTCGTAAGCCCTAAGTGCGCTTCGGCGCCTCTTCAGTTCATGAGGGGGACGCTGAACCTCTGAACATTCCCTGCACAATAATAAAGTGGTTGAGGAACTACTCAAGGTGGTTAATCGTGCTGTGGCCAGACTACAGTTGGACTGGCCACGTGAACAAGAGACCCCCAAATGCTCCTTTGGTCTGGTGGCCAAAAAAAAAAAAAAGGGAAGGGAATGCTATATCAGTCCCTTCCTTACTTTGATGACCTTTATGACGAGCTCTCTCGTTCATGGAGGAAACTTTATACTTCCCATGTCTTCGTGCCCTCGACGTCGACATATTCGACTATCGTGGGTGCCGAGGCACGGGGGTATTCAGTGATGCCGCCGGTAGAAGAGACACTTGCGGGTTATCTTTCACCTGGCTCGGCATCATCACTAAAGAGACCCACTCTCCCCACAAAGCTGTGCAGGACCACCTCCACGCTTGTGGGGAAGGTTTATCAGGTGGCAGGTCAGGCTAGTGCTGCCCTGCACACTATGGCAGTGTTACAGGCATACCAGGCTGATTTGTTGAAGGACCCGAGTGCGGGCACCACGGTCGACGAAGAGGCTTTCTCTGAGCTTCGTCTAGCCACGGATCTGTCTCTCCGCACATCCAAGCAGACGGCTCGCGCCATTGGCCGGTCTAGGTCTGCTTTAGTCAGCATGGAGAGACACTTATGGCTCAACCTGTCGGGCATCAGATATAAGGACAAAACGTTTCCTTCTCGATGCCCCGGTTTCGACCTTCTGGCTTATTTGGTAATGCTATCAATGTAGTTATCACCAGGTTCCAGGAGGCAAAAAGTAATGAGGAAGCCATCGAGCAATTCCTTCCTCGCCGTACTCAGGGGGAGGGGCGGAAGCGAATCGTGCTCCCCCTCATAAAGACCGGTTTGTCGCCCTCAGTAGCCCCCAAAGCAAGACCTCAGGGCAGCCCAGCCTTGTGGGAGTAGCCCTCCCTTGGGACGGGTCACGTGAAACATCCTCCCGATACCCCCACAAAACCGCTCCATTCCAGCCGCCTCTGGTTTTTTGTGAGTTATCGGTTTCCAGCTAAATATTGGGTGTTCTGTTGCTTCCTGCCGTAGTCCAGGACACGGGACACTCGACATCACCTCAACAGGAAGTGTCAGTATCGATACCCATCTCAGAGAATCTGGCAGCGTGGAAAATACTGCCAGGTGTTTCTATGTGGGTCCTAAGAACAGTAGAAAAAGGCTACAGTATTCAATTTGTTTGCCATCCTCCGCGTTTCAATGCCGTGGTTCCCACTACAGTGAAACCGGAACAAGCATGTCTACTGTGGAAAGAACTGCTAAATCTCTTTGTCAAAGGGGCCATAGAACATGTTCCCTTTCCAGAGAGAGAGTCAGGTAACTACAGCAGATACTTCCTGGTTCCCAAGAAGGATTTGGGGTTGCGTCCGATTTTAGACCTTCGAGGCTTGAATCGCTCAGAGGGCATTCAAGTTGAAGATGCTAACAGTCAATACGGTCGTGTCTCAAATCCAACATCATGATTGGTTAGACACGATTGATCTCACGGACGCATACTTTCATATAGAAAGTCTGCCATGACAGGAAGTTCCTGAGGTTCGATTTCGGGGGCAAAGCTTTCCAATATCGGGTTCTTCCATTCGTTGCGACTCCAGGGCATCCGCATTCTGGCACAATTGTCTCCCGCTCTAACCGAGTCCACTCAGAACACCCTGAGCAAAGTCAGGCTAGGCCAAGGTTGCACTGTTCATCAGTATCAATGACCACTAGGTCTCATGGCAACTGCGTACTCGGTGATCCCTTTGGGCCTTTTTGCACATGAGACCATTTCAGTTGTGGCTCAAAGCCAGGGGATTTCACCCAAGGGCAAATCCCCTAGGCTGATAATGGTTACACGCCGTTTCTATGTGGTTCAGACCCCGGTTTCTCACTTTGGGTCCCACTGTAGGCCAGGTTGCTAATGACAGACGCCTCCCTGAAGGGCTGGGTAGAGGTCATAAGTGGTCAACCAGCTAAAGGGGAATGGGAGGGTTGTTAGCTCGATTGTCACATTAACTGTCTCGAGTTGATGGCTGTATTTCTGGACCTTTTCGCCTCCCAACAGACAGTGCAATAAGTCAAAGGAATTATCCGTTTGCCATGGGGGCAGCAACAAGGGGTGGCCGCCACCAAGCAGACAATGTTGCATTGGGTGAGGGATGCAATTGCCCTGGCCTACGAGGCACGCAGTCAAGCTTCGCCAGTAGGGATCAGGGCTTACTCTACCAGAGGGGTTGCCTCCTCTAAAGCCTTAGCTAGGTGTCCCTCTGAAACATGTTTGTAATGTGGCGGGCTGGTCCTCTCCGCATACATTCATAAGATTCTATAGTTTGGATGTTCATGCCACTCCAGGCTCTTATGTCCTTGAGTCAACATCACAAGCTCATTTCTGAGACCTCTCACGCTCTTGTGAGCACAACTACACAACCGTAAGGGGTCCGGACACCCACAGTGCGGTGGCGTGGGTATTCTCGTTCCCAAAGCGCTAAATCAGCACAGCATCAAAGTGTAGGTTTTTGTAGGCTTCATTGCCGCACTGAGGATGCCCCAGAACTGCTCTTCAGACAAAATACCTGACAATGCACCTGTGGCACATCTATTTATAGCCCTGCTACAGGTGTATCCAATGATGTCACCAGCAGAAGCTATAAATTCAAGTCAATTTCATTGACATGTTGCACACATATTCACAGCTGGTCACTCCTAAAGACATTCCCAAAGCGCTAAATCAGAGCAGCATCTCGTTCTGCATTTATCAGGGAACAGGGGTTACATTTAACCCTCTTGGGTCGACGGATGCACCGGCATGTCCTGCTGGATATTTTCATCATTACAGCGGAAACAACGTAAAATACTGCATAATTTTTGGTACAGATAAGTGTAATACATCATTAGAGACTATAAAGGGTCTACTTTTATTTGTGTACACTCACAATAACAACAAAACCTTGTGCTTTTGTAAAATAAAGAAAATAAAAAGGGTGAGCTGTAAGCAGTCTCTGGGTTTGCGAGTATATATCTGAAACACGTCACAAAAATGAACTGAAACTCCGCGAATACATATCACACAAACATGAAACATATGTCTACAGAAAGCTTAAAATGTCTACTTTTAAGTAAAACAATTCAAATAAAAACAAATATTCTCCTGCAATGCAATCTGTATTAAAAAAAGTGATGTACAGTTTTTACTGGTCCATCTAATTGTATGAGACGATCAACGCAAACGTACACGCCTCCGACAGTGAGGTTTGATGTCAACATATTTAATTCATTTATCTGCGCATTGTAGCGATACAAAGGCGAGGAAACGCCTGGATAGTTTGGAAGAGTTAACGTTTTCCTCAGAAGAAGAGCGGGACTCTGATGAAAGTTTGTATTTTGAAGAGAGACTAGATCCAGCCAAGTATACAATTTTGGACGAGTAAGTCATTTAGTTTTCATTAGTTGACATGCTATCTTATGTACATATTTTTCTAGTGGGACTATTTCCAGACATGCCAGCCAGGATTCAGAGTATTGACATTTAAATATGCCCATATTAGAAAATCACCATCTTATAATGATTTTTGAAGGATCATGAGACACTGAAGACTGCAGTAATGATGCTGAAAATTCAGCTTTGATCACAAATTGCATTTTACAATATATTTAAATAGAAAACTGTTCTTTTAAATTGTAAAAAGAGTTCACACAATGTTTTCACTGTATTTTGGATCAAATAAATGCAGAAGAGACTTCTTCTCAAATTTTTAAATGGTAGTGTAGGTATAAAATTAAGTAAAGTCTTTATGTAAAGAAAATATATATTCAGATTACTTCTTTTAACTTAAAACTTGATTTTGATCATTAAGTCTCCTCACATTCATTCTCTTTCTGTCACATTCCTCATTGATAGGCCCAGAGGAGGGGTCTTTGTGTCTTCAAGTGTGAATCACCTCCATATTCATGATAGTTCATGCCTCCTCGCGTATGACCTTTCAACACTAAAATTGTCTTACAAAAGTTCAATTACTATATTGTTTTGTATGTGATCAGGATGGTTTTCACATCATTTTGTAGCAACCACTCTAAGCTACAAGATCCAGTTCTCAAAAGTCTTGTGGACAAATGTTTAGTATGTGTTATATGGCCTTATTTCAGTGACTTAAAATGTTTGATTTTTCAAAAAACATGCATAAAAGTTATTTTCTCAAAAATACAAGCATGTACACACATGTTGCTCACATATTATTGTAGCCTAGTTTGTGCTGAATACAGTGTTATCAGACTTTAGCCATTCATTTGTTTTAAGCAACTGAAAAAAAACACAAATGTCAAGGCATGTCAAAACTTCTCCAGGGCCCAAAACACCCTCAGACCCCAGAGGGATAAGTAACCCGAGACGTTTCCCTTCTTGTTCAATTAATGCAATTCTCTAAAAAGTGCACTACACTAGTTTACATTGTTGGGTGAATGTGAACCAATCATGTACGTTATGTTCAACAACATGGGCAAGGAGGTTTGGCAGCAGATTTGTAGTTCCCTGTATGCTTTGATTAGGACATGATGCAAAAAAAATAATATTGTTAGATTTAATAGATTTAATATTGTTAAATGTTGATATTTTGGGATTTAGAACTGATTCTGTTATGCAGGGTTACCATTACCATTGTGGCAAAGATCTTTTGCTTAGGTTGAGGTTGGGTACACAAACAATATGCTGTCTTTCTCAAGGAGCATTTACTACTTAGCATTAGCATGCAAATGTATGCAATTGCTAGCAAAAAGTTAGATAATTAGCAGAACCTTATAACATAAATCAGTAATGTCAAATGAAAATATTATGTAAAATGGGTCACATATTTTCAAAAATATTTGAGTCATTTAAAAACAACTTTATTCCATTATGTTGAAATGATGTGAACAAATTCTTTCTGACAAAGAATTAATGAGCTGAACCAAGATGAAAAAATATGAAAAAAAAAAACTTGATTGATTGATGTGGAACTGATGAAAATGATTAATCATGTAAACTCAAACTTTTTTTTTTTTCAGTCCACCTTTATAAGAGCCAAGAAGAACATGTCATTTAGAGACAGCACAATGCCTGCAGGTGTGGTGGCAGGAATTTGAAAGGCGGTCAAATTTCAATTAGAAATTCACTTCAAGATGCGTTTTTAAATGTTGATAAACTTAACATGGCATCTACAAAACACAGTGCTCCTTCACGAGACACTGAATAAACTGAAGCGCAACGGCTACAGACGTTTGTCCAGCACAGTGGATTACAAACTACAGGGTGCAGCCACGATTAGCTAGGAGTGTGACAGAATCTCTGTTCTGTTCAATATTTTTTTATGCTAAATAATTATGGCATTACCAACATCTGAATAAATTCACTTCCCATGCGCTGTTTGATTACAGCCGGCTGCGCTCAAATGCTCACATGTGTGAGTCTGCCCGTACGCTTGTGTCTCGTGATAAATGCAGTGCTCCTGCAGGAGACTTTGTTGTTTTTAATCAAAATGCCCCTCTTTAGGTGAATTACGAGAGTGTAAACAGACAGGAATAAATCTGCGCTGTCTTGATGAGATATTAAAGCAAACACAGCTGTTAATGTATAAGCAGATGGGGCAAATTCAATATGTTAGATCTGTGCGATCTCTAAATGTATATAAGCCGCATACTGTCTGTTATATGCATTCATGCATTCTTACTGTAACAAATCAGTATTAATGTATATCTATCACACAGTCAAGAGCGTCTAGTATTTAAGTAGTTTCATTTTGCATTAAATTACATTTTTAAGGTTTTATATTATTATTTTTTAAATGTTTAATTGCTACTGTTGCTGAAAAATTAAAGCACTGTTTAGAGAAACACTGAAGCCCTCATTGTTTTATTTAAATTGTTAATATTTATTTAAAAATAACTTTTGTAAAATAACAGTGCTTTATTTCATATTTGCTTACAAGTGCAATACCAAGATAACAGAACTGTTAATGAAGCTTTTTTCTGCTCATTTTGCTTTTTACTTAGCATGTGAGAAACAGGTTGAATCATTTATTATTATTATTATTATTATTATGCAGATTTTTAAAAGGATTTTTTTATTTTTTTTTTTTGCAATAATCACAAGGTGCTGATTGGTTTATAACGTATTCGTTGCACCCTCTTGTGGACATTTTAATTTATATATTTGATTTACAACTTTCTGCATTACTACATAGATTGAAGCAGAGAACTTCTTGCCAGAACCTCTAGTAAATTATGTTACATTGTTTAGTACCCTTATGTCCAGGTTTTGTAAATCACTGAAATAAGAATTTTTCTTCAGAATCGTTAGAGAATCATGATCTTTATTCCAAGCAAAACAATTGTGATTCTCAATTTATCAAGAATCGTGCAGCTCTACGAGATGGGGTAAACGTGTCCAGAGTTCTTCTTGGCAGGCTACTCAGCCTTACAGGCCCTGATTAAGGTGGAGGTGGGGTAAGGGCATCTGCTGACTGCCGGCTGCCAGGAACATTAACAAACCCAGCACCTTTGTACAATGGGCAAAACTTCAGTAATGTAATGCTTGAACCAGTCTGGCCATTCTCTTCTGACCTCTGTCTTTAACAAGCCGTTTCTGCCCAAAGAACTGCGGCTCGCTGGATTTATAATTTTTTTGGCACCATTCTCTTTACACTCTAGAGACTGTTGTGTGTGAAAATCCCAGGAGATCAGCAGTTACAGAAACACTAAAACCAGCCCGTCTTGCACCAACAATCATGCCACAGTCCACAAATCACTGAGATCAGATTTTTCCCCATTCTGATGGTTGTTGTGAAAATTAACTGAAGCTCCTGACCCGTATGTGCATTTTATACATTATACTGCTGCCACATGATTGGCTGATTAGATAATCACATGAATAAGTAGAGTGCAGTTACAGGTTTTTTTTACAGGCAATTTTTTTTTGTTCTAATGTGACAAGTGAAACAACAATTAGGCTTTTTTTCTCTCCAATTTGGAATGCCCAATTCCCAATGCGCTCTAAGTCCTGGTGGTGGTGTAGTGACTCGTCTCAATCCGAGTTGTGGAGGACAATTCTTAGTTGCCTCTACGCCTGGCCAATTGGTTGCTTAAGAAGCCTGACAGGAGTCTCTCAGCATGCCCTGGATTCGACTCCAGGAGTGGTAGTCAGCATCTTTACTTGCTGAGTTACCCAGGCCCCCTAACAATAAAGACTTTTTAACTTTTGTACTACGCCTTAGACTCTTTTTCTCATTTTTGAATTGAAACCCTACCAAAGAGCACCTTCTGGGATTACTTCACGAGGCCCCTTCAGCAAGTAATGTTCCAAGATGTTTTATTTCTGATATTTAAAAATATATTTATTTTTAATATTTGTTTATTTAATAATGTATTATGTACCAATTTAATCGTGATTAATCGCGATTAATCAAAGAAAACTGTGCCATTAATTACTTACTTTT
Organism: Xyrauchen texanus; assembly: GCF_025860055.1. NCBI lineage: Eukaryota > Metazoa > Chordata > Actinopteri > Cypriniformes > Catostomidae > Xyrauchen > Xyrauchen texanus. The sequence goes on from NC_068276.1 coordinate 25,079,582, forward strand.
TTTAAACAATTCACAGCCCTAATTTAAACACATGTTTTATAACTGCTACAGAAAGATTGCAAGGGCTATGTTTTTGCACCCATAATATATTTGCCAAAAAAACAATGAAACTGAGTTTTCCTTAAACAAACATTAGTTGATGCTGTCAATTCACTTACTGTATATATACATTTGTATTTGTCCAGAGGAAAATAAACACAGATTTTCCATTATCTTTCCTCTGCATAGTTACCTTCTACATGTGGTGTCAATTTGTACTAACCGAACATCATCTCGAAAAAAGCAAGGCATGTGAAGAATGCAAAAAGAATACTTTCCACTTGATCCCCAAAGGGCTTTAAAACTGTTATCACTGTACAGGCACTCCAATGAAAAACAGTGTGAACAGACTGAAAATTCTACCAATGAATTATAGCCAGAGAGAACAACCCCAAAATTAATAAATGGGACTTGAGTGGCTCCTGCTGAAACAGTGACTAAAACATGGAAGTAACTCAGTCTTCATGCTAAAGCCTGAGAGAGCATCAATCAAAGATCTGCCACATTCAGGTCTTTAGGTTATCTTTAAGAAACCTAGCGCATTCCAAAACAATCATTCCAAGATGTTTTGATCCTATTATCTATACTTTTCTACAGCTGACTGAGATATTTAGCATCTAATCTAATCACAATCAACACTTTAAGACTTTGCACACAAGAATAAACATAAACATTTTTTTTCTGCTAAGAGGAGACCAATTGTTGATTTGAAGTCCATTTCCTAGAGACTTTTTTTTTTTTACCTTTGCATATTTTTAAACGTGAAATGTACGGACCTTTATTTTAAAGGGAAAGTTCACCCCAAATTTTTAATTCTGCCATAATTCATTATATGATTTCTTCTGTGGAACACAAGACATTTTAAAGAACGTTGACATTCCATACAAGTGAATGGTGTACGAGGCAAACATTTTGCCTAACATCTCCTTTAGAGTTCCAAAGAAGTAATTCATATGGGTTGGGAACAATATGAGTTGAGCAAATTATGACAGAATCTTCATTTTTGGGTCTTCCTAATCTTAATCTCTTTAATTTAAATGCTTTAATAATTATTTATAAAGGTTTCTCTGCCTACGTGCTGCAAGTGTGTAACTGTGTAACGTCAAACTTGCAATCGTGGCACCCCAGAGCAGGTTTTACCTCATCAGTCTGTCATCGTGGTTACAGATGCCCATCAGAGCACTAAGCGCCTTTTGTCCTGTGTGCCATGATGCAGAGAGTGAACATGATACAAGATGTGACAGGGACCATGATAGGGCTTCTGGTCATACATCCCTTTCTATGTCTACGCAGAGCTGTGTCTGCTGTCATCAGGTTTCTGACGGGATCAGATCTGTCTGTCAGGCACTGGGCCATGCCAGGGAATTTTAGCTCTGCCTCTACAGCTGCTGAAGCGAGCATTTGTGTGCTGAGAAAGGCTTCATCCCTGTTCCAAAGCACCACAGGAGCCCTTCAGCTGCTGCAGTCATTCTCCTAGCGCAAGTAAAATCAAGCATCCCAAGGGGCTGTTTCCTCTTAAAAGCACTTAAAAGGAATAAGAGAGTTTGAGTAACAAATAATTTTTACACTGTGGCAGGGCGGAGGGCGGGGCCATGACTATACACACCCGGTCCCTTATCAAACTAATTAAGCATCCAAGAGGGATAAAGGCCGATTGCGGGCGGTGGTGCGGGAGAGAGAGATCGTTTATGTCGTGTGTGTGTTTGTATTTTGTTTAAGTTAATCATTAAAATATTATTTATGTAGTCAAGCCGGTTCTCGCCTCCTCCTTTCCATAAAAATTACATTACACTGGTGCCGAAATCCGGGAAGGAGGAGGGATGCCCGTCGTGGAGTCCTCGACACTGTCATCCACCCAGGGGAGCGCTGCTGTCATCCACCGGGGGAGGGAGTAGACCGACCGAACGCCCGGACGCGTTGAACGGCCGCCGTCCGCGAGGCGAGTGGGGACTGGACTCCCCGACCGCCTGGAGCAATGGAGCCGCTGCCAGGGGCGAAGGAGAGCCCTGCCATCCCCCAGAAATGTGGAGGGGTCGAAGGAAGACCACCGTACACGAGGGGAGGAGGGAAGTGTCTCCCTGACCGCCTGGAGCGGTAGGGCCGCTGCCAGGGGCAGAGGAGTGTCCCCACGAGTCGCAGAGAATGCGGAGGGGCGGTCTGACCGCCGGGGATCATGAGTCTGACTCCGGTCCGCCCAGGCAGAAGCGGCTGTCGTCCACCTGAGAGGGTGGAGAAGTGATTGAGGACCATTTCCATCTCTCTCTCCTCTCTCTCTCTCTCACTGCCATTCTGCGTTGGCCTTTTCCCTCTTGTTTAAAGCCCTCCGCCCTGCCACGAAACACTATATGGGATAAGTTCTCACAATGGAACATGTCATTAAACAGCCTATTCAATATAGTTGCAATTTTACATTTAAACAGGATACACCGATCAGCCACAACATGAAAACCACCTGCCTAACACTGTGTACGTCCCCCTCGTGCCACCAAAACAGCACCAACCCGCATCTCATAAAAGCATTCTGAGAGCTATTCTGAGATTATATTCTTCTCACCATAGTTGTACGGAGCGGTTATCTGAGTTACCATAGACTTTGTCTGTTCTAACCAGTCTGGCCATTCTCTGTTGACCTCTCATCAAAAAGGCGTTTCTGTCCACAGAGCTGCTGCTCACTGGATGTTTTTTGATTTTGGAGTAAATTCTGCTGTGTGTGAAAATCCCAGGAAAATCCCAGGGGATCTGCAGTTACAGAAATACTCAAACCAGCCCGTCTGGCACCAACAAACATCCATGCGATTATCTAACCATCAGAAGAGGGAAAAAAATTTGATCTCAATGATTTGGACCGTGGCATGATTGTTGGTGCCAGATGGGCTGGTATGAGTATTTCTGTAACTACTTATCTCCTGGGATTTTTACACACAACAGTCTCTAGAATTTACTCAGAATTGTGCCAAAAACAAAAAAACATCCAGTGAGCGGCAGTTCTGTGGATGGAAATGCCTTGTTGATGAGAGAGGTCAACGGAGAATGGTCAGACTGGTTCGAACTTGGTTTGACAAAGTCTACAGTAACTCAGATAACCGCTCTGTACAATTGTGGTGAGATCAATGGTTGGTGCTGTTTTGGCGGCACGAGGGTGACCTACACAATTTTATGCAGGTGGTTTTAATGTTGTGGCTGATCTGTGTATATAATATAATATATATTTATAATTATAATAAGCAAAAAAACAAACCAACAAATATTGTAATTAATACAATCAGGAGTAGTGGTGGCGTAGTGGGCTAAAGCACATAACTGTTAATCAGAAGGTCGCTGGTTTGATCCCCACACCCACCACCATTATGTCCTTGAGCAAGGCACTTAACTCCAGGTTGCTCCGGGGGGATTGTCCCTGTAATAAGGGCTCTGTAAGTCGCTTTGGATAAAAGCGTCTGCAAAATGCATTAATGTAAATGTAAATGTAATACATTTTATAAATATATGACAAGTAAAATACGTGACAACTTACCCTAATAAAAATGTGACAAGTTATTCCAACATGACATTTATAAAAAAGATTGCTAAAATATGATGATAATGAAATTTTTGTTTGAAGGATAGCACTCACAAAATGTATTGTAACACATTTTGTAAAGACAGTTTTGAACTACTGTATGTGTTCAAATCAACATACAAAACCACTGGTCGAGAATTGAGAAGCATTTGTGTAATTGGACATTCGACTAAATCTTATAGTTGCTAAACATTTATGGCAAATTGCCAAGGACTCCTCTACATACTAGTTTTACACTTTTTAAGCAATGTTATATTTCTCAATTTCATGTTATTTTAGAAAACAAAAAGTTAAATGACATTACCGTAGTCAATTAAAAGCAAATCAAAATAAGAGGGCTCTAGTCATTAACCTGGTGGAGAGCCTGTGTGCACGTCATACGTGGCAGTCTGGGTGGGCCACAATTTAATTTAGCGCACCGCATCCACTACCACTGGAGTTTGTTTGTGTGTGTGTTCACTAAAGTAACAAGTCCTTTGTGCCCACAGACGCCTACCATACTCTTCATTAAGCCACACGCTTGAGTGACACACACACACACACACACACACAAAGTACACAGAGACCAAAAGAGTATTCCACACACACCTCAGAGTTTAACTGACAGCACATTTATATTACTAAGATTTTCAATGTTGTTTTTCTGTAGCTGTCTTTGCCTTAGTGTAGTGGATAATTAAAACATTACATTTACAAAAGTAAAACTAAGCACTATTTTCCAAAAATAAATTGCATTTAAATTCTTAATTTATGCACTAAATAAAACAGCATTAAATCTCTGCACTCCGAGAAGAGAATAAAAAAAGAAACTCACTCAATTTTAAATCTTAGCCAAATGTTTGAAACGTTAACCATTTCATCTGTTTAAAAGAAAGACTTCCTGACCAGTATAAACAAAGTCAGGAGACTTCAGGACAAGTTCAAGCAAGAGGGAGTGAGACCCCATGGATGGGCGCTTTTTTTTTTACACTAACGATTGACTGTTCCCCTTGTGAAATGTGGCTGACGTCATCACAGCTAAAGCTTCAAAAGGAAAGGGGTTGGGGTCATTGGAAGGGCTCAATATTAGTAGTATATTTTCATAATGAAAACTTTCATAATCAAATGTTGTGAATATTTATCAGTTGTTTGATAAGTATATATGTGCACTGTAGTGAGTAATAGTGATTCACAGTTTTGCCCTCTTTCAGAGGGGTTCGCACTCGGCAGCTAAACACACAGACCTTCCTCTGTAGCCACCACTGACGTCAGCAGTCACCTAGCAACAGTCTTTTGGTGTAAAAGCGGCAGTGCTGACACTGTTTTCAAATGAGACAGAAACAGAGAGAAAGAGAGAGAGAGAGAGAGAGAGAGAGACAGACAGACATATGGTCAAACTAAGAAAGAAAGAGACCAAAAAAGTGGAAACAGATAGCATACACCACTTTTAAGGTACTTGTGTTAATAAGAATAATGTATTGACAATCTTGGAAATCATCTTGATTCTGTTGATTAAACTTAATTTGTATTAAACCCATATCATTCCTTAAATTTCAAGCGTGAACATTACATTTTCACAACTCAAGTATTTAATTAATTCTGCATGCCTTTCAATTTCTTTTGTCATGGAAATTAAATAGCCAACACCAAGTTAAAGTGGTTATCTCTTTCTTTAAGTCAATTTGGCACAGGCTTCTCAAGCTCACTAACTGACCCATGAACTCTACGTATGACCCACAATTCCCTCCTCCCATCCGACCGAACCATGAGTTGTTTCCCCCGCAGTCAGCCAAGTGAACAGAATGCTGGTCACATAAATGGTTCAAAAACCTCCTTGTTTCTCAACTGTTTCCATTAAGGTCCCCAAAACACAAAAAGACACAAAGCACTACATGGATAAAGGGAGTGAGTGCACACAAACGCATTATTTCAGTGAAGCAGAATACACAAATCTTGCAATCCAGTCATAAAATGGAAAGAACTACAAAATGTGGAATGTCTCGTAATTTGACATATTTGGAATAAAGCATGAATCCACAATTGATCAAATTCAAATCATGATATGTCCTAAGTTTGATGATTAAACCAAAAAAGGCTGAACAATATACAATGAAACACATATACAGTCTTCATGTGTTGTGCGCTTTAAAGTGATTGTGTAAAGCCGACTGCTCATACACTGTTAAAATCACATCATAAGCATTACACGCACTATGTATGTGTAGTAGATGAGAGAACAGAGCGCACAAAAACCTTGAAGATCGCAGCACATGTAGTCTTTATATTTATAAAATTAGATAACAGCCTTTTGCGGTTAAATAGGTACATTAAGATATATAGCGAGCTGCTTATTCAGAGTCGAGAAGCTGTCGTCATAAACATGCAAACTGAATGTGTTTCATTCGATTTTCCGGCAAAACAAAATTAACTTTTTTGAATGCTTGAAATTGAAGAAATTGCGATAAAATTCACTATAGCAAAGAAATGTATATTCAATGTAGGAATAAATAATAATAATTATAATTATTATTATTATTATTATTGATATTATATATAAATAATAATTACATTATATTTAAGCAATTTATCAAAAGCAAGAGTACTGTTGCACTGAATAAAATTTTCATCAATGCTTTATTAATACTGTGATGCTCTGCAGTGCAGCACTGAATTTTGACAAAATAAAAATAACTTAAATGTTGTGTTTTGGATTGTGCTATAAAGATCCGTATAGAAGCACTTTATTTGATAAACATAATGCAATAGAATGTTGAAAATAGTGCTGCACGATTAATCATATTGCAATCGCGATGCCAGCCTGTGCGATTATATGACGGCAAATGCTGCAATTTCTTAAATAAATAAGTGCATGTGATGTGTGGACGTGACAGCCCATTCTTTCTGAGAGCTGTTTGCCCATTTTCTACATCACTAATAAAGATGACCAGTCAGTCTCAGTTTAGGGAGTGGCAAGTGTAGTCATGTGAGTTTCCGGTGTTCAGCATGGAAATCAGGTGACGATGGATGCTGAGCAGACCGACACTGAACTGGTGGCCAGAAAAAATAACACAGAAACACAGATCACAGCTTGGCAATATGTCTTTATTTCATCAATAATTAAAGTTAATATAATACTGGAGCATGACATGTAAATAAGCACAAACTCCAAAACTGTAATTCTCTATGCGGTCAGAGCTGCTTCAGTCAGTCGCGGAAGAGACCCAATCTGAGAGGGAGTCGAGACCGGGAGAGATATAAAGTTCTGCCGGGTGATTCGCACTCTAACACGGAGACGCTCGTCTCTCACCCCCGATGTCTGCAACTTGCAACGTGTAGCATCATTGATGAGATCATCATGATAAGATCAATCTTATGTGAAAAATAACAATAAAATTACAACAACAATAAAATGTGTGTATATACACACACACAACAAAAACAACAACAACAACGTTTTAGTGGTTTGAGTGAACCACACTTTTATATCCACTTTCCTTTTCAAAAGTGTACAAGTACACGTTACATCCTGCTTAAATGTCCCTGTTTGTTTGGACAATCTTATTTTCGTGAAAATTTGTATGATCTTATTTATTGTTCCATTTTATTTAGGTGTAATATTGAGAAAATAACAAGTTTGCAGTAATGCAAAGATATTATTTAATTTTGTAAAAATATTTTAATTTGAAAACAATGTGCATTTATAGTTGTTGCTAGTTTGTATGTTTGAGTTGAGAAATACACATTTCAGCATTATCAGTAATCTATTTGTGCATTTTCCTTGATAACAAGCAAGCTGACTCATGATACCATTTGTTTATTATATCGCAATTGCATATCGCAATATTAACCTCAATAATCGCAATATGAAATTTTCCCCAAATCGTGCAGCCCTAGTTGAAAAGTAACTTCTCCGTTTTCATTTGATTCAAGTTCAAATTTAATTTAACTATTAATTAGGATACACATTTTAAACTCTATAACAAAATTCAGAAAAACTCAAACAGAAACCAGAGCTCGAGCAAAATTTTTCAAGTGTTTTGCTCTGGCGGCTTGTCCTCAAAAATCACCTTCTACATTCCAGTGCTAAATCAATGGTAATCATGTTAAACACAAGCAATTTATAAAAGGAAATACAGTTTTACTTCTGTGGAAAAACATTGCAAGAGGAAAAAAAAGACACACACAGATTTATTACATAAAAAGCTACAAAAAAAACATGTGTATCATTATAACATTTTTTTTTTTATAAAAACACCACATTGTGTTACTGAGCCAACTAACACCCTTACAGTGTGACGTTTGTGTTTTCAGCAACCACTGCTCAACTAAGCCAGCATAAAAAAAACTAAAGAGCTGCAAGCTAATTGCTGGTGATCATGACGCAAACCATTTCCAAGATAACCGAGTTTTGGAGTAGCCGCTCCAGTATTTCCTCATCTGTTTGTACTCACACCAGCAGGCTGACAATGCACTCGCTGCATCCTGTTTCAGTCTACAGACAGAGACGCCACTCATCTCTGTTAACCGCTTCCTCCTTAACCTGGAGAACTCTCATGATTGAGTAATTACTCATGCTACAGGTGCTATGATGATCTTTGGGTTGGAAATATTAAGAACAAAAGTTTTTGGGAGCAGTTATAGAGACAGAAATAGCTGGCTGTACATTGGTTTCTTCACGTCTGGCAGAAAAATATAACACACAACTTGAAATTTTCCAGGTTGCTTGGCACTGTGCAAACTTACTAGCACAAAGCATTTATCTACTGTTCCTCTCAATATAAAGAACACACTGTAAATTATTTTTGTTGTTTTTACAGTATTATGGCTGTATTTTCCACCATACCTTACTGTAGAGACTGTTTACAGTATGTTACTGTCAAACTGAGCTGTATTCTTTAGGAAAAAAATAGCAGGAAAATAATTACAGTAATTTACTGTTAAATTGCATGAGAACTGGCCCAATCTCAAACCTGCACATACACAGTTTAGAAGGGGACATTTGTGGTATTATTCAGTTATATATTATCAACAATCGCATAAAAAATAGAACTGTATTGAATGCACCTGGCAACCTGTGAGAGTTGAGCCTGCACATGACTCCTCATCACTTCAGCCTTGAGAGGAGCAGAAGCAATCTATTTTACGACTGAACCAGGTTAGCACCAAAAAGAGCACAAAACATCTTTTGGCAGTTTATAATAATTATTTTAAACATTCATTATTTGACAATGAAGATCTGCATGTAATTTTTGACAAGCACCTGTGTAGCGATAAAGTTTACTTTCTCAAAATGATCCTAGCATTAGTTATAGCAGCTATTCTGTTATTTACAAATATTACATGTTTGGCTCTGAATTTTATTCGATATATATATGTAAGTAACTTCAATTTCAGTCCTCTCTGAATGATGCACAACTGGTTGTTGAGAGTGTATTCTCTCCCTTGTAGCATAAATGTCATGTTGATATAAAAACAAGACTGAAGTTACCTGATATTAATTGATTTTTGTATTTTGTTCTCTAGGTCTGAGCAGGCAGAGAATCGGAGAGTGTTTTTTCAGTCATTTGGACGTCTGGTGAACTTAATATTGAAGTTTTTGAATGGACTTTTACACGTGTAGTCATAATTTTACCTTTATGAGTGACATTTATGTGATATTTGAGTTGTCATTGTGTAATAAATGTTCTGTTTGCAAAAAGGCCTCCTTTTTAAACTTGTAATAGATACAAGTTAGTTACTCTAACTCTGTAAGCTAAAACTACGCTTACAATGGTTAGTTTTATGGTATGGACACTGAAATGTAATATACAACATACAAGCAATTACCATAATTAATTTTATTGTACATCTAATTTACTGTATTTTAATATACATCATACAAACAACTACAGTAATTCATTTTACAATACAGCACACTCTGTAAATGATTATACAGTATGCTGTAAACTAGGACTGCAACTAACGATTATATTAATAATCGATTAATCTTCAATTATTTCTACAATTAATCGGATAAAAATTACATTCCATTTCCTGTATTTTATTAAAATATGATATTTCAAAAAACTGAAATGATGAAGGGCGTAAGGATTTGCTTTGATTTACATTACTGAATTCAAGATTCTATACTCTCACAAAACTTTGAACAAAGCCTGAATAATAAAAGTTAAATATATTATTATTATTACTTACAGGACATATGCGAAACTTTCCTTTACTTGTAAAACTTAACAAAAAATGCTCATCCTTAAAATGATCCAAAGGAAATGGAGTGGGACAAAAAAATCAGCCCAGCAGAGGGCAATAGTGACACGAGAATAGAAATATTAATAAATCTGCCCAGCTGAAAAAAACATATTTATGTTATATACATATGCTTGTACACTGTCACGGATTACATAAACATGTAAGAAAATATTGTGTTAAATAATGTTTGCCATAGTATAAATTTACTAGTGAAATCAGACATTACATTTGGCATTATCAGAAGGACTTTCAAATATCAGGACGCTTTATTATTATACATTTATTCAGCATTACATATAGTTTAATAAAGTACAATCATCTGTAAACCCAGTGCAAATTCACTCTCACGCTGAAAAGATTCACTCATCCCGGGTGCTCTCTGTATTACATGAGGAGGAGAAAACACTTTCAAAACCGGCACACCTTGACTGCTGAGACTTTAGTCTGATATCCATGAAAACTGCACAATTGATTACATTGAAACTGAATTCGTAGCCAATCATGTGGCAGCAGTGCATAAAATCACAACCATCAGAATGGGGAATACATGTGATCTCAGTGATTTGGACCGTGGCATGATTGTTGGTGCAGATGGGCTGGTTCGAGTGTTTTGTAACTGCTGATCTCCTGGGATTTTCACACACAACAATCTCTAGGGTTTACTCATAATGGTGCCAAAAACAAAAAACATCCAGTAAGCGGCAGCTCTGTGGACAGAAATGCCTTGTTGATGAGAGAGGTCAACAGAGAATGGTCAGACTGGTTTGAACCGACAAAGTCTATGGTAACTCGGATAACCACTCTTTACAATTGTGGTGAGAAGAATATAATCAGAGAATAGCTCTCAGAATGCTTTTATGAGATGCAGGTTGGCGCTGATTTGGCAGCATGAGGGGGACGTACACAGTCTCATGGCTGATCAAAATATATACACACACACACACACACACACACACACACACACACACACACACACACACACACACACACACACACACACACACACACATATATAATGGTGTGGTGTAGTGGTCTAAATCACGTAACTGGTAATCAGAAGGTTGTTGGTTCAAACCCCACAGCCACCACCATTGTGTCCTTGAGCAAGGCACTTAACTCCAGGTTGCTCCAGGGCGATTGTCCCTGTAATAAGTGCACTGTAAGTCGCTTTGGATAAAAGCGTCTGCCAAATGCATAAATGTAAATATATACAAATCAAGCTGTTGACTTGTACACAACTATTACACAAGGTACAAACATTAATCGATGCTCAAGAAGACAACAAACTACTATACGCATACTATATTTTATGTAAATATATGTAATATAGATTCTGAAGAGCAGTACTAAATACAAATATTTAATTTCTTATATTTGTATAAATTCTGAAAGGGGTGTGAACATTTATGAGGCAAAGGGGAATGCAAATTTATCTTCTCAACTATAAAAACTGTTAATTAAACATCAGATTAATGGGTTATCAACAGTGTGGACTCAGGAAGGTGAATTGTTGGCAATTCTAAGTATTCACTAATTTAAACTCTCAGACATGCTGTTATTCGGTTGAATATGGAGGTTTGTTTTTAAAAATGTGTAAGAATTACACGTGTATGAATATTAAGTTGCGCATTTTCTGTCATGTCATTACAATAGTAATTCTGACTCGCTGCACTGTGAGCACAGAGAGGATATGAGACTGCAAACGGGTATAAAAGCAAAACAACTAAACACCAAAAAAACATACATATACAAATCTGAGTATACATGATGTAATGGGAGTCATAACAATCAGATGTTGTGTTGAGCGATAGAGACTGTTTGAGCGATTATGAGGACTTTCATGTCAATCAAACATGCGCACTCTCCAGGTGCTCTCAATATCTCAGCAGTCACTCATCTTAGTGCTAATCTGTGAGAATCCCAATTTAAATCAATGTTGTTCACATTACCAGTAATCACATCAATTATTTTTTAACCATAACGGCAACGCTTCTTCACTTATTTGCTGAATAATTTCTGATTTGTATTACAGCAAAACGCCAAAGACAGTAAACAAATCAAAGATAGATATTAATGATTTCTTACTAAAGCAGCTTTAGAGCTTGTATTGTTCTTATTATTGAACATATCTCTGCTGTGTGTGATGCGCACATGGTTTTTACTGCATACCAGTATGTCACAATGACCTCTTGATATTGACAACAGAACTATTATAACAGTTTCAAAACAAATACATTTTAGCATTTCACAATTAATGTAAATGTAATGTCATTTTGGTAACTTTATAAAAAGGTTCCATTCATTAACATTAACAATGCATTAGGTATCATAAACAAACAATGAACAATATATATTTTACAGCATTTATTATTTATAATGTTAGTTAATAAAAATACAATTGTTCATTGTTAGTTCATATTAATTCATAGTGCATTAACGAAAACATCTTTTGATTTAAAACATTTAATAGTGTATATTGTAACTAACATCAAGTTCATTAGTTCATGTTAACTACAGTTATGTTGTTAAATAGTTTTAACAAATGGAAACTTTTTGTAAAGTGTTACTGTAATTTATCTGTGTGGGGCATAAACATATAACTGAAAAATATAACTTGCAAAAGTGTGGCAAAGTGCACTTTTAAAAAAATCTGTATTGGTCGATCTTAGTGTTAAAAAAAAAAAAATCTGAGATCTTATCGGCCTCAAATTTCCTGATCAGTGCACCATGAAATTCGTTGTCGATGATTTCAATTATCGATAATTATTGATTTTATTGATTAGTTGTTACAGCCCTACTGTAAACTACTGTAAATTGTTTTACAGTAATTTTACTGTGGTATGGAATATCCAGGAACTTTACAGTGCACATTTATTATTAAAACCATTTGTGACAGGGATTTAAATGGGTTGAAAGGAGGAGGCGAAATATTATTTATACTGTCAACCCGGTTCGGCTTGACAATATAAATAATATTTTTATGAAAAACTTAAGACACTAACATCAACACACGATGGTCAGCTGCCCGTAAATGTTCTCTCTCTGTCGCACCACTGTCCGCAGTCGGCCTTTATCCCTCTCGGATGCTTAATTAGCCTGATAAGGGGCCGGGTGTGCAGCATCACGACCCGGCCCTACCCTCCACCCTGTCACACCATTCTAACAATTTTTTTTTAAATCCAAAACAATTATAGTGTTTTAGCAACCATCAGAATCTGCTCTGCAAATCAATTTCTAGCTGACCTGACATAAAACAGTTACTGCCTGCAATTATTTGTTAAACTTTTGAATATTGAATATTTAATATTTATACCCAACCAGCAGAAAAAAAAACTTCTTGAAGAAAATTATTTAATTTTAAATGTTATTTATTAATTTTATTTTTAAGAAATAAAAATAATTTGAATTGCAGTCAATTCAATTGTTTTCATTTTTAACAGTGTAAAAGGGAGCAGTATAAATACCGTTCCTCATTGCTCCTCATTTTAAATTTGTGACTTGGGTTTGGGCAACACAATACATCAACAGATACAAAACACATAATCATCAATATTTACACATGCTACAAAAAGACATCTGTTGTTCAGAAATATAGTAGCTTGATAACCAAATAGAAATGTGCAAATAATGTCCAAATTTCAAGATTCGTTCCCTCTTTCAAACACACACTCACACCAACCCATTGATTGATCTGTTTGATGCACTCAAATAATGGAAATAGATAAGTGTTTAATTTCAGCCAAAATGGGGCCAAGTCTCCCCATTTTCTTTTCACTAGCTTTAAAACTAATTCTCAGAGATTCACACCCAGTACTCATATATGTAACTTAATTTAAAAAATGTATTTCACAAATAAAATGTATTCCTGTCACTGGTTTTCAGGCGGTAATTTTCTTCCAGAGGAAAAAAATATATAATATTGAAACGATCACACACACAGTGAACAGTTTGACGTATCTCCAGACAGTATGGACGGAGTGTTCTCTACTCTGATCATGCCGTTGAGCAGGCAGTCAGTAAATTGTACATGGCAATAAGTAAAACTTGTCTTTTTTCTGTATACATACTCTCGTACGTCACCACTTAGTGACGTCAATGTTATATCATTCCACATGGCATTAGTGCAGGAGAACGTGACGGCTAAGAGGAGCACTGCTCCACTATTCCACCGTCTCACACACGCATGCACCTTTTCTCTCTCTCTCTCACTCTCTTTGCCTTATATTTAAGAGTGTCTTAGAGCCAGTATTTGCCTCTATATGGCTAAAATACAATTGTGTATATTAATGAATAAGCCTCTTTAATTACTAAAGGGTTTGTTAATTACAAAATGTAAATGCACTAATATGTTTAAATGAAAAAAATACAAGAAAACAAAAGAACAAAATCTTTAAAAACTAGGGAGGGGAGAAGCTTTTTATCAGACAGTAAAAACCCACAGCAACATGCACTGGTGGAGCAATAGATATATGGTGACAGGAATATCCAGTCTGAAACAGGTGAAACAACAAACAAAATAACGAAACAATTTTTAAACAATAGAGCTGATTCGACTTGATCCTTTCTGTGTGACAGTCTTTTGTGTAATATTTTTAGTCCTCTGTATTATTACAGTAAAGCACGGTGGAGCCTGCTGCCCAAAGGCTGATGATTCAAAAGATTAAATGAGACGTGAAGATTTAAAGCAGTATGACTGGCACAACCTCATTGTTAAAAACACTGTGAATACCAGTACATCATGTAATGGTGGACAAGGTAAGAAGGCTGTTTGATTGCACACAGTGTTCTGTCTTCAAAAAGATAAACACTTGCTAATGAGGGATGGCGAATCCTCCTGCTCAATTGAAAATTAAACAAAGATCGAATCACAGCCTGAAGAGCTCCAGTTCTGCATATATTCCCACACAGCAGAAAAGAACATATCAGTGAATGAAACTTAACAACTAATTGGTGTATTTACTGCAACTTTGTGAAGTAAAAGACAGAATAACATTTAAATTAGATTTGTGCGCAACAAAGCCTTTATACCTGATGAAAAGCTTATGCGATTGCACCCTATTTTTGAATAGCTCACATAAAGGGATGTTTGGAATGACGGGCTTACTGTGAATCTCCACACACTCACTTACACATCAGCTGTGGAAAAATACAAATCCCTCTCATCAAGTCCAATGAATTATGAATTGTCAGTTTCGCCGTTCTTTCATAAATACATAATATGGAGCACTTTCCAAATATGCCACATACACTGCAGGGGATTCCCGACCCTGGACATCTCCCACATTCAGGCATCTCATCCACAATAATGATCTATTCATTTTCCCTTACTGAGTGAAATTATTGTGAGCACACATGGCCTCTCTCTGTCATTTATATTCTCACACACTCTCGCAGGCAACGTGTTGTCAGTTCATACAGCAAATCACTCAGTAGAAAGTAAGCTATCACAGACATGACTAAAAACACATTTTTATTTGCACATTCATGTTTGAAATTTTGTTGTCTTTCAATTCACAGCTAATATGATTTTTGATGTTCTATTATTGAATATTATTCATTATTGAATATATGAGCCATTATGTGAATTGAGTCACTATAAGACAACAAGGATCCTAAAGGAGCAGAAAGTGTTCAAATAAACAAATATATATCAAAAAATGTTTTAACATTTTGTGACTTCAGCATTACTTGAAAGCCTAAACCTTCAGGGCCCTCATTTAATGCATGTTTAAAATAGTGACAGAAACGTAAATATTATATTTTAAACCGTAACCTTAAAAAAAAAACCTATAAGAGTTGTAAAGCTGAACTTGACCTATGGGGTTAAGAAGTGATTGTTCTCAATTATTTTGTTTTTGTGAAGTCACACACATTACTAAATATCCCAGAATCAATGACAGAGCCCTTAAAAGAATCTCTCTAAAGCCATATGGTAAAACACCCTGCAGAAATGACAATTACAAGGCTTCAATTTCATAACTGAAATGTTTTTTTTTTATTATAAACAGACCAAAATTTATTCTGATGCTGAAGCTTTGAAATGGACAAAAACAATTCGAATGAACTGCAAAAAGCCCCATGTCCATATTCAAGAGCGGAGTGACATTTTGCTGTTTAAAGGTGTTAAATGTGAGCTGGATTGATGCATCGATCAATTAACCAACGATGCGATGTCATCGATACAACGCGTAAAGATAAATGTATATAATTTTTTGTTTTGTAAGGACCAACAAAGTTGGTATAGAAATGCTAAATGCTTAAAAATAAGCTGTTAGTTGGTTCTCACAACAATAATAAAAAAGTAGTTTCCTGCGTGAATTAGACGGGAGAAACCTGAGAGTTTATTCCAGGGTTTTTGCAGTAAGCATTCTGAAACGTCACGTAAACAAGAATGCCATTTTCCTTATGTTATTGAAGTGATTAAGAGAAAGTGGTTTAAAACACTTAGGTTTCTCCTGGACAGCGCGGCTTACGTGGCCATGTAAAGACATAATCAATGTTCTGATGGCTGTTTGAAGAGTGTGCGTGCATGGAACAGACAGAATAACTAGGTCAGAGGATGGAGCCCTCTCATAACAACAAGTAAACAAAATGGAAAGCATTTTACATTTTTAATTTCTAGGAGTATTTAAAAAATATCTACTACTGTGTCTAACGTCCGCATATATTTGCTCAAGTATATTAGTGGAATCCCGGAGTTTGGCATAAGAGGGAAACACCACTATTGCAGCGCTAATCCGTTGCAGGTCACAATGGAAATTTTAAGAAACAAACACAGCCACAACTCTGGAATATATGGAAAAAAGTGACACAACAGGGATGCCATGTTTGTTATTTACAAAAGCATTGCAAAGAAATTACATTGCTGTGGATAAAGCTGCTAACTGACCGAGTCGCATGTACAGTATGCAGGGGCAAAGAGAAAGCCTCTGTTGCCTCTTAGCCTTGGAGTCCACCATACATACTCAATGTCATGTCTAACCAGAGGAATTAGGGATGTCAAAAGTACCAGTACTTATGTACCAAGTTGATAATAAAATATAAACAATGTAATAATACAAGTGTTTATGCAGTACCAGTAGTATTGATACCTACGTGCTGCCTGACTGACACAAGACTGCTTTCAAATGCTCACACAGGAATTTGAATTTGACATATTTGGGAAAAAATGAACGACCAATTAATCAAATAAAAAATGTAACAGGTCCAACTGTGACAATTTAACTGCAAAAAATTGTATTAAATAAATATACTGTCTGCATTTGCTGTGGGCTTTAATAAGGTGTCAAACTAACTTACCTCAAAAGACTTCATGTCATAAAAACAAAAAGCTTAATTCTACTTGAGACAGAAATATGTTACTGTATAGTAAAATTTTATATTCACTAAAATATTATAAAATGTATAGTATGTAATGTATACAGTATTTGCGATAATAAATATTATAATAATAATGTTTAAGCAATATATCACAGCACGAGCGCTGTTAGGGTTGGCTATAAAGGCTTGCTAGGGTTGCTAAGAGAGACTACAGAGACAGAGTGGAGTCAGACTATCTCAGCTCCGACGTCAAATGCATGTGGAGTGGTCTGAGCAAAATAACAGTCTACAAATGCAAGAAAAGCAGTCATGTGGATACATCTGCCTCATTACCAGACGAGCTCAACACATTCTATGCTCGTTTTGAGGCAGACAACAAATTTCCTGCTGTGAATATTCCCACTGATCATAACAGCTGCCCTCTGGCCCTAACAGTACCTGAAGTCAATAGGTCCTTTAAGAAGGTCAACACTCGTAAGGCACTAGGTCCTGATGGCATTCTCAGCAGTGTCTTAAAGGTTTTTGCTGACCAGTTAGCAGGTGACTTTTCCAACATCTTTAACATCTCCCTAAGTTTGACAGTGATCCCCACATGCTTCAAGAAGACCACCATCATCACTGTCCCAAAGAAAACTGCTGTCTCCTGCCTGAATGGCTACCGCCCTGTAGCACTGACCTCAGTTATAATGAAGTGGCTCTTCAAAACCCACATCTGCTTTTCCATCCCAAATACCTTGGACCCCTTTCAGTTTGCATACCGGACAAATAGATCCACAGATGACACCGTAGCAATGACCATGCACTCAGCCCTTACACACCTGGAGAAAAGTGACACCTATGTGTGATATTTCACTTTTCAAATAGGATAAAAAAAAGCCTATTTGTTTTGCTTTTTTAAAGCATTTTAATAGCATATCATCCATTTTTGCTTTGGTCTCAAAATTTGTATTGAGAATCAAGACATTTTACTGGTATTGGTACGGACTACCTGTCATGACAACCCTAAGAGGAATATTGCATTAAGTCTCTGTGCAGCTAATCATTTTTAAGATTACTCCAATTATATTTTTTTCGGAATACCCAAACATCTCTCACTTGTGTGATAACTGTAATTATTACACGGCTCTTTGGAATACTTGATTCTGATTGGTCAATGGTGGCATCTAGTGGTTTGATATTTCTGAGTAATAAATGCACTTCTATATGTCAGACCGCTCATCTGGATTTCTTCATTACTACTTCTCGGATCACTGTGTGATCTCTATAAGTAAGCTAATTTTAACTTAAATCCATGTTTCATGTGCATGTATTTATTCATGTGGCAAGTACAGGCAGTCTTTTAATGAGCTGGATAATGAGGAGAGAGACCGCCATTTATATAGAACAAACACCGACAGAACTCTGTCACAAACCAGGTGGATTTCAACTGTTTAGCTATATATTTCTTCTCACATAATTACATAACTTCAAAACAAATCAATATTTTAGGTCCATGTATTTATTTATTTGGTTAGTAGCAGTGTAATAAGCAGGATAATGTATAGTCAGGTGTTATCACAAAATAAACCCCTTCAGGCTGATGCAAGACCACTCAGCTTCGCAGAGACCATCGTGTTCGGGTATATTATGTGATATCAACTGGTTGATTGTACTTTGTCCTTTACTGAAAGGGATAGCTCACCTAAAAAATAAAAATTCTCTCATCATGTTCTCACCCCCATGGTTATCAAATCTGTATGACTTTCTTTCATCTGCTCAACACATTTGAAGAAAAGTAGAAAAATATCTTAGCTCAGTAGGTCATTAAAATGCAAGTAGATGGTGCAAGTGAAAGTTTAAAAATAAAAAATAAAAACAAATCACAGAACGTCAGCATCAACTTTATCCATATGACTGTATGGTTAAACAAATGTCTTCTAAAGCGATATGATCACTTTTGGTGTGAAAAAGATCAATATTTCAGTACTTTTTAACTATAAACCATCACTTCCGGTAAGCTTCATGAGTTCACGTGGTCTCTCATAGGACGTATTCACATAGGTAGGTTACCGATGTAATCTCACATTCTCCTCTTGGTTGAGACAACCAGAATAACCACACAAACACACCATTGTGAGAAATCAAAATGATACAAACCCAAATTTAAACAGAAACCAATGAAGCTTCTGTACAGCATTCCTCCTACTCAGTTGTACACAGCGTTGCTCTTTCAGGTGTGTCACACATGCGTCAGTTCTCACATGCCAATGCGATTACGTCACAGGCATGACTTATATTTAAGAAGCACTTAAAAAAAATCTGCACAAAAAGCAATCGCGTCACTTTAGAAGAAATTAATTTAACCACTGGAGTCATATGAATGACGTTTATGCTGACTGTCTGTTCCTTTTGGAGCTTAAAAAGGTCTGATCACCATCCAAATTCATTTTAAGGACCAACAGAGGTCCTTCTTCAAATGTGTTTCAACCTGCACCATAACTGACCACCTCTGTTTACAATGTGCTTAAAGTGCAAAACGATTATTCTGCACAATTTTGTCATGCAATATTTATACTGTTTACTTGCTCAGACCTACCTTAACCACTGCCTTTTTTTCAGCATGGGTGTGGCTAAGATTTTGGACAACGGACAAAAGGCTAAAAGCCAGGAACTAAAAAAAAAGGTCCAGATTCTTTTATCCATCATCAATGCATGCACTGTTTAAACTTCATGACAATCAGATGAGAAAGATCATAGATAATAAACAATATATTCAATGCCCAGTATTGTTAGAAACTAGGAGGAAAAAAAAAAAGAGGAAAAAAAACATTGCAAATGTATTGGCTTAATGTATGCAACTGTTAGTATTCTTACTGGTACTTGATATTTCGAGTACTTCGAATATCAATATTTCAAATTGTATTTCTAGCTGCTTTGATTGTCTCAAACAAAATACAATTCAACTATCCAGTTAGTTGGTTTGGTAAATAAGCACCTGCAGAAAACAATAATAAATAGAAAAAAATAGAAATTACAATTTTTAAATGTTTTTGGACTTTGTCAATTAAAAGGAAATGTATCATGCCAAATCAGTTGTACTTTTCTGTGATATAAATTGTGAATAGTATAGAATTGTAGTGAAATGTGTATTGCAGTAACTAAAACAATATTTGATTTACAAAAAGTTGTGTTACACATACACACGACAAACTACTAAAGTAGCACTTTAATCTGGTTGAAATAACCCAATTACTCATCACCAGTTCTGAAAAATGCCTTGGGACAAATCATTTTTAACAACTAATGCTAATAATGCATTTCATTATACATTCTTAACTCAAACGCAAACATTTTTTCCCAATAGGCTACAGTTTGTGCTAATATTTTAAAGATTTAGCTTACAGGCTTTTTTGAGATTCAGTACATCCTGAGTACTTTTTTAATGAAAAATAACAGTTTTCTAAATAATTTTTTTCAAGAGTTTGTTTGGTATTAATAAATAAATTGACAAAATCAGATAATTTTCAATCAGTGACTCCTATAAAACAACCACAACCTGATCTGATCTGCTATGCTGATAACTGATGCCCTTGTTTTGGGGGTCCTATCTTTAGTCACTTATGTAACATTTGTTTTCAGTTTGGTAAATCCTTAAAAAAATGTATACATAGAATTTCATGAACTCTGATATCATGACTAAAGGAACCAACTTCAATACTAATTTGTGTATAATAATAGATTAGAACTAAACTTAAAACTTCTTGTCTTTTAAACAAAATTTCAATAATACATTTACCTAAGTGGTATGTTGTAGTAAAAAAAGAAAAAAAAGAGCCAATGCATTTGCTTCTCAGTCCCAGAATTTCCACAATATATTGCCGCTCCATGTGCTATGTTAAAATTGATTGGGCTTTGTTATGATTATCAACTGATTTAAAGTTCCGAGCCTTATAAACATTTCAAACAGTCTGTCTACTGCGTACAGTGGTCCATCTTAAAGGCACCATAATCCTGCCAATGGTTCTAAACACAGGTCAGGCTGTGACGAACACTGAGCTGAAAATGCAATGAGTCACAGGTGGCTTGAAGAGAGAACTGGTGTCATTTCTCACTCTGTGCAAGTGAAAAGTCATGAGGCCACACATGAGAGACAGCATTGACTGGAACATCACAAAAACTTGAAAAAAACTAAATCATGTCACAGTAGAAAAATAAAAAACACATAGATCCATTTAAATAATAATAATAATAATAATAATAATTTTCTGCATTTTTGCATAGCAATGAATTGAACAGAATTAACTACATGGGTGATACATACTGCCAATTATTGTACAATTACTGTGATAGTGACTGATGATAACCTTACACTCTCTCACTTTCAAGATCTGTAGAAGATATCAAATAAAGAAACATAAACCCTAAGGTGAAAAATAGTGATGCCACCTTTTTGTTAAATACACAATAAACAAGTAATATGTTAGATACATGATGCCAACTTCACAGCAAAATTATTACAGCCCATTTTCATTAGGTATCATGATTACAAACAATAATTTTACAGAATTTGTTCATCTTGGTTCATTTTTAATGTATATTGTTCAGTGTTTATAATGCATTAACTAATGTTAACAGATAGGCCTAAAACTTTATTTAAAAAAATAAAATTGTTACTACATGTAGCAACCACCTTATATACAACGTTATTGTAAAGTGTTCCATAAAATGTTTAAAAAAATAATAATTGTAAAGCTACAAATATAAATTGCATTCTTTAAAATCTTGCAAATGCAACGTTTAAAAAAACAATGGCTGTTTATGAGCCTGGGAGCAGTATCGTGCGTGAGAATAAACTCTCAGAATCAGAAAGCGAGAACAAGTATGAAAGTAATGTGACTCACACAGTGTATCATAACTCGGACAGAAAAAAAAAAAAACTTTGCATAAAAACTTACACCGTCTGAACATTCGGTGTTCAAGAATTGTTCATCAACCAATATAAAAGTTGAATGCACCTACACATACGAATGTCTGTGTTCAATGTTGTGCAACTTTAAAGTGTACTTCGTCAGCTCTCACTGCTCATTTGTGGGCACATATATTTTACTTAATTACACAGACTCAAAGGCAATCAAATTCCATGAATTAAAAAAGCCAATAGATTAGTAAATATTTAATAGTCTGATGACACAAAGTTGTTCTGTATTCTAAAAGCGCTCTACACTGCATAACAATATCATAAGCCAATGGATAATTCAAATGTATTTGTAATAACACTTGAAATATTCATAATTATAAGACTGTCATACATTAACATTAAAAGGCAATAGCAGACATGAGCTAGAATTTAATATTGCCTCAATTTAAAGTGGGACAAAATGGAGTTAGATTTAGGAGTTTGCAGATGTGGCATAACCTGGCAAAAAACATTTACTTTTTTTTCCAGTTTGAAAATCGTATTTCCAAGTGTCATTACAGCAGCTCGCATGTAAGGGAGAACTGATGCTACTACTCTAAGAACAGATGCACAACTTGGAGGTCAAAATAAAGTCTGAACCTGGTCATACTGAAACCTCAGTTCATGAGCGTATCTGGAACAGTGCACACATTCAAAGCACTAAAATCTTTTGAAGCACAAAGTGAAAGGCCTTACATGCAAGTGCAGAGAGGATTTAATACATAATTGTTAGTGAAATCCTGAAGCTCATTTCAAATTTTCTTATTTCTCATTTATATTCACTGGAATATTGCCATTATTTACAATATGTGTATGAACAAGCCAGGATGACCAGGAGCGGATCTACCGGGGTGGCATCGGGTGGCAAATGCCACCCGAAGAAAAAGCATTACCACCCCAGCATAAGTATCCAAATGTATTAAACATAAATGTAAGTATATTATCGTTGATTTTGACATTGTGTAGGTTTTTATTCATGTCAAACGTTCTAAACTCTTACCGAATGCACAAATGACTACAGAATTGATTACAGCACCATCCAATCCCGTGATTGTTAACAGCAGCAGCCAATCACAGCATCGACCAACTGCCTCCCTACTATTGCAGCACGTGTGTGTTGGCTCTCACTGGTTGATGAGCTTATTTCCTCAACAACAATGACCACATGGATAAATACGTGGGGGGAAAAAAAAGAGATAAAAAAGTTTAATTTCTCAGTTGATTCCAAGTATTCACTGAATGATTATTAGATATATATATGGGGCGCACCGGTGTGTAGTGTGCGCAGTGTGTTTCCTCCCTATACAAACTAAGTGCTTCATGGCCAGGTTGTGTGATGTGAGACGGTTGTTCGTGAACAGTGTCATCTCGCTCACCGGCGCATATTTACTTTTTTTCCAGGTTCCCACTGCTGGAGCGGAGAATTTGTGGTTGTCGCTGTCTGAATTTCGGATCTTTCATATACAGAACCGTCAATAAATGTGTCTTTGTTTCCGCTACTCTCGTCTCTATTCACATTTTATTGCATTTTATTTTTAAAGTGTAACACCCTTCCACTGTTCACTAATAAAATCTTGTTTTATTAAAATAAAAAGTTACATTTGGACAAATTTGAATCCAAATCCTCTAAAAACTAAAGGCAAAAAGTTACCACAAGATCAATCAGTCATGTTTTTAATCAAATTGCTGATATACATAGTGTTCATCTACTGATTAACAAAATCCCAAGACTGATAGTGGCAGATGTAGAGATGAAATAACCACATTATGTGAACTATTTATGTGGGTGCTTGAATCGTCATTAAGTACAAATGTTGATCGAAACAGGTAATTTAAAATAATCTTTAACTGTGCATAACATAATTAATATTCTTGAGTTTTACAGCACTGCCTCCCACAGTACAATTTTCTGTACAGTTTATTTTAATTTAGACCTAACTTTGTGTTAATATTTGCTTTCAAATTGATTATTCCATCTGTTACAAAGGTGATAGGTCTACAGGACTTTAGCAGACATGTATTTTCCATCCATGGGTACACTTAATAAAGGTAGTGACATTTAATCCAGATTGCCGATTCTATATTTGAAGCTTAGGAACATTTAGAATTTGTTGATGTGTTTCATAGATAATGTCTTGGTGCTCTGAAGATAGAAATTTTGTTCCTTATTTTTTTATTATGCAAAAATAGATTTATTTTTTTTTAATGTTGGCAAATCAGTATCAAAATGGTTACTATATGGTTCCTGTGGAAATGCAGTTGTATCAAAAATTAATGGACATTTAAAATGGTATAGAGACTCCAATTAATGAATTAGTACTTGTTGCAATGAAGCTTGGTACCTTAATCCATAAGAACTATGCATGGGTGCTTGCTTTGGTGTTGCCACCCCTCAAAGTCTCCATGCCACCCCATAAAAATATCTAGATCCGCCCTGAGGATGACTAAATGAAAACCCAATATGTTACAGTCTATTTGCTTAGCATCACAGGTTTGATGACCATGAATTTAGAGTTTAAACATGACCCTTTACCCCCTGTCAGGGCTGACTTTTTCTGGCCGAAATGAGCTTGACTTTTAAAAAAGTCAAAGAGCTACAAGCGCCATATCTTACTCATGAACCAACAAGATCCCTTTCATATCGCTAGTGCTTATAAATTGTTAAATTCATGTGTCTAAATGTAAATTATGCTGTTTTAGTTTAAGTATATCACTCAGAACTTAAGCTAAGAGCTTTGTTTAAACTTTGCATATTGCGCAAGAACACAAAGGAAGAGTCGATCCATCCACATTCTATTTAGGGCACAACTTCTGGGACGAGCATCGGTCCCCTTTTCAACTGTTTAAAACTGTCAGAATTCAGCAATGATTAAGTGTGTAATGTTGTGTTTCACTTTAGTATAAACATACAATTCTTAACAGTGCTACAAGTGTACTGTAAACTGGCTAATGTCCTCCTTACTCAAAAGTAAACAGTTCCTGCAGTACTGAGAGCCCATAAAAAAATATTGATATGATTCTACACACACAAATTTCTATTAAATGTATTTCAATAAAATTTAACAGGACACCTCACCATCTTAATATAAAATGCAAACTGGGGGGAAATTACAACCCAAGACTTTATAACTAGGCCACACTATTGAGTTCTCCTTGCAACGTCCATAAATCTAAACAGCTAAATTACTAAAAAAGTTTAAACTGAAATGTTATAGCAAATACAATAATTTCTCGCAATGTCACAGTGAAACAGTCACTGAACTATTAAATTTGTGAGGCAACAGCGAACTGACCAGGCACAGAGACCTGGCCAAACAACTAAAAAATACTAACACCATCAGATACATGATGTTACAAACCATGTGGACTGTTGTTCTAGCATAGTTGCTCAGTGCATAATTCTGATTCATCATCACACGCATAAACCTCCTAATACACCAGCAAACGCGTCTAACTGATAGTGTATTAGGCAGCTTATGCGAGTGATGATGAATCATAATTATGATATGTAATGATGTATTAGGAGTGTGCTGGTGTATTAATAATATGATATTTTGTATTGGAGTGTGATATTATGTTTATCAAAAGTGTGATGTTTATGGCGGTGTATTAGGAGTGCAATGTGTCAGGAGCGCAAATGTGTAATGAGAGAGCGAGTATGATGGAGTGTGATGGTGTGTATCAGGATTGTGATCAATTAAGATACTGTATTAGTTGTGTGAAAACATATCAGGTGTGTGATTGTGTTTTAGGTGTGAGATGTGTGTGATTGTGTCAAGAGTGGAGTGGTGTATTAAGAGTCGGAGTTTGATGATGTGTATCAGGATTGTGACGGTCTATCAGGTGTGTGATGGTGTAGTGAGAAGCATGTGACAGTGTGTCAAGAGTGCAATGGTGTATTAAGAGTCAGAGTATGATGTGTGTATCAGAACTGTGATGGTGTATGAGTTGTAAGATGTGTGTGATGTGTATTAGAAGCGTGATAATGTATTAGGAGTATGATGTGTCAGGAGTGCAAGTGTATTAAATGTTAGGGATTGATGGAGCGTGATGGTGCGTATCAGGATTTTGATGAATTGCGATGGTATATCAGTTGTGTGAAGGTGTGTATCAGGATTATTATATTGTACTAGAAGTGAGATGTGTGTGATGGTGTGTCAGGAGGAGTGCAATGATGTATTACTATTTTGAGTATGAGTGTGATGTGTGTATTAGGATTTTTTTGGTGTACCAGGAGTGAGATGTGTGTGATGGTGTCAGGAGTGCTACGACGTATGAATAGTTGGGGTATGATGGAGTGTATCAGGATTGATATGGTGTATATTCGGTTTGTGAAAGTGCACTAGGAGTGAGATGTGTGTGATGGTGTCAGGAGTGCTATGACGTATGAATAGTTGGGGTATGATGGAGTGTATCAGGATTGATATGGTGTATTAGGTTTGTGATAGTGCACTAGGAGTGTGATGTGTGTGATGGTGTCAGGAGTGCTATGACGTATGAATAGTTTGGGTATGATGGAGTGTGATGGTGTGTATCAAGACTGATATGGTGTATTAGGTTTGTGATGGTGCACTAGGAGTGAGATGTGTGTGATGGTGTGTCAGGAGGAGTGCAATGATGTATTACTATTTTGAGTATGAGTGTGACGTGTGTATTAGGATTTTTTTGGTGTACCAGGAGTGAGATGTGTGTGATGGTGTCAGGAGTGCTATGACGTATGAATAGTTGGAGTGTGATGGTGTGTATCAGGATTGATATGGTGTATTAGGTTTGTGATAGTGCACTAGGAGTGTGATGTGTGTGATGGTGTCAGGAGTGCTATGACGTATGAATAGTTGGTGTATGATGGTGTGTATCAAGATTGATATGGTGTATTAGGTTTGTGATGGTGCACTAGGAGTGAGATGTGTGTGATGGTGTCAGGAGTGCAATGAAGAGTTTGTATAATGGACTGTATTGTGTGTATCAGGAGTGTGTGTATCGGGGTATGATGGATCAGTTGTGTTATGGGGAATTAGGATCAGGGTGTGTGCTGATGAATAGCTCCTACCTGTTCTCTGGAAATACATGGCAGAGAAGGTCTGCGGGGCATCTTACAACTGCCATAATAGCTGCTTGGCGTTTCTCCCAAAGAAACACAGCTGGACCTTCTCCTGGGTCTAATGACGGGAACTTTCTCATCCGCACTGGGAGTTCTGTTGGCCGTCTCCCTAAGTGGACAACCGTTATCAAAACAGAGTGCCAGAAGAGAGCCGGAGACCCCGGCCATGCACGCCAGCACCGGCCTGAGAGATGGAGACAGACAGCTGAGGCTGGTGAAGGACAGCAGCCACACCAGGCTGGCGAACACCAGGATCAACACGCTGTGTTTGAGTTTGAGAGTGGGGATGAGAGTGAGCAGACCCACACAGCCCAGCACAAACAGTAACCTGCCCATCATCTGCATCTGCTGGTGCTCCTCTCCCCATTGCAAAAAGCGCAAAACCATGTAATCCCCCAAGTAGCATGATGCTGGTAAAGACAAAAGCCAACATCTGCTGCTTTCCCTCTTTTTCCTCCGCAGATAGAGGGTCAGGAAGAAATACGCACAGCCTATGCTGAATAAAGGACTGATGGACTGGGAGAAATCAAACAGAAAAGTCCGCAGCTCCGATACGCCGCGTTCACTTTGAAAGCTCTTAGAAATTAAAAAGGAGAGCGCCAAGACTGCCAGCGCTCCCACGTAGAGAGCCGAGCCTCGGAATAGTTTGGAGTTGAGGATGTCCTCATTGCAAAACCTACAGACGGTGAATAAAAAGCCCCTTTGATGGTCTTGTTTTAATGGAGTGACGCAGCTCTTCACATAGCCGTTCCTGAAGCTCTCCGCGCTGTTTGCATTGCCAACAACACCACCGTGCTGGCGGATTTTGCTGTGCAAAACATCTCCTTCCTCCCGCAGTGCCATGTTGTCCTCCTTCGGTGCTCTTTAAGCTTTCATTCCTCCGAAATAAATCCTCTACTTGTCAACGTTTTACTACATGACGGCAAACGCTCTCAGGCATTTTGGCCAGGAGGAAAAGAGGGTGAAATGTTGTTGTTTTTTAAGCAGACTCGAGCTCTATGTCGCCGTCTAGGTGCGACAGTTTGTAACAATGACCACAGCGCGAGACAGGCACGCGCGCTCTGCAGGCAGCCAAATCGCGCGCGCCTTTAATTACCATATGTGTATTCTCCATTGCAGTCAGCTTTTCTAAAGTTATTGCTCTGTGATCATGTATAAAATACTATAGAAGTCAGCATGACGTGCAAAAAAAACGAAACAAAGAGTCTTAAATACAACGCTAGAGACAACAGTAATGTGCGTGTGCGTGAGAATGTACTGTCATTAAAAAAACATTTCAAGGAATGTGTGTGACGTCTGTCCATTCGTTGTAATTTAAGTTTGAACATACTGTACACTCCCAAAAAATATTTTAACGAGTTTTTAAGAATTACGCATAACAAAATTCCATTCAGTTGAATTGTGTAGCCTAAAGTTTAACTAAATTAAATTATACATTTATAATTTTTACTTTTTATTGTACTAGGTCAATAGTAAGTAATGTAAATAGTGTTGCTTTTTCAGTAAAGAATTTTTCATCTTTGCTGATGCTCATGAAGCAACAGAGGCCCTTCTCGTTTTAGTGCAAGCACCACAAGAGGTCACTAACATGGACATAATATGTCAAAGTTTTTTTAATACATTACCATATCCCTTTAGGCTTTAGGGTATTAGATATAAAATAAAACTATAGCAACAGGTAGTTCTGGAGCATTTATTTGCTTAGACAGAAAGAGCTAGGTCTAATTGTTAAGATCATAAGCTTATGTTAAATTATGGACATATGAATAAGAAAAAAACATGACTAGCCCATGATCATTTGTCCTTATCCAGTCAACACCTTTTCCTTTCCCTATGCTAAAAAACATGTTGTAAAGTGGTGGAAATCCCAAGAAACCAATACTTCGGGTGGAAAGAGACCAAATTAAAACTACAAGAAAACCAAGACTGGATTGTTTAATAAGCTTAAAATGGCTCACATTTGTAAAAAGAACACACCTCAGGATTTTATGACAGATGAATATATTCTATATTTATGAGCAAAAAAAATCCATGTACTTGGCTAAATGTTAGCAATTGTGGTTCATTCATTATGGTTCAGTTATTCTCAAATTCAAAAGATAGAGACTAATGCTGCTTCCGTAATGTTTTGAAATTGACCTCTGTATTCCCCATAGTTATATAAAGTGCTTTTCCATGATTTCAACTGCATAAGTGAAGATGTGGTTGAATAGACAAGTCAATAAAACTACCAGTGGTTCTCATGTAAGGATATTATTCACACTAATCTATTTTACAAGCTTATATTGGACTTGATCAATTTGTTGACATGCTACTTGTTCAAAAATGTATAAATTATGAGGAAAAAAGGCTAACTTTAAAATAAAATAACCCATTAGGAATATGTTTTCCTTTAACAGACATCATATCATAGAGATAACGTCATTACAAACTTTTCAAATGTAAACCCATAAAACTCAAACAGGAAGCATCTAATTTAAGATGACTTTCTCGGTTTCATTGTTCTCACTGGGAAATGCATCACTAACTGCTCACTCAGACCACTTTTATGAGTTAGAAAGGGGGCATGTGAATATTGGTCTTGTCTACTTACCCACTTGTCTTACATATTTCCGGTGTTTGGCCACTAGTGTGGAAGTAGACGTGAAGACTGCGAGTGTGTGGATGACTTTTGATCGCATGTTGGGACACTCGTAGACTTAAAGGTGTTGGTTGCTACAGCTGTTTTTGTTTTTTCACTCAGCTGAAGACTAATAGTTTTTGGTAGCAGTGACTGTTATAGCCTACTTAAAATAGTAAATAACTGAAAATTGTACCCTTCTTTCCATGTGTTAATACACTACTGATTGTTGGAAGTGTATTGTGCTGTATAAAATATGTAATTTTTTTAAAATGTTTTATTGTGTGAAAATAATTGTAAAAGTTAATTATTTTTTACACATTTTGATTTTCAATACTTTGCACATTAAAAAATGTTAACTGTAAAATTCTGTCATCCATAACTGCTGTAAAACAGGAATTATAAGCAATTTATTTCTACTTTGTTTCTCAATACACTGCATAAAAGATTAGATTATATTAGATTCAACTTTATTGTCATTGTGCAAAATACAAGTACAGAGCCAATGAAATGCAGTTAGCATCTAATATATATATATATATATATATATATATATATATATATATATATATATATATATATATATATATATATATATATATATATATACATACTATATATACATATTGCTATTTGCACTTCTGGTTAGATGCTAACTGCATTTTATTGGCTCTGTACTTGTATTTTGCACAATCTAATTTAAGATGACTTTCTCAGTTTCATTGTTCTCACTGGGAAATGCATCACTAACTGCTCACTCAGACCACTACTTACATATTTATATATACTTATATAAATATGTAAGTATATACAATATGGTTTTTTTGAGTGCAAAGTTATGATGTAGAGAAGCAGAGACCAGCTCAATGCAAATGTCTTTAATACAGTAGAAAGTGCAAATGAAGAAGCATAAACTGAAGGTGCATTGTACAGAAATGAGGTATAAATATGTAAATGTGTAAGTATATGTATATGGCCGGTGGCCATAACAGTGCAAGCAGCATCAGGAGGTAGACATTATGTGCAAGAAATGTGCAAGGGAATGTGCAAAAATAAAACATATATATATATATATATATATATATATATATATATATATATATATATATATATATATATATATATATATATATATATATAAATTAATAAAAGAAAAATACAAATATGAAGTTCGGGTGGGATGTAGTGTAAACTTACTTTAACAAAATAAAAACTTAATTCTATAAACCTGTGTGATCACAAACCATTTAAATTATATGCTTTGGCTTGTCATTTATATAAGATGACCAAAGACCGCTTTACACAACTAATCAGTATGTGGTTTCCTAAAACAAATTAAAATCATTAAACATATATTTGAAATACATAAAAATGTATGTTGATAAATTCATTTTAAAACATTTACTAGACTGCATATTGTATGCCACACTGGCTGATAAATGACCAAAATGACCAGCAGTATTAGGCAAGAACAAACAAAATAATGTGATTACTGGGCGAGAATGATAACAAAGAGGTATATACATATACACAATGTAATGTATATGTAATGAAATAATAAATATTATTTCGTAATTATGATGCTCTAGTGCACTAGTGTGGATTTAGCGTGGGTTAAGTGCACTGAGCCTTGGCATGTTTTAGACATTGGATAGTCTTGAACACTTAATTCCTGTCGCGTGCACGCACACTCAAATGGCCAAGACCGCAAGTGTGGGTATTGGGGCAGGGCCATTGTCTTGGTTAGCGGGGGGCCTTGGAGTCAAAAAGGTTGAGGACCAGTGTCTTAAAAATTACCTAATGACCTAAATATCAAAGTCCAATTAAAAAATATATATTTTATTTTATCCCCTTTTCTCCCCAATTTGGAATGCCCAATTCCCACTACTAACTATGTCCTTGTGGTGTCGTGGTTGCTCACCTCAATCTGGGTGGCGGAGGAGAAGTTTCAGTTGCCTCCACTTCTGAGATAGTCAATCCATGCATTTTAACATGTGGCTCATTGTGCATGACACCGCAGAGACTCACAGCATGTGGAGGCTCATGTTATTCTCCACGAGACACACATAACCTACCACATGCCCCAATGAGAGTGCGAACCACTTAATCTTGACTAAGAGGAGGTTATCCCATGTGACTCTACCCTGCCTAGCAACTGGGCCAATTTGGTTGCTTAGGAGACCTGGCTGGAGTCACTCAGCACTCAAACTCAGGACTCCAGGAGTGGTAGTCAGCATCAATACTCGCTGAGCTACACAATTATAGCAATTCTCAAAAAAATACAAAACAGGCCTATATAATATACAAAAAATATTCTAATTATATAAATTTTTCCAAATGATAAATTAATTATTTTTATTTGGATTATAAGTTTACTTGCTAAAACTATTAGTTCCAGTTACTAGAACTCAAACTACTTCTGAAATCCCCTAAATATCTAAAAAGGAATGGATTTTGGCTAATAAATAACCATAATAAAATATGTATTTTCTCATTTAGAAAGCTTCTATGTGTCAGAAAACGTGATTCAGTGTTTCTAAGCGTCAATGTTTATATTTTTTCCCATGTAACTTTTGAATAAATCTAAACGGAATAATACGTAATTGTAAAAACACAACCAAAATAAACAAATAAATAAAATACAACACAACTTCAGACGCAAACATAACCGATAGATGCGGCATGGTGCATAGCGCATTTTTATAACTTTAATATGCTTTGTCCCTTCTGGCTCCCTGTAGTATTGATGTGGCGAATTCAGTCAGGTTCCACGTCATTCCGTAGGATAAGATTATCTCCAGACACGGATGCTTATACAGAAGAGAGAGACTTGAGGCCTATCTAAAAGGTAATATTTGAGAACCTTAACAGGCAAACACATTAATAAAATCTAAATATGTTGCTGTTTTGAGCCGCCTCTGGCACTGAATCATCGGGCGTCTTCGGGTTATTCTTATCCTGTTAGCATGCTAGCTGCTACTGTAGCAGAGATGTCGACTGATCACGAAATCAATAACATGCATACACGTTTAAACTGTTATGTCAAATGTTATATAAGAGTCATTGTGATTTTGGTACTCGCCGTGTTCATAATATATGCATAAAGGGTTACAAAGTCAGTCCCCTGTCATAGCTCGCTCAGGTTTTGACACTAGCAGCATTTGTTTCAGGAAACCTCATAGGCATTCTGTTTCAGTGGATTCTCGTGAAGGGAAGAAGAGCTGACATCATGACAGCTGCCGAGAATGTGTGTTACACTCTCATCAATGTCCCCAATGACTCTGAACCACCATCAGAAGTCAGCTTGAAAACCGATTTAGGTATTAAAAAAAATAATTCACACAATTTGTCAGCAAATTGATTGGATTGCAAGACATACAAACTTATGTGGCGGTAAGATGCACCCAGACTTAATTGAGCTTTTTTGTTTGCTACACCAGAAAAGGGGGAGATCAAAGCCAAGACAGAGGCTTTGAAGAAGGTCATCATTATGATCCTGAATGGAGAGAAACTGCCTGGCCTGTTGATGACCATCATTCGGTTTGTGCTGCCTCTTCAGGACCACACAATTAAGAAACTGCTTCTTGTTTTTTGGGAGATTGTTCCCAAAACCACTCCTGATGGAAAACTTCTTCAGGAGATGATCTTAGTCTGTGATGCCTACAGGAAGGTAAGCATGAAATATGAAAGTATGATGTGCATCACTTATTGTGAGGCATCCTGTATGTATTTCTCAATGGGTTGTCTAAATGTGGGATCTGTGTAATGTATCTTAAGGATCTCCAGCATCCCAATGAGTTCATCCGTGGCTCCACCCTACGCTTCCTGTGCAAGCTGAAGGAGTCTGAGCTGTTAGAGCCCCTCATGCCAGCGATCCGTGCCTGCCTGGAGCATCGTCACAGCTATGTCCGGCGCAATGCAGTCCTTGCCATATATACTATCTACAGGTGCGTTAGTGGATCTTTGTTGGCTCAAATCTGAGGCACAAGTGAGAACCTCTAACATCAACAAACTTTTCTTTTCTTGTTTAGGAACTTTGAGCATTTGATCCCCGATGCTCCTGAGCTGATTCATGATTTTCTTGTAAATGAGAAAGATGCAAGCTGCAAGAGAAATGCTTTTATGATGCTGATTCATGCAGATCAGGTACGATCAGTCCAATCTGCAGTACAATTAACTTTCAAAAATGCTATGACTTTCCCATGCTATACTTTTCTTTTAATACTTTTTTCCAGGATAGAGCTCTGGACTACCTTAGCACCTGTATTGATCAGGTGCATACTTTTGGAGACATTTTACAGCTAGTCATTGTGGAACTGATCTATAAGGTGATGAATCAATTTTTATGTTAATATCATGCTTCGTTTAAAAACTATATTAAAAATATAGAAATGCTTTGATCGACAGCATGTTTATGCCTCATATTCAATCAAATGCTAAGCTCTTTTCCTTTATGCACATTGCATAACATTGTCAGGTGGTCCAGAGGATGCTGTCAATGTACCATACCCTTTTTTATTTATGCTGTGTTGTTGTTTAGGTTTGCCATGCCAACCCCTCAGAGAGAGCTCGTTTCATCCGTTGTATCTACAACCTGCTGCAGTCCTCCAGTCCTGCTGTTAAATATGAAGCAGCCGGCACTCTTGTTACTTTGTCTAGCGCACCCACCGCCATCAAGGTACACTCAAAAAAATACTGTTGGATTTACTTAAAAAAAGTAGTGTCGAGGTTCCACACAATAGGGTTGCGTAGTTCCAATAAGCCTAGGTTTAGTTGTATGAACTAAAGAAATTAATCTAAATTGGACAAATGCTCTGAGAAAATATAAACAATTTGTATTTGTCAGTTAAGTATGTATGTGAAGTTATTTATTCTTTTTACTTGATAATAAGCATTGAATTTACACAAGTTCCAATTTAATCTTTCAGTTAACGATTTTGGTTTGAAACAGTTAGCGTGGACATGGTCAATGTGTGGCGTTGGCTTGAATCACAACAAGGTTGATTCTTAACACTCTTAATGTGAGTGGCACAGAAATTGATTTTTGTACAAAGCAATATACAAGTGTAATAGTCCTCCTCAACCTATGCTCAAGCTCCTGAGAATGGGTGCCACGTGACAATGCCATTCATGCACTAATTTTGAAGAGGTCAGACAATAATCCACACATCAATAATAATACTGAGAAACATTATGTCACTAAAATGAAAAGTATTCATTGTGTTAAAATTGTTCAAATGTCTATATTAGAGATCAGTGGTAGGGGCATGACGAACACGTCAATGTTACAGTAGAATTTGATTACGGAAAAACCTGGCTCACTGTAGTAAAACCCTCAACGGTTACACTTGCCCATAACAAGAGATGTGTCTAAGGGATTATATGCAACACCCTCAAGTCATTCACTTAGTTAAGGAGAAATAACACCTTAAGTGTTACACTTAAGAGAAAAACTTAAGGTGCTTTATGCAACTGGGCACAGAGCTCTAACCACTGGACCACACAATCAACAAGGCTCACTGACATCAAAGAGACATTCTAGGTTGAGAGTACACAGCAAAATCCCTGGTGTTAAATATACACTCCTTAGTGTTCATTTACTCCCTCCATCCAGTTTTTTCAGTTAAAGTCAACAAATTATAATACAAATAAAATATTCACGTTTTTCCAACAACAATGGATTAATTAAAGCAGACACAACACTTTTTTTCATTGAAACGACTCATTTAAAATAAGTTCACTTTGTTACATGCATTTGTTGAGCAATATGAACAAGGGAGGATTCAGTAAAACCGACAATAGTGACTGTTAATTTGTTTGAGTGATCCAGGCTTCCAGGCATATTCCCATCTACTTTTCTGCCCTGGGTTATTTGTGGTGGCATGACTTTCATTGAATTTCCGGTGTGTTTCAGGCTGCTGCTCAGTGCTACATTGATCTGATCATTAAAGAGAGTGACAACAACGTCAAGCTCATAGTCCTGGACCGCCTGATTGAGCTGAAGGAACACCCCACACATGAGCGAGTGCTGCAGGTACACATTGCTTTATTTATTTACATATTAGGAACCATTAAAAGGGTTGTTCATCAAAAATGTAAATTCTGTCATCATATACTACCTACGTTGTTTCTGCCTAGCATCTACTTTTGTGTTCTCAACCAGGAATTCCATAAATGATACAGACAGTAAGATTAGTGTTGTGCTCTGCTCTTAGGACTTGGTGATGGATATTTTGAGGGTTTTGACAACTCCTGATCTTGAGGTCCGCAAGAAGACCCTCCAGCTGGCCCTGGATCTGGTTTCATCCCGCAATGTAGAGGAGGTGAGTTCCACAGTTTTTGAACTGCTGATGTTACTTTTTAAGGGTAAAATTACCGTTTCGACCAATTTGTGCCCATTCAAGCGAAGGCCGTGAATTGATCTCTGCCTTAAACCTTTTTCCACAGCTGGTTATTGTGCTAAAGAAAGAAGTCATCAAAACCAATAATGTGACTGAGCAGGAAGACACAGACAAGTACAGGCAGCTGCTTGTTCGCACCCTCCACTCTTGTAGTGTGCGCTTTCCTGACATGGCAGCCAATGTCATCCCTGTCGTATGTACAGTATACACATTGATACTTTTTATACAGTTTTAATTTGTTTTATTTTTATTCAACCTACTTTTCCTTTCTTTACAATTAAAGGGATAGTTCACCCAAAAATGAAAATTCTGTAATTTACTCTCATGTTGTTCTAAATCTCTTTTGACTTCTATGGAGAAAAAAGGCGAATAACAACCTCAGTCACCATTCACTTTTAGTGTATAGAAAAAAGATGAAAGTGAATGGTGACTAAGTCTAACATTCTACTTTCTATCTTTTGTGTTCTACTGAAGAAAGTTAGATTTGGAACAACATTAGGGGGATTCAATTATGGCAAAATTTATATTTTTGGGTGACCTGTGCCTTTAAAGGTTACAATGTTAAAATACTTGTGTGTGGCTGCAGCTAATGGAGTTCCTGAGTGACACTAATGAGGCGGCCGCAGCAGATGTGCTGGAATTTGTGCGTGAGGCAATTCAGAGATTTGACAGTCTTAGACCTCTTATCATTGAGAAAATGCTGGAAGTCTTCCATGCTATCAAGACGGTCAAGTAAGAGATGCTTTTGAACTGCTGTTTTAGAAAATACATTAATAAGTACATATATTTTTAACGTACAGATTGTTAATTGAAATGAATCCATGTTTTGTGCTCAAGCTTTTAAGTATTTTGTCTTGTTAAGGGGTTATAAATGGGACTTTAATGCACAGGGGTGATTTTAAACAGCTTTTATGTTGCAGGATTTACAGAGGAGCTCTATGGATTTTGGGTGAATATTGCAGCACTAAAGAGGACATCCAGAGTGTGATGACAGAAGTCCGCAGATCTTTGGGAGAGGTATGTAGAGCTTAAAAAAACTACAACTGACTGTCTTTAAAGGGATTGTTCATGTAAATAATGATCTGCCATAAATCTGCCATAATTTTCTCACCCTCATGTCGTTACAAAAACGTTTGACTTTCTTTCTTGCATTGAATACTAAAGGTGAAGTTTGAAAGAATGTCACCGCTACTTATCATACATTGAAAGTAGGGTTGATATTGAAAGATTATTTTGATAATCGACTAATGTAACGATTATTAGAACGATTATTCGGTCGATTATTGCAATGATTAATCATTAGCTATTAACCGAATATTCAACTTGTGCCTAGACTTAACAGGTTGTATTAAACATGCTTACTAACAATAAAGAGGACAAAATCATCTTTTAAAAAGTTCCTCTAATTAACATTAATTGAATTACAAGAAAGCAAACATACTTTAATTTTTATTAAGTTGAATTAAATTCATTGCAAAAAAAAGCCTATTGTGTCCTGTAATTCCGTAGTGGTTTTGTCTTGTTTTCCATTTAAAATGATCTTAAAATCCTTTAAACAAGATACATTTACTTGAGAAGAAACATATTTTCTGATATACATTTTTTTTCTTCTGCAATATAGCTCCTAAAGTAAATGTATGTAAGGAGGTTTAGATATTTATATTTGAAAACAAATAAAACATTTTTTATTTTATTTTTTGCATTGTTTAATGGACTAAGACTAAACTTTCTCACCTTTTTGTTAACTTCGACCATTTTTAACAACAAAAAAAAAAAACGTTCTTATCTTTGATTTTCTTTACAATAAGATACACAATATGACTCATAGAGTATATTATGACTCACTACATTGCGAGACATCATGTTATAATCTAGCTGCAGCAAGCGGGCACAAGGGTTTATCAGCCGGGTGAAGTGTGAAACTCTCTCTCATTGTTTTTCACACGACTCATATAAGCGACTCTGACCACACAGAGAAATGCCAGTTCCGTAGTTTGTGCTTATTTACACAACCGCTTCCTTAGTATTTGAACTTAAATAAAAGATACATTTAAGATATAATGCCAGGGTGTTACCTTTTTTAGACGCTGTGGCAGGTAAGTTTTGCTCAATTGGAACCCCAGGTAAGGTTCCGCTTTATTTCACGTCAGGACAACACTGCTTCTGTAGATACTTATGTATTTTTGTACTATAATTCCCTCATACTTTGCAATCTACATCACCTTTAAGGCTGTTTGGATGGCTTTGAGTGTGTCTGGACGGCTGTGTTTTCTTCCTCTCTTCATTCAGGCATGAGTGTCAGTGATGGTCTTGTGTCATACGTTTTTCAAATGATCTCATGATGTGTTAAATGAGATCAAATGACTATTCGACAACGCAAAAGTTTGTCGGCAATTTTTTATTTTCAATAACGTTGAATAATTGTTTCAGCATTAAATGAAAGTAGATAGGGACCAGGGGCTGCCTATGTCATAATTACCAGTGGGGAAAAAGTGTCATGGCAGAATTTTATGGTTACTGGTCATAAATAAGACATAATTGTGAATGTTGACTGCACAGTTTTGTTGTACACTACTATGGACCCTTTTCACACTTCGGTGTTTTAGAATGCAAAAATAAACCATTTCAGGGTCAACTGTGATGGCAGTGATTAGGAGACCATGCAAAATATAATTGCCATAAGGGTGCCAACATTGTGGTGCTCCAAAAAGTTTAGTGTTTAATCCATATCTTCAGAAGCAATATGAAAGGTGTGGGTGAGAAACAGATCAATTTTTAAATCATTTTTGCTGTAAGTTCTTCCTGCCCAGTAGGGGGCGATATGCATGAAGAATGTGAATCAACAAAAACACAAGAAGAATGTTAAACTGAAAGTTATATTGGAGATTGACGGAGCAGGGAGGAGAATTTATAGTAAAAAAAAATTACTTGTATATTGATCTGTTTCTCACCCACACCTAATATATCGCTGGTTAAATCCATTTCTTCAGAAGTGTAGTCGAAATGGCAATTTTATGTTGTCCTTATGTGATTTTTGGAGCTTCAAAATGTATGAACCCATTCACTTGCATTGTATGGACCTACCAAGCTGAGAAATTCTTCTACAAATCTTCATTTGAGTTCAGAAAATGAATGAAAGTCAAACACATCTGGGATGGCATAAGTGTGAGTAAATGAGAGAATTTTATTTTTTGGGGGAACTAACCCTTTAAGAAAAGAGAAGGTGGCAAATGTACTGTCAATCTCTCAGCAGCTGTATAAACCTCATTGCATCTGTAGTAACTAATTTTTTTAAATCAATTCCACGGTAATATACTAAGTATAATGTTATAATTTTACACTAAATAATAAAAAAAAAATGTCAAATATAAAAACGTTTGCTAGATTTATGCTGCCAAATGTCTGTGATATGGCAAGAAATAACTATAAAGCTCGCCAGAAAATACTCCTCATTCAGCTAGTTTAGCAAGTGAAAGGCAAAACTACATTTCCCTTCATTCTCTGTGGCAGAACAAGAATGATGTAATGCATAGTTAAAAAAAAAAATACACACCTAAAGTACATCCTTTTTTTTTTTTTTTTTTGTGAAAGTACAAAAAAAAAAGCTACATCTATTTGTCAGTAGGTGATCAAGAGAGAAAGAACTATGAAATTACCCATCACGTCCAAAATAAATTGATTAGGGTAGTAATTATGATGGAGGGTGCGGTTTTGGACAAAGGGTCTAGTTTAAGAGAATTGGGTGTCCAATTCAGTGGCTAAATCTGGTGGGAGTTAGGAAAACAGCTGAAACCACGTACAAAACCTTTTAACTGTTGTAGTGAAGTCCCCTCAAATGATCATTATAACCGTCTTGTTATTGATATCAATAAAACATATATTACTTTTGAATATGAAATTCCAAAACGTATTACATTTGTTTTTTGTTGTTCAGATTCCCATCGTGGAGAACGAGTTGAAAAAGGAGTCAGGAGAGGGTAAGCCAGAGGAAGAGGTGTCAGCAGCTCCAGCTCCTAAGCTGGTGACAGAGATGGGCACCTATGTTACTCAGAGTGCCCTCAGCACCTCCAGACCATCCAAGAAAGAAGAGGACAGGTGATTATATCCCTTCACTAATACATTTTGGAGATTGTCTTCCATATTGTTCTAATACATCATCCCTATATACTGTAGACCTCCTCTGAGGGGTTTCCTGATGGATGGAGACTTCTATGTTGCTGCCTCATTGGCCACCACCCTCACCAAAGTTGCCCTTCGTTATGTTTCCCTTGCTGAGGACAAAAAAAGGCTAAATGTAAGTAAGGTTTTAAAATTGACTCACATG
Organism: Xyrauchen texanus; assembly: GCF_025860055.1. NCBI lineage: Eukaryota > Metazoa > Chordata > Actinopteri > Cypriniformes > Catostomidae > Xyrauchen > Xyrauchen texanus. Next base: position 25,120,107 of record NC_068276.1, read on the forward strand.
ATGTAATGTTTGATGTACCATCAATGTTATAAATAAAAATGTTTTTTTTTTCTATTAGTCATTTGTGGCAGAGTCCATGTTGATCATGGCCACTGTACTCCATCTTGGCAAGTCCTCTCTGCCCAAGAAACCCATCACAGATGATGACGTGGACCGTATCTCGCTGTGCCTCAAGGTTCTGTCGGAATGCTCACCCCTCATGAACGACATCTTCAACAAGGAGTGCCGCAGATCCCTGTCCCATATGCTCGCTGTAAAGCTTGAGGAAGAGAAACTTTCTCAGAAGGTAAATGATTTTGGATCAGGTGATTTCCACATAGACACTTTTCATCATTGCTTGGCAAAGAGAATCTGAGCTCAAAGATGCATAAACATAATACGTTGGGGAAGCTACTTGGAAGCTGGACATGCTACTCATGTTTTACAGTTAAGCTACTCTTTTGAAAAAGTAGTTGGCTACATTACTAGCAACAAAAAAACAAACAAAAGAGTAGATAAATACATTGAAGGTACTTTTTAAATGTACATAAATATCCAATGACATAGTTTATAATTCAATCAGAATTGATGTGTATGGCAAAAAAAAAAAGTTATTTTAATGAATGTACAAACTCCGGGGTGATGGCTTAAACGCACATGAATACACACGAATAATCAAAAACATAATAATTAAAAGCAGCATTTAACTAAATATTATGCTATAAAAAAAGACCCAAAAGGCTGTGCAGGGACTCAAAATTGGAAATCATTAATGTTTTTATTATTCATTTGTTTATTTGTTTATTTACATGACTTTTGAAACCGGTTTTAATGAATATAATCCAGAATATAATATAGTTCAGATTGTTATCTGATTGAATAAACACATTCCATTTACACTTTACCACATAAATGTATCTTTGCCACAATTATATAAATCTGATCTTCAATTCCCGCATTAAATGCAAATAAAAAGTTAACTTCCATGGTTATGCGAACGCCCAACAGCAAATTTAAAAGCTGCAATTTATTATTTGATTCCAAGTGACTTTGCCTCACATGTGGGTATCAGTGTGTTCACGTGCCATGTGTTTTTCCAATTGTGGCTTGTTGTAGTTAAGATGTCTATGCACTATGGGTGTAACGATCCATCGATCTGGATTGATCCAATATCCAATGATCCAATGTTATCAATACAACGTGTACATTTTTTTTTTAAGATGCACCTATATTTTATTACTCTCATGCCAGCCATGTCCATACGCATTTCTGTCAGGTGATGAAGCAATTACATTAATTTCACTTTATGAGCGCTAAATACGCTTTTCAGGTGGGACAAGGATGTGCGCGGGGTCTGTGAAGCTAAATTGAGCTCTGTTATCCGTGCACGCACGTTAACCGAGCTTCCCAAGAAACGCGAGCTCCAGACCAGTGACTGGATCAGTGTGAGCACATCAACCGGGCGCACCTTAAAATGCAAGCTCTCGTGACAAACAAGGAGTGGCGTCACATGCGCGATTAATTCAGACTTCAATCGATATCGTTGCACATGCGACCCGTTTGAAATTTACATGAGAATTTGCTATTTAAAAATGCCATGGAGAAGTTCAACCATCATGTGAAACGTCTTGACAATGGCGACATTCTGAACAGTACTAACAAGGGAAAGAGAAACACCTGCTACCCAGCACTAGCATCATCTACACATCAACACCCTTACAGAGTTTTTCATTCCAACCGTGGAAGTTGTAGCCAAGAAAACCGCGGATGGCACAAATAGTTGAAAACAAGTCATGGTATGTAAGTACATCGAATTGGATTAAACTGAAAAAAATAAGCTCTAATCAATCGAGTGATTGTGACGTTATTTTTGTATATTATTATCATCTGTATCATTTTTTTCAACATCTGAAGTGCTGTATTTTTTTGTGGATGTCCCAATGTGGATACTAAATTTGCGCTTTTTTGAGAGCTCAATAAAATATTCCAACTATATTTTGGTTGCATTTGAGGGCAAGACATTTTTAATTGATTGTGTAAAACAGGCACATAATATCGGAATATCAATCACCCTGAATCTATTCAAATCGAAATCGTATTGCAGAAGACTTTGAATTATCGGCAAATATCGGATCGCAGGCCAAGAGAATCAAAAGTCAGCTGTACGTCAGCTACATTTACCAGTGTTTAGTTTCAGTTTCTTCAGCGATCTGCATCAAATAAATGGAGAAATGATGCTTGCATCTCCTACAACATGCATCCGTTTCTTACTTTGTTTTGATTTATTGTGCGACACGCCCTATGCATATACTCTGAAATGGGTGTTATGTTTTGAATTTTCCCTATGTCCGGGGTAATGTTTACATATGTGGCTTGAACAGCCAGATGTATTTACACTTGTCGAGTTGCCAAGGTGGTTTGAGTGATCGAATTTATATCTGTCTCAAAAACGTATGAAGTGACCAAGTGTAAATACCGTCTTTTATATCTTAAACATCTTTTTGGTTTTTGGTTGTTTTACCTGTTTTGGCTTTTTAACTTGGATTTCGCTATGAAAATTGCTATGGAAGCTGCCATGGCGTTCTAAACAAACAAAGATATTTATATGACCAGCACAAAAGAACCGATACACTAGATTGAATGAAATTTCCAATGCTGCATACATGAGAGCCAAAAAGAAGTTCAAAACAGCTAAGCAATGACATGCAGTTTGCGAAAATTTAGACACCGGCCACACCAGTGTGGGAGGCGTTTAGAGGTACATTTACATATGTGGAAGGACAAGACTACATGTAAAAACATCAACTAATATGACATTAAAATGTGTTTTCAATGACTCCATTACTCATTCTATAAGTACAATCCACATGAGATCAGTATAAGATTATTTTTGAACCACTCAATGATGATTTAAAGTAATGTATATGCAGTATAAAATGCATAATTTGTCATGTTTACATTCTGAATTTAAAGCACTAATGCAGTGCACTAACACGCTGTTTGTGGCTATAATATGCGCCGATTACCATCTGTTGTATTTTATGATGACACTAATACTACTGCAAAGACTGGAGTATAAAATACTGTTTATGTTCAGAATATGGACAAAAGAATGATGAGACATATAACTTACTATGAGCAGATGTGAGAGCAGGTTTTTGGCTGTAGATGGCACATGAGCTATCATGTAGCATATAAAACAAGTGAATGTGTACTTAAGAGTATTTGAGTAGATTTGATTTATTTTGTAGACTAATAAAAAAATCAAATACCCAACATGTTCTTTGTAAAATGTCTCTACACAAACGGTTGTACAGATGTAGGTACATTTGCACAGCTCGCTGATAACTCTGGTGTGTTCATGTTGACTGATCGTGTGGAACACGAAAAAGGGCAAATTAATTTGTGTGGAGTCTGTGGAACTTGTCAGTCACACCTACTAATGACGTGGACCAATGATAGTAATAAGGTGTTTACCAATCGTTCGGCAGTTTTTCTGAAAGTTTACCCAGACGAGCTGTTACAAACCACCAAAAAGAATGCAAAAACATCTTCGTTTTAGCCAGATTTTGTTCTAAATTACCCGTTCGTTCTTTGACTTCATAGAATGTGAGCAGGTGCCTTGATTTAGACATTCCAGTGCTACATAGGTGAGTGCTAATCTTTCAAAAAAATAACTTGTTACTGAAAAAGCTGATTTCTTTAGAAACAACTGAGTTACTCTAATGCTACATAAAAAATAAGTTTGTAGCATCACTACGTTTAGTTATTTACTTCCCAACACTGAATAAGCTGATATCATTGTACTATCTGTTTAAAGGTATAGGCCAACATAGTGTCAGACCATGTCCTTCCAATTAAACTAACAAACTGATGTGTTTTGTGGTAGATCTTTACCATAATATTTAATTGGGTTCTTGTTGTTTTAACAGAAAGAATCTGAGAAGCGTAACGTGACCGTTCAGGCGGACGATCCCATCTCCTTCATGCAGCTGACTGCTAAGAGTGAGATGACCTCCAAAGAGGACCAGTTCCAGCTCAGTCTGCTGGCCGCTATGGGCAACACGCAAAGAAAAGATACAGCGGACCCTCTGGCCTCCAAACTTAATAAGGTCTTTAGATGATTAATAGAAGTTTGTTAACAAGCCACATGTTTTTATGATAGTGTATTGTTGTTGTTGCTCAAGGCCTATACTTTGCAAAGGGTATTTGTAGTGCACCATCTTTCACCACCAGATGGCATATTAGTTCAATTTTCAGAAATTTCAACAGTTTAGTCATATCAGGCAGGAGACTAGGACTGTTCTGCCCTTTCCCAGTAACTCACAATATGATATTTCCTTCCCTCAGTTAATGTATTTTTTACCATCCAGTGAAGCAGCTGAATTGCAGACTATCATTTCCATTACAAAAATAAAACCTTTTAAGCATTGGCTACACAGAGTATATTTCACCTTTTGCATTCTCAATTAGATTATCAAGCAGCATGATGTGAACACTGCTCTGACTGATCCAGCTCATGTTTTTTTGTTTTCTTCCAGGTCACACAGTTGACTGGTTTCTCAGATCCAGTGTATGCAGAAGCCTATGTCCATGTTAATCAATATGACATTGTCCTGGATGTCCTGGTTGTTAATCAGACCAGCGACACTCTACAGAACTGCACACTGGAGCTGGCAACACTTGGTAAACTTGGTTCCTTTCATCCATAAAAAGAACTTGTATTGTTTTTGGTTCATGTTTAACTGAATATAATCTTAACCTCCAGGTGATCTGAAATTGGTTGAGAAACCATCTCCTCTCACATTGGCCCCTCATGACTTTGCCAACATCAAAGCCAATGTAAAAGTGGCTTCCACAGAGAATGGCATCATATTTGGAAACATAGGTTTGTGGAATGATCCTACCTCCCTCTGTTTTCTTGCAGAGTTCATACAGTTGTTGAGATTTGACTCAAAACCCCTTTTAAAGACTCCAAATAAACATGTTCTGTGCAGTGTATGACGTATCGGGAGCAGCCAGTGACAGGAATTGCGTCGTCCTCAGTGACATTCACATTGACATCATGGACTACATTCAGCCAGCGGCTTGCACAGACGCTGAGTTCAGACAGATGTGGGCTGAATTTGAGTGGGAGAATAAGGCAAGTCTGGGGACCGGTGAATTCTTTGAGGATAATATAAATTTCTCGCCATTCTGTTGGCCGGAATGTCTGGAATATGTTCTATTTTCACACAGGTGACCGTGAACACCAACATCATAGACCTGAATGATTTCCTCCAACACATTCTGAAGTCCACCAACATGAAGTGCCTGACCCCAGAAAAGGTACACCATCCAGAACAGTGGATGCCTTCTAGTTTTGTATATGTCTTATTAAAACAGCCAAAGACATCACATTCACAGACCAGCAATTTAAACATGTCACACACCAAATGCAAAAAATCATCCTGTGTGAACAGCCCCCCATGTTTACTTCGGGCAGATTTATATGGATTGCTGAGGACTGCAGGCCAGTTATAGGCATGTTCAATTAAATGAGAATATAACAAACAATATATTGATGTTTTGAAGCCACTTTTTGAAATGTCTTTTCAGTGCTTTACTCATCTGTCACAATCATTTTATGTCTTTAATTTTCTCAGGAAATATTGATATGTTATTTAATTACGATTTATTTGATTTACAAGCATATCATCATCAGCATATCATCATTTTAATAAAAAAAAGCATCACATCTCAACATGTTTTTCTTTTTAAAAATCAGGCCCTTTCTGGTATCTGTGGCTTTATGGCTGCAAACCTATACGCCCGTTCTATATTTGGGGAGGATGCCCTTGCAAATGTCAGCATTGAGAAGCCCATCCACTTGGGTGCTGATGCCCCAGTCAATGGCCATATCCGCATCCGAGCCAAGAGCCAGGTAATGCATCTACAAACCAGTGGATGTTTCACTCTTTGTACCATTGTAATTATATGGCAATAGAATCTTTATAGTAAACTCTTAATTCAGGATGTGCTTGCATCTGGATAATGTGTTAAATTTGAATTGTATTTGTGTTTTGTGGTTATCAAATACCTGTGGTGAAACGAAAGTTGTTCCATTTTCCTAATGATCAGTCCTAGTAATGATCTAATGCAAGAGGCAGAAAATCAAATGTAATTTTCAGTAGATCTATTAAACTGCCTCTTTTATTTAATTAACTCCGTTAGGTTCTTTTATTTTAATTAGTGATAAGGTCGATCATAACAAACAACATATTTTTACATCTGTCAATTCCTTAAAGGAATATTCCAGGCTGAATACAAGATAAGCTCAATCGACAGCATTTTAGGCATAATGTTGATTACCACAAAAATTATTTTAAATAGTCCGTCTGTAACAGGAGCCAGCTGGTACATGATAGCTGTGCGGTATGTGTAAACCTCAGTCCCCTGGCCTCAAGAGGCACACTAGCGACCAAAGCTAGTTGCTGTAGCCTTTAGCCTTCTCGTTAGCGCATGCCGGAGATGCCGGTTCAGAGCGGGTCAAGCAGGACCGTTTACACGTCCTTTTCTATAAAAAAAGGCACTACATTGAGGCACTTTCAATGGAAGTGAATGGGGCCAATCTTTGGAGGGTTTAAAGACAAATGTGAAGCTTATAATTTTATAAAAACTCTTACATTAATTATTCTGTCGGAACTTATTATTTGAGCTATGTATTTGTTTAAATTGTCTTTTTAAGGTTTGTTGACATTACATCGTCATGGTAGCAAAGTTGTAATATTGGAAATAACACAGAAAAGGCTAGTAATTGATTTTATCACACTGAAATCATGTTAACACACATTGTTTACATTTTGTAGCTATACTTTTTAAACAGTGAGTATTTTAACATTTATGGGTTGGCTCCATTCACTTCCATTGTAAGTGCCTCACAGTAACCTCGATTTATTATTTTTTTTTAAGAAAACGAGGGGCAAGTCTCAAAATTACTTTTTCTGGTCATCAATATTATGCCACAAATTATTTCAATTGAGCCTAATTTGTACTGAACCCGGAACATTCCTATAATTTGCCTTTATATATATATATATATATATTAGCCCTCATGTTCTGTTGAGAATGACTTTACTGTTTTTATGTTTGGGGCTAGAGAGTCAAATGACATACATGTAAAAATAATAATAATTAAAAAAATAACAGATTTTCTCTCATCTAATTAAAACCAAGTAGATAGATATTATTGAAGCTTTATCCCTCTGTTTTACCACAAAGTAGGCATGTACTTTTCAGAAATGTGACTGGTATATATTTCTAATAATGTTATTTCTGTTTGCGATCAATTTAACCGCAGCAAAAAACACAAAAGTTATGTCATGGAGAATGTTTGAAGTGTGTTGTCAAGTAGAAATTTTCATCTTTCAGTTTGCATAAGATTATGAAATGTCATTAAGTATAAAACCGAAACTTTGACGTTAAGTATAATTTTAGAGCTTTTAAAATGGCCTTGGCCAAACAGAAGGTTAAAGAAAGTCCTCCATGATTACTGCATAATGAATAATAATGTATAATTCCCTTGTTTTCAACAGGGCATGGCTTTGAGTCTGGGTGACAAGATCAATCTCTCCCAGAAGAAGACTGCCTCATGAAGTTCTCAGACTGAGGCCATTGTGGCAAAGCGCGAGATTCAACTGAAATTCGCTATGGTTATTCATGTTTTTTCTCTGTCTTGCTTGTTTTGTCTCTCCAGACTACAGTACACACAAAGTCCTCTATGGTCAAGATCTATGTTCTTCAATCCCATAAAATGTCTAAAGGGGATTATTTTGACATTTTCTACCAAAAAGATTCTTAACTGTTCTAAAAGGGATTGACCCTGTTAATCTGTCATCTGTTTCAATAAACACTGCACACCATCAATCATGAAAGACTTTTATTCTGTTGTTTTATGAATCGTGATGACAGCTCTTTATTATGAATTGGGTCATTGTAATCCGTCAAGAACAGTCCCTCCCCTCAAACCACAGTTGACACAACAAAGGATGTCTTCTCTCGTAGAAAATCTTTTGGAATATTGAGTATTTTGTTTTGGTCTCCTTTCTGTCAGATGACTTGTAAGAAATGTCAGTCATACCTTTCCAGTCCACATAGTAAAAATTATACTAAAGGAATAGATTTCCCAAGATTGAAAATTACCTAATAATTTACTCACCCTCATGTCATCCCAGATTTCAATGACTTTCTTCTGCAGAACACAAAGATTTTTAGAAGAATATCTCCGCTCTGTGGGTCCATACAATGCAAGCGAATGGTGGCCAGAAATTTGAAATTCCAAAAAGCACGTAAAGTGAGCATACAAGTAATCCATTCGAAGCCAGTGGTTAAGTCCATGTCTTTAGAAGTGATATGATATACTTTAAAAAATACTTTTTTACTATAAATCTACACTTTCACCTCCCCTCCTATGCATGTTCACGAGAGGACCTAAAGTTCTTCGTGGATATCGCTACCTATGGGCAGGGGCGAAAATTTCATCAAAATATTGGGGGGGACATTAAACAACAATTTTCAAGAGCAATTTTTGAAGGGGACACCAAGGGTTTTTTTGTTGTTGCCCCATTTGCATTTGTATTATTTCATTTCTTAAACAATTATTTTAAGAATATATCATTATATTATTTACAATACACATATTTTAATGATATTTTAGTGGGGGAGTCCTGACCCCCCGCGATTGCATTGAATGGACCAACAGAGCTGAGATATTCTTAACAAATCTCCATTTGTGTTCAGCAGAAGAAAAAGTCATTCACTTCTGGGATGGCATGAGGGGGAGTAAATAATGAGAGCATCTTAAAGGTATAGACATCAAGATATTGTAGGTTGGGCCACATCATTTTTAAAATGAAGAAATGTTGTCAGTGGTCATCATTCATTGTCAGTTAAAGTGAAGGATAAGCAGTTTATAGTGTAAATGCTACATTAGATTCAAGTAGCTTCCAATTTCATGTGGAGTGGGTGTGATGATTGTGAAAAGTGATGCTTTAACTATGTTCTGCATTTAATACCATTAGGCTTTTATAACAAGGAACATTACCCACATATAATTTACATTAATGGAGTTGGAGTTTCCCAAACTTATGTACAGTACTTTCATTTTTTATTTTGCCATAACCCTTGACTGCTACAATTATTCTTAGAATTTTAAAAAGCAAATAAGTAAACTATGCTAATGAAGATGGTAATGTAATTGAAAGTAATACAAATTCTAAGCAAACAATTAGATTCAACTCCCCTCAACTATAGAAAATGTGACCTGTAAGAACAAACGGCCCATATTTCACTTTCATGATATGCAACATTTAAATGCAGTACAGTTATTTCAAACTTTGTTAGCACAACCCCTTATTCAAGCTAAAATCCTCAAGACTAATTTGTATTATTATTATTCAGAGTTGTTGATTGATGTGGTGTTAAGAAGTCCTGCACCAGGGAAAGCTCCAATCTAGCTCCCCTAGGTAATTAAAGGCCTCACTGCATACTTTGTGTGACATTTAAACACTGCTTTACAACACTTCAAATCCTCACACCTTCTAACGTCTCCATTACTGACCACTTCAGGCCACCAGCTCCACATATCACACCCTAAACACATGCCAGTCTCACTTTCCGCTGTGTTCTTAAACTTTATAATTGATTGAGTCGCACAAGAGCACCTCGTCATGTGTTCATAAGCAGTAAATACTCATGTTCCTCATCTTAACTGATGAAACATTATAGTATATGTCCATATATAGTATATTATTTTGAACACCAGGTGTTCAAAATAAGCTTCACATTTTTACAAAATATTTTTTAAAAGTTTGTTTTATAAAAAAAGTTTCCAGAGTTCCTTTGCTGCTGGAGAACCTTATGCCGGCAACCAACCCTGCAGCTCTTACCTGGTTTCCTACTGAAGCTCAGCAGAGCTGAGCCAGGTCAGTATGTGGATGGGAGACATCCTGGAGAAAACTAAGGTGGCTGATTAAAGAGATGTTAGTGAGGCCAGCAGGGGGTGCTGAGTCCTAATGCCCCAGTATAGTGATTCCCAACACTGTTCCTGGAGGCCCCACAACACTGCACATTTTGTATATCTCCCTTATCTGACACACCCAATTCAGGTCTTGGAGTCTCCACTAACGAGCTGGTGAGTTGGGAAACACTGCCCCAGTATATTGATGGGGATGCTACTGCAAATTAGGCATTGTCTTTCAGACGAGATGTTAAACTGAGGTCCTGACTCGCTAGTCATTAAAACCAGGATGTTTCTTGAAACTGCAGTGTCCTGGCCAAATTTGCCCAAATGATGTCTTCATTTATTCACCTGTTCCCAAACCACATGCCCTTTCTGTGGAACAGAATGAAAATGAATTGTGAATGAGATTAATATATCTGTTGTCTAAAAAGCTTATAAATCCTAAAAAATTATCAATTTAAATATAAATCAAATTCAATTTAAATATAATAATTTCAGTCTTTTGAGAGCATCTAGTGACTTATAAATAACCCTGCACTATTTTATCATACATGTACTGTATGCCATTAGTGACTAAGTGGTGAATCACAAAGTGACAACACAAAACTATAGGCTATGGTTTCTGTTTCTATATTACAGGCACACCATGTGCCTATTTATCATATCTGTAGTAATAATAAAAATGTTCCTTGTTGTGAGTCATAACAGAGTAAACTGTTTTGCCTTTTGCATCATTCAGATGTTTTTGTTTCTTTGATATATATATATATATATATATATATATATTCTTTAATATATATTTCTTCTGTGCATTGACACAGCTTCTCCTTGGTTGCTAAATCTTTAAATATATTGATTTTTGTTTAATTCCTCACTCTTCTGAGAGTTGGACCTCACTGGAAGATTGGCAAAGTCATCTCTAATGAGCGTTTAATGAAAATTAATGAAATGAAAATTCCTTTTGTGTTCTTCTGAAGATAGAAAGTTATACGGCTGTGGAACAATATAAGAGTGAGTAAATTATATCAAAATATTCATTTTTGAATGAATTATCCCTTTAATATCAAAATTTCTATATGTGCATTCATAAAGTTTTCAGATCCCTTAATTTTTTCACATTTTGTTATGTTTAGCTTTATGCTAATATGCTGTAAAGGCTTTTTTCACATACAATCTACACTCCATACCTCATAATGACAAAGCAAAAAATATATTTTTAATATTTTTGCACATTTATTAAAAAGAAAAACAGAAATTTTATATTAACATAAGTGTTCAGATCCTTTGCCATGACACTTGAAATTTAGCTTGGATGCAACAATTTCACTGGAAATCTTTGAGATGTTTCTACACTTTAATTTGAGTTCACCTGTGGCAAATTCAATTTATTGGACATAGGGCACACACCTGTCTATATAAGGTCTCACAGCTGAAAATGCATATCAGAGCAAAAACCAAGCCATGAGGTCAAAGGAACTGCCTGCAGAGCTCAGAGACAGGATTGTGTCGAGGCACAAATTGTTTTTTGGCTGCATTAAAGATTCCCAAGAGCCCAGTGGCCTCCATAATTCTTAAATGGAAGAAGCTTGGAACAACCAGGACTCAGAGCTGTCTGCCCAGACAAACTGAGCAATCGGGGGAGAAGGGCATTGGTTAGAGAGGTGACCAAGATGATGTGTGGAGATGGGAGAAACTTGCAGAAGGACAACCATCACTGCAACACTCCACCGATCTAGGCTTAGTGGCAGAGTGGCCAGCCAGAAGCCTCTCTTCAGTGCAAGACACATGAAAGGAATTTTGGAATTTGCAAAAAGCACATAAAGGACTGACAAAGAACTGTTTGGCCTCAATTCCAATCATCATGTCTGGAGGAAACAGACGTACACAAAAATGAGGCTGTAATCTCTGCCAAAGGTGCTTCAACTAAGTACTGAGTTAAGAGTCTGAATATGTTGATGTGATATTTCAGTTTTTTCTTTTTAATACATTTGCAAAGTTATCAAAAATCAGTATTTTGCTTTGTCATTATGGGATATGGAGTGTAGATTGATGTGGAAAAGATTCCTGTTGTTATACTTTCCTCAGTGGCTGCAGTTGAGACCATGTAAATCTTAGAGTTATGGATTACAAGTTAATTTAAAATCCACAGATTCCTTTGGGTCAAAAGGAAGAGTAAAAAAAAGTATTCATTCTGCTAAATAAACATTTTCCAATAGTTTTTTGTTTAGCCTCTCCTAAAAAAAAGAGCATGCAAACCATGTACAGAAGTGTAAAAAATAATATGCAAAACACTATAGTTTTTAACAAACAAAAGTATTTCTGGAGTTCAGTGTTGTATATTCAGGATTTACATTTCACAGTTGATGCTTCCTCATGCTGTCAAATGTCATAGCTTTGTTGATACACAGTCGCTCTTTGTCAAGACCTCCTGAGGTCAAACTGCCATGTCAGTGTGCATGCAGAACTGTTGGGGATTTATAAGAATGGGCCATAAAGTTAGAAGACGCAGTCTATCTTCTGCAGCTGTGGAAATAAACAGCACCACAGACCTTGCACCTACAAGTGGGTGGGGGCCATCAGCACTCTCTCAGTATTTGCATGTGGTTGATGAAATGACAGTTTGCAAGCAAAAATGTGAAAAGAGCCTTAATCATTACATTTACACGCACAGGTGTTCATGTTGTAAGTTTCCCTCTTTAAAAATTTCCATAGTGGGATCAAAAACAATTTCCCTTGAGTTTACCACGAGTTTACCATGATGTAAACTTATGTTTGACAGATTACAGTGAGAAGCGTAAAGCGAGCAGGAAACAAAGTAAACAGAGAGAGAAACTTGGTAGACATAGAGAGAGATATTTTCAACATTAAAATGGATGATGCCACTATAGTATGAGTCTCATATCGCTGTTCTTTTCTGCCTATCACTGGCCCCTTTGGCATATCCGTTTTGTGGCCCATTCTGCATAACGGGGAAAGTCCCGGTTCTCCCGATGGCCAGGCCGCCCCTGCACTTGCCCCCTTGGGCCAGTGCTGTGTTTTCACTTGATCTTGTGTTTTTATGGCTTGCAAACTTGTAGATTTAGTTTTTTCTGTGATGTATTAAACGTTGTTGTGAATTTGAACTCTGTGTCATTATAAAGTTATAGCTGGGTAATATACATGAGGTTTAGTTAGTTTGACATTGCGAGAATGATAGTCTTGGAAGCAGGGCTGGACTGGTAATCTGGCATACCAGGCATTTTCCCGGTGGGCCGACGCACTTTGGGGCCGATCAGGGGCGACTGGCCATCCGGAGAACCGAGCAGGCCAGTGTGTCAGCCGCAAAATGGGCCGAATGGGCCACTATAAGCTAAAATGAGCAGCCAGGTTATGCAGAACGGATCACAAAACAGACCATCCGCTCAACAACTTTTAGCCAGTTGCTCTATAAAATCTTGGGGCGATTTCTCTTCCCAGTCCAGCCCTGCTTGGAAGCATCAGTTGGAGTGGTAATCTGGCATACCAGACATTTTCCCGGTGGGCCGACACACTTTGGGGCCGATCAAGGGTGGACTGGCCATCGAGAGAACCGAGCGGGCCGGTGTGTCATCCGCGAAATGGGGCGAATGGGCCGCAATAAGCTAAAATGAGCTGCCGTGTTATGCAGAACGGACCACAAAATGGACCATCCTCTCAACAACTTTTGGGCCAGTTGCTCTGTAAAATCCTGGGCCGATTTCTCTTCCCAGTCCAGCCCTGCTTGGAAGCATCAGTTGGAGTGGGTTGGAATCAGGACTGGACTGGTAATCTGGCATACCAGGCATTTTCCCTGTGGGCCGATGCACTTTGGGTCCGATCAAGGGTGGACTGGCCATCGGGAGAAACGAGCGGTGAATGTGAAATGTGCAGAGATAAGCTAAAATAAGCCTCTGCGTTATGCAGAACGGACCATAAAATTGTATTTCATGTTCCAACAAATGTGTGTTTATGAAATTTGAGCTGCCATACATTGTAGCTGTATAATTACCAACCGTTATAGAAAACTAAAAACTATTTTCTTTTTAAATTGGAAAGAAAACTTAAGATGTAATGAAAAATATTAATATTTGTTTTGGCCAGTATAAAGATACATTACTTAAAACAAAATGTATTTATTTGTGATGGGGTCAATGAATATGTTGGCAGGGTAGATGTGTATGACTTTTTTATTCTGCTAAACACGAACAAAGTTTCATTAAATCCGTGTCTTCTTAAGTGATCTAATTAGTTTTGCGTGAGAACAGACCAAAATGTACCTCCTTTTTTACTATAAGTCTTTGAATCAGCATTCTCCTTTACGATCATGATTTCAAGCTTGATTACATTTTCTAGTGCCATCTAGTAATGATCTGTGCATGCGTCAAGCACTAGGAAGTGTAATCGAGCTTGAAATCATGATTGTGCCTTTAAAGACTAAATGTACAGTGAAAAAGGATAACATTTTGGTCTGTTCTCACCCAAAACCGATTGGATCGCTTCAGAAGACAATGATTAAACCACTGCTAGTTTCGTATGAATTACTTATATGTTGCCTATATGTGCTTTTTTAATATTTTGTTAAGTTTTGTTCACAATTCACTTGCATTGTATGAACCTACAAAGCAGAGATATTCACCCAAAAATCTTAATTTGTGTTCTGCAGAAGAAAGAAAGTCATTCACATCTGGGATGGCATGAGGATGAGTAAATGATGAGAGAACTTTAATTTTTGGGTGAACTATTATTTAAACTCCACCTTACAATTTTCAAAAGCGACAAAATAATCATTAGATGATTACATGTGTGAGATTGTTAAAATCCACACATTCTGCCAGTCATAGCGCCGCAGTGTGCGCCCCCTAGCGTCGTATGTGTGTATTACCTGAACTGATTACCCCTATCTTCCCCTCATCTTGCAGCACAGTCAGTGCCTGGTAGCGATTTAGTCGAGGGCGTACGGGCTTGAGGTAGCAGTGAATGCACTTCTCCGCTGACTGTGGTCGTACTTTCCTCATCTCGTACGGATTACTACCGAGTTCACACCACGATCAATCGCCGCTTTGCGTTTCCCCGCTACGTTTCCCCATCTGAAGGCCTGTCACAGAGTAAAGCGGCTCGGTGTGTGTGTGTTTAGACAGCGGCGAGAGAGCAGCAGTGTGTCCCCGATGGCTGGCTGGAAGGACGGCTCAGTGCAGGAGAAATATCGCCTGGTGGTCGTCGGAGGTGGTGGCGTCGGGAAATCAGCATTGACCATTCAGTTTATCCAGGTAAGTGGACGGATGGCGGAATGTTTTTTGTGGCCCTTTAAAGAGATGTGAGGGTGTTTGAGGGATATATGGGTGTATCTTGAGCACAGAAAGGGGGACCCCACAAGCGGAAAAGGGGGCTCAGGAATCCGAGCGAGGCCTGCGTCACTTTAAATCGTCGTTTTATGCAAGAAAAATCCTGCGTAAACACAAATATTAACACAACAGGAGGAGTTTAAGTGGGAATTCATTTAGGAAGAGTGAAAACTCTTCGCATGTAGTTCATAGGCAGTCAGAAACACTTTAGGAAACTGTTGCGTTAGACTGTTGCAAAATCATAAAAAACATACGAAACTACTTAACCCTTGTGCGTCAATAAAACTAAAGTTACTCAGAGGTTCTTCGAGGACAAAAAACTGCCATAACATTTTATAAATTAATATTATTTTCCACTTTCACTGACACAGATTTTTTTAATCAACATCCGCACAGAGAAATGCCATAACTACCAAATATTCATTCATTTTCAGGATTTTCACCCTTTAAATGCCAGTTTGTTTACATAATGCAACTGTTGTTTTTTACACACACACACACACACACACACACACACACACACACACACACACAATTCCAGCTGCAACATTTACTCAACTGGCCTGCAGTGCTCTATAATACAGCCAACAGATAATAGGAAAAAATAATGTATTTGCTCCATAGGCTAAACACGAAATAAAATGGCACCATCTGGCTAAAAATATAATAAATTTTAATTTTGAAGCCAGGGCTCCGGAATAAAAACAAACTATTATCGAATTCATGATTCTTTATGGCACTTGGATCACATATTGCATTTTGAATGGGTTTTGAATGGGTTTCAATGGGGACATTGTTGTTTTGAAGGTCCTGAGTGTAACTTTTTGTGTACTCCGTGTATTATAGATGTATTTCAACTGAGGTTGAAATAACAAAATTCCCCCCAAAATACGCACCTTTGGCTAAATTTATGCCGTTGGCATTAACGCAGCCAAAATGATTGAAAAAAATAAAATAATTATAAAACAAAAATGTCCCGAAGGTCGCACAAGGGTTAATCGGTTTGGTTATACTTCAAATCAATAAGCATGGAGTAAATTAAATGACTGCTTTCAAACAAAGCTATGCACCGTTGTATGTGCAGTGCACATTTTTTTCTCCCCTTTTTCTCTTATGGGTACTTGACTCTTTTGGGAGTCCCTTGCTAAAATTCACAATGGTAACCAAAGTGTCTGGAAAAATACCAGTTAGCCCTAATACCATTTTATTGTTAACATCAGAATGAATTAATATGTTATCTCTTTCAAACATTGCAAGATGCTTTCAGAGTCTTTCATTTGGTTTAATTACATTTTTGATTATTGTGATGGCGATGCCAAGTTAGCACAGTTTAATTGTAGTAGCAATAACTGCAGTTACGATGGCATTTTGGTGGATGCCAAATAAGAATATTTTCTTTTAGTTGGGTAGTTTAGTTTCAAATAGGTTTGGTCCATGTTAATGTGTACCTTCTCTCTAACAAAAACACTTAAATCTTTATATATTTGTCTAATGCTTAAGGTATAATTCACTTTATAAAGCAGTTCACTTGGTTTTGAGATCTATCCCAAATCTGTCCCTCATATATGATATGCAGGGGTTTATTAACATCTCATTCAGCATGGTTTATTAACATCTAGCTACAGTACATAACAGCAAATTAACTATTCTGATTCTCTTAACTACCTATTCTGTCCTGGCATAGAATGCCAATGATAGATGTTGTCATAGATGTTGGGAAAGGGTACCGGGGTTGATTAATTTATTTAGTGATGGTACGTAATCATTCTTTGACCTCATAAATAGGGCTGTAACTAATGATTATTAGAATGGTTATTCGGCGATTATTGCTATGATTAATCATTAGCACTTAATCGACTATTCAGCTTGTGAGTAAAAGACTTAAAAGGTTGTATTAAATGTGCTTGCTAACAAAAAAGAGGACATAATCATCTTTTTAAAGTACCTCTAAATGACATTCACTGAATTAAAGGGAAAAATACTTTTTGTTTAAATCAGTAAAAAATAATCCTGCAAAAAATCCTATAGTTATCTAGTGTTCTTGTCTTGTTTTCCATTAAAAATTGTCAACAAATTCAAGCCAAATCAAAAACAAATCAAAAACATATTTGTTGCAGTGTATAATGAGGCGAAGACTACCCACTCTCACCTTTTTGTTCACTTCAGTTAATCTTAACACACAAAAAACAAATTCTCTCTTATTAATAAAGCTGTGTATTGCCATTTTTCTTCACGATAAATAATGCACAGTAACATATATATTATTATTCAATAAGTTGTGAGCTATCACGTTATAATCTTGCTGCAGCAAGTGTGTGCTCTCGAGGGATGAGCGTCCCAGTGACAGAGTGTGCATCAGCCAGGTGCAGTTTCAATCTCTGCCCCTTTGATCGGGACATTTGCGCAACTCATACAAGAGGCACTGACCACACAGAAATGCCAGTTTTGGAGTTTGTAGTTATTTACATGATCTGCTTCCTATTTGAACTTTAATAAAGCTATAATGCATTAATATAACTACATTTAAGATGTCACTGTCCTTTTCTGCATATTGCGGCCCCCTCCGGCATATCGCGGCAGAGTTTTGCGGCCCTCTTCAGCAAGTCGCGGTCCGTTCGGCATAACGCAGTGGCCCGTTTCAGCTTATTGTGTCATATTTCTTTAGGTGCATGTGTGCTTCATACACCTTAAATAATTTTTATATATTTAAATTCAAAAATATAATCAGGAGTCTGGTTAGCTCAGTGAGTAAAGATGTTGACTACCACCCCTGGAGTCGTGAGTTTGAATCCAGGGAGAGCTGAGCGACTTCAGTCAGGTCTCCTAAACAACCAAATGCCCGGTTGCTAGGGAGGGTAGAGTCACATGGGATAACCTCCTCGTGGTCGCTATAATGTGGTTCGCTCTTGGTGGGGCACGTGGTGAGTTGTGCATGGACGTCGCAGAGAATAGCGTGAATCCTCCACACGCGTTACATCTCTGTGTAACTCGCTCAATAAGCCATGTGATACGTGAATTGATGGTCTCAGAGGAGGAGGCAAATGTGATTCGTCCTCCGGCACCTGGATTGAGGCGAGTCGCTATGCTACCACAAGGACCTAGTGCGCATTGGGAATTGGGAATTCCAAATTGGGGAGAAAAAAAACTATAATATACAGTATATATATATATAAAAAAATCAAAAAGGGAAATATGACTTGCTTTTAAGGCTTTAAAAATGTATGAATGACATAAATATCTAAATATTTCTAATTATTTAAAATAAGTTTTTGGTCAACTTTACATTTACACTGTAGTTTTTTGTAACTTATATATATTTAAAAACATTTGCCATTACATGATCGTTTACAAAGAAGCCATTCACTATCAAAGTTTATATTTGTTTGCTACGCGGGCATATGGTGCGAGCCTCTGCTGACGGTGCACACATCAGAGTGCTTAGAAACGCTTCATGCAATCTTCCTGACAGGAGCAGCTCTGGATGATGTTCGTGGAACGGCTCAGTGACGCTCTGATTTCAATTAATGTAAATGACACACAAACATGCCATTCGCTTAAAATTCCATTTCAATTGCAAGTGACCAGAACTTTGAAGCTCCAAAAAGCACAAAAAATGCAGCATAAAAGTAATCCCTAACCCCTAAGTGGTTAAATCCATTTCTTCAGAAGCGATATAAATAAGTGTAGGTGAGAAACTGATAATTATTTAAGTCCTTTTTTATTATAAATCTCCACTTTCACTTCCACATTCTTCTTTTGTTTTCTGGCGATCCACATTCTTTGTGCATATCACCACCTACTGGTCAAGGCTGGAAATGGGTAGAGATTTATAGTAAAAAAGGGCTTAAATATTTTAAATAGATCTACTTCTCACCCACACCTAGCACTTCTGAAGACATGGATTAAACCATTGGGGTCATATGGATTACTTTTATGCTGCCTTTATGTGTTCTTTGGACCTTCAAAGTTCTGGCCACAATTCAATTGTGTTAAATCTTAATTTGTGTTCTGCAAAAGAAAGCAAGTCATTCACATCTGGGATGGCATGAGGGTGAGTTAATGATGAGAGAATTTATATTTTTGGGTGAACTATTACTTTATATGTGTTATAAACACCAATACAGGCCTGCAATTGATGTCTGAACTAAATCAGATATGTTGATCGGTTTAAAGAAGCAGATCAATATCAGAATAGACTTTATAGTCTTTCTAGTAGTATTGCTTGTCTTCCTTAATTCCTTCATTCATGCCAGATTACTAGCATGAATTGACTTTAAATAACTAGTCTTTAAACAGATCTCCTCACTATAAATCACTGATGAACAGAGACTAACTGAAATGCTGTTGTTATTAAACTTTGTACTTGTAGGCTTTTTTGTCCACATTTTTGGTAAGCAATTTAGAGTGGAATTATCACTGTGTAAAAAGCTTGATCTCCTTATGCACTTATGATTTTTACTAATGCTTCCGGAAATGCCACACATGTGCTTAACAATCAACATTTGCTGATATCATGATCTGTGACTGCCAAATGAGCTGATTAAATCCCCTTCAAATAGTAATGAATGGGAAAATTAGACAACAGTTTTTCAATAACTAAATAAAAAAATAAAATAAAAATGTTTGTGCCTTATAGAAATCTGACTATACTATTCCATACTATACTATACTATTACTATACTACTCACAATACTATTTTGTATATATACTCTTATTCAGGATATGAAATTATACTGTTGATTTTCAGGGTGCCAACAGGATTTAATCTGAGGGTACGCACAGAATTCTGCCTAATAAACCTTATTTGTAGGGGGTCCAGAGGCATGTTCCCCTGTGAGATTTTTTTGTGTGCAAAAAAACCACAAAAGTGTTAAATTCTGGTGACTTACAGATAAGTATTTGTTTTATTTTCTTGAATATGAGTAGCATTCATGTAACTATTGTTCATGATAGTAACTTCTAGTAACTGTTCAGCAATTGAAAAACAATGCGAGCCGACGCAAAAACACATTCAGTTTGAACAGCCCTCAAGTTTCTCAAAGTTACCTCTCATAAAGACAGCCTTGTGTTTCAGTTTATTGATACATTTCCACAGTATCCAGCGCTGTTTGTTCTCTGTATGTGTAAATATCCTGATACTGTTTTACTGTGTGAGAAACTGCTTCAAATGATTCAGTGAGAGAGAGCGGTCCGAACTAATTGTACTGAATCACAAGTCAGTTCAGACCATATTACAAGCCCGTTTGGCCAATTCGCTGAAAAGAACAGACTCAAAAGAGTTATTCATTGGCAAATTGGGCATTGCTAGTTCTTTTAAAAAGCCAACAGAAATGCGGGACACATTTCATGATTTATTAAATATTCTGAGAGTAAATGTTTCTCAGGGTACTCATGGTATGCGCAGTGCGTACGGCCTTACAGCTGCAGGTGCCCCTGTTGATTTGTAAAAGTACTAAATGTGTGAAAATGAGAGTGGTCCAAAGAAAACCTTAAACTCCATAAAAAGACCCTTCCTGTTCGAGTGTTTCTAGATTCACTTCTGGTGAGAATGCAGCCCAGCTGTTTTCTGACTCTAGGTTTTCCCATTCAGATGTGAGTTACTAAGGGAGGTTTCATCTGAGTCATGTTGGGTTAATGACCATGGAGAAGCCGGAATCTGGTCTCTGAAAGAGGAAGTCCCTCTACTCCTGCTCAGTCTCTAAGAACCTCCTGGATATATATGAGAAACTATGTGGTGCCTCTTGACTCACACTGCTTTGCAACAGCGTGTATGACATTCTTCATTAGTTATGCTGACTGGAACCTAACTGATTTCTGTCAAAGTTTGGTTGAAGATACTGCTCATCATATTGAGCTGGGAATAATGCATTAACTTCAGTGGACTGCTACACATTTGCAACACACAGGCTGCACAGTGCCGACACAATGACTTCACTACAAAAACAGACTGCTTGATCTCAAATAGAGTCATGACATGAGCCAGGCATGTGACTCAGACCAGAATGGATTAGTTTACGTCATTGTGATGCAATCCAAGCTGCAGGACTGTTTAGCATTAAGCATAGCATTTGAGGTATACACTTATTACCAGCATGACATGGAATCTGTGCCCGCAGGCAGAAAGCTCTCCAAGTTTGGCAGAATTCACACTAAGTTCTAGACAAAGTTCTACACATTGTGTTTACTGTTGTGCGTACAATTATTACATATTTTGGCTAATTTGCTAATGCTTTCAGCTACCAATAAAGCCAGGTTCTTTGTGTGGTAACATCTAAATAAGCTGGTTTGATTTGAGTCAAATGTATTATTTAGCATGTCTCAAACAACCTGATTAGATTAGGTTACACCAACAAAACTATTTTAAGGAGTAAATTTAGGTTAGAATTGCTCCTTAAGATAACAATTGCATGTTACCACATTTTAAATCCATTCCACTAAATTCTGCATATTTTGTCCACAAATTAGTGTAACAAATATAAAATATACAGCATATAAATAACAATAAAATCTGATAATCATAGGATCATAAATATTGCCTCTTTAGCTCAGATTATGCAAAAACAACGTTTTCAGGCTGATAGAGCGAATGCATTCTAGCATATTGTTGTTGTATTAAAAAAAAAGGCTATTGGCTCTTTGAATTGAAATGTTGGACTTTTATATTGAGTATTACAATTGTTTTTATATTTTTACATCCACTATGTCTATGTGAAATTTTAAAATTGTTTTATTTGTTAACTTTCAGACCATTTTTTTCTGATTTTAATATCAAACTTAGCTATTTGTGTCGATTAAAAGCTTCAATGACATAAAAAATGTATGTTGTCAGTCTTCAGCAATTCACTGATATGAAAATCTCCATTCACATGAGCAACTTGTCAGTAACTGCTCTTCAATAGATTAAAATGTAAAGTGTGAAAGTGAAAATATTGCAGGCCTCACTGACCTCTCCTCAGACTGTCTCTGAGAGAGTGTAGCATGGACACGATCACATGTTAGCTAATATTAGCTCTTATCGCTGGCTCTCTCATTTCTAGGAGAACATACTCCCTGCAGCACAGTTTCCTTGCAACTGCACCATGGGCAGACCTTGACGGGGTTGTATGAGAGTGAATTGGCTTCATACAAGGCCCCTTGTATAATAAGAGAGAGCAGAAACAATTATCACCAGTTAAAATGCAAATGTGAACGATTTTCTTGGTGCTTTATACTCCAGAACTTTCACATTTGCAATTAAAAAAGTAACTTAATTTTGTCAGTTTATGACTTGAGTGTTTAGATGAGAGATTAATCTTTGATTTAATAAAACATTTTTGGAAGGCTGTTAACATTTCTATAAGAAAACATGTAAAACTTGGATTTGGGTGGGCTTAATTTGGTCCCTTCCCCTAACTTATATAGAACACAGATTCGATCACGTTGTAGATCGTGGGATATTTTAGACCATAATTATTGATTTTGAAAGTAAGTCAAATAATATGCTGTGAGAATACTGTTAATAACAAACAGTTACTCTACCCTTATGATGGTAATATTTAGGTGAATTTACCTGTATGCTGTCCCGATTGTAGCGAACACAAGTTGAGACAGTCACAATGTCGGGAAAAAACTGCTTTATTCGCAAAGCAACAGTACAAAACAAGGGAAAATCCAGTGAAGAGTAGTCAAGGGGAGCGTGAGGTCGAGAGCCGGGGAATCAAAGTATCGTAAGGGGCAAATCCGGGAGAGAGTGGTAAACGAGAGCGGGAGGTCGAAGCCGGGAAAACAGTTAACAATTAGGACGAAGAACTAGACGGGATCAAAGACAGGGGAACAAGGGGAGCTGGCAAGCTAAGGGGTAAACAAGAGGAGGTCAGAACTAGATGAGACTAGCGGGGGGCAAAGATACGGGAAACTAAACACAATAACCAACACCCGTGAAACGGATGTGCTGTGGTATTTATAGTGGAAGGTGCAGGTGTAAACAATGAAAGGTGATGAGACGAGTGCAGGTGAAACTAATGTGCAGGAGGATTGGAAGCGCGTGAGAAACTCGAGGAAGGAGATAACCTACGAGCATGTGAGCGAGTAGGAGCAAAGTGGGCGTGAGGGCTCGAGCGAGCAAAAAGAACATGAAAAGCTCGAGGGGGCGGAGCGAGGGAGTGAGGGTGTGTGCGACGAAGCGAGGATGGGGCAGAGGAGTGGGGTTCGTGACACCGATGAGAACTGACATAATAGTCAGTGTAGATCAGGGATGGGCAACTTTGAAGGGGCGATGGCCAACATTTTTTCTCCTTTCTACCAAGGGGCCGGATTACAAATCTGCACTCTTACAATGTTCAGCCCTTTCCTCAATTTCCTCATTATTGTGGGTAATCTCTGCACAACTAATGCAATGTTCTATTAAAGATTTTGTTACCTATATTAACATTTTTATTTAATAATATTTATAAAAAGTAATATCATTCTTTTTTAACTTGTGTTTTTACTAATACATGCCGTTCAAATATATAAATTCATGTTCAATTGAAAAGCAATATACTTCAGACTTACATTTTCAATAAAATTGATTCATTTGCATTGTCTACATTTGCAACAGACAAACACACAAATGAACCGACAACATGTTCAACCCCACCTCATAAAACAGCTTATAGGTATTAGTGAAAATCTAAATATTATCATCAATAACAAAACTGGAAACAAGAACATAACATTTCAGTGCATTAATACAAAACATTTCAGCAGCACAACATATACGCACGGACCGAACCTGTACGTCAGGGAACATTCTCTCTATTCCCAAGTCTTTTCAACAATCAGTCAGGCATCTCAATCTCGCATTTCTTCAAAGTTTCTCCCTCTTATAACAACTTTTCAGCTTTTCACAAGCACAAGCAAAACAGCATTAGATGTATTTGGTGATTCCCGCACTGTCACAGATTTCTTAAAAACTTTTGATGACTTTTAACCTTGTATTTTATTTACCCTTTACATCTGTGAGGCGAGCACCTCTGGTGTATGTATCTCTCATACTGTATGCCTCTTTGTTCACTTGATACAATGGTGTATTTGCAAATCAAATTGAAATCTTTAATGACAGACAGGCAGTGGTGGCTCAGCGGTTAAGGCTCTGGGTTACTGACTAGAAGGTTGTGGGTTCTAGCCCCAACACTGCCAAGACACCACTGTTGGGCCCTTGAACAAGGCCCTTGACCCTATCTGCTCCAGGGGTGCCGTATCATGGCTGACCCTGCACTCCAACCCCAGCTTATCTGGGATATGTGAAAAAAAATATTTCACTGTATATATGCAAAAATGTATGTATAATGTGTGACAATAGATAAATTATTTGTGTACACTATGTTGCTGACAAGTTGAGGTAAAATTTCATGGTGGCGGAGGACGAATCTCAGTTGCTTCCACGTCTGAGACCGTTAATCTGCACATTTTATCACGTGGCTTGTTGAGCGCATTACCATGGAGACATGGCGTATGTGGAGGCTACACGCCATTCTCCGCAGCATCCACGCACAACTCACCACGCGCCCCACCAAGAGCGAACCACATTATAGTGACCATGAGGAGGTTACCTCATGTGACTCTACCCTCCTGGACCTGGCTGGAGTCACTCAGCACGCCCTGGTTTCGAACACGCGACTCCAGGTGTGGTAGTCAGCATCTTTACTTGCTGGGCTACCCAGGCACCTGTACTTTAATTTGAACCCACAATTAGAAATGGCAAGCAATTGTATTGCACGCAAGTAATTTTGTTAATGCTCGAATTAACCCCACCCCTGGTTTAGAGCATACCTTCATCTTAGGTGGAGGAGAACATTACACCACATTTCCAGAAGGTTGTCAATTCCAAGCACAAGGTGTCTAAATGCAGCTCTTGTTATTTGGACTCTACTATGCATCTGAGTGTTATCAGTGCTGATGTTACATCGCTAACCAAATAACTAATTCAGAGGGAGAATAAATGTATCACTATTTGTGTCTTGAAAAGCAGTTAATTTTCTCAAGTCATTCTTTTAATATAGAGCACAACAGAGTATTTTGCTTTGAATTAAACAAACCAGTACATTACCAGTGTGGGAGACAGTGTGTTTGAAAGTACTACTGAAGCAGGTACAGTGTACTCCAGGCGATTGTTCCTGCAGACTCACCTGTTAAATTCTCACACTGCTGGTTTGCTAGTGAGTATACTGATAAACACAGTACTGTTTATATATTTCCCAAGCCTTATGTGACTTAAAAGCTTTTTAAATGTAGATTCTCTTTCCTTTTTCAAGTTTAAGACGACCTCCAATTTCACATTACCATTCACATTCCCAGGATTGGCAATGAGGTTTTGACATGTACATGTAATTGTTTGCTTCTTTTATAAAGATCTATTGACAGGAAATTATTGGGAAGAGAAAGAGAGGAATGTGATAGTGATGTTGTTGGTCAGTAAAGACCTTTCATTAAGCATAATGCTTTAAATAATAATAATAATGTAATGAAAGGCTTGAAAGGCTTTTTGAGCAAGTACTATCACTAAATGGTGACGGAATGTGTAAAACGTATTAAACAAAATCTTGACTGGTGCATACAAGAAATGGAATGGATTGACAAACCAGCTGCCTTTTTTTTCTTGTTTTAATTGAAGGTGCCAGAACACAGTTTCAGATCACTCCGGCCTAATTTAACCTATGACCCTAACAAAATAGTATGAGTTTTTTTTTTTTCAAAGAAATAAAATTGTGGATACAGTGATGCTGTGTAGTTGAATAATCTCTATACTTAGTGACCCTGTTTCACGTGCTCAACTAAATTGTAGTCTTTCCTCTTCTTTCGCCTATTTGAATAGCTGTGAACATTACATTTTACTATACAGTTGTAATATATTTCTGTCACAATTTCTTCAATTTCAGGGTTCTAGCTTATATTTTGAAACAAGCTTTTATTATGACTTGTATTTTTTCTATTGTCTGATCAGCCTGGTAATAGAGTTGCCTTGTCTAATAGCCTTCAACAAATGCAATACTTCAACACTGTTAAATTGTAATGATTAATGTATCTATTAAACCTTTTTTTTTCAGAAAGCACTGCAATAATTTTCTTTTTAATGTAAAGTGCATGAGATGTAGTTTAACAACATTAACATTACTTGCTGCTAACCATTTCATAACTTTTAATTTGACATGGAGGAAAAGAAAAGAAACAAAAATGACAAGAGCTGGATGTTCTTGTTGAGGAAATAACTGCAAGGAAAAAGTTCTCCTTGGGAAGCTTGATAATAATATCACATCAGAAAGTAAGAGGCGGGTAAATGGGAAAAGGTGGCAGAGAGTATGTCTCCACTGTGCCCAACTCTGATAGGGATGTGGATGGGGGTGAATAAGAAAATCTCAGCTTTCTAATGTTATAATTATTATGTTTTCTATGAACTCTAAAGATCGCAGAGAGAGCACTATATGCAGCGCATCCATTTATTACTTGCATTTGGTGATAACATTTACATGGGTTACAAGCTGAAAATAAAAATATAATTAAACACAAAACAGTCAAACATTTTTGGTCTAAAATCTTATTTCTACATAAACAGCTCACTGCAACTTCAGACTCAACATGAAAAACCAGTAAATTAATTAAACATTTCACCTTTTAGGATTTAAGATAACTGTGAGGTTATCCTAACTTTAAGATGTTATTTACGATTTTTATGAATTGTTTTTATTTTTTATTTGAATACAAATTGAATACAAATTTTTATTTGAATTTTTCATGAATACAAAATGGTAGTTAAGAAGAAAATTCTCTTTTTTCATGAATCCAGCCCCTGGTGTTTGTGTATGTTGTAATTTTTAAATTGTTATGTTTTAAATTGTATTACTGTGAATCACTTTGTTCAACTATGTTGTATTAAATGCTGTCTAAATAAAGTTTAGTTGAGAGATTAAAGCGTAAATGCTGCAATTTAATTATATAAATATATAGTGTACATGTGCTGCATGGTTCACTGTAGATTTGTGCTCTGCTCTGTCATCTGATACAATGTGGAGTGAATGATTCTCAATGTCTCATTCAAAGTATGCATCTCTTCCACACTAAGATAGCAGCCTTTAGCAGTTTAATAAATCACACTAGGACATGTCACAATTTCTAATTTGATTAATTGTCAATTTCAGTGTAATGAGTAACAGAGCATGTGGTCTAAATTAGCATTTTAAAGCAGTCTTGTGTCAGTCATACTGCACGCTGGTATCGGATTGAGTAGCTTACATAATTGTGTACCAAAGTTGTTAATTTACATAAAAAATGTTCAGTACTTCTAAATTGCTGTCATTAAATTGTTATTTACAGTATAAATCAGCATTAAATCAGCCATCAGTCACCATCAAAATAACATTATCGGCATTTCTTTTTATGTTAAATTCTCCATGCTTATAGGATGTGTGTTTTTTTGCTTTTGAATTCGTTAATTCATTTTATTCGTTATTGTTCCTCACATATATTTGTGTTTGTTTGTGGATTACACAGCTCTCTTTTGGCGAAGCCTGAAACACGCTCTGTGTTCATATGGAGCACATATATAGTACAGCTGTAATGTGATCTACTTGTCATTGATATCACATGCTAGTGGGAGAGGGTGTTTTTTTTGTACCTGTCAATGTTTAAAAACCACACAGAAAGTTGGTGTCAAAGACAGAGATCTAATGTCTTGTCATTTCTTTGTCGACCCTACATATTGTGCTGAACGCCAATTGTAAGGACCATTTTTGTAAGTGCTGGCAAAGAGAAAAAAAACATTACAGTTAAAAATGAGCACAGGAGAGTTTAAAGAACTTATATCAGGGCTCAACTCTAAGGATTTTTTGTACTGTCCCGTTTATTACATAGTCTCATTCGGGACTTCATCTCTAAAGACGAAATAATGAGAAAAAATGTGTTTGTTTTTTCAGTTTTAACATGAGTACATGCATGTTAAACAGACTATGCTGCATGGAGAGAAATGATGATGAGGATTGTTGATTTATTGTGTTCCAATGTGTGGATTACTAATTTTCACCAACATGTAAAAACATAAAATGTGGGGATTTTGCACACTGTGAAAACTGAATATGCGGGGATACTTAAAATGTAGCACAAGACGTTAAATCCCACTACAAAATTCATTAAATGGGTTTTTTTCCTGCTATTTTCTACACATTGATAATAGCTGCTGCTATGACACTTGGTAAAGAGAAAGAACAGTGCTAGGAGAGTGTGCTCTGTGCCTTGACGCGTCCAGTATTATGCATTTGCAGGTCTTTGCAAGATAAATATATTCACGCTCACTCCTCGGTTAGAAGACTTTGTTCGCCCTGTGTAATTTTTGTGCTCTCTCGCTTGTTGTTTGCTTGCACAAATGTTATAAATGCAGCACTGGCCCGATCGGGCAAGTGACAGTTATATCAACTGGCCCGAATCTTTCTCAGACTGGCCTCGGGCCATCTGGCAGTCCTTATTGTCGAACCCTGTATATTGCAGGTGTGTCAAAGCCCTTAAAGGGCTGGTTGAAAATGTGGCACCTGCACTTGATTTTGTAGCACCCATGCAATTACCAGTAATATTGTATCTTGTTCATTGAAATCTTCTGATCATTGATTTTGAGGTTGGGGTGCAGATATAAATGCTCATGCTAACAGTAACTTCTTTGAACAAATTAGGTTAACACCTATTTTATAAAGGGCTAAATTGAAAAATTCTAACAGAGCAACTAAGTTGGGTTTGCTTTAAATATTCCTTTCACCAGGCTCCTAATACTTATTTGAGTCATCTTTTGGAATTTCTAAAGGCAAACAAAACCAGTTAAATTTTCTACAATCAGAAAGCATTACAAGAGAACAGATTTTACACAGAAGGAAAACTGATACATCGGTCCATAATAATAATGAAAATGTATCATTGTTCTTCCATAGTTATAGCAATATTATTTGTAACACAATGGTGACCACATGTAAAACCATGCATGACTCCTCACTACCATGGTTAGTAACTGTGGTTCCATTAATAATCCATGGTAAATTTTAGGAAGGTTTGTGATGTGTGGATTAAAAAACCTTCTAATACAGTATATGGCACAGTGTTTTCTCTGATTTTCTTTGCCAGTGCTGTTAAGAATGTGTTAAGAAAATGATCGTAAACTGGTTTATCACAGAGACATTTGGAGTTTTGCAACAGATAATGTTATGCTTCAAACGGGATATGCGATCTGTGCCGCACTTCTCATGAGCACGTCCCCTTCCCTCAGCGCCTTTCAAGGGCACAAAATTGCAGTTTGGAAAATGGCCTATAATGGTCTGAGCTGGTGTGTGTTCGAGACCAGTCCACGAATAAACGCATCTGCTTTGCACTTGTGCAACTCTATCAATGCGTTTGTGCTGATAATTGATCCAGGTAATGGCTAGCACTGTTGATAATGATCTGTGCAGCACAATAAACACACCTGCTCTGCATTCACTTGTGCTGCTATATCCATTGGCCCGTGCTGAAAACTGATGCAGCCATTTCATTCTGCTTTTGGAGCGAGCAAAATGTGCTCCAAAATATAAGGTTAGGATGACGAAGGAAGGCTACTTAATATTCAAGAGGAAAGCGCTAGCTGATTGGTCAGTGACACATTCTGCTGAACTACCATCCTACGTTTCTGAAATAAGATTGCAACATGAAATTAGGTGTCGGGTCAGAGTTTGACACCTGTGTTATAGGGCCATAGCAGAGTTACCCCAACATTACAGCATAGTGCAGCCATATCACCCTGCAGCTCTTGCCCACTGAAGCTAAGCAGGGTTGAGCCTGGTCAGTGCCTGGATGGGAGACCTCCTGGGGAAAACTATGTTTGCTGTTGTGTTAGTGAGGCCAGCAGGGGGTGTTCAACCTGTGATGTGTATGGGTCCTAATGCCCCAGTATAGTGACGGTGACACTATACTGTAAAAAGGCACTGTCTTTCAGATGAGACATTAAACCAAAATCATGTGTCTCTGTGGTCTTTAAAAAATATCAGGGCCACTTACTCTTAAAAGAGTAGGGGTGTAATCCTGGTGTCCTGGCCAAATCCCCCCTCACTCAGTGCCTCCTAATAATCCCCATCCATTAATTGGCTTTATCTCCTCTGCACTATGTGGTGAGATCATTGCTGCACTGTGGCCATCATTGCATCATCCAGGTGGATGCAGATGAACTCCAAAATGAAAATTATAGCAGATATTCACATTTAAGTTGTTCCTTCTTTTCTAAGAAAACGGACCAAAACATTTTGTGACTCAGTACGCAGACAAGTTTCTTGTCCAATCAAATGCTCTCTAGAATGAAAATGTCCCTCATCCTTTTACTACCTGCAACCAACTAGTAAGTAGCTAATCAAAATCCAACAGCCTATTGGTTATTTAAAAGAAGGGGACAAAAAATTTTTTTTTCAATTGGGAAAACATCAACACAAATTCATGGGGTCTTTCAGGGACAGTACCTAGATCAGACATGAGTCAGGGACTGACACTGTGGGTTTTGCTTAATTTGAATCTAGAAAAAAGATCTCGGCCCAAACACTTCACCATGATCCTCTAATCGGTTGCCTAAAAGAAATCCATTGATGCAAGCTAGCACATTAGGCAGATGGTGTAAGTGAAAACATCTTGGGTTACACTCTCTGTCCCAGTTGTAGCTCATCCAGAGCTCTGCTGACTTATCCAGTTCTTTAATAAAGGACACTGACAGGCCAATTCATCCCAGTGTCTCAGGAGGTTGCGCCTCTTTATCAGAAATGGAGCACACAACGTACCTCATTTACTTAGCAGTCTATTGTAGGTTACACACGCCGGGCTCATCTAATAATATGCTGCTCATGTTTTTCATCTTTCTTTTAAATTGAGTCACTCTTTTTAGATTTGCATTGCTACTGACAACACAGCTTTTCACTGGTTAGAGTAGCAGTTTGCAGAAGTGGTAAGTTTTGGTTAAATGCGTTTTGAGTATGCGTGTGTGTTAAAAGGAGAGTAGAGGAGTGTATAGAGTCTTCAGAGGAGGGGGAAGGTGTGTAGGCTGTGCGTCTGTTCATCTGATGTTTGTTGAAGTCTCTTGCTCGCATATTCTTTCGTTAACTTTTGTGGCTTTTATGTGGCTTGCTTTCTTCTGAGGTATCCTGTTTACTTGTGCTAACTGTTGAATGAAAATCTATGTGCTAAATTCTTCACACTATGCTACACAAAAAGACAACATTTCCATTACGCAAAAAACATATAATTGGAGGTCTTTGTTTACTTGAACAGATATACTAAAATACTCTTAGTTTATCTTGAAATCATTCAGGTTATCCATTGGTGTTCAAAAGTTTGGAATAATGTATGGATTTTGCTGTTTCGGATGGGAATTGGTACATTTATTCACCAAAGTGGCATTCAACTGATTACACTATATAGTCAGGACGTTAATAACGTAAAAAATTGCTATTATAACTGTGTTTGATAAAATGACAACTGATTTTCTAGTACCAAATTAGCAATTTAGCATGATTACTCAAGGATAAGGAGTTTTAGTGATGACTGCTGGAAATGGGGCATGTCTAGATTTGATCAAAAATTACTTTTTTAAATAGTGACGGTGCTGTTTTTTTTACATCAGTAATGTCCTGACTATGCTCTGTGATCAGTTGAATGCTACTTTGGTGAATTAAAGTACCAATTCCCATCCAAAACAGCAAAATCCGTACATTATTCCAAACTTTTGGCCACCAGTGTATATTTTTGTTGTTTGAAAAAATATGCTGCTTTAACATCATCTTTTTGATGTTTGATTTCATTACAGTCAAAAGTGTAAAAGGAGTTGTTATTGAGTCAGAATTTATATCAACAGCGAACATGAGATGTTTTTTACTTTTAAGGCCCAAGATTTAAATATCTATTGCAATAGGGTTGTTGGCACATAACATTCCCATGAACATTTTAATCCCCCATTTTTGTATTCAACCTTTACATTTTATTTATTTGAAAAAAAAAAAATAAGACATTCTGTTTGATATTTAGTTTCAGACAAAATTTTGCCTTATTATTTATTTGTCCTTCTCCAACTAAAATAGTTCCAAAAGAAGCCAAGGTCCTCTCATCTTTTTAAAGAGCAGATATTTTCAGCTATTCTCCATTTTAATTACCTTTTAGCTTATTTGCAGGTCCCTTACTGTAGGTCATGTGGTGTGACAAATATAGTTTTTACAAAGTATGTACAAATATTACTTCTAACTCCTCAGTTAATAACTGCATGTAGCTATAATACGAAAACAATAATCATTATAATAAAAATAGAAAAATATCGTTTAAAATATTTTTATATGAATTAAAGAATGCCATACTGCACGACACCGGTGTCATGGCTTGAAAGTCTATGTCAACAGCTCAGTATCTGGTCTCTCTTCTTACAAAGTGGATGAAAAGTTGTTTGGTAGCTAAAGCTGGGTCGTTAACAATACAAGTATTTATTGTGGTAGCAAGTGTGGAACAGTCACACGCAGGAGAGATGTTATGAAAGTGCTGATCTGATATCACACTCCCAGACAATTGCTCTCTCTCTCTCTCTCTCTCTCTCTCTCTCTCTCTCTCTCTCTCTATTTAATTATTTATGTCATTGTGTTGTGGAGCAATGTTTAAGCCTTTTGGCAGTGCCTGCTCTGTTGATTTTCCACACAGGCACGTGCCACAGGGTCAGTGGATTTATAGTGGGCTTTGATGAATTACAGTTCAGCTGCTCTGTCAGTCACTGAGCTCATGGCCCCCTCCCCCAGAAGCATGGCCAGTGAATTAGCCCCTCTGCCTTGCATTCCTTATGTGCCCTCAGTATGCATGCATACCCCACACCACACTCTGCCCAAGCCCTATAGCACAATCTGCGTTTTCTCTCTGCACCAGTCTAGCACCATCTACCCTTTCCCCTATCCCCAGTCAGCTGTAGCATCATCCACATTGTACTCCACCCTTCACCCACCCATCTCAAC
Source organism: Xyrauchen texanus (assembly GCF_025860055.1). Classification (NCBI taxonomy): domain Eukaryota; kingdom Metazoa; phylum Chordata; class Actinopteri; order Cypriniformes; family Catostomidae; genus Xyrauchen; species Xyrauchen texanus. Next base: position 25,153,415 of record NC_068276.1, read on the forward strand.
ATTATCCACCATCTCCACCAGCATTTGCCCAGCACCATCTACCCTCTCCCTAGCCCAAAACCATTCAATCTTCAGCCCAGCACTTTCCACCCTCTCCACTAGCTGTACCCCAGCACCATCCACTCTCTCCACCAGCTATTGCCCAGCACCATCTATCCTCTTCCCAGCCCTAGTCCAACACCATCCACCCTCTAACACAGCACTATCCACCCTCTCCGCTAACTCTAACCTATAACCATACAACCTGTTCCCAACCTTAGCCCAGCATTATCCACCCTGTTCTCCAACCCTAGGCCAGCATCATCCACCTTTTCCCTCAGCCAAAGCCCAGCACCTTCCACCCTCTCCACTTGCCAAGCACATCCACATTCTCCCCCAGCACAAAGCCCAGCACTATCCACCCTCTACTCCAGTCCTAGGCCATCACTATCCACCCTCCAGCCCAGCACAATTCACCCTCTCCACCGGCTCTAGCCCAGCGGCATACAACCCCTTCCTTGCCCATCTCCATCCAACCTCTTCTCCAACCTTAGGCCAGCACCATTCTCCTTCTCCCTCAACCCTAGCACCACACCTTTATACTCTCTCCCCCAACCCTAGCCCAGCACTATCCCCCTCTCCATCAGCCCTAGGCCAGCACTCTCCACCCTCTCCCCCAGATCTAGCCCAGCAAAATCCTCTCCCCCTCAGCTGGGTAGCCTAGCATCAACCACCTTTCCCCCCACCTTTAGGCCATCACCATCATTTAAAAAAAGACATTTTGAAAACATTTAAATCTCCAGACCTTAAATCTGTAGACCTTTAATTGGCAAAATATGCAAGGTGCCAGTTAATAATTCATTGATTATCTTATCATAAATATTGAGACATTTTGCTGACCCATTATTATGTACTCTATTATTTAAATCTAGGGGTTATGACTCTTTCTGCTTAAAATTAACTGCAGATTGTGAATATTAACTGAATAACCAGAATGTAAACTGATAAAAAAATATATATTTTATTGAATGTTAGTAAATTGATGTAACCAATTAGTGCATCCTCTAGTGGTCTGGTTTTTTTTTTCTTCTTTTTTTTCTTTGGAGCAACATCAGTATTAGTATAAACAGTAATTGTCGTGCTTAGAAAATCTTCTTGGTGGCTAGTTCTGTCATAAGAGACAGAGATAACATCAAGAACTTTAATCATGAAGTATTCTTCATGGTTTGTAAGTGTTTCTGTTTGATGAGATCTGACAAACTACTACAGTCATCTAATGCCCTGGTTTCCTGAAATTCATTTGCATTGCTATTTTAGTTGGCAGGGAATGAGGATTTCAAGAAACCATGGTTCGAATAATACCATTTTGTCCATTCACCTTGAGGCTTGTGTAAAGCAATAAAATGAGTTTCACTCAATATTGTTCGTAATAAAAAATGGTATCAACTTTCCTTAAAGAACTGCAAAATCCTTCACAATATTCAACAAATTGAATTGATTTTGGCTTGATAGTTTATTTGCTCTAGGTTCTTAGTTTATCTGCATTCTGTATTCAGTTAATTTGTGCTAGTTAGCACTTTTTTTTCCGTACAGATAATGTTCTAAATTTCATGCCTGCCATTTATTAATCACAACAGTCTCAAATGTGAATATAAAATACTTGACTACTGCTGAAGCTTTGGGTCCAATTCACAGGGAGTTGGGGCTGCTCAGTTGTCACAAAGAGAGACATGTTCAGTTAAGATGGCTAAGCTGGGTGCCTGGGTAGCTCAGTGTTAAAGGCGCTGGCCACCACCCCTGGAGTTCACTAGTTTGAATCCCAGGGCATGCTGAGTGACTCCAGCCGGGTCTCCTAAGCAACAAAATTGGCCTGGTAGGCCTGCTGATGGGGGGGTAGAGTCACATGGGGTAACCTCCTCGTAATCACTATAATGTGGTTTGCTCTCGGTGGGGCGCGTGGTGAGTTATGAGTGGATGCCTCCTCATGTGCTATATCTCCAGGGTAATGCTCTCAACCAGCCATGTGATAAGATGCACAGGTTGACGATCTTAGACGCGGAGGCAGCTGAGATTCATCCTCTGCCACCCGGATTGAGGGGAGTCAATATGCCACCACGAGGACGTAGAGCACATTGTGAATTGGGCATTCCAATTTGGGAGAAAAAGGCCCCCGAGCTGAACCCACTTGTGGTGCAGCTGTTGCAAGGCTGTTGGACAGAAAGCAGGGGGCCTAGAGCTTCTCAACAGGTGATGGACGTGTGTCTCACAGGCTGCTTCATGACCCAGAGTAGAAGAGAGCATGTGGCCCACAAGAGCCACTTGGCCTCAGAGCACAAATGTCAAGTGGGTCTGATAAATGTTTGAAATACCCAACCAAAAAAATTTATTTTCCTTAAGCAAGGCCTGACCCCTGATTGCACTCATATGCTGCATTCAAGTTGTGTCGAATATACTGTTATTATGAGATGACAATATTGGAGATTCTACTCAGAGCAGTTCACGTCCTCTGAATTATTGTTTCTATGGCAATGCTCATGGCACAGATTCATGTGTTGCTTCGATGTTTATGACAGCTACATTTTAAATCAGTTCTTTTAATTAATTAGTATTAGTATAAATTACTTATTTTTACATACCGTTGCAATGGTCAAGTCAGAGTTTTTAAGGTATAATGAGGCTGCAAGTTTGACAAAGACGTGAGCGGCAACATAAGCCGAAAACTTGTAAATATTGTAATTTGGACATGTGAATGCACCAATAGTTCTGGTTTTGGTAAACTCTAATCTGCAGCAATACTTTTGGGATTAGGAGCCAATTCCTCTATCAGAATAAAGTGGTATTTGTTGAAAACGAGGAGTGCTTTGATTTAGCGTTATCCATATCAGCTTCGCTTGGTGTAAAATGGTGTCTGGATATGAATTGTACTGCCATCTCCTCGTGTTCTCCAACAGAAGGGCTTGTGAAGACAGCCGGTGCGTAGTGCCATTAGCTCATATTTATTACGAGCAGTCTGGTGCTTTAATAGCATTTCTGTTTTCTGTGTGTCGGGAGATTGCTGGCCTAAAACGGTAATGGTGCTGTATTTCTGTCAGACTGCCAAGCAAAGATCTCACTCTGTTAGTTTTTCTGGAACAATGCACATGCTTGTCTTAAACTTCTAAAATATTACAATATCACGTAGCTAGAAAGCATTGTGAGGTTTTTCAGAAAATTCCTCTTTTGTCTTTAAAATACAGCCATGCCAGTGGAATTCTAATCATGTGGGTGGTTAACATTGAGCTGAAGAGCACCAGCTATATAAAATGTTTTTTTGATTAGACAGAGGTCGAAAGCGTGATGGCTCTTGGCTCTCTTGTTCTGCTGATAGTCGTTTTTGACATGGCTGACTTGTTCAACAGTCCAAGCATTGAATGACTTCTGTATGCTAATGCATGACCTCATCTAACTGTGTCATGTACTTCCTGGAATTTTTAAGTGGTCCTGTAATAGGTGGAGCAATTGATAGGCAAGCAACACTATTGCTCCTACTTAGTTTTAGGGATTTTAACAAACTTAAGTATTAAAGGGGTCATGACATACTCATAATTTTTCTGATGTCCACTGATAATCTTGGTTAAGTTTTTTTTATTTTGCAACCAAAACAGGCATAATGTAGTAATATATGATAATTTAGCACCCTGTCTCTGGCCCTCTCTCTGAAACTCTCGGTTTTGAAATTTGAAATGTAGTTTTATAATGTTGTGGAGCTGGTTAATTCTCTTCAAAATGAGTTTTCAAGAGAATTAACCAGCTCCACAACATTATAAAAATAAATGTAAAGGTTTACACATAACACACACCCAACCAGGGGTGGACTGGGAAGAGAAATCTGCCCTGGATTTTACATAGAAACTGTCCCAAAAGTTGTTGAATATAAAATAATTTTGTTAAACAAGTACAATTTGTTTAAGGAACAAGTTTCTTGGTATAAATAGCACTTACAGTCATCCGACTCCTAGTTGTACACTCCCATATTATCACAAGATAGAAAAGTGTCTGTGTATGCGCACTTCAGAATTTCGCCAGAAATCGGATAATTCAGACATAATACTCAGTTGACATATTGCTTTTGGCATACAATACAAAAGGGAAGTATGCAAATTCTGACATTGGTCAGATTGATTTTCCATTGCCTGATTTGCATAATTCCTTTAGTGAATCGGGCACTAAACCAGCACAGACAGTGTGTGAAAATAACCATCGCTTTTTAATTTCTGTATGTAAAATATTTTTTTTATGATTTATTAAGGTGAGGTGAAAACCACATTAAGACTCTTTTAAGAATGGCTAGCTCACTTGACGTTTCACTTGTCCGGATTTTTTATTTATTTTTTGTAGTTGTCCTAGACAAGCAGACAACCGTTAATGTTGAATCCTGACATGGTCATTAATAGATGTATGACCTCATGCATAGGATAGTTTTACTCCATTAGTCGAGCCACATGTTAGCCTACTTGTGATGAGTGTGGTTGAATAGTTAATTTTAACCATGATGTATTGATTTTTTATTTTTTTCAATTGGCCAAACAACACAACAGATAGATACTCCACTATATCTTGTCGTACCCCCCAAAAATTAAATAAAAAGAATACTGTGGTCTCAGTAATGGTTGGTGTCAGAATCTGACACCAACCATTACAGAAAGTGTTTTCCCCTCACAACAACATCAGCGGAGTGCACAGTGGCAGCTTAGCAACATTAGAAAAATAAGGTTGATAAAAAATATGCTGTGTGCAAGACATATCGAACCATTAAAGACTTTGGCAACACAACAAATATGAGGAATCACATCTCCCTTTTTCACCCAGAGCTAAAGTTAGCTGCAACCCTGCAAAATGCAGCTAATCTGCCAACAATACAACAAGCGATGGTATAATTTTTACTTTAGAACTCTGAAAGGACAAAGAAGATCACACAGTCCATTGCCACATTTTTTGCAAAGGATCTCCGCCCTTACTCGGTCCATACCCTGGAGCCAAGATCCAGAATCCCTTCTTGGAATTTTTCACAGACACCACTATACCTGTTCTGTACAGTGACACAAAATCCAAAGTGATGGAGTCAATGTGTAACGCCAGCCAAGTAGCCATCACCTGCAATTCCTGGTCATCCATTGCCACAGATTCATATGTAATGGTCACTGCTCATTATTAATAAAAGAATTGGAGGACAAGATGCATTGTGATGTATCGAGAATCGTTTTATAATCGAATCGTAACCCACTGAATCATAATCGGATCGTGAGTCAAGTGAAGATTCACACCTCTACCATTCAGGGCTGCAGACTGTGACTAAATAGTTGCATTTTGAGACCGACTTTCCTGCCAGTGCCAATAAGTTTTGTTAAAGGTCACACTGGTGTGACTTCAGTGTTGGCCAACTCTCCCTCTCTCTTTCACTATCTGTTTATGCACTGCCGTTTTCTGTAAAGGAGTATCAACTGGCAAGCGCATCACCCGGATCAATGGGCAGATAAGCGCAAGCGCAGATCAGATGGGTTAACTCATTGACCGATCTCAAGCTTTCAATTGCAGCGAGCAGCTCTGATCATTGACAGTACGTGTCCACTGGCATCTTTCCAACTGTAAATGTGCATAGAGTATATAAGATTATATTTTTGCTTGTGTACTGAAAGCTATGATAGAATACATACACATGCCCCGAAGTGGCTGCTCTCTCGGGCATGGTGAGCATCATTGAGAGCATTTCTTCTGCATAACACAGTGAGAGCAATGCAAGTGTCGTGGAAATCATTTGAATTCTCTGGTGCAAGCCTCTATGAAAACCCTAAATGAGTAATCTAGATTAAAATCACATTAAATGGCCCCGATATTTTGAACAACATTTAAAAGATGAACAGGATTTACTGTGACGTGCACCGATATAAATCGGCAGACTTTGTTTTCACACATCTTAAATTACCATGAATTTAATATTCCAACTGTATTAACTATAGTATTTTAGAAACAAATATAATAAATATTATCATATAACTACTTTAGTTCTATTAAATGTATAATATGCTACATAGGAGTGAGGGAATAACATACATTTGTATTGCAACTATGGCAGTTTATATTTTATATTTATAGTTCTTAATTGTGTTTTGGGTACTGGTTTTCATTACAAATGTTATATATTTTTTAAATCTAAATTAAGTGTTAACATTTGACCTTTTATAGATGTTATAGATAACAGAGAAAATGAACACAGTAATCTCACATGTGTCTCCTCTAGAGTTTAGAAGAGATCTCAACAATTTGGCAAGAAATCCTTGTCTAAAATCAAAAGTCATAGATTTCATTTTGAAATATTCAATTTTAAAGACAATGTAGGGGAAGGCATTATTTTTCTATTCTTTGGGTGCATATTTCACTAAATGAAAATGACAATGATAATTCACCATATTAGAGCTGTTGGAAAACATTGTTTCAGCGATGCATTGCGATTCATACTCAAACGATTCTGAATCGATTCTCAAAAGAATCAGAATCTATTCTGATTCAGTTTAAATCACAGCAGAGCAGTGGTGCGTGCCAAAGACCGATGTGGAAACAAAGACACGTGTTAAGTGCATACACTAAAGTCAAGTGCACAAACACGACTGTTTGCAGACCAGTTGTATCAAACACATGACCATTTGTGCCCGAATTAAACTACGATCCCGAAATACTTTCACAAACCAAAAGGAGAGTTTATTCGTGATAAGAAGTAAACAAACAACATGAAAGATGAGCTCGCACCCATAATGCACTGATTTACACACAACGGGGGAAAACACAGAAGAAAATAATGACGAGGCAGCGGTTCGGTTGATGTTGATGTTTTCATTCAATAATTTTTTTTTGTGCTTTTAAGATATTTTTTATAAGTTTCTAAAGAAAGAAACTGAAAAACTGAGATACTCGTTTAAACAGTAGAAGCATTTATTTAATCTTGTGGATGCTCCATGTTTTGTTCACAGCTCAAACTGAATGTAAAAGGCCAGTTTATATAATGTGACTCAATCTGATTTATAAAACAGTTGTTAAATAAAAAGCTGAAAAGGAAAAAAATAGAGAGTAAAAAAATTTCTTTTTTTAGAAAAACTGCAAAAAAAATATTGAAGGACAAGATGCATCGTGATGCATCGAGAATTGTTTTATAATAGAATCGTTACCCTTTGAATCATAATCAAATCATGAGGCCAGTGAACATTCACACATCTACACCATATGCTAAGCAATTTCTCATTGTTCAGTGGAGTGATGACCCACTTGTTTTCTTTTTGTTCCAGTTTGGCTTTGGTGTGATTTTTTTATTTTATTTTTTATTTTTTTTATTTTACCTTTATTTTACCAGGAAGTCTCATTGAGATGAAAATCTCTTTTACAAGAGAGACCTGGCCAAGGTAGCAGCCATACATAAACACAACATAGTAAAAAAAAAAAAAAAAATGTTATACATACATACATACATATATACATACATACCTACAATCATGTAAAACAAAAAATAAGAAATCATTCAAACACAATGGCCTCTCAAGAAAAACAAGCACATGTCTCCTTTACCACAATCTTTATGATGCTCTTAAATTTATCAATTGATATACACGTTTCTAGTTTAAGATCTTTTTGCAAATTATTCCATGCCCAGGGTGCATAGTATGAAAATGCAGTTTTTCCCAGATCTGTCAAAACCCTGGGAACATTAAAAAGTAACCACTTGGAGGAACGTAGCTGATAACTAGCAGAACTGAGACAGAGGAGAGAACAGAGGTAAGCTGGAAGTTTACCTAGCATGGCTTTATATATAAAAATATACCAGTGTTGTTTTCTACGGGTAGTCAGTGCTGTCCAACCCACCATATCATAAAGAATGCAATGGTGAGTGAGGGACTTTGCATTTGTAATAAAGCGTAGAGATGCATGATATACGATTTAGAGCAAAGCCAACTGTGCAGGTGACAAGGAAGTTTCTTTCATAATCGAAAACCAGTTCCTTAAATTGCGGTAAAAATATAGGGTACTACGTACAGCAGTCAGCTGTTGATTAAAGCCAGTTGCGTAAAATGAGTGTGTTGGTTGGGGAGGTCTCTGGTCGTGTGCCTTTATAGAGCCCCCTGGTGAGTTCAAACAGAGAGTTTAGACCACAACGATCTTTTGCAGAGCTATTGAAGCCCTAATGCCACTGAAATTATTGGGAGGGTTTGGTCAGCTCTCTCAGTCTCTCTTTTCTGTTCTTTTAATCTCTGTGGGAATCTGCCCCTTGTTGTGCATTGCCATTAAGTGGCTTTTTTGAGCAAGCATTGAAGAAGTTCAGGTGTATAAATGTTCCCGTTCCCCTTTTTGTTAACGAAGCCTATTCATTTCTCCTCACTCATACTACACACTCATCTATATGAAGAGATCCGATAGCTTGGACGTCACATGGTCCGTTTATGTGGCTTTGTGTGATGTAAATGTCTTTTTAAAAGTATGTACTGTTTATTATAGCAGAACATCTGCAGATACCTTCATCCAAATGCAGATAGTGGTTTTGACCTGCTGCTCTGACAAGTTTCCTGGGCTCTCAGACGATATGCTTGCCTTGGACCACTGCTGGGAATGATCAATGATCTGGCTAGAATCCTCAATTACATGCTAAAATAAAGAGAGTCATGTGTCTTTCTGTTGGTGCTGTAGCATTCTGCCTCCAGCTGTGGTTCATGTGATGAGAAAATCCATGGCAATGCATTTTGTTGTCTGAAGCACATCAACAGAATGTTTGCCGTGTCCCTCAGGTTACGGATAAGGACCAGCCCAATACATTAGTTACAGGGGATGGGGGCAGTTAGATACTGTAAATGGGGAAGATCTGTACGAGCACTTAACTTACGCCTTATTATACACTACATCATTACTCAAAACTTTTGCACGAAACATTGCAATCCCCTGCACCTATTCAAGAATTGCTCCCTAAATGCTCACTGTTCTCGTTTATATTGTTATTCTGGCTGTTGCATGAGCTCATGGGGAAGGTAGGCGTTTCCACAGGAAATGGAGGCTCTTTTGTGTGTTGAGGTTGTGCAAGTCAATCTGTGCTGAACAAGAGGGAAATTGAGGCACATGTGGAGGAAGCATTCATGGGTTGTGTCCGAAACCTAAGGCAACTGCCTTGCTGCCTCACTGCCCAGTCATGCAATGACTTAATAGGCAGCATGCTAGTATGAAGGTTCCTCCTGAGAAAATTGGTTTCAGACAGGCTTGCGAACCCGCTTAAAAAAAAAATTACGAGAATAGCTGGTCATCAGCATGTGTTTGAATTCTGGTCAACAACATGAGATGCTGGTGTGCTGGTATTTCAACAAGGCTTTTTGACTGGATTAACCAGAAAGTCTTCTTTGTTAACCAGCATTACCATAAAACCATACTGGTCACCAGCTAAGTTTTGCTGGTGAACAACATGACTGTGGTACCACAGCTAGACCAGCACCAAACCAACACTAACCAGCATAGACCAGCATGGAAACTGTGGTTAATCTGGTCTTCTTAGCCATGAAGGCACAATCAAATCGTCCAATTATCCAAAAAAAAAAAATTTAGTCTAGCTAATATTTAGAGAGAAGATCTTCTTACGTCAACTACATTTCAACTACCATTTTTATTTGTCCAAAAACCGCACACCGGATAACCGGATGGTGGAAATCCAAGAGAGCACTGCAAAAAATAATTTTCTTAATTAGTATTTTTGTCTTGTTTTCCAGTATAATTATCTAAATACTCTTAAAACAAGATATACATGGCCGATGCTGATATTTTGAGAGCAGGGAGACCAATATGTCAATGTAATGCCGATAAATGTGATATCACGCAATTTTATTAATCATTATTTTCACTCACAATTTCACTCAAACTCAACTTTGTAAAAATTGTATATATTTGTATTTATTATTTAGATATATGGCAGCTTTTCTTCGTTTGTTTAGTCATATAGGGCTGGGCGAAGGAGTGAACCTGCAGCAATTTGCTTTCACGTTGCACGGGAACCGCTCTGAGACAATGACACGGCTGGGATAGCCTTCTTTTAAGTGTCACAAACTGACAAAACATTTGTGAGCCAGAGGGACACAGTTTTGATCCAGACCTATATTATACACGTTTTACAGGAAGAAATATGAGCGCTCGACAGGAATACGCCCTTCAAAGGAAGAAATTGCTGTATTTGTGAACGTTTTGTCAGGTTAGTGAATTAAATTTGTAAAGAAATTCCGTTGTTTTCTTTAAACAAAATGTCAGCATTTTTGCAGACGATATGGTTTGCTTGTCCAGTGTTCATGGGTACACTACAAGCATAGACTGGAAGCCTAGTTTAGAGGATCGCTAAAGAGGATCATTCAAATCTGTTAGCTGTGTGATGACCAAGCCCCTGGTCTTTCTGTATTTTGCCATCTTGTCTTTCATCATGTTTATCTTAAAGACAGGGGGTTTTCTTGTAGAAAATAGTCAATATTTAAGTTGGAACCATGAACGGCAGTCAGCTGCACAGTGATGATTGATACATTTCTCTTTCTTTCTCTCAGCACTGTCTTGGAGCCAATAAAAGTTAAAACCAATTGGCATTGGAATTTTAACTTTCCCAGAAGTAGAACCTTCTCATGGGATCAGTTTCCTAGATGTACTGTTTGTAAACTAGATGGAAATTCTGCATGTATGTGTTATTTTGTAGTCTCAAGTTGCACAGTATGCACAGTGAATCACTATAACCACATTCTCACCTTATCTCTGTGCTCAGTATTATCACTCTGTCTTTGGTAACGTCATATTTCATATTCTGTCTGAAGACAAATACCCCTTGCACACCTGAATAGTTAAAGGTTTGTAGGAAATAAACAAATGAGAAAATAAGTCCCACACACTGATGGCCTTGCGAAAATTAGTTCAGTTCATAAACCAGAAATGTTACGGTCAAACAACCTTTTTCAGGCGTACATATGCCTGCATGTTTGAAGTATCTCTAAGATTGTTTCCCCAAAATGTCTCTACTTAGTAAATAGATGGAATTTTGCAAGCTCTGCCAGCACCTAAGACATACTTTCTCCTTTGCCTACGTACGTATGTCATATTTTCTACTCCCTACATTTCTAGGGGCATGGGATCATACATGTGGATGGGTAAATGTTAAAAAGTGTGTGCTTCTGTTTAAGGCCTGGCATGGTGCCCTTGCAGCGGATATGTTTTGGCTGTGTAACAACTGTCTTGCTTTAATTAAAGAAGCAACACTTGGATCAGGGCCTCCGTTGAATCTGACTCCAGGCCATACACCTGTCATCTAAAAACACACCCCCTTACTTCACCTACTCATGCATGCACACACACACACACACACACACACACACACACACACACACACACACACACACACACACACAGAGATAAGTGTCTGATGGATTAGGTGAGCAAGAAAGCAAGCATACAACTGCTGACATTTTTTTCCCCCCAAAGGGGAATACAGAATCTTGTTTTGACAATATGTTAGGAATAGTGATGTAATAGAATAGTGGTGTTTTTTTTTCATATTGAATTTCCTATCCCAGCTTATCGTAAGGGCTTGCAATAATCAAGTTGTTTTAATATCTTTAAAAGTATGGCTGGGAATTGCCACAGACCTCCCGATTTGATATTACAATGATATTTACTTGCCGAATCGATATGTAAATTTGTGATTTTTCTTTTTTTAAGTATTGCGATTTGATGTTTTGATATATATAGCTGTTAACTCCTTTTTCTCAGAAAGAAAGGCCTAATAAAGAACAGTTGTGTCTGAAATGACATTTCACTCTGTAATACAGAATTTACAGGTAAAAGGATATGTGGACGGTAAGCTACACTATGTAAGATTGTTTTGTTAGAAATTAACACAATTTCGTTAATGAGCAAGTACACCAGTTTCACCTTTATTCAACATGTTGACTACAAGAACTGATTGTTCGCTTACCATTTAATCTAATCAGACCTTGAAATGTGGCATAGGAGATTATCAGTGTTATTTGCTTCACCTGTGAGTGGTCATAATGTTTTGGCTCATCATTATGTGCGGTGATAGGTGTGGTAGTATTTTGAAGCTGAAAGCTTGTAGCCACAATAAATGAGAGACATTGACCATGGATCATTCAAAAAGGCAACCCTCTGGGGAATCACCCATTTTCAAAATAAAAAATCCTCTAACCGAGAAGGGTCTGCAATCAAAAAGGGAAAGCGACAGAGCCTGTAATAAAACACGAATCAACATCGGCTTGGCTTTTCAGAGGTGGCAACAACTCCAAGATCTTAAAGTACTGAAAACCGACTTAGTGATGGAGTTTTTCTTGCTCGACAGGTAAGATATTTTATTGGACCAGTAGTTAGCCAGGTGGGTCTTTTAGCCCGGGAGTTCGTTAGATAACGTTAGCCACTCTAATGGGGAATTTTATTATGGATTGTGGTGCTGCAGTGCTTTAAATTTCATTTTAGAGGAAGGACAGTGAATATAATTTAACTTTCTTCTGGTAACAATGCCAATCTCAAAACCAGTTACTACCTTGTACTATTTGTCTGCTAGCTAAGTTTTGTTTGTATAATAGTAGTGATAATAGTAGTAATAATAATAATAATAATAATTTGACACTGTTTGACTTTATCTGCAATGACTAGCAATTGTTATGTCTAATGTCATCATAAATTTAGTAACATTATTTATTTTAAAGCAATTGTTTTGAATGAGTCAAAACAACAGCAGAAGAAATGCTACTTTCCTATTCATAAGATATATTTTTAGGCTAGCCGTATTTTCCTTCCTTTCGTTATTTGTTTATTTATTGAGGGGAGGAAGTGAGTTATGTGGTTGTTAGTGGAATTCTCTCTGATAAGATGATCACTTGTAACCATGTTTACACCGGTACTCCCCAAATCATCAGATGATCAGATTCATCTGCGCAGAAGAGCAGAGCCGAAGCCTAGCTCACGTAATTATCAAAACAATGTTCCTCGCCGTTTTAGAGGGCCAAATGTTACACAGTATAGCTTTAACAGGGTAACTAATGGATATTCATCTATTAAATAGGCTAAATAACTATAACCTCTTATCCCACAAAACTATTAGTTAGTAAGAAACACAGAAAGCTCCAATACAGACATTTTGGACACTGAATGACACGCTTCAATGCTCTTTTGCACATCCTGGACACAAATGACGGGCTTCAAGTGACTTGAGCTCATGAGTCATAGCACAGGACAATTCAAGCTGCGCATTCAGAACTGCACAGCTGTGAGATTATACATTTTGTGGGGTCACAACCTGTAGCTTTTTTACTGTTAAACAATTTATTAATGCAGTGTCAGATAGAATTTGCAGAATAATTCCTTACAAATACACTCCACAGCATCTCACAAATAAACCTGTGTATTATGCATATTAACATGAACATTATCCAAAGCAGGGGATTTGACGTCAAACAGTTAACAAGCGGTGCTTTTGATGGCTGCAAAAGTGGTGCATTAAAGGACTGAACGTAAAGAATTTAAGAGAAGAAACTTCTCAGAGAGAAAATCTGTTTGTGTTTTGACCTTGCACAAATATAGCTTCCTAGATATATCTATCAATCATTCTTTTAGCATTAAGCTAATTAAGATAAGCTGCCATTTTTTTTATAAAACAAAAATATATAATTTTTTTATCTGGTAGGTGATTTTAAAATCTTTTGTCTCCAGAATCAAAATATTTTCCCAATCCTAAAAGTAATTCTGATGGCGACTCAGATAGCCGAGAATGGAGACCAGATGCCGTATTTAAAACTTGTTTATTGGCTGCAGTGGATCTGTGTTAATGGATTATCTCATGAAATCGTTCCTCTCGGTCTGAAGTTCAGCATGGACTGAGAACCGGTACAATAAACCAACACAGAAAGTAAATGTCTACGGAAAGTTCTTCTGGACAGCCTTTTTAAAAATAGAGGTCCCACATTGAATGAAGTAATTATAAAATTAATTTGAACATGAATAACAGTGTAAAAATAAAATGAAATATTTTACAACATAGACAGTTTTATGATATACCACAAGATGGTGAAATTAACTTTATATTTCAATGCATTTAAAAAAATGGTAAATGGCACTGGTAAATGTCTAATCCTGCTGGGCATTACTTCCTGCCGCACCTCCACCTGTGCCTTCAGTTGTCCAGCTACGGGGTCATCAGCCAGTAGCCACCTATCATGGATGTTTCACTCCATTAATCCCTGAACATCTGCTAGTGGTGGGGCAGCAGTCAGGGATGTCTCCCTGCCACTCCCCGCAGCTGGTCACCAGATCCTGTAGATTGCCTCTCATTCTTGCATTCTCATCAAGACATTCCTCCTTTCTCGTCAAGACATACCATACCACATACCATACAGACTGTGTCAGCTGCCCCTCCAATGCCTAGCTTGGCCTGGTTTTGCTCCACTACTCAATCACTCTCCAGAAACCCCCGGATAAGGGCTTAGTGGGTCACTTATATTTATAAATGCTAATAAATACATATGTATTTCATATATTTATTGCAGTGCGATACAGATATTTTTGTAGGCCCAGTCGGGCTAGTGGTTCAGCTTTTTACTTGCCCTGCCAAAATTTTCACTGGCCTGAACGCAAAAATGAAAAATTGCTGTTTTTACCAATATGGCTTTATAAATATATATATATATATATATATATATATATATTATATATTACTTTTTAAGACCTTTTAAAATATATTTATCCCCTGAAATTGTATCACATTTACAATTTGAAAGATGCCTGTAATTTGCAGCTTTATGTAATCCCATATAAGCCCTTTACAGAGATGAATTAATCACATTAACCTTTTACCATTTACATGTGTTTTTCAGCGAAGAGTTCAGTGGTGCTGGTGATGGGGTTTCTATGTCCCGATACCATTTTATTTTTAGATGAGTACTGACTCTTCATTTTTGGCATACCGAGTCCGGTACCGTTTTATTTTTATTTTTTCTTTTTTCTTTCTGAACTCCATATCAACAGTTTATTTCAATTTTATCATAAACATGGTGTTTAATCTTTAAATCAAATGAAAATAGAACAGTTAAATTTCAAAATTATGCTGTATTATTTTTTATCAAATGAAGTGCTTATATACAGAACCTGACAGCACAATCCAAAATACAACATTGGAGTTATATTTTGTCAAATAAAGTGCTGCATAACAGACCATCACAGATGTTAGATGCTGCTTAAGTATAATACAAATACTATAGATTTATTATTGGTAGTAGTAGTAGTTTCCCACTCTGGAAAAGCCGGTCACTACGTGACTCTTAAGTGATTATTAAACCACAAAAGGCTGCTATTTAATTATATAAGCATGTAATTTGTATGTACCTCATGCTACAACGTGAATTTGCACTCTGTTTACTGTCATCTGCTACAAACAGAGTGTGCGATGCTCATGACTGTGTTTTCTCTGTATGAGCCAAGGAGGAGCCTTAAACGGTATGAGCAGCCGGTGTCAACACAACACTTTCACAACCGCTCACATTTGAATTACATGCAAACTATACATTTTCTTAGTAAATCCCAGCTTTTGCAGTTAAATAATCTTACAAGGACATATCACGATTTTAATTCTTGGGCTGAATGTTTGACATTGATGCGTCAGATGGTATTGGATTTTGGTATCAGAACATTTTTACGAGTACCAGTACATGAGCGCGGTATCGGACATCACTAGTTTTTGGTCACCAATTTAGTCAAGCTATCAACTTTTGGTTAGTGTTTTCACAACCAGGATCAAAGATTTAGTTACTGAGTTAAAGATTTAATTATTGGCTGAATGTAATTATAAACATGAATCCCTGACAGAGGAGATGTAATATACATTAGGTATTGTAAAACAGTTAAAGGATGGGCAAGGAGGAGGCGAGAACCGGCTTGTCAATATAAATAATAATTTAATGAAAACTCAAAAACACATAAACAAACACACATGACGGACATGCCCATAATTCTCTCTCTCTCGAACAATCGTCACCGGCCGCCTTTATCCCTCGCGCGCCTCATCAGGCCGATTGGGGACCGGGCGCGCGATATTCCGACCCGGCCCCGCCCCCCTCCGCTCCACAGGTATATATTAGGCCTAATATATTATTTAAGAATGTGGATATAACATAAAATTAAACAACCCAAACATGACCAAAACTGACTGACACACAATGCACAGGATTTTACCTGGTTCAGAAATGAGACATGTAACAGGTGTGTTATGAGGATGAAATAAAGTAGGATGATATAAAGTAGTTTTAAATTTTTTTCTTCGTCCTGAAGAGCTCTGATTTTAATAATAGCCATATTGATTTTGCTTCTTTTCTTTCTTCTTTTCTACCATTAGCCTATCAAATTAATGATTACATTTTTAAACATTACCGTGTTGTTAAATGTAATATATTTTGGATACTGAGCTGCTCAGATTTCTAGCCACATGTTTAATCAGGGTTTAACCAAGTTTATTGCGTTTCATCAGTGCATGATACATTACAGTTAAAAAATGTGACTATGTGCATCATGGAGCTTTATATATATATATATATATATATATATATATATATATATATATATATATATATATATATATATATATTATACAGTGCATCCAGAAAGTATTCACAGCGCTTCACTTTTTCCACATTTTGTTATGTTACAGCCTTATTCCATAATGGATTATATTCATTATTTTCCTCAAATTTCTACAAACAATACCCCATAATGACAACGTGAAAGAAGTTGCAAATTTAATAATAAAAAAAAAACGAAAATAAATCACATGTACATAAGTTGCGCAAATCGACCCCCACTACCCAGCATTCTACTGGCAAATTTTCAGATTCTATGCTACAAGACTGTTTTGATTACGCAGACTTGGAAATGTTCTGGTCTGCCTCTGATGACGACATCAAGGTCTACGCTGATACCGTAACGTGTTTCATCAGGAAGTGCATAGATGACGTAGTGCTGACCAAAACAGTACGGGGTCTATCCTAACCATAAACCATGGATTAATAGAGATTTTCTTGCGGCACTTAATGCGCGGACCTCCTTTTAATTCCGGGAACGCGGTGGAGCATAAACAAGCCAGCTATGCCCTCTGCAAAACAATCAGTGCAGCCAAACGCCAGTACAGGGACAAGATTGAAGGACAGTTCAACACCACCGACTCTAAAAGCATGTGGCAGGGGATTAATATCATCACAGACTTAAAAGAATAAAAAGGGAATAAAAACTCCACAGTGAACACTGCAACCTCTCTCCCAGATGAGCTTAATACTTTTTATGCTCATTTCAAGGGAAATCCCTCATGGAGAGAGCTCTCGCGGCAGAAGCTACAGAGGTTAGTTCACTCTCATTCTCTGTAGCGGAGAGCTCTCTCCATGAGGGCAGTATTATTTCCCTCGAAATTAGTGAATATTCGTAAAGCCGCAGGGTCCAGACGGCATCCCGGGCCACGTCATCAGAGCATGCGTGAACCAACTGGCAGGTGTCTCCTTGTCTATGGTCCCCACATGCTATAAAACATCCATAATTGTGCCTGTACCAAAGCAATCCAAAATCACTTGCTTAAATGGCGTCCTGTTGCTCTGACTCCCATCATCAGCAAATGCTTTGAGAGGCTAATCAGAGATTATATTGGCTCTGTGCTGCCCACCTCTCTGGACCCATTGCAGTTTGCCTACCGCAACAACTGCTCCACTGATGATGCCATTGCATCTACAATCCACACTGCTCTCTCCCACCTGGAAAAAAGGAACACATATGTGAGAATGCTGTTTGTTGACTACAGCTCAGCATTCAACACCATAGTGCCCTCCAAGCTCGATGAGAAACTCTTGTCTTTAACAGCTCGCTGTGCAGCTGGATCCTGGACTTCCTGTCAGGCAGACATCAGGTGGTTAGAATGGGAAGCAACATCTCCTCATCACTGACCCTCAACACTGGAGCCCCGCAGGGCTGTGTTCTCAGCCCACTACTGTATTCCCTATACACACATGACTGTGTGGCAACACATAGCTAAGTTTGCTGATGATACAACAGTGGTAGATCTGATCACTGACAATGATGAAACAGCCTACAGAGAGGAGGTGCACACTCTGACTGGTGTCAGGACACAACCTCTCCCTCAACGTCAGTATGACCAAGGAGCTTGTGGTGGACTTCAGGAGAAAGGACAGGAAACACAGCCCCATCACCATCAATGCAGCACCAGTAGAGAGAGTCAGAAGCTTCAAGTTCCTCGGTGTCCACATCACTGAGGAACTCACATGGTCCGTCCACACTGATGCCATTGTGAAGAAGGCTCACCAGCGCCTCTTCTTCCTGAGACGGCTGAGGAAGTTTGGAATGAACCACTACATCCTCATACGGTTCTACACCAGTACTGTAGAGAGCATCCTGACTGGCTGCATCACCGACTGGTATGGCAACAGCACCACCCTTACCCGCAAAGCCCTGCAAATGGTGGTGCGAACTGCCAGACACATCATCGGAGATGAGCCTCCCTCCCTCCAGGACATATACACTAGGTGGTGTGTGAAAAAAGCTTGGATGATCATCTGAGAATCCTGCCACTTGAGCCATGGGCTGCTCTCACTGCTACCATCAGGCAGGCGGAATCGCAGCATCAGGACTTCATGACCAGCTGACTTCATGACAGCTTCTCTCATAGATCTACAAACACAGAAGTCGCAAAAGGCCCAAATATTTCTATATGAAGTAACATAGGTAACCTAAATGTTATAAAAGGTTCTTTGATCACACAAATATTCTTTGATCTTTTTGCATCAGAATTAATTCCCCATTTTCCATAATATCTAATAGTACAGCTTTTTAAATACACATATGTGATATGTATGGATTCCAGCCAATTTATACATTCAGTGTTATGGTATGCATGTGATTCATATCTCAGATGTGTTAGACAAATCAATATATAGAGCTGTCTCTGGTTAGGAAGTGGGTGAATAGCTGAATAGGTTGGTGTACACCCACATATATTTTTTTATGTTTGCTTTTTATTGTCAAAGACAGAGCTGCTGATAAAATATCTCTTTTTGTTACTCAAAAGTCCACAAACACCCCACTCTGATCTACACATAGACTGTTGTTCTTTACATTGACCATGATTCAAACCAATCCACTCTGACCTGTTTTTTCTAGGGCAAACAAGTGTTTACTGTTTATATGTATGAATTCACTGGGTGGATGGAGGGCTTTGAAAGAAAAAGAAGTGACTGAAGTGGAAAGGAGTGTCCTCATGTGCAGAGGAAATGTGGGTGGAAAGGGAATATCTCTTTTGTGACATCATCAGCACCCAGAAGACTGTGCTTTGCTGGCAACGGGTGCAGTAGGTGGAGTTTCCATTTAGGCCAAAGTGGAGTGCGATGTTGGAGGTGCCCTGTTGACTTCCAGCCAACTGGAGTGGGCCTTTTCCTCTCCCAGAATGCTTTGCATCAGGTGGCTTGTATCACCTATTATGGCAACTGAGAGTTGAATGACACAGCTGGAAACTCTGGCTAGCACACTTTAATTGGTATACCTTGGCACAGAGAGCATTTAAACTGTATCCAGGGAGTTTGAAGCCCCACTGAAAATGCCAACAACTTAACTGATGACTGAAAGGAATAGTTTACCCAAAAATCACAATTCTGTCATCATTACTCTGCCTCATGTCACGCTCCAAAGTCACAGACTTTCTTCTGTGGAATACAAAAGGAAAACTTTTATTGAATATCCTGGTTTGTCTTTTCAATACGATGGCAGTTGGTAATGATTCACTTGAATGTAAAAAAAACAAAAAACAAAAGGCACTCAAAAGTATCATTAAGTAGCTGGTTCGTCATATTCCAAATCACGGTTTTGGTGAGGAATAACCTGAAATGTAAGTCATTTTTCATTGGAAAATATTGACATCCATTATACATTAATGAGAGTTATGAGAGAGGCTCTTTCACAGTTGCACATGTCTTCATGCAAGAACTTCATGCTTTGTGAACTTCTCTCATTGCTATAATGAACGGCCAACCCCTTAAAACAACTTGTATGGCGATCATGACACAGGTTAGGACCTAATTTTTTATGGGTTTATTCACTATATTGATGAACGCCACATCGCCTAAAATACAGAGTCAAATAAAATAAAATCACTTTATTGTCACACTACCATGTACACAAGTGCAACAGTAGGTGAAGTTCTTGTGTGCAGGTCTGAGCAACATAGCAGTCATGACAGTGACGAGACATATACCATTTACAATAAACAACATATTTACACAACACAATTTACATATCAAATGTACATATAATTACACAACACAATAATAACACCGTGTCCTAACTACACGCGACGCGATAAAATTCCAGCGACAGCAAGTGTGTCTGTCCACACTAGACGCGACGCGACTGTGAGACGCCACACGTCAATCAAAAATCACAGCCATTCAGAACAGCGTGTGGGCAGAGTCTCTCTGTGAAAGCGCACTGCTGGCCCGCACTCGCATTGGAAATGGTGTGCACAGCTCGGACTACTATCATTGTGACTCCCCACCCTGCCTGTATTTCAGTAGATTGTCTGGAATGACACCCCTGGATACAGGGACACAAATCGTCATGCCTATTCACTCTACTTTACATTGAAAATAAAGCGGAATTTGTTTTACACAGGTTGATGCGTCATTAGTAGCCTACTATAGCTAAATGCTACATTCATTCATTCATTCGCTGTAGATGAAAGTCTAAACTTAACTTACCATGTGTATTCAATGCTTCAGCTATACTTCTCCAGACGGAGTCCTTTTTCCTGATGTCTTTGTGGAATTTGTGGGATTTATCGTAGAGAATTGAATGCCTTTGAACTTCGACAATCAGTTCCTCGTCGTCCATGTTTGATGATTCAATATTCATGACACGCAGAACTTCCATCCAATGAGATCTCTGTGTGGGCGGATCTGTCAGCCGCGACGTCGCAGAAATAGGAACCGTTTCTAAATTAGAAACTTCGCGTGTCGCCATCGCGTCTGGTTAGGACAAAAACGCTGATTAACATGGAAAAGATACCTTTTATCGCGTGTCGCGGTGTCGCATCGCGTGTAGTTAGGACACGGTGTAATAATAATAATAATAATAATAATATACAATGTACAGTAAACAATACACACAATATAGAATACATATACAATAAAAAATAAAAATAAAGAGTATATAAAAATATATATACTGTAGTTGTATTGTGGAGGATATATTTGACAGTCCAGTTTGAGATATAAGATTAATAAAGTGCAGTGCTGATTATTGAGCATGAGAGATCAAGTGTTCAAAAGTCTGATTGCTTGGGGGATGAAGCTGTCATGTAGTCGGCTGGTGCGGGTCCTGATGCTGCGATACCACCTGCCTGATGGTAGCAGTGAGAGCAGCCCATGACTCGGGTGGCTGGAGTCTCTGATGATTTTTCACATACCGCCTGCTATATATGTCCTGGAGGGAGGGAAGCTCACCTCCGATGATGTGTCTGGCAGTTCGCACCACCCTTTGCAGGGCTTTGCGGTTGTGGGCGGTGCTATTGCGGCACCAGACAGTGATGCAGCCAGTCAGGATGCTCTCTACAGTACTGGTGTAGAACCATGTGAGGATGTGGTGATTCATTCCAAACTTCCTCAGCCGTCTCTGGAAGAAGAGCCGCTGGTGAGCCTTATTCACAACGGCCTCAGTGTGGATGGACCATGTGAGTTCCTCTGTAATGTGGACTCCGAGGAACTTGAAGCTGCTGACTCTCTCCACCGGTGCTCCATTAATGGTGATGGGGCTGTGTTCTCCGTCTTTCTTCCTGAAGTCCACCACAAGCTCCTTGGTTTTACTGATGTTGAGGGAGAGGTTGTGCTCCTGACACCAGCGTCTCAGAGTGTAAACCTCCTCTCTGTAGGCTGTTTCATCATTGTCAGTGATCAGACCTACCACCATCGTATCGTCAGCAAACTTAATGATGGCATTGGAGCTATGTGTTGCCACACAGTCATGTGTGTACAGGGAATACAGTAGTGGCCTGAGAACACAGCCCTGCGGGGCTCCAGTGTTGAGGGTCAGTGATGAGATGTTGCTGCCCATTCTAACCACCTGATGTCTGCCTGACAGGAAGTCCAGGATCCAGCTGCACAGCGAGCTGTTTAAGCCCAGAGCCCGGAGTTTCACATCCAGCTTGGAGGGCACTATGGTGTTGAATGCTGTGCTGTAGTCTACAAACAGCATTCTCACATATGTGTTCCTTTTTTCCTGGTGGGAGAGAGCAGTGTGGATTGTAGATGCAATGGCATTGATTGCTTGCTTGATATTTTTGATTGCTTTTGTACAGGCACAATGGTGGATGTTTTGAAGCATGTGGGGACTACAGACAGGGAGAGGGACAGGTTGAAAATGTCCGTAAAAACACCAGCCAGTTGGCTCGCGCACGGAAAGGAGAATAGCAGTGGTCCAAAACCTGGTCCCCTCGTGCGTTGAAGCTGATGTGTTGGTGGTATTTTGGTGCGATTGTTTTAAAATTGGCTTTGTTAAAGTCCCTAGTAACAATGAATGCGGCCTCAGGGTGCATGGTTTCCTGCTCACTTATGCTCCCATACAGTTCCTTGAGTGCCCGGTCTGTGTCAGCTTGTGGGGGGATGTACACAGCTGTGATAATGACCGCTTTGAATTCCCTTGGTAGCCAGAATGGTCGACGCAGAAGCTCCAGAGATATTCCAGATCAGGAGAGCAGAAAGACTTGTAAAAATGTACATTCCTCTACTCACACCATGATTTGTTGATCATAAAACATACACCACCACCTCTGCTTTTACCTGAGAGGTTTTTCACTCTGTCCGCTCGGTGCACGGAGAAACCCGCGGGTTCGATGGCCGAGTCTGGAATCTCCGCAGACATCCAGGATTTTGTAAGGCAGATAATGCAGCAATCCCTCGTCTCTCATTGGAAAAAGGTCCAGCTCAGCTCGCAAAGCTTATTGTCCAGTGACTGAACATATGCCAGTAGTATACTGGGTAGCGGGGTCGATTTGTGCGACGTCTTACTCTAATGAATACGCCGCCTCTTTTTCACATTTGCCTTCGGCGTTTCCGCGGCGGGGCAGCCCAGACAAAGGGCTCCGCTGGCGTGTTTGTAAACAGCTGGTTGGCATTGAGTAATTTGAAGTCCAGTTTTCGGTGTGTCATTGCAGAACCAATGTCCAAAAGTGTTTGTCTGTCGTATACAATAAGGCAGACAACATCCAAGACAAAAAAACTGTAAACAAAACAAACAATAAACTACAGTGTTGCAGCAGCCATACTTGGCGCCATCTTGAGTCTGGGGCACAATTACATTTGAGTGTCCAATATGTCACGCATAAAACACCTTCAACCAAAATTCTTGGATCTTAACACACCACCAAATAACATGGGTTGTGTCTCCATCTTTTGATTGGAATTGCCTGCAGGTGGGTGTGTCTTTAAGACCAAGCCTATACAATCTAGAGGGGGTCCAATACAATCGATGTAAAATCTTGAATCTTTCATAAGGCAAACCCTTACATCTCTAGATGCAGACTTGATGTTTTTTATAATCCTAGTGCACACTCCCTCCTCCAATACCATGTTTAAATCTTTCTCCCATCTCTTGACAGAAGTTAAAGCTCCATCCGCCAGACTCTGAATTAGCAGGGAGTAATATACTGATGCCTCGTGGCCTTTTCCAAAAGCAGTAATCATTATTCCCTGAGTATCTGCTGCTTTAGGGGGCTGTATGCGACTTTCAAAAATAGTACAGAGCAGGCGCAGCTGTAAATACCTTAAGAACTGAGATCTGGAAATCCCAAAATGTTTAACCAAATTTTCAAAGGATCTCAACACTCCACTCTCAAATAGGGTCACCGAGTATATTAACCTCCCTCACAATAAACTCTGACCAGTAGAAAGGGGACTTATTAATACATAATTTTGGATTCAGCCATATGCTCGTGGCAACATTTAAATAAATGTCTGAATTAAACAAACTGAACACTTTTGTTTATTCCGAGTGCAAATGCACTATACGGGTGTAACTTAACTTCGATTAGTTTGATAGGAAGTCTTTGCAATGGCGAAATATGAACAAAAACGTCCTGTTCAATACAAAACCAGGGAGGGGCTCTCTCAGGTGAAGTGGCCAATGTGCCAAATGTCTGAGACAGAATGCATAATAATAAAACCAAATCTTGGGTAGGCCTAGCCCACCTTTGTCAGTCGGCCTATGCAACTTACTGAATGTAATCTGGGAGGTTTACCATTCCAAATGAAGGACTTCACTATGCTATCAAATTGCTTGAAATAAGTGAGGGGGTCTCTACAGTGTGAGACTGTTGCAGGTAGTTCATTTTAATAACATTAACCTTCCCAATCATAGATAAATGTAATGAGGCCCACCTGCCCACATCACTCTAAAACCTTTTTATTAAAGGGTCAAAATTAACTTTAACTAAATCACACAAATTTGTGGGAATTAAATACCCAAATACTTAATGCCCTGTTTGGGCCACTGGAAGGTGCCCGTCTGAAAAGCTGTTACTGGGCAGTAAGATGTCAAAGCCAGAGCTTCAGATTTAGACCAGTTAACTCTGTATCCTGAGAACTTAAAAAAGGAATTAATAATTATGTGGAGGCAAGGAGTAGATCTAGTAGGGTCAGAGATGAATAATAAAATATCTGTGTAAAGCAAAAGCTTGTGCGCCACACCTCCCGCACCACCCCTGAAAAATCCTTTCTTATCGTGGCTGCTAATGGTTCTAGGGCAAGACAGAACAATAATGGGGAAAGAGGGCAACCCTGCTGGGTGCCCCTATCCAGAGTAAAATAATCTGAAATTAATACATTCGTTTGTACCGGTGTCTATAATGTACCTTAATCCAACCAATAAAAGTATTCCCAAACCAGTGCATTTCCAAAATCTTAAAAAGGTAATCCCATTCTACCATATCAAATGCCTTTTTGGCGCCAAGTGAGATGGCAGAGTGTCTGATCATTTGCCACTGACCACATGGTATTGATGAAATCCCTATTGTTATCAGAAGTGCTACAGCCCCGAATAAACCTCAAGTTATCTATATGTATAAGAGATATCATAACTTTACTTAATCGCTTAGCCAAAATATTTGACAATATTTGAATGTCTAGCTGGATCAGGGAAATTGGATGGTAACTCTTACACTCGCTTGGATCTTTGTCTTTTTTAAGAAACGGACTGATCCGTGCTTGTGTCATGGTTGGGGGAAGCTTTCCATTCTTTAATGATTCTGTATAAACTTCTAACATGAGTGGAGCCAGGTCTGTAGCATAAGATCTAAAAAATCAGTGGTAAAGCCATCTGGCCCCAGAGCCTTACCTGTAGGCAAGGCATTAATTACCTCGCCAAGCTCCTCCAGGGTTATTTCAGAATCAAGAGAATTTCAAGAGACTCAGCCGTCAGTTTAGGAAGTTCTAATGGTTCCACAAAGTTTGTAATATCCTCATCAGTAGACGAAGACATGGCACTATAGAAATCAATATAGAATTCTTTAAAAGCATTATTTTTATCAATAGCTGAGGTCACCAGCAGATTTCAATGAGGGAATGGTAGAAAAAGACTCTCTCTGTTTTATATATCTAGCCAGAAGTTTTCCTGCCTTGTCCCCTGACCCTGTCTTGCCCTGAGTAGCCAAAATTCCACCTTTATATTAACATTTGATGTTTTGACATAATAGAAAACATTTATTGTGTGTCAAAAACAAAATGATAAAGACCACATTCCAACATTAGTGCAACAATCAAACCCCAAACAAACAGAAAAAAGTATAACGTTTGCATTAATCCCGCTCATGACAGCGCCAACTGGTGACTTTTTTCTAAACTCAAACAGTCCATGTACGCCTACGAGAGCCCATGACAACTTTGCCGTCAGATTGCTCAATTTAAGTGTGTCTATACCAATTTTGTGGGACAGAATTACACAACAAAAGATAATCTCTAAAACCATCTCCATTCAATAGGTGGAATAAACACAAAGAATGTGTACTGTAGATTCATCCACATAACTGCTCCGAAGGTGTGTTCCTCCACAACACAAACTCCAGCTGTAGGCAGAACCAGCACAAAAAAACAAAACAAAAAAAGGCACTCATTTTCCTCGGACAGTCAAACGAATGTTCAGTGAGCCGGCCTATTCGGCTGATACATGAGTGCAACAAGTTGCGTAATCACTCCAATGACTTACAAGAAATACTCCACAAAACAAAATCCAGGCAATAGGAGGCATAAGCACAAAGAACATGAAGATTCACCCTCAAAACTATCCCAAAGGAGTGTTACTTCACAAAACAAACTCCAGCCGCTAGGTGGATCCGGCACAAAAATAAACAAAAAAGGCACTTTGATTCCTAGGACAAATAAGTGAATGTTCAGTGAGTCATTCCACTCGGCTGCAATGTGGGTACCACAAAATAACTGACTCCATTGACTTAAGGACATCGCTTGCTGGGGACATGTAAATGTTTTACGGCCATCCATGGCATCTATTCTCATAATTGGAACATAATTGCAAAAGCTGCATTCTGTTGATGTTCCTTGCATTCCTAGAATCTATCACATTTCTCTGTTGTCGAATTCACAAGGTCTGGGAACAAGAAAATGCTGTGGTTCTTCCAAGAAACCTTTACTCCAAGCCTCGTAGAACACGAGTGTATTGAAGCTCACCATTTTATGGCATTAATAGTGTTAAAATGTGCACAGAGCTCACCGTTCACACGTCCGAACCTCGAATGGCATCACGTGAGCCCCGCTGAAGCAATATCTTAATATAAAAAAATATATAAATATTACTATCAGTATTAAAGGCCATTTGAACCAATATGGTTTAAAGTAAATAAATGAATTGCAAAACATAGTGGTGAACAACAGCATTTAACTAAAGCAAGCACTATCCCCTATCAGATATTTTTGCATTGGCTCCAGTGTGTTCACCTTCCCCTGTGGTGTAACAGGAGCTTGTTACGTCAGCATCATGGGAGACCTGGTTTCATGGAAACCAGAATGTAATCGTGTTCGCTTAATCAGATGTTGCATTTTTCCTTCTAACATGATATTTTTACTCCGCTAATGATTAGGTTTAGTTTTGGGGTGGAAGTCAAATAGCATGCACTTACTCAATTGAGACAATACTTGGTGCTAATGGTCCTGTGTAGAAAGAACCAGAAGTATGCGGCACCCAATTTATACTGCTAATTTATACAGAGATACTTCTATAAATGATTGTTACTAGATTTAATTTACTTTCACTCTTGTGCCTCAAGCCAGGTCTAGCAAAGCTCTACATTTATAATAAACACATTTAGACTGTCTGGTATGTAGACAGCATGGGTAAATTGCACCGTATCCGTGCATTTGGAAGTACGTTTAATTTCTTAATAGTCCTTAATAAAAACACACCTCGTTGGTCTAACGCAGACTCCTTGAGTGCATGCACTGTGTATCTGCGCTTGTGCTGCTGTCAGTCAAGCACACTGTGCGCTGTTCATATGCTGCTCGACTCTGCTCTCTTCAGGGTAACGAGTAACGAGAGGGCCTGTATCGAGGAACAAGAGGGCCTGTGTCAAGTAACAAGAAGTCTTGTATCAGAGTAAAAAGTATTTTATTTATTTGCAAAGTAAAAGTTGCAACAAATTTAAATACTCAAGTAAAGTACAAATAATAATTTAAAAAAACTGCTTAAGTACAAAGTATTATACGGGCCAAAGCAATTAGCAATTAGTACTTTTCATCTCATAAAATCTCATAAAGGTCAGCTGAGGCTTGCCGTAACACAGCTGAGGCAGGATAGGTGGGCATCGGGTTGGGAATGCATACAGGTGGGCATTTCTAAGTGGCAATAAGCAGGCTTTATTAGCTGGCCCCAGTTGTTAATCCTCCCTGTTGGGGACATCCTCAAATATTAAAATGATTTATAAATAAAGAATTGCATTTTAAAATGTATAATTATTACAAAAATACAATGCTGAGGTTTAGTGTTAGATTTACTCTGAAGAAATGACCATTATCTTAATTTTATTACTATTTTATTATTTTAATTATTGTTTTTTTTTTAGCTTTCATTTGACAGAAATTCATACATAGGCACAATTTTCATTTGTCTATAAAATGATCGAGCATTTAAGCATTAAACAAATATCTCTTAAGTATATTAAAACCTGATGTCACATGAATTGTTGGGGATCAATGGTTCCCACTAGACAAACAGCTTAACCCTCTGGGGTTGACGGACGCGCCGGCGCGTCCTGCTGGATATTTTCGTCATTACAGCAGAAACAACTTAAAATACTCAGTCATTTTTGGGTATAAAGATAAGTGTAAGACATCATTAGAAACTACAAAGGGTCTACTTTTATTTGTGTACACTCACAATAACAACAAAACCTTGTGCGTTTGTAAAATAAAGAAAATAAAAAGGGTGAGCTATCAGACGTCTCTGTCTCCATGAGCATATTTCTGAAACACGTCACAAAAATGAACTGAAACTCTGCGAATACTTATCACACAAACCTGAAACATATGTCTAAAGAAAGACATGAAAATGTCTAAATTTAAAAACCTGCAATGTAATCGGTATGAAACAAAGCGATGTACATTTTTTACTGGTCCATCTAATTATCCCTAATGTGATCACACCCACCAGCAGAGCGTGCCATTCATACGCTAATGTGATGAGACGATCAAATCAAAAGGTAAATGCCACCGACTGTGCCGTGAAAACATATAGTTCTTTCACTTATCTGCGTGTTTGTAAGACAGCACGATACACAGGCGAGGAAACTCCTGGATAGTTTGGAAGAGTTAACATTTTCCTCAGAAGAAGAGCGGGACTCAGATGAACGTTTGTATTTTGAAGAGAGACTTTATCCAGCCGAGGATACAATTTCGGACGAGTAAGTCATTTAGTTTTCATTAGTTGACATGCTATTTTATATAAGCATGTACATATTTTACTAGTGGGACTGTTTCCAGACTTGCCAGCCAGGATTCAGAGTACTGAAATTTGAAATATGTCTTAATAAGCAAGTTTTAGTTACATTTAAATGCTGTTTCGGCATTTTGTATTTAAATTGTATGCTGTATGATATAAATATGGTATGTAATATGATATCAAATTATATGAATGTTTAGAATATATTTTATCTATTGTTTATGCTGCCTCATTATTGTCAATGCTTGTGCTTGCAAATATCTGTTCTGGTGTAAATGAGTAAAATGCACTTAAACATTGAGTAGTCATAGTGATGGCAGTGTCATCTCGTGAGCCCTGGGAGGTGTTGCTCTGCAGGAAACTCTTGCTTATTGTGGAATGTGTCAGCTCCCACAGTGCATCATGACTAAAGGTTTAGACTGATGATCACATGCTGCATGCATGTCTTGATGCTTTTGAACTCTCTTTCTCAATTACTCATCAATCTAAAGTGTCACTTTCACTCTCACTGGCACAGAGCATTGTTATTCCGATGCATACTCATTCTAGGGCATTGTTTGTATCTTCAAAACATGTGCTGTACATATCTTTGTGTGCAACTGACTTACAAAGCTGTAACACATTATAGGATGCAATATGTTGGCAGTAGTAGCATGTAGTCTCTGTCTGTCCATCAGTCTCGCGCTCTCTCACCTCCCCACTGCGACAAGTGAGGGATGAAGTCAACTGCATATGCAGGATTGCTGATGAATTATTAAAAAGGGTAAAGTGAACGTGATGGTGTCTTGCACATGGCGCATACATAGGAGCCACTGTGTGAAAGGATGACTTATGTCAAGAAAAAGGAGTGAGGTGTTGCAGGCTACTTCGTCAGCCTACAAATACTAATAAACATGCTTTGTTCTTTACTTGCTTTCTAAAAAGTTTTTCATGTAATCTAAATAATGTACTTTGCACTTTAGCGGCCACTTTCGAAAATGCTCTCCATAACGTATACTTTGGCAAACTAATGTAAAATGTCCCTAATACCTGACAGAAATCACTGAAATAGGTGTTTTCATAACTCATTAATCTACGTATTACAAATTTCATGCAAATAAAAAACTATGTCATATTTTTTATCTCATAAAAAACTTTTAATTTTCATTTGTTTCTACTTTTAATTTAATTAAAGTTTTTGCAAAATAACGTCTCCAAATACACATTTGGGTGTGTGAAAAAGCTTTGTGTGTGTGTGTGTGTGTGTGTGTGTGTGTGTGTGTGTGTGTGTGTGTGTGTGTGTGTGTGTGTGTGTGTGTGTGTGTGAGTGTGTATTTATCACTTTGTGGGGACCAAATGTCCCCATAAGGATAGTAAAACCTGAAATGTTTGACCTCGTGGGGACATTTTGTCGGTCCCCATGAGGAAAACAGCTTATAAATCATACTAAATTATGTTTTTTGAAAATGTAAAAATGCAGAAAGTTTTCTGTGAGGGTTAGGTTTAGGGGTAGGGTTAGGTTTAGAGGATAGAATATAAAGTTTGTACAGTATAAAAACCATTATGTCTATGGAAAGTCCCCATAAAACATGGAAACACAACATGTGTGTGTGTGTGAGTACATACACTGATCAGCCACAGCATTAAAACCCCCTGCCTATTATGTTAAATCCCCCTCATGTCGCCAAAACAGCGCCAACCCGCATCTCAGAATAGCATTCTGAGATGCTTTTCTTCTCACCACAATTGTAGTGGTTGAATTTACACAGAATGTTGCCCAAAAAAAAACATTCAGTGAGCGGCAGTTCTGTGGATTTGTATTGTTGATGAGAGAGGTCAGAGAATGGCCAGACTGGTTGGAACTGAAAAAGTCTATGGTAACTCAGATAACTGCTCTGTACAATTAACCAAGAGGGTCTACGAATTGACTTTTTTCCTTTTAAAATGTTTTTTTATTTGTTTTATTTCTACATCATCAGGTTCAGATCACCTCCGTGAGTTTTCTGTTAAAGTTTAATTGATGTACATCGGTGTTAAAATCTAAAATGGGTCAAATTGACCCAGAAGGTCCTTCAAGGGTTAAGATGGCTGAATACAAGTCCACTTCTCAAGACCCTATCGGTCGATTGGAACGTACCGAGTGATCATTTTTGCAATTCCATTTGGTGATGCTAGTGTCACAGGGATTTCACACTTCAGCTCTAAATATGTTCAGATATTTACTGGAAAACAAGACCAACATTGATTAAGAATATGATTTTTTGTTTTGCAGGAATGTATTCTCTCTCAGAAGTTAAAACCATACTCTTGTAATTCAGTGTAATGGATGGTTTATGCATAAAGCAGAACAAAGCTACTACTCTTGTTTGGAGCTTCTCATTTCACTGCTAAAAACAGATTACTCTGGTTGCAGCAACATCAATAGTAAAACGTATACTTGGAAGCTACTGTTTGGCATTGTTGTGTGTTTGTGTATGAGCATGTGTTCAGTTGACACAGAGACAAGTCTGAACATAACGATCAGCTGTCATCACTTAGACATCCTCTTCGGAGGAGAGGCATGCAAACATGGGACATTTAAAAAAAATGCATCCCTACAACTCAACTGATACTGTGTTTTGATTAGCATGGAAACTATTTTCCTGTGGAGATGAAAAAACATATGGCCATAAAGTAAGTGCCTGTGGTTAATTGCCATAATTATCAACCACAAACTGAGGGCCAATCAGATACACTGTTGACATGAACTCTGTGTTTGCACCATACACACGAGGGCTCTTTTTGAGACAAAACAGTCTGTTAGGTCGTGTTGTCAGTGTAAGCCCTCATTTAGCATAGCTTTCAAAACAAATGCTACTCTACTCTTGTAGTTCCCTCAATCAAAGCTGAGGTTAATGATGTTTTACACTGGAAGAGGAGGAGACAGACAGCACCTTTTTCACACTGTGTCCAGATATAATGATGTTTAATCTTGTTGTTTGTTCTCTTCTTCTGTGTTTAGTCATACTTCGTCACTGACTATGACCCCACGATTGAAGACTCCTACACAAAGCAGTGTGTGATTGATGAGAGGCCTGCG
The DNA here is from genome assembly GCF_025860055.1 of Xyrauchen texanus. Lineage (NCBI taxonomy): Eukaryota > Metazoa > Chordata > Actinopteri > Cypriniformes > Catostomidae > Xyrauchen > Xyrauchen texanus. The sequence goes on from NC_068276.1 coordinate 25,185,519, forward strand.
CGGCTGGACAGTAAGTATGACACTGATGGATGAGGGAACATGACTGTCAAACATACTCCCAAAGGATGTAGGGAAGCAGCTAACTGCTCACCAGCCACAAATATGAAGAACTTCAAGGTTTGATAAAGAATACATAACAGGGATCAACCAATAATTTGCAGAGGAACTGATGAAGTTTATTATTATTATTTTGTTCATAATATTGTACAAACTAATGTCATAGTACTGAGTCTGAATGCACTTAGGTAGTCATACGATGCACACATGGTAGAGCTAGATGTGGTGAGGCAGATCTTTGGTGCTGACCATAAGAGTATCATTGTATTAACCCTTGAATAAGTGACTTCAAGGAATAATCTAGTTCAGTACAATTTAAGGTCTATAGGTTTTGTCTTTTTACTTTACAAAGTAAATTTAACTCGTCTTCTCATCAAAGTTAACAGTAATGTACTTTATTTTCAATGGATGTCAATGGGGCAAGGCATTGCTCAGGAAAAGGGCTTAAATGATTAGACATTATCGACAACCTCGACAAGAAAAAATTGTCGACAACAGAATAGTCGTTTGATCTCATTTAACGTAACATGGGATCACATTAAACTGTAATGATGACGTGCGAGAGCAGCACTGCAGTTTGCACCTGCTGAGGAGAGGAAGAATTACACAGATCACCGTCCAGATGCGCTCTAAACTTTCCAAACAGCTTCAGGTGATGTAGATCACAAAGTATTGGGGAATTATACAAAAATATCTAATAAGTAAATACAGAAGCACTCTTGTTGTGGAATAAGCGGAGCTGGAGCTCTTTAAAGGAAACACCCAGGCGTTACATCTTAAATGCAGTTATATTTAATGCATTATAGCTTTATTAAAGTTCAAATAATAAGGAAGCAGATCATGTAAATAACTACACACTCCGAAATTGGCATTTCTCTGTGCGGTCAGTGCCTCTTCTATGAGTTGCGCAAATGTCCCGATCTAAGGGGGAGAGATTGAAACTGCACCCGGCTGATGCACACACTGTAGCGGGGACCCTCGATCTCACTCGATCTCTTGACTTATTGAATCATAATATATGTCACTGTGCATTTCATATTGTGAAGAAAATTGGCAATACGCAGCTTTATTAATAAAAGGGAGTTTGTTTTTTAGTCAGTTAAAGATGGATTGAAGTGAACAGAAAGGTGAGAGAGGAAGTCTTCACCCCGTTATACACAGCAACAAAATACGTTTTTGATTGTTTTTTGTTTTGGCTTGTTTTCAAATAAAAATATCTAAAACTCCTTTAAAAAAATGTACATTTTGTTTAGCAGCTATACTGCAGAAGAAAAAATTGTTATCTGAGAATGTTGAATAAAATATTACAAATACAAATATTTTACAATTTATAAAAATCCTTTTAAAAAAGATGCATTCACCTGAGAAGCAGCATTTAAGATATTTATACTTGCTTTTAGAGAATAGATCTTGAATATAAGTATATTTTGTCTTTACTGCACTCGCAGAATTATAACCACTTGAAAAAATACAATTATATTTAAGATACGTTCTCTTAAAGCAAGTATAAATATCTTATTTGTTGCTTCTCAAGTAAATTTAGTTTGTTTTTAGACAGTTTTAAATGGAAAACAAGAGAAAAAACTTTAACTATAGGATTTTTTGCAGTGAATTTCTTTACTGAATTAAACTTAAAATTATTTTTTCCCTTTAATTCAGTGAATGTCATTTAGACGTAGTTTTAAAAGATGATTTTGTCCTCTTTATTGTTTGTAAGCACGTTTAATCCAACCTTTTAAGTCTGGCCACAGCTGAATAATCGTTTAAGAGCTAATGATTAATCATTGCAATAATCGCTGAATAATCGTTCTAATAATCGTTAGATTAATCGATTATCAAAATAAACGTTAGTTGCAGCCCTACTCAGGAATAGGCTAAATGTTAAAATACACACTGTTACAGGAAGGATAGCTGCAAGATTTAAACATCATATGAGATCAAAAGTTAAAGGATTAACGTTGAAGAACTCCAAAATAAAGTTCAAGAATCGGTTATAACTTAAATTTTTCTCTAGTTTTCACAAATATTGCATAACCAAATATTAAACTGCTAATAATATCATCGGTGCACCTCAGTGCTGTGATACAATAATATTGTGGTAATTTTTGTGATGGTTATCATACCGTGAAAATGCCATATCGTTACACCCCTAGTCATGACCAAGTTTAACCACCGTATCTTTTGCATTATAAGTCTAAGGAAACCAGAAAGAACCTTGAAGCAAATGTTCTATACCGTTTATTTGTCTTGTTGGCAGGTGTAACGCTAGCACGTGCAGTGCGAAATGAAGCGGGGTATCCATTTACAGTCTGCGCAGTGACTGATGCATCCAGTGTAGACTGCATCATTGATTATATTGGGAGGAATTTGCGTTTGTGGCATCATGCCACGCCACTTGCGTCTGGTGTAGACAGTTATTCGTTAATTTTAGTTTTTTGCAATCTGAGGAATATATCGCAATTATTATCTCTGGTAATTTACAGGATGCTGAACTTGTAATAAACCTGAACATTCCTACAACCTATAAGTTGCTCCAGAGGGGTTGTAATATATTTGTATTTTTTGGAATATCTAATATATATGTAATATAGTTTTAGTGATTTATAAATAAAAATACTGATTGAATATACTATATATATATATATATATATATATATATATATATATATATATATATATACTGATCAGCCACAACATTAAAACCACTGACAGGTGAAGTGAATAATATTTATTATCTCATTACGATGGCACCTGTCAATGGATGGGATATATAAGGCAGCAAGTCAACAGTCAGTTCTTGAATTTCAAGTGTTGGAAGCAGGAAAAATGGGCAAGTGTAAAGATCTGGGCAACTTTGACAAGGACCAAATTGTAATGGCTAGGCGACTGGGTCAGAGCATCTCCAAGGAAGGACAACTTGTTAACCGGCAACAGGGTCATGGGCGCCCAAGGCTCATTGATGTGTGTGGGGAGCGAAGGCTCTGTGGCCTGTCTGGTCTAATCCAACATTAGAGCTTCTGTAGCACAACTTGCTGAAAAACGTAATGCTGTCCATGATAGAAAGGTGTCAGAACACAGAGTGCATGGGGCTGCATGCTGACCCCTGTTTTCCGCCAAAAGCGCTTTCAGTGGGCACGTGAGCATCAGAACTGGACTGCAATGGAAGAAGGTGGTCTGGTCTGATGAATCATGTTTTCTTTTAGATCATGTGGACAGCTGGGTGCAAGTGCATCATTTACCTGGGGAAGAGATGGCAGCAGGATACACCATGTGAAGGCAGAATGTTCTGCTGGCATACCTAGGGTCCTGGCATTCATGTGGATATTACTTTGTCACGTACCACCTACCTAAAGATTGCTGCAGACCATGTACACCCCTTCAAGGCAATAGTATTCCCTGATGGCAATGGCCTCTTTCAGCAGGATAATGCACCCTGCCACACTGCAAAAATTGTTCAGGAATGGTTTAAGGAACATGACAAAGAGTTCAAGGTGTTGACTTGGCCTCCAAATTCCACAGATCTCAATCCGATTGAGCATCTGGGGAATTTGGAGTCAACACCTTGGCCAAGTCAACACCTTGGCCTCCAAATGTGCTGGACCAACAAGTTTGATCCATGGAGGCCCCACCTCACAACTTACAGGACTTAAAGGATCTGCTGCTAACGTCTTGGTGCCAGATACCACAGGACAGCTTCAGAGGTCTTGTGGAGTCCATGCCTCGACAGGTCAGAGCTGTTTTGGCAGCACGAGAGTGACAGTTACACGATATTAGGCAGGTGGTTTTAATGCTGTGGCTGATTGTGTGTGTGTGTGTGTGTGTGTGTGTGTGTGTGTGTGTATGTATATATATATATATATATATATATATATATATATATATATTAGTCAAATAAAAAATTTGTACTCCAAAAATGGTTGTGTAAAAAGTGTTGTATATAAGTGATAGAAGTCTTGAAATGCCTTAAATCCAAACTTACTATATTGGGCAGTTTGTTTCTTGCAAGAAAATTACTTTACTTGAGTAAAGCCTTTAAATGCATGTAAATGATCAAACACATAGAAGTGAATCAAGTGCTTAGCTGCATGTGCAGTCTGTGGGGGGCTAACATGGGCATTGTGTGTTTGTTAGTCCTGGATACTGCAGGACAGGAAGAGTTTGGAGCCATGAGAGAACAATACATGAGGACAGGGGAGGGCTTCCTTCTTGTCTTCTCTGTCACTGACCGGGGAAGGTGAGCAAACGTTCCACTCATGTTTTCTCTCAACTTTCTCCCTTTCTTCCCCTTTCCCCACACATTGCAATTCTCACTTTCACTTAGTTTTTTTATTTCTTTGTTTTTCTCATTTCTCCTTTTGCTCTGTCTCACATTAAATTTAGTTTCACTCATTCACCTTTTCTGAAACTATCTGGTATTTTAAAGAATTGTCATGCTAATTTTAACCTCCGGTATTATGTCTGTTTTCTCTCAGTGTGCAGTAATGTGTGTATGGTTGGGTAATGTGGTGCGTGTGGAGTGTGTTCAGCCATTCAGTGCGTGTTTGTGTGTAATTGTGAACTCTTAGGCTCCTTTCCACTTTGTGTTTGTGGTGTAAACAGTCTTTCCTTCCTTCGTTTACATTACCTCTCTCAGAGCCGATGGCAGAGGGCTCTCTGAACACAGTCTCTCCAGAGTCTATAACAAGCATTTCCTCCTGTAGTATGACATTTACACTGCTCCGCTCCCCTCAAACTGTTAGCATTATAATCAACATAACCGAGACCCCGTATCAATGTCCCTGCCTCCCCAGCTCACACACACTGTTCTCTATATGATGACTTCTAGCAGTCTTGCAACGTTACTGGAAAGTTTATATCAACAGCATGAGAACAGAGTGACCTCCTGTCATCCTATGCACTGTAATGCAGTTGTACGGCCTAAGAGTGAGAGATAACTGGTCATCAGCTGGAAGGGTGGGCTTGTATTCCTTTTAGGTTTTGTGATGAGGCACTCCTCTTTGTGGGTGTGTGAACTTGTGTTACACTTGCAAAGCCACATTTAATAAATTATAAATATATACACACACACACACATATATATTTATATATCTCAAAGTTAACAAATTATTCAAATTGAACATTTATTTTAATACATTTATATACATAACACATATGAAAGTTAATTTCTGACACTGGTATGCAGTATTCCAAGTCTTCTGAATATATATATGATAGCTTTAAAGAAATGCTATCACCATTTACTGATGATGTCCCCTCCACCAGAACTCTCAAAGCCTATTTATACTCATTTTGAATCTTGCCACATCAAATGCATAATGCAACAAAAGTAGAGTTTGAATAGGTTGAAGTATCAATGCAGTTTGAGAGCTATGGATTGAATAACTTGAGGGTATGTGAATGATTTTTAATTTTTAGGTGAACTTTTCCTTTTAAGAACAATAATAATTATAAGTCGATGGGAGATCCTCACAAATCGATGTGTAAGTGTCTGTCTGGGTGTGCAAGTGAAAATGCATTGCAACCTTCATTGCTGATTAAAAAGTTTTACTGGTCGTGTGTCCCCTTGTTTTTCCTTAGCTTTGAAGAGATCTACAAGTTCCAAAGACAGATCTTGCGTGTGAAGGACCGGGATGAGTTTCCCATGATTCTAGTTGGTAACAAAGCTGATCTAGAGCTACAGAGACAAGTGAGTGGCATTAATCAATTCAAGTGCTGTCGTTTCAGACAGCTATACTGAATCAAGATTATAATGAACATTTTAATACCCTATACACTGTCTGCAATCATAGCAGTCTTTAAGGTCTGTTGTATTCATTCCAGTTTCCATCTAGATAGTGTCTATTGCAAAAGGATGCATTTATATTACACACTACACATAACGACACAAAGCTCAATGTCACATTTATAAGGTAATAAATACCAGTGAATGAAATGAAAAAGTAGAAAAGCTGAAAAATGTGTATATGTGTTTGAGGGAGATGGTAATAAAATGCTATGGGGTTATTGAGTACATCCTGCAGTGGTTACACACTCTGATTGTGTTACACTGCCACCTAGTGGAATGTATGCTTAGAAAGAATGTCAGCCCATGCTAATTAATTGCATCAAATGTGCATGTTTCCCCAACTGCCATTATATAAAATTTGGTAAAAGACACTTTCAAAGATAGGCTGTTTTAATCATTATCAATTAGTAAGTATGATATACATTTACTAGTGCATAGCTGGATTGTAGTTGTAAACAGCTTCATTTTCTCCCTGTACTCATCTCCTTCTTAATCTCAGGTGACCCAAGAGGAGGGCCAGCAACTAGCCCGACAACTCAAAGTCACATATATGGAGGCCTCAGCTAAGATCCGTATGAATGTAGACCAGGCTTTCCACGAGCTTGTTAGAGTAATAAGGTGCGTCTGTGTTCTGAGGTACCACCAGATGGTGGAAGCACACAAATATCAGAGCTAAAACAATTCAGGACATAGTTGTAATGGAATACCAGGCTACATCAGAACAGAAATATTGGACTAAAAGCCAAAAGGCTTGTATGATGTGTAAGAGTTTTGTCTAATTGTCACATCTTGATTCCTTTGTCAGGAAGTTCCAGGAGCAAGAATGCCCACCCTCGCCGGAGCCCACGCGCAAAGAGAAGGACAAGAGTGGCTGCCATTGTGTGATTGTCTAATTGGCCTCTCACTGCCACCATTCACCTAGCTGCTGTCACCAGTCCCTGTCCCCCACCCTGCCTTCTGACATCACATCCTATTTGGATGAACTCGCTGCCTTTCCACATGTGCATGTCTTCAAAACAGCAGTCTTTCTCATAGCCTTATCAGGGGCGTTTTCGGCCTCTAGGACTTCACTACTAGAAGAACCAAACTGACACAATCTTGATCGAACTCACCATTCTAGCTTCGACTAGAGTACTGACATCAATGTGACTTCGCAAATAGAATATGGTAATCATGCCCCAACACTAAACATCGCTTCTTACAAATTTGCTATAAAACACACACAGTTATTATTATTATTATTTTTATTTTTTTGTATTTTGAAGGATTTTTTTCCTCTGCCTTGTGACTTTTGCTGATCAAAACCTTTGGGATTGTTGAAGAGTAAAATTTTTAGTCACTGACCTTTCATGAGATCTAAAGTGAGATGATGTTCTGAAGCTTTGTGTGTGTTGTGCCATATCTGTTTTTACTTCCATATGCTAAGCAGCAATTGTACATACGTGAAGATTTGTGTGAGTTGAGACCGCCTTTATAACGACAACTCAATTGCCAGAGTACTTAGTGTGAGATTGATGAGCTTGTTTTGACATGCATTAAAACAATAATGTACTTGCATAAATGTACATAGATAGCCTCTAACATTATGTCATTTGTCAGAAGTAAAGTCAATTACCTAACTTTTATTTTTGGCCAAGATACCATTTTATCATCAGTCTTTTTTGTTTGCAAAGGGCCATTCAGACCAAATGCATTTTTGCTCTAAAAAATCTTAATGCAGCGCAAAGAATAGAACAGAATACAGGCATCTCAAGATGCACTTTTAAAAGTTTAAGTTCTTTTTAACTTGGCATGGTGTCTAAAAATGATGCGCTCCTGTGCGTGACAAAAAAACAAAACAAAAAAAAAACACGGTGCAGCGGTCAAAGATTACAGTCTTGTTCTTTTTTACATAGGAAAACAAGCGCAGACAGACGCAATAATGTGTTCGTTGTGAACGTTCCCCAAGGCTTCTTGGCACGTATGGATTTGCTTCTTTTTAGTTCTGTGATCTCAGATTGTGAAATGTATTATACATGACATGTTGCCAGATTGTTCAATCCTTTTTAACTCTCAGCTCAGATTTCTACAGACTATTTTCAGACTCAGGTTGCTCCATTCACAGCGCTTTTACAATGTTCTTACAATGTACAATGCTTACTCACTAGGAGTGCACAATAGGTTCTCAATTCTGTACTAGGTACCCCACCAAGATCGATGATACAGAGAAGTAGTCTCTGAACTAATCATGTCTTTGTTCTGGCCTTATATTTCAGTTTTGTTTTGTATTGGTTTTGAAATGTATTTAAGTGACTGAAACAGCTCGAGGACAAATTCAATTGGACAGTGGAACTGCTGACATCAGAGGCATCTTTTAAAGGAACAGTTCAAAAGTTCTGTCATTATTTGCTCACCCTAATTGTGTTTCAGACCCATTTGGCTTTCTTTTTTGTGTGAAATACAAAAGGAGATATTTTAAAGAATGTCACATTTGCTGATTTCCGTATCATAGCAGTTGATAGTGACTTTAATAATCAATGAGTTTTAATGTTATTGGTGTGTGGCCATATTTGATTTGGGATTTGTATGCACAAGCAGATCAATGATTTGATTTGAGTGAATAATGACTTCATTTTTTATCATACAAAGTGATTGTGTACCTTCAGAGCGAGTCTGATTGCTTTTGCAAACTACTTTTATGACACTTTTGGGTGCTATAAAAATTGAGTCACTATCAACTTCTATTCACAGTAAGATCATATCTGCAGATGAAAGACATATGGGTTTGGAACGACATGGAGGTTAATTTTTTTATTTTTGGGTAAATGACCTTATCACATCAGAGAAAATGAGTTTTTTGGGCAATTTTTGCATCCAATGCATTTTTGATACAATCCAGCTGAAGTGCGCAAGCATTCATACATCAGAAATCCACATTCCCTCAAGAGTGGTCTGTTTTTAATATGGTTTGAGTGCAAGGTGAGGTTGATGTCTCTGTGACATTCACACTTCATCATGGTATTTCTCATGTATCAGTCTGACAGCTGATAATTTTCTTCATACTCCAAGGGTTCGTATCACTATTGCATCATGTCACATCTTCTGTTTCGTCTTCCTTTTTTCAGTGTGCATATCTGTACAAGGAACACAAATAAACTATTTTAGTTTTGTGTTTTATCATCATGTAATATAAGAAAAAAGATGGAAGTGATCTTTTGAATGACATGATTAAATGTTTTTATTATATACTTTTATACATTATTTTCTTATCAGGCTAGTAATGAGTATTTTTATATGTTTGTAAGTGAAAATGCTCTTGTGGCACAATTATGTGTATATGTAAAGACGAGTATTTAATAATCTGTTTGCAGCAACAACAACAAAATAAATTGGCCAATGGATGTTGAACTGTGGTCAAAGACCTTTCCAGCTTTGGTGCTCTGAAGCTGTTTATCAGCCCCCACCAATAAATGTTGTCCACATAATAGACCATAATTCAGGCCATCTCCACTGGTGAATTCTGGGCCAATACTTTAGTCATAGGCCCTACTGTGATGACTCGTTTTAAGGTTTATACCCTACCTTAAAGATTTTCCTTTATTCCAGTCACCAACAGAACTGATCAACATGAAATGAAAAGCTTTTCCAACACTGTTTGGGTTTGTGCAGATCAGTAGAAGTCATGGTTGAGCTAGTAAAAATAGATGCACAGCACTAAAGGATGGAACAAGTGCAGGACTCTTCCTCTTCTTAGCAGAGTCTGTGAACATCTAATCCATACAGTGTTTTATTTGTCACATCTTTCCCACTATGTATAGCCTCTGATGGTATAATAAAAACAATAATTAATGTATTTGAATTTTTCTTTTTTTTTGCTGCATCAGCCTTAAAGTACAATAGATACCCAGTAATTTACAAATCACTGATTTGATACTTTTCTTGGAGGATGCTGATACTGTGATAAGCTTTTTGGAAATGTGTACAGTTTGTTTTTTTATTTAAATGTTTTATTTTTTGCTAATAAGTGTATTGTTACTGTATTTTTTTCTATACTAACAGTGTGTTAGATAACATTATGAATAAGTGCATAAGGAATAGGTTGCATTATTTCCGAGAACACTCTTGGTGTTCACTCTCAAACACTCTCAGTTTTAATGTACTGATAGCTGTAAGTGTGAAGCAATGGAATTAAATTAATGTGGTGTTTGCAAGGACAGCAATATATATATGTGTGTGTGTGTGTGTGTGTGTGTGTGTGTGTGTTACTGTAAGTGTGAGTGTTATATGAGATGTGTACGAGCAGTTAAAGTGATAGTTCACCCAAAAAAGAAAATTCACATGATTTACTCACACTCATGCAATCCCTGATGTGTATGACTTTCTTCTGCAGAACACAAATTAAGATATTTATAAAAATATTTCTAGTCCTCACAATGCAAGTGAATGGGTGCCAAAATGTTGAAGAATGTGAATCCAAAATGCACTTATAGGGAGCATAAAAGTAATCAATATTACTCCAGTGGTTCAGACACAAATCCATGTGTTCAGACACAGTGTGATAGGTTTGGGTGAGAAACAGGCCAATATTAATGCCCAGTAGGGGGCGCTGTGCATGAAGAATGTGAATCACCAAAAACAGCAGAAGAAGAACAGAAATGTGAAACTGAAGTGGAGATTGACTCACAGGGCACAGAATTTATAGTAAACAAATTAACTTAATTATTGATCTGTTTCTCACCCACACCAATCATATCATATCAGAAGACAGATTTAAACAACTGAACCTTCGGGAGAACTTTTATGCTGACTAATGTGGATTTTGGAACGTCAACATTTTGGCACCCATTCACTTGCATTGTATGGACGTAGAGAGCTGAGAAATTCTCCCAAAAATATTTGTGTTCAGCAGATGAAAGAAAGTCATACAAGTCAAGTGGTTACACATCTTGAATTGCATGAGGAGATAATGTTAATTTTTGGGTGAACTAAAACTTTAATCTGAATATACAGTCATTATTAAAGTTTGACTTATTAAATTAAGACTTGTACATGGGCAGGATGTTTTTGCTAATTGTAGAGCTTAGAATCTCACAGAGCTATTCCCATGAGTGAGTGAACAGTATGAACTAAATGTTTGGCCTTGTTTTTCATATGTACAGCCAGTGGAATTTGAGCAATTGTAATGTTGATCAGTTGATCTATTTCAGTCAAACTAGTGACACAAGCTGTCTTTGAAAATATAGACTTAAGAGCATTTAGCCATAAATCTTAAAATTAATAATGTGTGAAATGCCACAGAGGTTTAACCACATTAATCAAATGTATAGAGGTCTTCAGAAGGATTCAGGTGAAAACGGGGAGTAACAAAATTGTGTTATTTTGGTCTGTTTTTGTTGTGGCATTCATGCTGTGTGGGTGAGCACTTTGTAGCTTGTCAACATCGCCCTGGGCAACAACACGTTCACGTGGACAAGTGTGATGGCATAATAATTCACACCTGCTGGCAATGAAGGCTCGTAAAAGGAAAGAATAAAAGGAATATTGGTGACCAAATAAGTGTAATGTACGTAGCTTAACAATTTTCACAATCTTGGATGGCTTGTCCTAACATTTGTCTACCATTGAATGAAAAAGTTACATTTTGAAGGTTCATTATGCCAACATAATACCAACATCTGTATAACTAATGTCTCTGTAATTTACCATTTCATACATATGAATGAACAACAATGGTTGAGTCAACATTCTCTGCAACTGATATTTTCTCCAGTACTTCTTGGGCTAGTCAATTTGTCTACAGAATCAGTCACTTTGTTTAGTGACAAATATTCTAGATCTCCCACCTCTTGTCTCTTCCCCAGCACTGTTTTTTTTTTTTTCATGTTGTGGTCTGGTCAAGGTGTCCAGATCTTACTTGGGAAAACCTCTCATTATTTTGACATGCCGTTCTCCAGAAAAGAGCTACTGGTCTGGTTATATGTGGCCCAATTATTGCTTGATTGGTTTTTCTATCTGTCTTACGCAGTGGTTTGTTACCCTCGGTGTGGACCTCAGTGCTTTAAGTTCCCAACCAGGACACTGCACACAACCTAAAGCTTTTACTGAACACCATATACTTACTGTAGCTTTGTGTAATTACCTTTATTTACTGTAGATTAGTATGAGATAACAGTTAGACCTAGACTAAGTTAGATCTCACGAATTATGTCAAGAAACTCTCCTAGTCATATTTAACCCCAAATAAATCTAAATGAATAACAACTTTTGCATGAAATGTTTTTACTATGTGACATTATTTTCAGGACACTTAAGTGCATTTTACCACCAATATATTTGCCACTTATTATGGAAATGCAATTAAACTTCTAACTCTTCTCATTCAATGATGATTCTTATTACAGAACATCAGTCATTTTACATTTTACATCATTTACTCTATTACAGCAAAAAAATATGCTATTGTACAAGGATTTTTTTATTAGTAATAAAGGCAGAACCAGTAGAGTACTGCTATGATGTATAAATACTTTACAGTTTAAATTATATACAGTACTGTGAAAGAGTTTTAGGCAAATGTGAAAAAGTTGCATAGTGAGGATATCTTCATGATAATGCCAGAAATAGTTGTCATTTATCAATTAACGTCATACAATGTCCAGTAAACATAAATAAAGGTAAATCAATATTTGGTGTGGCCACCTTTGCCTTCAAAACAGCACCTATTCTCCTAGGTACATCTGGACACAGTTTTTCTTGGTTGTTGGCAGAGAGGATGTCCCAAGCTTCTTGGAGCATTCATCACAGTTCTTCTATTTAGGCTGTCTCAATTACTTCTGTCTATTTATGTAATCTCAGACAGACACGATGTTCAGTGGGGGGCTTTATGAGGGCCATGACCATCTGTTGCAGGGCTCCCTGTTCTTCTATTCTAATATTTTCTATTTGCAAAATTAATGTTTGGAGTCTAAAATGTATTTTTTCCCTTTTGACACACTAAACCCGAATATATAAATAACCATCTTAAGACAAACGTATTGGTAAAACATCTTAAGTGCCTACATCATTTGCACAGTGCTGTATATCATTTTCTTTTTCTGTTTGTGGTAATGAGAAAATCATAAAGAATTGTTTCCCGCTTAATGGTAATAAGGTAATAAGGGGGTAAAATTGTGCGTAACTACCATGAAAACAATGTCACCTAAAAACAGATTTAATTTTCTATTTGTAAAATATATATTTTTGTTTGTTTCTTCTGATTTTTTTGGAGCAAATATGACCAGGGCATTTTTCTTGACAGGTTTTGTGAGAAACGCTTCTAATGATCAGTAGTAGGCTAAATTGCCTACTGCAATAAACAAATGAATAGCCTAGCTGATACAGAAATATTTCATTTAATAATTTTACAGCCACTGTGTTGTTATCTTTCCTAGTCTAAATCTATGCAATGATTGACCCTTTAGGCTACCTCCCAATCTACAATTGAGAGACATACTATTTAAATATGTACCACGCCTCCCACTGTAACACTAGCAACAAGGGTGATTGAAATATAAGCTCCTCCAAGAAAATATCCATGAATACAAATGTGCGCTCATTGTGAATTCATTCCCCTCTCACAAGCAGTGGTTCAGTCCACCTATTTCAAACCCCTCAACCAAACCATTTACTAAGACTTCGCAGTTACACAGTAGAAACATCTGAAGACGTTTCCTGTTAGCGAAGACGGAGGATTCAACACAAGCCACCAACATCGTTGAGCAGTCGAAGTCCACGGATGACCATGGACGGATTGAGCAACAGCAAGAGCATGTCATACAGCCGATGGAGTTATGACAGGTAAGTAGATCTATAAACAGTCTTGATGTATGTGTTTTAATCAATTATGTGATCACAGTAAATGAAAACGCTCGCGAAGTCAAGGAAAGGGATGACGCTGATTTTAACGACTGAAGTTGAGCACAAAGTGAAGTTCGTGAGAACAACAAACGCGGTCTTTGGGTTCCTGGTTGCTAAAATGTATGGCATTTTGAAAAGCTTCTGACGCTATCTTTCTCTTCTTTTGATGAAAAACATTACGACCAAAGACAATTCTTTGACAGCTGAGAGAAGGACTGAAAACAGGTCTTCAGTGAAACAGCTCACTGGCGGTAAAAAAAATAAAGGTTATTTCTTAATGGAATAATCATCGATGCTTAACGAGATTCAAACGTATCGTTCTATATCAACACGTTCATCTCTCGTGTATTTATTAGCATGGCTTCAGCTTCCTCTTATCTCCACTATCAGCATCCCTACTCTCTACAGGCATCATCATATCTGCCTCAGTGCCTCATGAACCAGTGGATGATGCTGGAGTCCATCGGGTCTGGAGTAGGTGACACATTTGATGATTCAGTCAAAATCCAGAATGTGTTTGATTGGTATTCTAAAACTGTGCTCTCATTGCTCCCAGAGGGACAAAAGAAAGATTCTGTAGTCTACCGCCGCACAGTATTTCTTCATGGGCCATGCTATAGAGGAACAAGCATAGCATCCCTCGTTCTATCATTCGGTGCCTCTCTTCTCCGAGACCCTTGGCTTTTTGCTAGTCAGTGTTGCCAACTATTTTCAATGGAAAGTAGCTAAAGCCTGCTCGAAAAGTAGCTAAATGTCGCCAGATGACGTCATGCGTCATTAGCATATTAATGACGTCATCGCGTCGTATTTGCATTCTGCCTAATTTGTCGGTACTGTAGCCTACTTCAGTTTATAATAACGGTTATCTCCCCTAAACCGTGCTCATACTGTTTTTATACAAGTATATAGCCGAGTGTCCAGTAAAACGGTTCTCAATTACATATTTTCTGTTAGACAACGGAACGGAACTTAGCTAACGTTACATGTTTATGAGTTTGAAGAAGGTTTATTTTTGTGTTTGGATAAGTAAAATGTAAATATACGATCTGAAGTTGGAGAGTTCAGAAACCGAACCGGAATGAACTAAAACTCTGATTAGTAGTGAATATAAGCGCATTCCAAGAAAAAACGGTCAAATTAAATGTTTTGAATTAAAACAAAGGAGAAGGCAGCTGCTATGTGATCACTGATTGGTTCCTGCTAACACAGCGTGCACATGCGCAGCTCATTCATGTCTATGTCCGCTGGCGTGCAGTCAACGGAATGTGCTGCTCCTCTCAGCCGCTCACTGAACAGAGCAGACGCAGCGGGGAAGTAAGACCTCACGCTTGCAGTACTGGCGATATCTGGAATTTGGAAAGTTGCTAAGGTTTGTCCAAAAAGTCGCTAGATTTGTCGCTAGTCGCTTTTTTGAAAAAATTTCGCTAAAGGGGTCTGAGAAGTCGCTAAAAATAGCGACAAAGTCGCTAAGTTGGCAACAATGTTGCTAGTTCAGTGTTGGCGGATGTATGTGGGTGAGATAGGGCATGAAGGCAAATGGAGAAAGTCTTCATATGGCAAAAGGTAGTGCTTCAGAGAACAGCTGGTGCCTTCTCCCAACAAAGGGAATACTATCCATCGCTGAGCACTGTCCCTGATGAATGGATAAAAGAGACACTACCAAAAGCACTGACAGCACATCAGCCTGGAGTACATCCCAGATCACAGATTTATCAGTACGAAACCGAGAGTGCCGTGATAGAGACAAAGCCACAGAGTGTTTCATTTCAACTGATTCTAATCGCTTTAAACTAGCACTGCAGGAAGAGAAGAGATTTTGTGTTCTCTGCTCACAACATGTTCAATGCCAATTTAGTTCGCCCTCTACCAGTAGTTAGATCTGCTCCAGACTAATGCATTGAGATGGTTTTGAATTTTACAGATTTTATATGCGCACAGCTCAAGTAGGTATTACAATTGACAGCTGTACTCATCAGGACTGATGCTGCTCTCAGACGGTCTAATCAACAATCCTGTGTACCCAACGCTAAAATATCCAGATCAGGAACTAAGGTGTTTGCCACAGATAGTTTACAGCATGGGCACACTTGAATTGTCATAGATAAACATTGTCATATTTCTGTCAAAGAGGAGGGAGTCCACTCCAGTTACCCAAAGGAATGTCAAGTGATCTTATAAGAGACTGTAAAGGTACCTTACAATGTCAAAAAGGCAGCAGCTTTACAACAGAGTAGCGTCATATTTAATTGTTGAGAGGTAGTTGGGGTAGAAGTACAGTCTCTTTAATGAGTTGTACAGTTGTTTAAATTGGTTCTGCTGACAAAAAATTTTAATATAATCTTTCCAGAATTTTTATATTACAATTTTTTACAATAATGAACAGTTGTCCATTTTAATTAAAATAATGTCCAGATGCTAAAAAATATTAACCCTCAGTATTTATGGTGAAAAACTTTTTGGTAGGGATGGAGGATACCACTTATTTTCTTTTTGATCCGATAGCAATAATTTCAAGTCCAATATAGTTGATAACGATACTTCTATTTTTTTATTTTTTGCCATTTCTTGGGTTAAAATGTATTTCAAATATAATTTGTGATCCTAAACAGAAAATTATTTGACTTTGTTTTGTCTACCCTTACAAAAATGAACCATGCTTTCACTACAGTAACTATAGTTAAAACATAGTTACCATATAATTGTTACGATGCAGAAGGAGGCAGACAAGGAGTTGGATCCAAATGCAGTGACTTTATTTAACAACGGTGAAAACTAACGGACAAAACACAAAGGAAATACCCGCGATGGGGAAACAAAACACAAACACGGAAAACATGAAAGGCAGGATGAACACGAGGATGAACACGAGGATGAACACGAGGATGAACACGAGGATGAACACGAGGATGAACACGAGGATGAACACGAGGATGAACACGAGGATGAACACGAGGATGAACACGAGGATGAACACGAGGATGAACACGAGGATGAACACGAAGACAGGCATCCACAAACATCAACAATAGACAAGGGAATGGAGAACAATCAGAGTATATATACACTGGATACAAGATGATGACAAACTACAATCAGGTGAGCACAATGACACACGGCTGGCAGTGATGAGTGCTGGGGATCATGGGAAATGTAGTTTTAACACGAAGACAGTGAAACACGGGGCGGACAAGGAAAACGTGACATGGAATGTGAACAGAGACGGGAGAAACAGAAAACACGGGACAGACAACAACGGATCGTAACAATAATTCACCATGGTTACTACTACAATCTTACTGTTGTAAAACCATGATTTAATTTTAGCGCAAATTTATTCCAGAAGCTGTTTCTCTGATTTTTTTATCATTACCTATATAAGGCATTGATTCCTCTTGTTTGAACGAGCCTTGTGATGGCGCAAGCACTTGTCTTTCAGCATTTATGCATGTTAAGATGAGTGGAAGAAGAAATTGTTCCCATAATGCACTAGTATTTGCTAATATAGCCTAATCTTTTCTATTTCATTTGGAAGCTTATGAGTATTGTTCATGTTCATGGTAACCAAATAATAATATCCCTATTGTAATGTTTTTTTTTTTGAAATGTTAGAATCAATATTTTTGTGTGAGGGTTGATATTTTTGATACAACATCAGTATCGGAAGTATCGATACTTTAAGATCGATCCACCCATCCCTGATTTTTGTGACTGACCCACCAGCACATGGAGTCACATGTCAACAGTAGTCTGTTATGTTCATGATAAAAGTGGATACAGCTTTAAGCCTCAGTCACACCAAACTTTGCCCTCCATTCATACACATCTGAACACAGGAGACCACAAATGCAAGTTCATGCAAACAAAAATTGCATTCCACACCTGCGTGCGAAAGTCCAAGTATGGTACATGGATGTGGCCAGAAGGGAGGCATGGGGTGACTGCTGCCACCCTAAAAATGAGCTTTGCCACCCCAACTTGGACCCAGCTCGCATAGTGGAGACGGTGTGCAATCGCTTAACCAGTCCGTGTCAAGCACGTTCTGCACGTTTACAACATTCCACCTCATTGCCCACCACCATCCCTCTTGGGCTCTATACAAGGAATACATATTTCAAAGATGTGTGATATTATTGTTTCAGGAAAATGAGGATATGTAATAATTGTTGTAATTCTTTTATCCCCTTTTCTCCCCAGTTTGGAATGCCCAATTCCCACTACTTAGTAGGTCATTGTGGTGGTTACTCACCTCAATCCATGTGGCGGAGGACAAGTCTCAGTTGCCTCCACTTCTGAGACAGACAATCTGCACATCTTATCACATGGCGTGCTGTGTGTGACACCTCGGAGACTCCGCATGTGGAGGCTCATGCTACTCTCCGTGATCCACTCACAACCTACCACACGCTCCATTGAGAGTGAGAACAACTAATTGTGACCACGAGGAGGTTACCCCATGTGACTCTACCCTCCCTAGCAAGGGGCCAAGTTTGCTAAGGAGACCTGGCTGGAGTCACTCAGCACTCCCTGGATTCAAACTCGTGACTCCAGGAGTCGTAGTCAGTGTCAATACTTGCTGAGCTACCAGGCCCCCAGATATAGAATATTTTAATATTTTAATCTAATATTATAAGTTATTTGTAATTTATGATTTATTTAAACCAGTAGCCCTCGAGAGTGGCATCATATCCTAGCTGTTGAGGTGTCCAAATCTTTTTTTTTTGGTTAAGGTCTAGTGTGACTGAGGAATTACAAAATTCATGCCTTTGGAGAGATTGTAAGTCTATCCTTCACAACCTTGTTTTCATTTGTGTTCAAAATATAATATGGCGCTACACTGAATAAGGTCTATACAAAACGGTGCGAACAATCAAGGCAAGAATTATACCTACTAGAGTGAAAACCTATGAAATAAACTTTCAAACCCTGTATACTGTAGGTACCTTCTACGTTTAAACTTATTTTAGGATAATGGAAAATGTGAGGACTGAGATGCTATGCTGGTGCAAAATCAGTGGTAGGAAAACGCTTTGCAGATCATGGACTGAATTCCAATAGATGTCGAATAGCTCTGTGAATTACACAGACCATCTACTGTGTTCTTCTGACAGATACAGGAAGTGGAACCATTGTACGGCTTTTACATAGCACCCCATAATCTCATAGGAAAATGCTTGATTTGTGGGATTAATTCTGTATTTCTGCTCTGAGAGATGCAGCTGGTATCATTGTTGAGATTGTTTGGAGGGTGGGGGGGGTCTCTATTATATGATATCTACATTTTCTCACCAAATTAACAGTAATAATTGTGGAGCCATTCCCTTTTAGAATAGACCCACTTAATCATCAGAAGGGTTCTACTGCATTGCAGTTGTATTGATACTGATTTCTTATTGGTACCTACTGAGGTAATCATAACAATCAAATAAATTATAAATTTGTGACTGACATGCATCTACCAACTGACATGCATCTACCAACAACATGACTGAAAATGGTGAAAGCTCTGGATTACATTATAATACTGCATTATAAAAGTGCTGTAAGTGATATATTTTTTATGACATGAAGAAAACTGCTCTATTACCTGTCAGATATCACTGAAATAGGTGCCATGAAATGTAGCACCTGTCTCTGTAACAGCCCAAGGCTCGGTAAACAGCAGGGAGAAAAGATGTCAGAAGACTTTCAGAAGACTTTCTGCATGTCAAATTGTGCACATTCACAGGACAGCCCATATATGCTCGCAAACGTGGCGGTACGGTGTCCTGTGCCTGCAAAATGCAATGTGTTGGATTGCAAAATGCTTAAGGGGATACTCCCCCCTCCATCTGCTCCAACACAATGATATGTTTGTGGGTGTCTTTGGAGTGCTGTATTTTGGAAAGATGGGCCGTGGCTTATTCAACTGCTGGTCCGGTGGAAGTCTGACAACATCCATAATCACTTACAGCACTTTCAAATCAAGTTTTGGATTTTCAGAATATAGCCTCTCTTTAAAAATCTAATCTTTTGATTATTAGATTAATTTTAGGATGTCCATGTTCGTCAGCAGAGGGCTGACACAACTGGGCAATTTACTGTATGTAAGCCTAAGTAAATACAAGAGTCTGCCCCTTATCAAACTCTTGGAAATTAGAGACCATAGTCTGGTGCAAGGGAGCAGATTAATAAGGCTTTTGTTGATTCTGCTCACAATGCACCACTGATCTACTGCAAGAACAGCACATGAATTTATGTGGGTGTAGATCCCAACTCTCACTGCAGTCATGTCTCTCAGGTGTGGCCCTTGGAGCTGTGACCCCCGACATACTGCAGACTCACCCAATCTGAATCATTTGGCACCCATTTCTGTGGTAACCATAAACTAGTGGCTGGATCTATGTAAACCTCTCATTTAATGGGAAGATGTGAAGGGGAATATACATCTTAAAGAGGCATGTTCTAGCCCAATTTCTTATGGAGCCGGCATATGCCTTGGCCAAGGGCCTTGATGATGATTCAAGGTTAGATAGTGACCAAAGCTCAAGATTCTGCTGTTGCTTCTAATGTAAAACAAGTTTGGTGCTGATCTAATAGGTTTATATATAAACATTATATAATTTAATGATATATATGGTAGTGAACAGTAAAATACAGTACAAACAGCAATAGTCAGGGCTAAATAACGTGTACACGCAGTGATGGAACAGGCTTATTCCTTGCAACAAATAAGGCAATATTTTATCGGAACAGTGAATTGTCATTTAAAGCCAGTACAGGCTGAAAACAGTGGTGTACTGTATGTGCTGAGGGGCTCTAAGACCCTGGTGTCCTGTTTCTTTGGCAGTCTCTGGCTGTGTGGCCTGAGGCTTTGCGGGTCCATGCTTGTCCGAGGCCCCAGGACACTGGCCCCAGTGGCCCAGTCCTTACTCCAGTCCTGAATTTCCACCAAGATCAAAGACCTTTCACTGAAGAACATATCTTTTACAGTATATCCATGCTTGTTTGGACTGATATGTAACATTGGAGGCTATAATATTAAACCATTACTCAACATTAAGACATGAAGAATATTGAAACACTTTTATTAATACTATTGTTTAGTATCATCTAATTTTCTCACAGTAAGGTGAGCATAAGCCTTTCTCCCAAAAGGACAGATGAGGGGCACTGAACAGAGACTGCACTGCTCTAATTACTGTCTCTTGAGATGTGGAGTTCACCCTGGGAAATGCAATGGAATAGGTTAAAACCAAGTATGTTAATAGCTGCAAAGAGTGTTTTTCTCCAGTGTCTCTGATACGTAAAATTTGAGGCGTTCTGAATGCTTCTGAAATGCCACTTGACTCTAAATCCTGTGGTGTTAATTATTTTTGATTCTCATCCACACATTACCTCCAAGACAAAGAAAATAGTGTTTATTGTTCATTTATTTATTTATTCACCTTTCTAGTAATGAAATCTGAATGCCCTGATTAATATTCATTGATGTTAGGAAGTCAGTTGTGAGGGAGTTAAGGATTTAGCAGGAAGAGAGCTGCTTTGGAAAATTATCAAGGTTGAAACTAATAATTTAAGCTTAAGAAATTGTATTAGCTTTTCATTCTTCATTTTTATATTCTTTCAGTTTGAGGTATTTAACATTATAAGACTTACACTTAATGTCTCCTGTTCAATTAAATTTGTACAGTATGGGCTATATAATGTCAATCCAATGTTAGTATAGTTCATTTGTTTTTGATTATTCTGATTGGATCAGCTAGGTTAGATGATGTAGTTAAATAAACAATATAAGCACTCAAGTGACTTTATGTTAGTTAAATTGTATTGACCGATTTCATGTGACATCACTGTATGACCGCACCACCATAATTGTGACCAAAATTCCATGAACCCTCAGTGTGGATTCATGGGATGCAAAAAAAAGAAAGAAAATAAGCCAGCAAAAATTTGTTTCTATTTATAAATCTTGAAAATGTGATACTGATGTTTACTTTCTTCATGTATTTACTTACCAGAGAGGGCATAAGTATACAGTGGGTACGGAAAGTATTCAGACCCCCTTAAATTTTTCACTTTTAGCAGCCATTTGCTAAAATCATTTAAGTTCATTTTTTTTCCTCATTATTGTACACACAGCACCCCATATTGACAGAAAAACACAGAATTGTTGACATTTTTGCACATTTATTAAAAAAAGAAAAACTGAAATATCACATGGTCCTAAGTATTGTGCATGCATGAACTCTTAAAAAGGAGATTTACTGGCTGGGGATAAGTGTGCTTTTGCCCAGTTGACCTTAGACCAGATTTTCCATATGGCAAAGCAGCAAGTCTCTGTGCTCGCTCAGTAGTGCCTCTGATTGTCTAGTAATAACCAATCGCTAAGGTAATTCAAAACACGCACACTGTTAATTTTTAGTGGGGCAAGCGCCTCATTGATACATTTCGTGAACGTGAGGGGAGTCAGAGACAGACTGAAATGAAGGACTTTAAATCGATACGCAGTTCCCTCTAACGTGAATCTAAAAAGCCACCTGTAACGCGGTGCAATTGGTGCATGAAGTACATGTCCTTCAGATCTATTGATGCAAATCAGACCTGAGGATGGATGCACGATAAGAACTGTTTCTGAGTTAACGTTTTGAATGGGCATTTAGTGAGCACACGATTCAAGCGTCTCATAACTAGAATGGGCCGAAGCCTGCCATCCTTCTCCAGAATGAGGATATAACATCTGTAAATCACACTGTGTGTGTCGCAGCCTGTGGTTTTCACAGATTGTGCTTGATCGTTGTAAACACCAGCTCTGACACACCCATGAGGACTTGACACACATTTGCGCAACGGGACAGCAGGCTTATTAATTCATATGAAACAACCTCTATTGTGTTCTTTGTGAGAAGATTGTGTATTTTGGCTCGTAACACTGGCGCGTCTTCGGACGGAACCATGGAAGACAGACCACCGTTGAAATGGGGCAAATTGGATCGTATAACCCTGTTCGATAATTTTTAGCACCCAATCGGTATGCCAGAAATAGCTCGCCACGTGTCTGTGTAACCGGACAGAGGGCAATTTGGTGTGATATAATGTGAAATTCACCATTAGGAAGTGGTTGTGCGAAATGTGTGGGCTTTGAAGTAGGAAAGCCCTTCATTGAAAAATTGTGTCTCGTGCGAGCGCTGTACTCTTTTTGCAATCTCTGTATGTTCATACATGATATAATGCACCGCTCGCCATTGGGAAGCAGTTGTGCATAATGTGCAAAATTTATGTGATTCTGTGAGACACAGAAAACAACATTTTGAACAACAATATTCCTTTCTCGACAAACAGCAGTGGGGAAGAGGGGAACAGTATTGTGTCAGAAGTGCTATTGCTGCTATTGCCGTTGGCGCGGGGCTTGCGCCGAGCCAACTGCCTTCATTTGGGCCATGGTTTGTGTGGCTTTACCAGCGGCTCGGTAGCGACATTTGGCTGTGCTGAGGCAGCTGGTGTGGGGTTTTTAGCCAGGCGCTGGCATGAGACAAAGCAGGAGCGAGCCAGTTGTGATGAAGTACTGCTCCGTTTTGGCATAAATTGTCTCCTAGCCATGTGAGTGTTGCTGAGTCGTGATCTAGTGCTCTGCAAATCTATCCACAGAGCCTCTGAAAAGGTCGGCTGGAGACATCAGAATTGCATCAAATTGAGTGGCTTTTCCCACGTCACGCATTTCTGTGAGGGTCAGCAAGATGTGACGATCCAAAAACACCAGATTGCTCATTGACTTCCCAATGGCCTGTGCAGTGACATTCGTCCGTACTGGTGTGGAGTTCTTTAAACGTCTCTGGATCATAGAGGATCTGGATCACTAGTCCATTTGTTTGAGGAGCTTAGCTTAGCACCGTCATCATGTGGAGTGCTGAACCAGTTTGGCCCAACGCTGAGTATGCTTTTCCAGCCAGTGCGGACATTAGTCGACATGGTTTAGAAAGATGAATGGGGGGTTCCACAACCTACTATTCTCCGTGCAGAGATGTGCAGCCAACACCACTTCTGGTCTTTTGACTTCCCCATGGTGCACTTTATTGAGAGGACTGGAATCGCTGTGCAAGTGAGCTGAATAGAGCCCGTGCCAGGATTTTGTCAGTTCATTATTAACTTCCAGGAAGAAGTTTCCATGGTGTTGCCGGAGTCATCGAGTCATACTGCTACTGTGATAACACACTCTCTCACACTTAAACAAACACACATTTAAACTGCAACTCAATAAAAATGTTATCTGAGTAGTAGTGTTGTCATGGTACCAAAATCTGAGTAGTTACCAGTAGTGGTAACTACAGACTGGGTAGTTACTCATTACCGGTACCAGTAAAATTTCACAAATCTCAATAACAATTTTGATACCACAGAAAAAATAGGTATATGCTATTCAACACTTTCAAGCCTATTAAAATTTGTAATTCCGATGTAAATAATAAATTAAAACAATGGCATATTTTTTTATGAACATGTTTCTCAATTAATCAATGCTTCAAATTTTTAAGTAGGACCCTATGAATTCAGTTTTAATTTGGTTCTCAAATGAAAATTACTTTTCAGCAAAAAAAATATATATATTTTTTGCTTTTGTAAAGGCCCATACATCCATCTGTCTTCTATAATGGCTTGTCCTATGCAGGGTCACTGGTAGTGCTGGAGCCTATCCAAGTTGTGTTGGGCCGAAGGCAGGGAAACAACCTGGACAGGTGGCCAGTCCATCACAGGGCTTAGTATAGGTCCTCCCAAATAATCTACATCATCGGTCTTATTTTTGTCAAATAAAGTGTTGCACAACAGAGCGTCACATTGTAAATCTAAAAGAACTATTCAGTTCAACAGCTCTTCTTGTGAGATATAATAATGTCACAGTTCTGGATGAGACATTGGTTATATGACCCAGTGTGAGTATTGAAGCACGAAATGCTGCAAATTCTTCACCGTCATAAATTAAATGGCCCAGGCATCAACATTGCTCAGAAAAGCCCCTCAGCAAGAACTTCTGAACTTCCACACAGAGTTAAAGCAGACTTCTCTTTGAAAGGTTTCCAAAAGACCATGAGATTTGATCGAACTCGAATACTAACACATTTCATCTTAATCCAGGAACGTTCTACACAAAGTCACAGTACTTTACCGATTGAACCTTCTAAAATGTTCAGAATGCATTTAAATCCACGATTTATACAATACCTAGGCTTGCTATGTAATTCTGACAGTTGCTTTGAACTGTGGTAACTTGTATAACTGACAAATTAATGATTATAGCCTGATGTACCTCTTTAAAATGTGTGCAATATTTTATCCATGTTGTATAACCAAGGAATTAACCAGTATGATTTTAACCAGGGATTTTCATGTTTTGTTACCTACACTTATAATATTATTGAAAGAATGTCATGTTTAGTATGTAAACGCTCGCTTGGTTACATGGAGGAAGCTGATGACAACAAATATCATGTATCTTGTACCATTCTCAAGATATAAAGTTAATGATTAAATATGCACAATTTTGATCAGGAATTTTGTAAAATAATCTGAAACAAAGACCCTAAATGCCCTTACATATAATTGTGTGAGAATGAGGGCACGTTAACGGTTCCCTTCTAAATGTAGCATACCAAATATCCTACATTAGATCATCTCTGTACCAAATGATGAAGGGTTTTGTTGGCAATTAATTGCTAGTCGATGTATTCCATTTCAAGAGTGTAGTCCATCATTAGACTGAGGTGATGTAGGCAGAGATTAGTGAGGTACATCGCAGTTCAATCTTGACAGTAATTTCGGTGAGGTCTATCCTAAATCCAAGGTTCAGACAATGGGATATGAAGTATCCCATGTCTTATGGTTGGAGTTGGCATCAGTTCATACTCTGAAGTCCATCGTAATAGACTGAAGTGATTTTTGTCTGGCACTGACAATATAGTTTTTGCTTTGACATCCATTAGAACTAGGCGGTGCTTGGAGTCAGAGAATTACAGTATTGGTTAGGGTCATCAAAATATGCGCGTCGATTCGTCAGACCCAAAACAAAGATGGCGGCGCCGGCGAGTAGTAGCAACACGAGTGGCTCCTCAGACTATCAGAAGTGCAAGGCGGCATGCACTCGTTCCTCTAAAGTATGGGAATTCTTTAATTTAAAAGGAAACAATTCCGTGATATGTCGTCTTTGCAAAATGGAGATGGCCTTCCATTCTAGCACCACGGCAATGCACCAGCATCTGAAGAGGCGCCACCCGGGAGCAGCTGCAGATGACAGAGCACCGTAAGTTTTTTTTCAACTCACCACTTTGCACTCGATGTTGGAGTAGGCTATAATACATTGTCGACACCTAAAGTTTTCGCTCATAGCTATTAATAATGCGCTTATAGCTATTAATAATGCGCTTATAGCTATTAATGTCGTGAAAAATACATAGAGGACACTGACAACGCGCTGACAGACAGGAAAGATGTCAGTACAGTAGCCTATCGTTAGATTAATCGATGCATCGAAAAAAATAAATCGCTAGATTAATCGTTTAAAAAATAATCGTTTATCCCAGCCCTAGAATTGGTGAATTGCATTGTCATGTTTTGGAGCTTTGGCTGTTTAGTCTTATTTTTTAATTCAAAGCTGCATGCCATTTCTTTTAGAAAAAATCGGCACATTCTGTTTCCTCTCGATGATGCATCACCCCTTCTAAACTGAAGGGTCATTAGTGGTGGACATGTAATCCATAGCAACATTTATTTTATTGTTGTGGTTTCAAGTCATCTTCAGTGATTGATGCTCTCCTACACTCTATCCTCAGCATATTGGTTGTGACATCAATCACTAGACATCAATATATTGATAAGATGTTATAAATCACATACAGAAGAGGTGATGAAAGATTTAAACACTTCAATCTAATGTCCTCAGCTGTACTCCAACATCACACTTGTTAGTCTAATGAACTTTTTGGTCCATGCAGAAGATGTAAAAATGCATTCTTTTTTCAGAACTTCAGTCTTCAGTCAGTTGAGGGGGTAAATAATGAAAACACCTCATACAATAAGAGTTTAACACTGAAGCAGCTGTAAATGGAAGCGCAGCGTAGTTCTAGCGGGAAGACTAGTAGCTGTACATCATCGCATGTAAGCCATTGCTTTATAAGTCTGCTCACAATCTATCACATTGCTGTTTCAGTGTGCTAACACGGCAACCTCCACTACTCCACCACCACCAGTTGAGCCCTGTCCCGCACGGGGGTAGGCTCCTCGCCCCTGCCTCCTATCTCCGGCAGGACATGACGGTTCCGGGTACAACTCCCTCAGACCGCCGGACAGGGCCTACGCCAAAGAGAGAGACATTACTTTCTGTTTTACATTTATCAAATAACTGGCATATTAAACTTCACTCGAGCCTATGTGTCTTCCCGATAGAACTGAAATTACAAGATCAATTAAGTGGAAATCAGATCAGGATGATTCAGAATTAGCAGCATGTTTCACCTTTAAAAAAAGATAATTAGCACTAAATGTGAGTTTTCAAACATCAGCCCAAAATAGCACTAATATAGTGGTGGCTGAAATTAGGGTGCCTAGTTACAATAACAACAAAATTATGCATTGTGTCACCCTTAGGAATTACTGTAAGTAGAGCAAGCATAAACAAACTAGATTGATAATGAAGAACAATGGTCATAAAGTCAAAACTTGAAACCACAGGCCCTGTTTACATTTGGAATTAATTATTTGAAGTGTTCACTAAAACAGTTGCAAACCAGGTCCAAAACATTTTGTGATCTGATCACTCAAACCACATTGGGAGGCAGTCTGAAAAGCATGTGACCACATCACATTTGTAGTGTAACCACTAATCTGTCCTGATGCATACCATATAGCATTGAAGCACCGCCCCTCACCTGCAATCAACCACTTAAAAGAAGGGTTATACATTTTCCCTGTTACGTGCAGCTTTAACATAAAAAAAAACAGAAAAACAAAATACACAAAAATATAAAAAAAAACCTTTACAAAACTTTTGCAGTATTCCTGATATGAACATGCAGTGGCACATATTACGTAAACCACATCTGAAATTCTGTTAATACAGGTATTGCAAGAACATTTGTAAGAAATCTGCTTGAAGTATCATGTTTGTGCTTTTTTTCACAGACTGTGATGTCATATTTAGCAACGGAAATCTAGAAAACATTTTTTATTCATTAGGTAGTGATGGTAAATTTGTCATTTTTCTTCTCACTGTTGTAATCCATCTCACTCAATTTTTTAAGAAAAAAAATGTATTCGTTTTTTAACTGTTGGAGCAAATGGGAATTGAAAAAAAAAAAAGTATATACAGCTTAATTCAGAAGTTTGCATACACCTTAGCCAAATACATTTAAACTTTGTTTTTCACAATTCCTGACATTTAATTGTAGAACAATGTCCCTGTCTTATGTCAGTTAGGATCACTACATTATTTTAAGAATGTGAAATGTTAGAATAATAGTACAGAGAATTATTTATTTCAGCTTTTATTTCTTTCATCACTTTCCCAGAGGGTCAGAATTAACATACAATTTGTTAGTATTTGGTAGCATTGCCTTTATATTGTTTATCTTGGGTCAAACTTTTTAACAGCCACAACTTTGGAGGTCTGCTTGGGGTCATTGTCCATTTGGAAGACCCAATTGCGACCAAGTTTTAACTTTCTGGCTGATGGTTTGATGTTGCTTCAATATATCCACAATATTTTCCTACCTCATGATGCCATCTATTTTGTGAATTGCGCCAGTCCCTCCTGCAGCAAAGCACCCACTCAACATGATGCTGTCACCCCCATGCTTCATGGTTAGGATGGTGTTCTTCGGCTTGCAAGCCTCACCCTTTTTCCTCCAAATGTAACGATGGTAGTTAGTGGACATTTCTCCAAAAAGTAAGATCTTTTCAAAAAGTCCCCATGTGCACTTGCAATCTGTAGTCTGGCTTTTTTATGGTGGTTTTGGAGCAGTGGCTTCCTTCTTATGTCGATATAGGACTCATTTTACTGTGGATATAGATATTTGTCGACCTGTTTCCTTCAGTATCTTCACAAGGTCCTTTGCTGTTGTTCTGGGATTGAGTTGCAAATTTTTCGCCAAACAACGTTAATCTCTACGAGACAGAATGTGTCTCCTTCCTGAGCGGTGTGATGGCTGCGTGGTCCCATGGTGTTTATACTTGCGTGTTATTGTTGGTATAGATGAATTTGGAAATTGCTCCCAAGAATGAACCAGACTTGTGGAGGTCCACAAATTTTTTCTGAGGTCTTAACTGATTTTGTTTCATTTAGATTTTCCCACGATGTCAAGTAAAGAGGCACTGAGTTTGAAGGTAGGCCTTAAAATACATCCATAGATACTGTTTATACTATTTATGAACTATTGAACTATTTAGTTCTTTATAATCAAACGATAAGATATAACCAGCTTAAACAGCAATGTTTCTGATCTGACCACTTGTGATCAGATAAACAAGAACTAAATGACACAAAGTATTGCTTCAAAAATAACCTCAGGATCAATACAACTATTCTCAATATAAACTATACATTGTAAGTGTCACAAAGCTAGAATTTATGGGATGGCTATTATTCAGAAGCTGCTTAGATCCAATGCCAGGACTAATAGATACTGTGCATAACCTAATGTGAGGAGCTTAAACCCTTGGACCCCTGGGCAATGGAAAAAACTAATATAGTATGATGAGTCATATCTCACCCTTCATTTCCTACATCCAGACAGGTTTATGTTAGGAAAACATAAGGGATGCCATCAACCAACAATGTCAGCAGCTGTTGTACATGTTGATGGACTGGCAGCCATCTCATAGTAATTACTTTTGATTAAGGCTGTGCAAAGTTGTCTAACATCCAAGTACATTATTGTCTCTAAAATGAACGGAGGTAGCTGCAGACTGGATGTTCTACCTACCCATCTTTTTAAAGATGTTTTTCCTACTGTGAGTTCTAGCCTAACAGCTATAATTAACAGTTCTCTAATGAACGGAGTGGTACCTAATAGTTTTAAACATGCAATTCTTCATCCCTTGTTAAAAAAACCTAACTTGGATCATACAGTATAGCACAATTATAGGCCAATTTCTAAATTGTCTTTTATTTCGAAAATTTTAGAGAAAGTGGTCTATTCACAGTTATATTCATATCTGAATACTTATAATATTTTAGATATATTCCAGTCAGGCTTTAGGACCTGTCATAGTACAGAATCGGCACTGCTCAAGGTCACTAATGATGTATTATTATCGTTGGATTCTGGATCACATGTTGTTCTGGTTTTATTGGATCTGAGCGCTGCCTTCGATACAATAGATCATGAAATTCTTCTCAGTCATCTGGAGTGTTGGGTTGGTGTGCAGGGTATAGCTCTTCAGTGGTTTGCTTCATATTTAAAAGGCAGGACAGTTGCTGTGAATCTGGGAGACTTCTCTTCCACATTGGCCCCTTTAGTTTGTGGTGTCCCTCAGGGGTCGATTTTGGGACCGTTACTGTTTTCGCTCTACATGCTTCCTTTAAGCAGTGTTTTTCGAAAGTATAGCATTTCATATCATTGCTATGCAGACGATCTCCAATTTTATTTTCCTGTGAGGCTAGATAACACCTGTTCGTTGGACAAAGTACAGGAATGTTACAGTGACATTAAACTCTGGCTATCCAGCAGCTTTCTCCAATTGAATGAGAGCAAAACTGAGGTTTTGATTGTAGGCTCTCCCGTCTTATCTTGCTTTCCTGATCATTTGGGATCTTTATCCCTAAAGACTGAGAATCATGTAAAGAGTTTAGGGGTAATCATGGACTCATCACTTAACTTTAAGAAACAGATTGGTGCTGTTGTCAAAGGAAGCTTTTTTAACCTGAGATCAATTGCTAAAGTAAAGCATTTTTTATCTAGTGAGGATTTAGAAATTGTAGTTCATTCTTTTATTACATCTAAGCTTGACTACTGCAATTCTTTATATAAATATTACAGAAACAATACAGAGTCTCCCCCAGACTCTGCTTGTCCGCCTACAGGCAAGGCTTTTAACGGGGGTGCGAAAGAGAGAACATATTACTCCGGTACTGCAATCCCTACATTGGCTTCCGGTCAAATTGAGGATTGATTTTAAAATTCTCTTGTTTGTTTACAAGGCATTGTCAGGCCTTGCCCCGCAGTACATCAGAGATCTTATAGTTCCTTACTCTCCTTTTAGAGTTCTCAGGTCCTCCGATCAACGACTTTTAAAGGTACCTCGTTGTAATTTAAAATCAAAAGGAGATCGTGCTTTTTCCGTGGTAGGTCCCAAACTTTGGAATAGTCTCCCATTCCATGTGAGATCAGCTCCATCGATTACAACTTTTAAGTCTTATTTAAAAACTTATTTATTTTCTTTAGCTTCTGAATAATGTATGTCTGTTTTTTGTTGTATGACTTTCATGTTATTATTCTGTAAAGCACTTTGGGGCAACGTCTGTTGTTTAAAAATGTGCTATATAAATAAAGTTGCTTGCTTGCTTGCTTGCTTTAAGGACATTTTACTGGACCAAATGAACCCTATGATGTAAACACTCCTATGATATTTCTATATTATAGTATGATAATGCCCCAAAGAGAGTGGTTTCATGAACACCAGGATAAACTTCAGTGGTTTCCAACAAATAAAAACGACTATGTTTGAAATAAAAATACGAAAAGTGCTAAAGTTTATCGTCAGCCGAATGCCCCTTGCCTGTGAAGACATGGAAAACACCCTTCAGAAATGGATTTATATAAACCAGAAATGAACATAAACAAGGACAGGCGACAGCACTATAACAGTTCATCCCGCTCTTTTCTGCTATTGTTAAGAACATAAATTAGAAATGGTATTTGACCATTGTGGTGCAGAATGACTAATGCTGTGTTAAATATCAACTCTTGCGTCTCAGGCATTTCAAAAATAGCAAGAAAGAAACATGCATGTTTTAGTTAATACATAGTGGGATTACAATGTCTTTACCGAAATAATCCAATCTAAAAATTAAGGCCTAACCAGATTATGAAACTTAATCAGAAAATGTTGTTCATGTAAACGTTCCTGAGAAACCCAATCTGACTTGCAATAGGAAACAGGAATTAGTCACATTTTCCCCTTTTTGCCAATAGAATTTATTTATTTTTTAAATAATATATTTAAACAAGAAACAAAATCTCACACACTGCTTCTGCTTTTGAATAAACAACTGAATTAATACAATGTTACATGCGACCTTCGTCATGTATTTGGGAACAATGCAACCTCAAATACATGATGAAAGTTGCATAACCGGAATATTTGATTAATTAAATTGTTTATTCGCAAGCAGGAGCAGTGTGCTGGATTTTGTTTCTTGTTTATTTATTTTGTTTGTTTTTTGTTTTGTAATCCTACACACCTGCTGATAATTTATTAGGCATGCAATGTTTTTTTCTTATTTTTTGTAAATTATTTTGTGGCAGGGCGGAGGGCGGGGCCGGGTCGTGATCCTACACACCCGGTCCTGTATTAGGCTAATCAAGCCTCCGAGAGGAATAAAGGTTGACTGCAGAGGATCGTGCGGGAGAGAGAGATAGTTTACGGACATGTCCGTCATGTGTGTGTTTGTCTTCTGTTTTAGTTTATTATTAAACTATTATTTATGTTGAGAAGGTTCTCGCCTCCTCCTTTCCATTGATCTCTTTACATTGGTGCCGAAATCCAGGAAGGAGGAGGGATACGCCGTAGTAGAGTTCTCGCCACTACCGTCCACCGCAATGGAGCAGCCGCGGCCATCTGCCTGGAAGAGGACGACGGCCGCCAACCGCGAGGGGAGAAGGGGCTCCTAACCGACCGCCTGGAGCGGTCCAGGCCGCTGCCAGGGGCGCAGGAGTCACCAACCAACCGCTGAAACGGGGCGGGGTCTGAAACCGCCAACCGCGAGTGAGGAGGGGCTCGCTGCCGACCACCTGGAGTGGGAGAACTGCTGCCAGGGGCGGGGGAGACCCCTTCTGTTCCCCGAGAACGGCGTTCCATCTGCCAAGGGCTGGAGGTCTGCCTCTGATCCGCCCGGAGAGGTGTGGCTGTCGTCCGGTAGAGGGTGGAGGAGTGGCCGAGGAACAAGCTGCGGCGTATCGGAGAACTGGCGAGTAAGAGTTTTTTTTTTTCATCTCTCTCTCCTCTCTCTCTCACTGCCACTCTGCGTTGGCCTTTTCCCTCTCTTTTAAATTTTTACAGTGTTTTTTGGGGGGGTACTACACTGTTACAGGAAGTACCCCCCAGTTTAATTATTTCTGTTTCCCTCACCTTGTCCCCTCCCTCGTCCAGGTAGATGGGGATGACCTGCCGGCAGACGGGGCTTAGGGCCCTCCCCCAGGGAAGGGGGGGGGGGGTGTACGTCATGCTGGGGGCTCGTCAGCCTGAGAGAACGAGGGAGGAATGTGGCAGGGCGGAGGGCGGGGCCGGGTCGTGATCCTACACACCGGTCCCGTATTAGGCTAATCAAGCCTCCGAGAGGGATAAAGGTCGACTTCAGAGAATCGTGGGGGAGAGAGAGATCGTTTACGGACATGTGCGTCATATGTGTGTGTTTGTCTTTTGTTTAAGTTCGCCTCCTCCTTTACATTGATCCCTTTACATATTTATTTTAAATATGCAAGCATTATTTAAAATTCATGCATTCAAATACTGTATGTAGGAATAATATAGTTTATTTTATTAATTAATATTCTCTCTGGACTTGTATGACTGTATTTCAAGACAGATGCATGAGCCATATGTTGTTTTTGAAGAGGCACAGAGTATAGTTATACAGTATTTGTTTCTGGACCATATGTACACTTTCAAGAACATACCACAGATGGACCAATTAGGAGTTTTAGATCTACATGAAATCTTGGTTGACGTAGTTTGATTAGAATGACATTGTTTGATCAGGGCTGATGAGTTACCAATATAAAGAGGTATAACACAGGTTTTATGTTTTCTCTCTCTGTTTTTTCCATCGGTTATAAGCAATATTTTGGAATACCACACATGAAATGTCCACTAAGGTCTGTCTGTTTTTAGACTGCAAGCGTGAGCAGCATGTAAGCAGCACATAGAACCCCAATTACGAAAAAGTTGGAACAGAATGGAAAATGCGAATAAAAACAAATATTCAATTCAATTCAGAGTGTGCTATATTGAAAACACTACTAATAATTACTGATAATTGTTTTTTTGAGAATATACACACTAATTTCAAATCAGATGATTACCAGTGCGTAACATCACCCTTTCTTCTAATAACACTTCTGAAAACAGAAGTTTAAGTTTAGCCAGCATCATTTTCCTCTTTTATCCATCATGCAAGCCTTCAGCTGAACAATTGAATGGGGCCTTAATTCCCCAATTGTACGCTACATAATGTGCCACACTTTCTCAATTGGAGACAGGTCTGGACTGCAGGAAGGCCAATAGAGTTGATTCAGTTCACCAAAAAGATGAATTGAGATTTGTTAATTGATTTGTCTATTGAACATTTCTTTAAAAGAAAAGTTCACCCAAAAATTATTATTCTCCAACCTGGTCTCATGAAATTTATTTGAACATGACAAAACTTTTACAATTCAAAATTGATGTGCTGTATATCAAGTTTGGCTGCAGGTTTTCAGTGAAATGTCCAGCTGGGGGCGCCAAAAGCGAGTAAAATGGTGTTGTATTCAAATGCGGTTTTAAAGTGTTTTATATATAATATTTTTTTTTAACCTAACGAATATTGTTTTAAAATACAAAAGATATGTTTAAATAAGATATTCTTACCAAATTAATGACTACCGTAATTTCCGGACTATAAGCCGCAACTTTTTTCCCACGCTTTGAACCTCGCGGCTTAAACAACGATGCGGCTAATATATGGATTTTTCCCGCTTTCAAATTTTATTTAAAAAAAAAAAAAACATTCTGTGACGTGCTCAGTTTTTTGGCGGCATGAAGCTTTCATTAGACCATTAGACCGGTACATTGAACAAATGAACTTTACACAGGCTTTAACGAAACACGGCTTGTAACAAAAATAAATAAGCTTTAACGAAACACGGTGTGGCAGCGGGGGCGTGGTCAAGCGCCCGTCCGGGAGAGAAAAGCGGTAAGGGCGCTTACACCTGAGCTAATGTCTAACACCTGTGTCTAATTTCAGTAAGCGTGGGGAGAGTGGCATAAAAAGGCAGCAGAGACCGAATGAGTGAGAGAGAGAGAGAGAGAGAAAGAGT
The DNA here is from genome assembly GCF_025860055.1 of Xyrauchen texanus. Taxonomy (NCBI): domain Eukaryota; kingdom Metazoa; phylum Chordata; class Actinopteri; order Cypriniformes; family Catostomidae; genus Xyrauchen; species Xyrauchen texanus. The sequence goes on from NC_068276.1 coordinate 25,220,493, forward strand.
GAGTGAGTGACAGACAGACAGACAGACAGACACACGGCAGTCTAGTGTTGGCGCATAGAAGACCAAGAATTGAGAAACTTTATAAAATTGATTGTAAACATTGCTGTGGCCATTAAAAGCCTTACCTGGAACGTCAAGTGCCCTGTTTCACGTGTCGTTCTTGGGAAAACTGTCACACTGGCACCAGTGTGACAGTTTTCAGCACTTGATGTAAGCGCCCTTACCGCTTTTCTCTCCCGGACGGGCGCTTGACCACGCCCCCGCTGCAACACCATGTTTCGTTAAAGACTATTTATTTTTGTTACAAGCCGTGTTTCGTTAAAGCCTGTGTAAAGTTCATTTGTTTCAATGTACCGGTAGGCACCTGCGGCTTATAGACAGGTGCGGCTTATTTATGTTCAAAATAATAATTTTTTTTAAATTCAGTGGGTGCGGCTTATATTCAGGTGCGCTCAATAGTCCGGAAATTACGGTAATTTTAACCATTAGTGTTTTAAAATATATATGAGAAGTTAAAAAGATATCCTTAACAATGCTTAAATCTAAACATTAGTGTTTTAAAATGCTACACATGTTAACCTGCAAATGTATCTTTACTCATACCATAGGAACTGGGTATGCTGATGATATCGCTCTGTCTCGACCTGTGAGAGTCTCTGAGATATGAGTAGAAACAGAATGCAAATGGAAGTACAAGCTTTGCAGAAATGGGCTACTGAAAATAACATGATCCTTAATGGGAAGTAGTCAGTAGAACTTTGCATTTGCTACTTCAAAAACTCTCCCTCACTGTCTCCCCTAACTTTAGGAGGACAGACTATTCCTATGTTTTGACATGCCTTGACATTTGTGCTATTTTCAGTTGCTTAAAAACAAATTAATGGCTAAAGTCTGATAACACTGTATTCAGCACAAACTGGGCTACATTAATATGTGAGCAACATGTGTGTACATGCTTGTATTTTTGAGAAAATAACATTCATGCATGGTTTTTGAAAAATCAAAAATTTCAGTCATTCAAATAAGGTCATATAACACATACTAAACATTTGTCCACAAGACTTTTGAGAACTGGATCTTGTAGCCTAGAGATTTTGCTACAAAATTATGTGAAAACCATCCTGATCACTTATTCATACAAAACAATATAGTACTTAAACTTTTGTAAGACACTTTTAGTGTTTTGTTTTGAGAATTGTCATATGCGAGGAGGCGTGAATGATCATGAATATTGATGTGATTCAGACCTGAGGAGACAAAAGACCCCTCCCCTGGGCCTATCAATGAGGAATGTGACAGAAAGAGAATGGATGTGAGGAGACTTAATGAACAAAATCAAGTTTTAAGTTAAAAGAAGTAATCTGACTATATATTTACTTTACATAAAGACTTTTAAAAGTTTACAACCATTTAAAAGAAGTCTCTTCTGCTCACCAAGACTGCATTTATTTGATCCAAAATACAGTTAAAACAGAGATATTGTGAAATATTTTTACAATTTAAAAGAACAGTTTTCTATATGAATATATTGTAAAATACAATTTGTGATCAAAGCTGAATTTTCAGCATCATTACTGCAGTCTTCAGTGTCTCATGATCCTTCAGAAATCATTATAAGATGCTGATTTTCTAATATGGGCAAATTTAAAGTGATTTTACTCATTTAACCTGGACACATATTTGCAAGCACAAGCTTTGTTGATGATAATGAGGCAGCATAAACACTAGATCAAATATATTCTAAACATTCATATTATTTTTATATCATATTACATATCATATTTATATCATACAGCATACAATTTAAATACCTACTTTAGCCAAAACAGCATTTAAATGTAACTAAAACTTGCTTATTAGGACATATTTCAAATGTCAGTACTCTGAATCCTGGCTGGCAAGTCTGGAAACAGTCCCCCTAGAAAAATATGTACGTTAATATAAAATAGCATGTCAACTAATGAAAACGAATTGACTTACTCGTCCGAAATTGTATCCTCGGCTGGATCAAGTCTCTCTTCAAAATACTAACTTACATCGGAGTCCCGCTCTTCTTCTGAGGAAAATGTTAACTCTTCCAAACTATCCAGGAGTTTCCTCGCCTGTGTATCGTTACAAACGAGCAGTAAAGTGAATTAATTGTTTACATCAAACCTCACTGTTGGGGGCGTTTACCATTTCCCTTGATCGTCTCAGCATATTAGCATATGAATAGCGCGCTCTGCTGGTGGGTGGGATCACATTATCTATAATTAGATGAACCGGTAAAAACTGTACATTGCTTTGTTTCATACAGATTGCATTGCAGGACAATATTTGTTTACATTGCAGGAGAATATTTTAATTGTTTTATTTAAAAGTAGAAATCTTAAGCTTTCTTTAAAAGTGTTTCATGTTTGTATGATAAGTATTTGTGTAGTTTCAGGTCATTTTTATGACGTGTTTCAGAAATATGCTCGTGAACACAGATACTGCTGAAAGCTCACCAGTTTCTGTTTTCTTTATTTTACAAAAGCACAAGATTGTGTTGTTATTGTAAGTGTACACAAATAAAAGTAGACCCTTTATAGTCTCTAATGATGTCTTACACTTATCTTTATACCCAAAAATGACTGAGTATTTTAAGTTGTTTCAGCTGTAATGACGAAAATATCCAGCAGGACGCGCCGGCATGTCAGTCAACCCCAGAGGGTTAACTATGGTGTTACTACATTAATATGGTGTAGTAGCCATGTTAAATTAATACAAAATACTATAGGGATGCAATGGTTACTGTAGTAAAACCATGTTTAATTTTTGTAATGGAAGGTTAGGGTTAGGTTTAGGGGTTGGTGTAGGGTGTCTGTGGGACTCTTAATAAACACAATAATCAAGCTGCAGTGAAGCCTCTATACTGTATGTTAGTATTGAAACAGGGTCTGACACTATTTTGCACTAAGTATAAGATAAGATTTAAAACTATTCTTATTGCCAATAAAGCAGATTGAATGAAGTAATTCTAAGAAGGGAATTGATAAATGCTGTAAGATTTCATATCGCATCAAGGATTGATTGGACTCATGATACTATTACAGCAAGTTATTTATTTTTTTTGTTCTTTCTAGAAAAGTGCTTCCTGTGATATTATGCAAAATTACATAGTGTCCTTTTGACAGACATGCAGAGTGAATCTTAATAGTAGAGGATAGTTATTTGCCAGATCTTCATAAAAAAGTGAGCTTCTCATTCTATGTCTCTTATTGGCGATCATGAACTTGTTTTCAAGTCAGAAACTTTTTCAAACTTTTTGACAGATGCTGGAATAATTTTTCATTCTTTCTCAAGAGTGAATCTGAATAAATCCTGCCTATGAATTCTAAAGCAGGCAAAGGAGGCAAAAACCCATAAGTCTAGCCTCAGAAGCAATTTGCATTACAAATTTTACAAATTACAAATAATTTCACCAAGCATTTTTACTTTCCTTTGTCCTGAAATGATATGTTGCTTGACAAATCAATTGTGTTCACTCATATTTGAAAAAAGGTTGATTTCAGCTTTCAGTGAGGTGCCAGCTGGCAGTCAGGAGCAACTGACCATCAGAAGTCTCAAGAGTGTTTGGGGGACTGAACAAATGGAAGCCTATGACTTCATTTTACAACTCACTGCTGGCTTCCATTCACTCTCCCTCTCCCTCTCCCTCTCTTGGCCTTTTTTTAGGCAACTTAGTGTTATTTATTTATTGTCTATTCAATCACATCACCCCATTCTCTGTTTCGAGCAAATGCATGTAAGTAAAATGTGATTTATTTGTCATGTATTTTTTATATATTCTATTGTTTGTTTTCTATATTCTGCTTTATTTTTTTTATACATTTTTAACCTAAAATACCACAAAAAAAATCTGCCTTCATATTAGTTATTTAAGATTTCTTAAGGCAAGTTCAAAACTGAAATCCGGGTGCACACTGTATGATTTGTACGGTCCTTTCAATTGTTGCTTGTCAGACTGTACAAAATGATCCCTGTGAGATCTTGAGTAAAAGGCATGGCACATTGTGCTACATTATGTCAGACTGTACGATGCATATCGTGGTCAAGACTTTGGTCCCAGTCATCCCAACTGACACCATTGTCTGGGTGTTGGATCTCATCTGGTCGTCGTAGGAGCAGTTACACAGCATGTCAAATTTTGGACACTGCCAGAACGGTGGCTGTGAGAGATTAATCGCAAAGACAATTAATCGACCCTATGTGAACATGCCATACTAGGTGAATAAAGTCTGCAGATTTTGCCCTATATGGCAAGATAAATCTTTGACAAATCCTTTTATTTTATTTGTTTCAGATGGCAAAATAAAGGCCAAAATCATGGCTTAAATCAGTTAAGTTGTTTGTGCTGGTATAAAGGCCAAGAGCAAATAGTCATCTTATTAAACTGAACGTCGAATGATTCTGCTTAATCATGTACTTCAACCCCAGCAGCAGCAGTCAGTGAAAGGCAGGTGGTGAGCCTGCTGTTACAGTGTTAATTATCTTTCTCTCTGATGTGTAAATGATGGAGCCTGGAAAACTGGAAAGAGACTTTTGGTTATTCTTGAGAAAGATATTGTTCAGGAATCTGTACATTCCTGATTAACATCAAGAAATAGTGTGGTATATTAAATATATATATATATATATATATATATATATATATATATATATATATATATTATTTATTTATTTATTTTTTGCTGGAATTGTAGCAATGTCCACTTCTGCATATCGCGGCCCCGTTTTGTGGTTGACCCACTGAGAAAAGTCCCGGTTCTCCCAATGGCCAAGGCAAGTCTGAATTAAACTTTCACCAAACGTTACGTCTCCAGAGATTGCTCCATTGGGTGATTTTTATGAAGCATCCTTTCAAGGTAGCCTATAATAACTAGGGATGCACAGATCTGTTACATGGATCAGTATCGGCTCCGATACTGAGGCTTTTAGTTGTATCTGGTATCGGTCTGATGAGCTTGATCCAAATGTGTGTGTTAGTCATGGGGGTTACTTTCTAGCCAAAAAAATGACATAAAAGAACCATAAAAGCACCAGTTAAGTAGACCAAATGACTCGTATGATTCTATTTCAGTGAGAAATAAGCATTGTTGTCATTAAATATTTACTTAGTTATTTATAAGGTAATGTCCATTTGTCCACACCGACTGACTGGACAGTGAGGTAGCTTGATTTCTGTATCCAACAATCCTATAAGTAACAGATTAATATGTGATTAAACATTACATGCTCATCATTAACATTACATTACTCATAAACAGTACTTTTTCAAGACGTCTTTTCCTAATTTCATATAGACATTAATCTGTTTCTACTCATGCACCATAGGCAGCTTCAGTTCATTTCGTAAGACGTGACAAGCTCTTTGAAGTGAGCTGTTGCTTAAAGTGCTCTCAGTCACCAATAATCTCCAATGGAGCCATTCATGTTCTGTGTCATCTGGCATTCACCACCACTATAGGTCTGACTTTTGGGATTCTAGCGAGCATGCAGCACCAGCATGTTGTTTTGACAGTTCATGATGGTTTGATCTAATTAATCGCCCAAGCTCTTGTTTCAAAGGTTAATTTTCCAGGCCCATATGTCTCCTTGGGCACTGATTACACAGCTTTTGTCTGCAAAATCTCCACATTAACACCCCCTTTAGTGGACAGCGTGCTTTCCATTTCTTGCCAGGCACCCTGAAATTAGCAGTGTGGGTGGCGATGCCATTTCATTACTCTGCTCTGATGATGAATCAAAGAGATCTGAGAAGTGGTTGCTAATCGTAATGATTAAAAAGAGATCTGCGTTCTTAGGTCTCACTAGCCCTGGCACATGTGAGGAACCCATGTGGCTTGTTGCTATGGTGAACAATCATGGTGGAGATAGGAGTTGACAGGAGGATACATGGCTGTGGGCAATAATGCTTCCTTCAATTGCACCATTCGTTACAACGAAATGTCACTCATTCAAGTGGTAAACAAAATTCGTAAGAAGCCAAACTTAATCCATTACGAAATGAACGACAGCAAAAGCAATTTATTCTTCTGTACTAGTGAATAAACCTGCACCACTTATAAAACGCATATATTATTTATTAATTTATGGTATCTAACATATTATTAATTAATTTGCTTAAAGCGTGAAGGGAGTCATTAGTTGGCTGTCATATAAAACATAGTAATATTATTGAAATAAATTGCAGATGTTAAAATGATTTTGCAAAATCATTACTACTATCATCTTTAATGTTGACACACCCCTTCCAATGTCTCAACACGGAAACTCGTGTATCATCTAGAATTCTGAGTTTCCCACTCATTCATTTGAATTTGCAGGGTCATTCGTGAGCTCGGAACTTGTAATTATGATATTTCCGACTCCACTTGTAGGGCACATAATGCCTCCGTAATTACTAGAATCCACCTTCTCAGCAGTGAAGTGTATAGAACAATGGATTGTGACGGCTTTATGATTGAGTTTGAAAACGCAATACTGTGTTGATAATTAATTTATTGATTGGCTGCTGTATGCATGCTTATTTAAATATGGAAACAGATATTGTCAAGAAAACTTGAAAAAGTCATGAAAATGTTATATTCAAAAGGCATTCACTGATATAAAGAGCAAATAATGTTAGAAGTCTTCATAACTGAATTTAGGTTATTTGGTTCTAACAAATGACTAAGGAATGAAACCCTGAGTGGCGCAGGCTGATTCTGTAAACATGTTATCTGTTAGCTAATCAGCTTACTTACATGTGATATATCAAGCCAATCGGCTCACATGGTGTAAGCTGCCAGGACTTTGAGGTGTAATCAGGAAGCTGATCAAATTACATATTCTATCTTTTTCTAACTTTTAAATTGCTCAGTTTGCAAGGAAGTTTTCCTCCTCCTCCCCAGCTCCACTTGTCTAAATGTGCTACATGGAGATTGCATTTAAGTCTTATTGTGCAGCAGTATGTCATACTTGCTTGATGCTGCATGTCTCATGTTAATCTAATTATGCAGCAGCAGCATATCAAAATGCTTAACTCAGCATGTCTGTGTAGTCTGTATTTTTAGCAGTAGCAAGTATCCGTACTTGCTCTTTAGCAGTAGCTGCAGCAGCGTGGCAGATCGTGTCCACCAAGACCAATATCCTAAAAATATGCCATAACCACATTAGCAAGTTACGGTAAATATTTCAGAGAGTTGTCATGTCTGAAATAAGTTTGCCTTCGAGGAAAAAGATCTGATTTAGGTCTGGCAATCTATTACCCTGCAAAAAAACTGCATAGCCAACATAGACTCATGACTACTGGTAATAAATCATATATATATAAAGATATTGAACTACTCGGCTTGTACGGAAAGGTACGACTTATTTTCCCAAACACACCAACCAATCTACAAACCGATTTCCAAATCTCATATTTTTCTAAATTCTAACTTTTTCACAAGTTTTCTAAATTAAAGCAAGGGCATGGAAAGAAAATGCAACAAAATGGAAAACTGCTTCATCAGCTCATACAGTACAATGTGTCTCCAACTTCATAACTTGTGAAAATTAATTAAAAGAATAGTTCACCAAAAAAAAATGATTCTCATCATTTAGTCACCCTCATGCCATCCAAGTTGTGTATGACTTTCTTTCATCTGCTGAACTCAAAGGAAGACTTTTAAAAGAATGTTTCAGCTGTGTTGGTCCATACTATGCATGTGAATGGGTGCCAAAATTTTGAAGCTCCAAAATCCACATAAATGTAACATAAAAGTTCTCCAGACGCCTCTGGTGGTGAAATCCATATCATCTGAAGCGATATGGTGTGGGTGAGAAACAGTTCACGTCCTTTTTTACTATACATTTTCCTCCCTGCTCATTAAATTTCCAATTTAACTTTCACATTCTTCTTCTGCTTTTGGTGATACACATTATTCATGCATATCGCCCACTACTGGGCAGAAGGGGAATTTTATGATAAAATAAGAGGACTTAAATATTGATCTGTTTCTCACCCACAAGTATCATATAGTGTCTGACCACATGGCTTTAACCACTGGAGTCATATGGTTTACTTTTGTGCCCCCTTTATGTGGAATTTGGACCTACAGTGCTGATATATTGTTCTAAAAATCTTAATTTATATTCTGCAGAAGAAAGAAAGTCATAAACATCTGGGGTGTGAGGAGTGGGAGTAAATCATGAGAGAATTTTCATTTTTGGGTGAACTATTCCTATAAATTTTTCCTCATTGAACCTCATCTGGTGAAGTATAAATATATTAATAAAAATATATACAGTAAATACACTCCCAAAAGTACCGCCCAATTAATCGTTATCTGCCTTTTCCACCACCTTAGTTACTGGTAACAGCAGAATCCACTATCGGTCAGGCTCTAGTCAGAATGCTTTTTCAAAACCCAAATATTTCTCTTTTTTCATGATTCATAAAAAGTATTTTTCGTATTAAAAGCATAAAAGTAGCATAAAAGTATTTTTTGTATTAAAATCATGGTTGGATTTAGCGTAGGGGTTAAACTTTTAATTACATTGTTTAGTTTATTTTCTTTATGATAGTAGAAGATGTATATTTTTTATGAGCCAACTCATTCAATTTCTTGCCATTTTTCCATCTCATACAATTATTACGACTTGTCATATGACTGGGTTGGCATAGATGGTCACCAATTGTGTTTTGAATGGTGGTCAACAACACGATGCTGGCATGGTATTTCAGCAAGGCTTTTTGACTAGCTTAATTAACAAGATGTCTTTTGTTTGCCAGCTTTACTAGAAAAACCATACTGATTGACCAGCTTCACCAGTTTTGTAAGTTTTGCTGGTAAACGACTAGACTATTCTGGACCACCAGCTAGACCAGCACAAACCAGAACTAACCAGCCTAAACCAGCCTAGACCAGCACAGGTGTTTTCAGCAGGGACAAACCTGGTGAACCCAGGATGTTTATATGTTGTTGATTTAGCATCTGCAGTAATGAAAACATATTAAATCTGAAAACATATATATAATTTTTTTCTTATTCCTGGTTTGTTTGTTTTATATGTAGATACCCATTAAAGAGCTGTGCGATAATGAAGCCTAAGATAATGCATGCCTTTTTTGTTGTGCATTAACAGCTATTAACAGATACAGCTCACCATCGTTGAATGCTCTGTCCCTCACTGAGACTTTGGTTTTATTCAGTTATACATACTGAAATGAGATTTCACTTTGACTATGACACTACAAACACCTTTAAAATAAAGAAACAGACCAAGGAAATTAGACTTTTTTTTGGCAGTGTTTTATGTAGCCTATTTGTTCATTCTGTTCAGAGAGAGTTGCTTATAGACCGGCTTGCATCCCCATGAATATAAATGAAGGAACTACACAGGTGCGGTATAGAGAAAGGCTTCCTGCATGCATATGTGACTGTGAAGGCATGAAGGAGTGAGCAGTGGATGTCGATTAAAGCTGTAGGCAGTATAGGCAGTATGCAAGTGGTTCAGTTTGCTTGCTGATTAAATAAAATTGACACGATTTCTACAAACTATTATGTTTTCTTTGTTTTGAGTTTTAGATTAAGTTCTGATATTAGGTATGTAAAATGGAGTTTAGTTTGCTTAGTGACACTGTGGATGGGATTCTGATTCCTTTTTTCTTTGATCTTTCTTGAATGATCAAAGAAATGTAATATTGTATGTTGTTGTCATAGAGTATACAGTCTATACATCTGTTTTTCTACAGTGCGTTGAAACAGATAAACTTCATACTGTTATCTCACAAGGCAAGTCCGCCATCTTGTGGTTACATCTCATAAACACAGTGGCATGAATATGTTATTTAAAGTGATAGTTCACCTAAAGTAAATAAATAAATGGAAATCTCACCATTTACTCATTATCAGGTTGTTTCAAACCAGTATGACTTTCTTTCAATTGTTGAACACAAAAGGAGATATTAAGATTGAATATAAGGGACTGACAGCCTTGCTATTCACTTTTATTGTTTAGAAAAAAAGAGCAGTGTTAATGTTATTCAAAATATCCTCACTTGTGTTCTGCGGAAGAATGAAAGGTTTGAAACAACACGAGGGTTAGTAAATGATGACAGAATTGTAAAGGTATAGTTTACCCATAAATTCTCTCATAATTTACTAACCCACATGCCATCCAAGATGTGCATGAATACAAACAAAGATTTTTAGAGGAATATTTGAAGAAAGTTCTGACAAAGCAAGTGAACAGGTACCATCATTTTTAAGCCCCAAAAGCACATCAAGACATCATAAAAGTAATCCATACGACTGCAGTGGTTAAATTCATGTCTTCAGAAGCAATATGATAAGTGTGTGTGAGAAACAGCATGAGGTTGAGTAAATGATGAGACAATTAAAACATTTTTCAGTGAGCTGTAACTTTAATGAAATTTAGTCATGTGTAAGTCTAATTGATATGTTATCAATTGAGGATTTATTAAATGTATTTTACATTTCATCACTTCATTGCGAAAATTACATGTGTGGTAGAAAATAAAAAAATGTACTGTGTATAGTGAATAAGCTAATTTAAATAGCGTACCACTAGATGTCAGCTTATAGCAACTTATTAAACTGCATAGGCCATGGCTTGTTGAATTGGAGAATACCAACTGGATGCTCTTCTAAATTGAATTATACATCTATTATCTGTGTTTAATCCATATGACTATTGTGCATATTTTTTTAATGCACATTCATATCAGGATGACAAATTAGCAAACTCATTTTGCTCTGCATTTCCCGTTCTCTCTATGCTCTTGTATTGCCTTTTTGCAGTGTAGTGATAATAAGGCATCTTGCACTGCTTTCATAGCTCATCAATGCATGTGCTATTAGTACCACTACAATAGCAGAGCTGATAGCTGCACATGATGTGCTTGATTACGGCTGATACTCCGTGCCAATTTGTTCAGTCTTCTTATATTTATTTATTTATTTTTGGTTGTAATTAGTCGCTTGTTGCCATGGTTGTGCAGGCTATAGTGTGGTGGTGCGAGTGTTAGATGAGGCAGACAGATGTGACAAAGACGTCATCTAGTAGCAGTCCGGAGAGAGTGAAACACACACACACACACACACACACACACACACACACACACACACACACACACACACACACACACACAGCAGCAGCCTTTAATATTGCTGTTATAGTAATTGGGACTCTTTAGGTTAAAACCCAGATTTGGTGACATTTAAAGAGGATTAGATGTGGTATTTATTCCATTAATTAGACAATGAGAATGAGGTGTCAACAGGGGCACATTTTGAAAGATAGGCTATAAAATCTTATATAAAATAATATAAAATGTTGAAGGCATATGTTTTGGTTATCCCAAAACATCAGGGGAGTGATCAGATTTTTTAATTTGGGATGATGTGTTTGGTTGCTACGGCCATATGTGTTTGCAGAAGTGATTGATGAGCATTGTAGCATGCATTACTCTTGACACTATCTTTAGATGGCAAACTCCCAAAACAGCCTGCCAGATGGTGCCAGATGGGCTGGTTTGAGTATTTCTGTAACTGCTGATCTCCTGGGATTTTCACACTCAACAGTCTCTAGAATTTACTCAGAATTGTGCCAAAAACAAAAAAACATCCAGTGTATGGCAGTTCTCTGGAAAGAAATGCCTTATTGATGAGAGAGGTCAACAGATAATGGTCAGACTGGTTCAAAATGACAAAGTCTACGGTAACTCAGAAAACTGCTCTGTACAATTGTGGTGAGAAGAATATCACATCAGGATGCTATTTTGAGATGTGGGTTGGCGCTATTATGGCGGCACGAAGGGCCCTACACAATATTAGGTAGGTGGTTTTAATGTTGTGGCTGATCACGTATGTTACCATGGTAACTAAAATTAGATGCATCTTGGAGTGGCTCTTCTTTGTACTTGCCAAGTCGGAAAAGAATAGCTTAGGTTTAACAAGGTAGAGAAGGAAGGGCAAAGTAAAATGCACTATTTACACTTTTTGCATTTACTCAATTCAGTCTTTTTATCCAGATGTGATTTATATACAGTATGGTAATTAAAAAGTATCTAAATGGATTATTAATAAGAAAATTTCTCTGTAATAACATGATGTGCTCTTATATTGAATTCTTAATTTAATATGTTATTTTTTGTTCATTGCTTTGACCATCAATTAGTTTCACAGACTAAAAATACTTTACTAAAATCACTGTTTCTTGAAAAATGTAAGTTGTTTAGGTCATTGATTGCCACCTCACCATATAACTCATTCATGATACATATGAAATGGTGAAAGCCATTTTTAAGAAATACATGTAAGCCCAGACTTGACATTTTAAATCCCACCACAGTTAATAGTCTGCATTCTTTGCTCTTAAAAAATGCATTTTCAACCTCACATCATTTTCAAATGCATGCACACGTTTCAGTCTGGTGGTAGTGGGAATTTGTAGACTGCAGTAAGGGTGTTATGTTTAATAGTGTGGAGAGGAGACTGAGAAACACCTTGTATCCTCTGGTTCATGCACCTGTGCTCCACACGACTGCCTTTAATGAAATGGAAATTAACTTTAATTTAACATGCTGTGGGTTCTGGCCACTTTTAGGAGAGAAGAAAACCTAATGCTGTTACAGTTTTTGTTGAATTTATAAAAAACATTTAGCTACTAGAAATTGTATGTTTGGTGTGACGGACAAAATAAAAAACAAATTATAATAAATAAAAAAGATGTACATTTATATGTATAAATAAATAAAAAATACTACCTTGTATAAGATCAAAATTGTATTGCTCAAAAGGTTGCTATTTCAATAAAAAAATTTTAACTTGTCCTCTATCAAGGGGTGGACTTGGAACAGTAATCAGCCCTGGAGAACCTTTGTTGAGAGGGGGTGGATGGGGGATTTGTTGCAATGTGTTTCGCTGTCCCCTTCTGCATTATGCGGCCCCCTTTGGCATATCACGGCAGCGTTTTGCAGCCGCTTTCAGCTTATCGTGGCCTCCATCAAATCGTGGCACACTTTGGTATATTGTGGCCCTGTTTCATGGCTGGCCCACCGGGAAAAGACCCAGTTCTCCTGATGCCATTTCCCGGTTCTCCTGAATGTAGGCCTCTGCCTACCCTAGCCTCCAAAGACATGTCAGCAAATCTGATGTCTGCAAATTCGTGCAAATGCAAAATGATTCACAGGCAGCTGTCATTTCTGATTGGCTAGTGAAAGTGCAGATTTAGAGTAAAAAAGGACTACAATTTGTATCTGTTTCTCACCCACACCAGTTATATTGCTTCTGAAGATATGGATTTAACACTGGAGTCTAATGGAATACTTCTATATGATTTTTGGAGCTACAAAGATCTGATCAACATTCAATTGTATTGTATGGACCTACAGAGCTGAGATATTTAAAAAAAAAATATTCATTTGTGTTCTGCTGAAGAAAGACAGTCATACATACCTGGGATGGCATGAGGGTAACAATCCCTTTTAATACCTGTCTGACTTGGGCTTGATAAATCATTTTGCTGATACAATTTGATTATATTATATGCATTTGGAGGCATGCCTCTAAATTACATATTAATTTCTGGAAACGCACAAAAATTGCCAAGATGTGCTGTTTCGCGCTCCTGAAAGACGCAGTCCTTTGAAGACAAAGTTAGTAGATCAAGGAACAAAGTAAAAGGTCCACGATGGGAAAAGGAAACTAAAGTACAGGCTGGAAACCAGGAGGGGTGCAGAAGTGACTGGGCAACGCACATCCGCGGAGGGTAGGGTAAACCTGAAACGACAGAAGGGTAACCTCGGACGAACAGACAAACTGGCAGGGAACACGAACAGAGAGAGAGTCATAAACGACATAAGCGAAAACATGAAACGTCAACGCACGACAACGGGAAGGGAAAACAGCGGGGTTTAAATAAAGAGACACGGTAATGACAAAATGACAGACAGGTGCGGACAATAACACGCAGACAGGGCCGGAAAAGACGGGAAGAAGGGAAGTGTAGTTTTCACAGAGACAGTGGAACACGGGCGGGCAACAAGGAAGACATGACAGGGAGCGTGAACGGTAAAACCGAAAACACGGGGCGGACAACAAGGGAGCATGACATGGAAAGTGACTAGTGACGGGTGAAACAGAAAACACGGGGCAGACGACACGAAGCACGGAGCAGGTGAGCGAGACCGTAACAGTATGACATTACATTGTCATTGCAACAAAGTTGTCAAATTGGATATTACTTTACACAGAAAATGTTAGTAAGCAACATTCGTACGTGCTGCTCCATGGTATAATGAGGATTTGCGTATGATGAAAACATCTTGCCGTAGAATGGAGCGCATGTGGCGTCTTTCAGGCCTGACTGTTCATTATCAAGTGTGGAAAGACTGCTTACAAGAATATAAGGCTGGAATTGTTTCTGCAAGATCTGACTATTTCTCTAAAGTGATTGATGATAATCAGGGTAATTCTAGACAACTTTTTAATTCAATTAACAAATTGTTGAATCACAAAACTGTCTCTTATATTACTGCTTCTGATCATCTGTGTAATAAGTTTCTGGATTATTTTGTCACCAAAGTCAAAAATGTTTGTAGAGGTTTTTGCACTTCTACTCTCCTGTCTTCTCCTGTTATTCCTTTTTATTCTGGTACTAAGTTGTCTAAATTCTGTACAATTGACTCATATTCTCTTTTAGCAGAGGTTTCAAAAATGAAAGCAGCTACTTCTTTGCTAGATCCCATACCATTTGGTCTGTTTAAATCATGTTTTGCTCCCTTGTGCCCCTTTGTTCTGAGTATTATAAACGACTCTCTGTGTACTGGGGTTGTGCCGTAAACTTTTAAAACTGCTGCAATTAACCCGGTACCTAAAAAGTCAAATATTGACTGTGAGAACTTTACAGATTTTCGTCCCATATCTAATCTCCCTTTTTTTGCTAAACTCTTGGAACGAGTGGTTGCTTCTCAGTTGATTTCTCACTTAACTGAGAATAATCTCTTTGAGCCTCTGCAATCAGGCTTTCGTAATTGCATAGTACAGAAACAGTTCTGGTTAGGGTCACCAATGACCTGTTAATTGCTTCAGATTCTGGCTGTCTTTCAGTTTTGATCCTACTTGATCTCAGTGCCGCTTTTGACACTGTTGATCACTCAATTTTAATTACTCGTCTTGAAACTGTTTTTGGGGTTTCAAATACTGTTCTTAATTAGTTTAATCCTACCTCTTTGATCGGAAGCAGTTCGTTGCCATGGGTGGATTTAGATCTGAGGTCAATGTTGTGCAGTCTGGCGTCCCCCAGAGGTCAATTTTGGGCCCTCTTCTTTTTAATATTTATGTTTATCCTGTGGAGTTTCAAACTAAATTGAGGAATTTAGGAGTAATTTTTGATGCCAATTTAACGTTTGAGCCACATGTTTTGAATACTGTTAAAATCTCATTTTTCCATCTTAGAAATATTGCTAGATTGCGTCCAATGCTGTCGTTTACTGTTGCAGAGAGATTGATAAACACTTTTGTGTTTTCGCATATTGATTACTGTAATGCCTTGTTAGCTGGCGTGTCAAAAGTAACCTTAAACAGAATGCAGGTTTTACAAAATTCGGCTGCCAGAATCCTTACAAAAACTAACATACGAGACCATATTACTCCAGTTTTGGAGTCTTTGCACTGGCTTCCCATTAGGTTTAGGGTGGATTTCAAAATTTTGATGCTTACTTACAAGGCACTGCATGGTTTGGCACCTCAATATTTGACAGAGCTTTTAACTCCATATACTCCAAAACGTGATCTTCGTTCTTCAGATACTGTTCTTTTAACTGTTCCCTCAACCCGTTTGAGATTAATGGGAGATAGGGCTTTTTCTTCATTAGCTCCAAAACTTTGGAACTCTCTACCGATTGAGATCAGGCAAGCCAAATCTTTTGGAATCTTTAAATCTCAGCTTAAAACTCATTTTTTTAGGTTAGCTTTTAATTGATTTATTGTCTTTTATGCTTGTTGTTTTTTATGTTTATTTTACTGTGTATTATGTCTATTTTGTGTGTTGTATCTTTGCTATCTTAAATGTTTTTGTACAGCGCTTTGAGATGTACATTTAAAGGCGCTATATAAAATAAAGGTTATTATTATTATTAGAATGTTATCACACTAAAATCATGTTAACATGCATATTGTTTACTTGTGACATTACTTCTGAAACAGTGAGTATTTTAACATCACTTTCATTTAAAATCCCTCACTTTAACTCAGATTTGAAAGAAAAGAATGGACAAGTCAAAATATGTTTTTGTGGTAATCAACATTATGCCACAAATGATGTCGATTAAGCTTAACTTGTATTGAACCCGGAATTGTTCCTTTAAATGCAGCAATGCAAGTTGAGTATTTCTACTCACTTCCATTAGGACCATCCCTGATATAATAGCCATGTAATATCATTCTCCAGAGTTGAGGAACACATTTCTAATCTAGGCATATTAACCTCGAGCTCTGTTCCACTAAACTAGCTGAAGGAGGGGACAGAAGATTTGGGATAAAGGCTTGGCCTCATTAAGAGAGCTAATGTCGACACCGGCGGCTTGTGTCGTCATTGCATTGATTTCAGTCTAACAAAGGAGAGCGCTTGGTTGCATTGAGAAGAATTGACAGTGTGTTGTATTCAATTTAACATCTATAGATTATGGTGGTGAATTAGAATGAAGGACTGTGTTGTGCATTGTGGAAGGTATTGTGTATTAATGCTCATCCCTTACACCTACAGTGACTTGAGGAAAATTAGTAATCATTGAATTACATCTGAATGTCACCCTATAGGTGAATCTGTGACTGCTAGCAGGGTCTGTTATTTCAGTCACAGGTAATTGATGCGCATCATTGGCCACATGAAGATTTACTCCTCAGTTTGAAATAAAGACGCCTCTGTTTGCATAGACTCTCGTCTACAAGCTGCCAGCTGCCCATCTGGGATTTCCAACCACTGCAAATGCAATCTCAATTAGATTTTTGTAAATGTATATCCTCACAAATATGGCCCTAATAAAAGGTCTGAATCTAATTGAGAACCTTCTGGCTGGTTTTTAATGAATAGGTCATCAGATAGCTTCAGAGATTGTAAATCGGTTGTGCTTCTGTGATCCAGTTTCTGCTTAAAGCTACACTATGTAACTTTTTTTGGTAAAAAAAAAAACAAAATGTTATTAATGAGAGAATGCAACAAAAATAAATCTTCTAAACCATGTCTTTGATAAACCTATAATATTTATTTATATTTTAGAGCTATCGGGATGGATTTTGTGGGAAATTGCATATACGTATACATGATTCACCCGTGCGTGTTGAAGTCATATCCATACACAGAGAAAATAGCTCCGGCTGCTGTAGCCGTGTATGGTGTGGGAGTAGCATGAAGCTGAAATTGTGTTGTCACAACGAATGAGAAAAATTTACCATGGATAATTCAAAATGGCAAACGTCCAGGGAATCACTGGTTGTAAAAACAAAGAAAACCTGAACAGAGTAGAGTCTTCAAGCAAAAAGGGAAAGCAACAGAGTCCATAATAAAACTAACACCGGTTTGGCTTTTCAGAGGTGGCGACAACTCAGAGATCTGAAAGGATTTAAAAGCGACCCAAAGATGGCTTTTTTCTTACTCAACAGTTAATTTTCTTTTTTATATGGTTTATGTATAATTGTGTAATCACACACACACACACACACACACACACACACACACACACACACACACACACACACACACACACACACACACACACGTGTATATAATTATAATTATACTGTAATCGGAGCAGAACTTTTCACTTGCTGATTCTAAAGTCCTAGACTTGCCAAGGACATGTGAGTCTTGAAATGATGTTGACCACTGGTCGGTAACAATGACAATCTATAAATTAGTTACTACTGTGGTCTATTTGGCCAGAAAATCCTGCAGTTATAAAAACTTTACAATGTTTGACCGTATCAGACTAGCAATTGTTGTTTCTAATGTAAACAAACATTGCCTAACTTTTGTAACGTAATTTATTTCAAAATATCAGTGTTTCAATAAGTCAAAACAACAGCATAAGATATGGCACTTATCTGCTCAGATGACATGTTTTCAGATATCTGTCTTTTCCTTTCTTTCATTATTTATTTGTCCATTCACTCTGATAAGATATCCTGAATCCATGTGTACAGTGATGCCTCGAACCACATTCATCCATGCAGAGGAGCAGAGCCGAAGACGCATGCAGTTTTATTTTTTAACTGCTAGAGGGCCAAAAGTTACATAATGTAGCTTTAAAGCAGAGATAGGCAACTGGTGGCCATAAACGGGCCATCAGACAAGACTGAGGATTGATTTTATTTTTTGAAAAAAGGATTATGTAAAGATTGCATTCAGTTTATGATGTTATTACAACTATTGACCAGAAGAGGTCGCTTGTTCTTAGCAGACCTGCTGATAACTCTAGGATTCTAGCATGCAACATCTCACACTTGCTCATCATTTATAAGGTAAATTTAGCAAAATTTTACCTCAGCGTGTCAGCGACTAGTGCACACTATTATTAATGTATGTGTCGTTTGTTTGCCTGGATACGAAATCTGTCATTTAAAGATTTCAATTTGATTTGCAAATACACCATTGATCAAGTGATCAAAGAGGCGTACAATATGAGAGATACATACACCAGATGTGCTCGCCTCACAGATGTAAAGGGTATATAAAATACAAGGGTAAAAGTCATCAAAAGTTTTTACGAAATCTGTGACAGTGCGGGAATCACCAAATACATCTAATGCTGTTTCGCTTGTGCTTGTGAAAAGCTGAAAAGTTGTTATAAGAGGGAGAAACTTTGAAGAAATGCGAGATTGAGATGCCTGACTGATTGTTGAAAAGACTTGGGAATAGAGAGAATGTTCCCTGACGTACAGGTTCGGTCCGTGCGTATTTGTGGTGCTGAAATGTTTTGTATTAATGCACCGAAATGTTATGTTCTTGTTTCCAGTTTTGTTATTGATGATAATATTTAGATTTTCACTAATACCTATAAGCTGTTTTATGAGGTGGGGTTGAACATGTTGTCTGTTCATTTGTGCAAATGAGATCAATTTTATTGAAAATGTAAGTCTGAAGTATATTGCTTGTCAATTGAACATGACTTTATATATTTGAAAGGCATGTATTAGTAAAAACACAAGTTAAAAAAGAATGATATTACTTTTTATAAATATTCTTAAATAAAAATGTTAATATAGGTAACAAAATCTTGAATAGAACATTGCATTAGTTGTGCAGAGATTACCCACAATAATGAGGAAATTGAGGAAAGGGCTGAACATTGTAAGAGTGCAGATTTGTAATCCGGCCCCTTGGTAGAAAGGAGAAAAAATGTTGGCCATCGCCCCTTCGAAGTTGCCCATCCCTGCTTTAAAGAAATAGTTCAACCTCAAAATGGAAATTCTGTTATTATTTACTCATCTCTAAGTTGTTCCAAACAAATATTATTTACTGTGTTGTGCAGAACACAGAATATATTTTAAAGAATGTCTCAATTGCTGTTTTCCCATACAATTGACAGTTGACTTGATAGTAACTAACTTTAAATTAAAAAAAAGCACCCAAAATTGTCATAAAAATAGTCCATGAGACTTGTAAGTGATATTGTAATTCTTCTGATAGCATACAATCACTTACTAAGATGAACAGACCAAGTCATTATTTACTCTCAAATCAAATTATATCATTGATCAACTCATGACACAAGAACTGTTCTTTTAAATCTCTGAGCTACTGGCATTAAATGAGGAGACAGAAAGCCTTGAAGAGCATCATGGAGTTTTTCTCTGTATTGGACTTAATGTAATTTTGGGAACCTACGGGCAAAGGAAGGAATATATAATGTAATCAAAGGGGCAGAGCAGGTTGTGTCTTCAGCTGTGCTTGGTGTGAAGAAGTCACTTCACTAGAACACAAGATTATACAGACAAAGAAAAACAAAACGAGAAGGGGAAAGACCCTTCACCTCCCCATATACCTTCTGTCCTTGTTCACAGTAACCATCTTCTCAAATCATTGGCTCTCAGGTTGAATAAGACACTTGTGATAGCTCTTTGTCTTGTTAGTGGAATCACATTTGGAGAAAATCACAGATATTTTCTTACTGTCACAATAATGGACCTTTAACAGCCTTAAAGGGATAGTTCACCCAAAATGAAAATTTTCTCATCAATATTCACCCTCATGCCATCCCAGATCTGAATGATTTTTTTTTCTTCTGCTTAACACAAATAAAGCTTTTTAGAAGAAAATCTCAGCTTTGTAGGCCCTCACAATGAAAGTGAATGGGTTACAACATTTTGAAGGTCCAAAAAGCACATAATGTCAGCCTAAAAGTAATCCGTAAGTGGTTAAATCCATGTCTTCAGAAGCGATATGATCCACTTTGGTGAGAAACAGATAAATATTGAAGTTATTTTCTACTATAAATTATTTTTCCTCACCAGTAGGGGGCGATATGCATGAAGAATGTGAATCACCAAAAACACAAGAAGAACAATGTGGAAGTGAAAGTGAAGATTGATTGTAAATAAGGACTTAGATATTGATCTGTTTCTCACCCACACTTATATCACTTCAGAAGACATGGATTGAACTACTGAGTCATATGGATTACTTTTATGCTAGTCATACACTTGCATTGTGAGGACCTACAGAGATATTTTTCTGAAAATATTTATTTGTGTTCAGCAGAAAAAAGAAAGTCATGCACAACCTGGATGTTATTAGTGTGGGTACATTTTGAGAGAATTTTCATTTTTAGGTGAAATATTTCTTTAAAGGGTTTATTCGATAATAAAATTACATTCTGTCATCATGCCAAACCTGTATGACTTTCTGTATAGCACAAAAGAAGATGCTAGCTAGACTAACAGCCTCAGTCACAATTCACTTTTATTGGATGGAAAAAATATGGAATGACATTGAATGGTGAATGAGGCTATCATTCTGCCACACATCTCCTTTTGTGTTCCAAAGAGGACAGAACAGAATATGGCGTAAATGACGACAGAATTTTCACTTTTGAATGAACTACCCCTTTAAAACAAGCTAAATTTACTTGAAGCACAATTGCGTTAGATAATAAACATCAACCAATTTGGTAGATTTATTCTTAAAAAAAGAAAAACGATTTGCCAATCGAGAAAGACAAAAATCAACTTAATTCCAGGTATGTTCTCTAAAACCAAGTCTATTTAGCTTACACAATTTTGCATCACAAGTACATTTATATTCATATTAGGATTGTGTGAATATACATGTATTATTTGTTTACATATGTTTTAAGAATGTTTTAGTCATTCTATTAGAAAAAGTGCATATACACACTTGTCTGACAATGACAGTGTCACTTGATCAGAAGAATAAAGAAGAGCTTATGCACACACACACACACACACACACACACACACACACACTGATACACACATACTCCCGCTCACAAAGTGGTGTAGATTTTATGTTCATTCATCTGCAACCGTTGGCACCTCGTGCCCTGCATGGCTGATGGAGTCTCTGCATTATTAACAAAGCTCTTCATACACTGGCTCTGCAGCTGCCCTTGCTGGCCTTGGCAACGCTATCTAGCACCATGCTACACAGAGACCCCTGTCACAGCAATGAAGCCCCACAGTGAATCAACATCACTGAAAACAACCAAGATCTACTTGGCCTTTCTTCCACTGGTAACAATGTATGATCTTTTTGGGAATTGGCCAAAAGCTGCGTGTGCACAGTTAGCACAGCTTGATAGAGGGATACATAATTTTAGGCGCAGCGGATGTGGGTTAGCTAACAGATCTGTTCAGGCAATAAGCTCAGTATAGTGTGACTTCAAATGGCTTGCGACATCATCAAATATTTACCAGCCGTGCTGCTTTTCCACCTGCTTTCGCTCTGCTGGAACGTAGCAGAGCATGTATGATCTAGAAATATCCCACCACGTTTGCTGTTTTTGACCACTGCTAGGACTAATGTTGTCCTCTGTCCCCCTGCAGGGAAGGTGCGTTGACTTTGACTATGGAACAGGACATGATGGTTTCAGTATCTTTTTTGCACACAGTAGAAAGCAGGTCTGTTCTAATCTTAGTGTGATCTTAGATTAAATATCTAAGTGCTGTTTCTTTTTTTTCTGAAAGAAAGACAAGTGAGGACTTGATTGAAAGTGATTTGATGTGTTTTTTCATGGCCCAAGTCCAATTAATTAGTTTAAATGGGCAAAACTGAATTTCTGTCCTTTCAGTTTATAGGAAGAGTTCTCCCCCCATCATTTACTCACCCTCATGCCATCCCTGATGTGTATAAATTTCTTTCTTCAGCAGAACACAAACAAAGACTTTCAGAGTAATATTTCAGCTCTGTAGACTGTAAAATGCAAGTGAATGGGTGCCATATATCTTAAGCTCCAAAAAACACATATTGCCATCATAAAAGTAATCCATATGACTCAAGTGAATTAATTAATGTCTACTGAAGCTAAACACTTGATGTGTAAGAAATAGATTAATATATATATATATTTTTTTTTTTTACTTAAAATATTCTCTTACGACCATCTTGTGGTTTGCATGTTGATGATGGTAGAGTTAAAACGGCCTCTAGCATGACATAAGCATGTAAGTCTCCTCTGCATATATATTTATATGTAGATCCACAGAAACAACTTAGCAGTTGTTTCTGTGGCCTGCAATTCTGTTTCAACATAAAAGCAGTTTATGCAGCGGTCTGAGCAAGGAGCTGGGTCTGAGGCTTCTACTCCATTCACTTGAATTCAAATAAATTCAAACACCTTTACTTTTTGACTGTTCCAAGATGGCACTGCCAAGGGCGTAGGTTTGTTTTGAACGTTGTTTGGGCCATGTTGCAAGACAGATCAAATTCATATTTTTTTGGTATTAAGAAAATGCGTCTGGTAATATTTGCAAAATAAAATTATTTCCTCATATAAGAAGTCCAATTTCCTATTCCTCTGCCCTAACAGATTCAATATTAGCCTTTTTTTTTCTAAAGAATGAACAGGTTTAGAACTGACCACTAGGGCAGCACAATATAGAAGAAAAATGCAGTATGCGCTAAACTTGTTTGACGGTGTGACGGCAATATGGAGAGATATGCGATTGTCCTTAAATGCATTTACACTCAAAATTAAGTCGATCTGAAATTGGATTTTTATTAATCAACCTCCTTACCTTGCACAGTCCGGTTACAAAAAGCAGAATGAGTTGCATGCAAAACATAGGACATTTCATTTTACTTAGACAGAAAACTTGAACAAGGAAAGTATGCTTGTTAAAATCTATTCATTTCAAGAAATGGACCTAAGATACAAAATGTCATCAAAAATTATTGTCGAAAAGTGATTGGTGCATCCTGAATAGCACTGAGAGAAATAACAGATGCCACATTACAACACTGTTTATGAACTGCTTTAGAAGAGGTTGGCCAATAATTTACACATGAATAACGATACTGAGCAACTTCAATAGCCATTAAAATTCAAATAAAACATTGTATAAATGTAACATATTTTCTAAGTTGTAAAATTGCCCAAATATTAGTCGGGACATTTCCGATTTTCTGAAAGTTGGTAGGGACATGTTCCTACTAGGCAGTACCACCTCTCCCTATAAGCAGACTATGCAGTCTGCGTAGGGCACCAACTCCCTAGGGGGGCACCAGAAATGGTAACATGGTTGCTATGACAGCATGCCACTCTTTAACAAGTGTGAGCACTTGGAGTGAGAAGG
Source organism: Xyrauchen texanus (assembly GCF_025860055.1). Lineage (NCBI taxonomy): Eukaryota > Metazoa > Chordata > Actinopteri > Cypriniformes > Catostomidae > Xyrauchen > Xyrauchen texanus. The sequence goes on from NC_068276.1 coordinate 25,244,318, forward strand.
GAACAAAGTCCCTGTAGAAGGGAATGTATGAGGTACATTTTTGGAGAGTTATAATGATGTAAAGAGAAAAGAAAATAGACTTTACAGGTGTACTTTTAGTCTAATACTTTATTTTAATTATATATTAATATAATTATACATATTATATACTCTGCACCCATCTACTGAGGTACTTCAACTTGAGAATGAACATTCCTTGTGTTTGAAAATCATATTTACGAGCAAATTGGCCTTATTCCGTTGAAGCAAACAAGTGGGTTGTGAGTGCCCGTGAAGGATACACCTCATGCATCCTCCGAATTCCCATGAAAGAAGGTCGCATTCGAAGGCTGCATTTGAAGTGTCCTACTCGCTTTTCTGAAACAAGAAAGCCTCGATGATGTATGCTGCCGTCAAATGTGACCTGAGGAGGACACAGCCTTCCAAACGAGACACAGCAAGACACTTTATATATATTGAGAAATTAACCTCTGTGGCTCTACAATAGGAGAGAATGAAATGGCAAAGTGTCTCTGGTAATGGTCAACTAGCGTGTCACGACAGTAAAGCACTGTTTGCGAAAACCATAGAAATGAGAGGAGAGCCGTAATGTGCATCTTCCTGCCACAAAATCCTCTGTGACTTCTCTTATAAAACGTCTCGGGTTACATGTGTAATCCTTGTTCCCTGAAAAAAGCGGAACGAGATGTTGCGCTGCTAAGTGCTACGGGGAACAGCTTTAGCTGTGAGCCGAGCTGAATAATGTGTGGAACACGTCAATGAACATTGACCGGAATTTGTAGCCTCGGCTGATGTAATCATTAGATGCACCTGAGGCCAGGCTATAAATGGATACATCACCAGGTGTCGTCAGATACTTCTTTTTGAAGAGCAGTCCTGGGACGTCCCAGTGCGGCAAAGCAGCGCAACATCTCGTTCCGCTTTTTTCAGGGAACAAGGGTTACACATGTAACCCGAGACGTTCCCTTTACAAAAAGCTTCGCTACAATGTTGCGCTGCTAAGCGCTACGGGGAACGCAATACCCACGCCGCCGCACTTGGGGCTGTCCGGACCCCTACGGTTGTGCAGTGTACTCACAAAAACGCAAGAGGTCTCAGACATGAGCTTCAGATGTCGACTCAAGGGCATAAGAGCCCGGAGTAGCATAAACATCTAAACCATTCAATTTTGATGAATGTGTGCAGAGAGAACCAGCCTGCCGCATCACAAACTTGTTCAGGCATGAGCTGAGATGTCGACTCAAGGGCATAAGAGCCCGGATTAGCAAAGCATCTAATCCATAAAGTTCGATGAATGTGTAAGAAGAGAACCCTATCGCACCACAAACTTGTCATAAAAACTGATGAATGTGAGCGGAGAGGACCAGCCTGCCGCATCACAAACTTGTTTAGGCATGGGCTGAGATGTCGACTCAAGGGCATAAGAGTCCGGAGTAGCAAAGCATCTAACCCATAAAGTTCGATGAATGTGTGCGAAGAGAACCCTATCGCAACACAAACTTGTCATAAAAACTGATGAATGTAAGCGGAGAGGACCAGCCTGCCGCATCACAAACTTGTCCAGACATGAGCTTGAGATGTCGACTCAAGGGCATAAGAGCCCGGAGTACCAAAACATCCAAACTATAAAAATCTAATGAATGTGTGCGGAGAGGACAACCTGCCGCATCACAAACTTGCTGCAGAGGGAGACCTCTAGACAAGGTTTTAGAGGAGGAGAGCCCTCTGGTAGAGTGCGCCCTGAAACCTACTGGCGAAGCTTGACCGTGCGCCTCGTAGGCCCGGGCAATAATGAGGATGCCTCTTTGAGGGCACCCCTCCCACCAAGCCGTGGCAAACCGCAGTGGCCACATAGAACCTGGCAGTGGCGAGGCAAGTGCCCGCTGACAGTTCTTTCTACAGAAAATCCAGAACTGAAGCAAACTGGCAGTTAGCTGGTTCTGTAATAAGAACTTTAGTAGAAGGAAACGCATTCTAAACGCATTTGCGTTACTAAGTTCAGCCCCTCCCGAGGGGGCTGGGCGACTCGGGGAGAAGTAGAGGAGACATTGCGCTATCAACAGAGGTGAAGAGGTCCTCTTCTGCCCTGTAAAATCTACCCAGATCAGTTCCAAGTGGAGGGAGCCCTAGCACTAGAAATGGTCTCGATAACCCCAAGAGAAAACCCCTTGAACCTCATTTGGTACCCTTAGGGGCCAGAATGAAAGGTTTCACAATTCGGGCAAAGGATGAGAAGGTCCTCCCTGTTTGGAATCGCCCAAGGCGAGTCGTCGAGGGAAGAGATTAGCTCCGAGAACCAAGCCCTGTTCGGCCAGCGCGGTGCTATCAGTAAGAGGCAAAAACCCTTGCTGGCAAACTCTGGGCAACTACTACCTTAGGGTGGAGTTCTTAACTCCCCCGTTGGTATTTCCTGTCTGGACCGTGAATCTGCTCCCGTGATAACGGGCATCCAGGGATATAACTGACCTGAGTGACAGGAGCTTACCCTGGGCCCTAAGGAGAATCCGACGTGTCAGAAATACAGCTGACAAGAACGTGGGTCTCCTTGAAGATTTATGTAAGAGGCTACCGCTGTATTGTCCACCCGCACCAAGACATGGCAGCCTCAGGAGGAGGTATTTCAAGGCCAGAAATACAGCCATCAACCCGAGACAGTGACTGTGACAACCGAGCTGACGACCCTCCTATCCCCTTAAGCTGGACGACCACTTAAGGCCGCTACCCCGCCCGTCAGGGAGGCGTCTGTCGTTAGCAGTCTGCGACAACAAGACACACCTAGAGTGGGACCCAAGGCAGAAAACCGGGGTCTGAACCACATAGAAAGGGAACGAAGCCTGAGGCGCGTAACCCTATTTAGCCCAGGGGTTTTGGCCCTTGGAAGAAATCCCCTGGCTTTTGGCCACAACAAAAACGGTCTCATGAGCAGAAGGTCCAGAGGGATCACCGTGGACGCGGTCGCCCTTAGACCTGGAAATCGTTGATACTGATAACAGTGCAACCTTGACCTAGCCTGACTTTTTTCAGGGTGATCTGAATGGACTCAATCCTAGCGGGAGACAGTTGTGCCCACATTGTGATTGAACTCCATACGATGCCCCGATAGACAGTGTTCTGAGTGGGAGAGAGGACGCTTTTCTTGGCGTTGAGCCTCAACCCCAGAGAAACAGATGAGCTAAGACGATGTCTCTGTGCTGAACTGCCAGTTCCTGGAACTGCGCTAGGATCAGCCAGTCGTCTACGTAATTCAGAATGCAGATGCCCCGGAGTCGCAAGGAGCCAGCGCTACATCATGCATTGTGAATGTGCGGGTAAAAAGGGCTAGGCTGAGTGAAAGAACCTGACCCTGGAAGACTTCGCCCCCGGAAGTGAACCTCAGGAACTTTCCATGTTGTGGCAGAACTTCTAAATGAAGTATAGAAGTGCGTCATAAGATCGATGGTGACCAGCCAAACGAGTTGTAGGGCTTGAGACACGACCGTCTTGACAGGCATCATCTTGGAATTGAACACCCACGGGTAGTTCAAGCTTAAGGTCTAAGCCAGACGCCACCCCTCACCCTCCATGGGAAACGGGAAGTATTTAGCATAATAACCTAACTCTCTCTCTGGAAGGGGAACACATACCATGGCCCCTTTAACCAGGAGATTGAGTGTTTTTTTTTTTTTTTTTTTACAAAAAAGAAATCTGGTTTACGGTAGTGAGAACACGCCGTTGAAACATGGAAAAGCGGCGAGAGAATTAAATAATGACGCCCTTATAAGACCCACAGAAAAAAATATTTCCGGCAGAAGTTTCCACGCTGCCAGGATCTCTGAGATGGGTATTATATTTTAACACTTCCTGTTGAGGGGTTGTCGGGTGTTTCGCATCCTGAATAAAATGCAGGAACAGCGAAAACAGCCAATTTTGACGGAAGCCTCTGCAACCCGAAACACCAAGAGGTGGCGGGAATGGAGGGGCTTCGAGGGGGTACCGGGAGGGGTGAAGTGAAGCACGCGCCCCGTCCCGAGGGAGCTACCCCTAATCTAGGCGCAAGACCGTCAGGGTTTCCTCTTACTAGAATTTATAGTCCTGAGGTCTTGCTTCGGGGGCTGGCGTGGGCGGCGAGACTGTCCCCAATCCCTGGGAGGAGGAGCACGACTCGCCAAGCTTTGCTTTTGAGCCTCCCTTCAGTCAGGACCGAGGTGGGTCTGAGGCTTGCTCATCAAGCGCAGAACCCACACTCAGGTCGTCCATGAGGTCAGCCTGGTACACCTGAAAAACAGCATAGTGTGCAGAGCAGCACCAGCCTGACCTGCTGCTTGATAAGCCCTTCCCACTTAAGTAGAGGTTGTCCTACAAGGCTTTGAGGGGAGAGAGGGCTTCTTAAGTGACGATGGCGAGCCCGAAGAGAGATAGCCCGCAAGCGTCTCTTCGACCGGCGGCATCACTGAATACCCCGTGCCTCAGCACCCACGATAGTCGAATATAATGACGTCGAGGGTATGTGAACACGGGAAGAAAATATATATATATTTTTTATTTTTTTTAAAAAAAAATAAAAAATATATATATATTTTTTATTTTTTAAAAAAAAAATTTTTTTAGGGGATCTCCATGAGCGAAAAAGCTCTTCATGGAGGTTATCAAAGAAAGGGAAGGGACCCAGGAGGCGTTCCCTTTCTTAGACTGGAAGATAAAATCTATCCCCTAATTTGGAGCGTTTGGGGGTCTCTTTTTCGCATGGCCAGTCCAATCTGGCAACCGCATGAGTAACAACATCGAGCAATTCCTCCGTAGATTTTTTATCGTGGACGGAAAGCTCGGAGGCGGGAAGAGAATCGCAATCCACCTCATGATCAGAAGAAGCGTCGGAACGCGCTTCGAGATCATGTGAAGGACCAGCTGGGTTTGGGGAGAGAGTGAGAGAAAGGGGTCAACCCGTCTCTTGCTCCTCAGCCAAATCCATGCACGCAGCCTCACGAACGATCTTTTCGTGAGTGCAGACTCCGAAGCAAGCGAGGCGAGCACGACGCACTCTGCCTGTTAAAGCAAATCGCAGTGCTCGCGACCGCCCTGCTGCAACGCGAGAGCAGCGTGCTCTTACCCCCAAACAAACAGCAAAAACTGATGTGTGCCGTCTTCAGCTATAGAGCGAGAAGAGGGAACACGCACCGCTTATGGCTTTCAGTCATTCTCTCTCTTTTTTTTTTTTTTAGAAATATATATATATATATAATATTTTCTAAACAGAAGAGAAAAATAGAACAACGTTCACTGCACACTGCCTAACTGATTCTATCTCCTAACAGAGGAAAGAAAGTTTTGACAGGGTGTGTGAAACACACAGAAACAGAATCGCTCTGAAAAAAGAGTTTCTGACGACACCTGGTGACGTATCCATTTATAGCCTGGCCTCAGGTGCATCTAATGATTACATCAGCCGAGGCTATAAATTCCGGTCAATATTCATTGACATGTTCCACACATTATTCAGCTCGGCTCACAGCTAGAGCTGTTCCCCGTAGCGCTTAGCAGCGCAACATCGTAGTGAAGCTTTTTGTAAAGGGAACAGCAATTTATTGTAGTAAACTCATGCACAGTTAATTCCAAAAGGATTGTTTAGTGTTAAACATGTTGAAGACTAGCTGAAAGGCAGTAAATTACCTTGTGTGACATTCATTAAAAGAAAATGGCCTATAGTCTCCTCCCTAGTGTACCGCCATAGAATGTCTATGGGAGCGCCGCATTATGCTATTTTAGGCCATTTTTAAAATAAATTATGACTTAAAAATTTCTTGCAAGTTTGTGCAAGTATAAAGTAAAAATTTATCACAATTTAATTACAGAAAATTGTGCGATTAATTAGTTAAAAATGTTTTATCAATTCCCATCCCTAATACATATTTTTTGTAATATAACCTACTGTTGATGGACCATGGTTTTCCTTGGTTAACAACAATGACAAAAACATAGCACAAACACAGATACACATGCACACACAATGGCTAAAAACGCTGAGAGCCTTTTTATGGTCAGAGAAGAGTGTATGCCGGAGACATGCACTAAATCAACATGACTAAGTGTGACACTAAGAAAGATGAGGGAGTCTAGAGGAGCGATGAGGAAGCTGATATACAGTAAAACAGAATGTGCTCCAGGCTAAGGATATTACAAAGAAATGGCTCACAGGAGTGCGCTTGACACAAATACAGAGGGACAAATAGTTTAAAACCAGAGAGCTAAAGTAATAGTTTTTCACATAGATTAGCATTATGTTTGTTTAAAATTTTGTTTTTTCAGCAAAAATATTCCAGCCTTCTTTACTTATGAACATCATCTTGACATTTTATAATTAAAATACAATACACACAATGGTGATGACTTCATTTACCTACTGGCAGCTGATGCAGGCGATTTGTAATGATGTTGATATTAAAATATGTATATGAAGTCAGCTCCTCATTTACCTGAATGAAGTATCAAGGGGACCAAAAACAAGGGCAAGCCAACAAACAAAGGCAATATGGTGTGCTGAGTTTAGATTCAGCATTATAAATCAAAGACAATTACAACTGTGCTACTCTGTCCCATGTTTATGAGCCCAGCACTGAATTAAGGGATGAATAAATCATGGCTCAGAAAACGTTTTTGAGGCTTCCGCTTTTCACATCCTTGTGTGTGTGTGTTTGTGTGTGTTGATAGACCAGCAGAGCATCGCAACAAACATCAAAGCAGCTAGATAAAAGAGATTTACTCTTATATGTCCTGCCCTTCTTGTAGCTGTAAGGTTATAATGATAGTGGTCAGAGAGAGAGAGAGAGAGAGAGAGAGAGAGAGAGAGATTAAGAGTGAGCAGGAGGGATAGAGAGCGTACGAGGCTCAGTTGAGAGGCTGGGAGAGCCACAATACACAGAGCAGTGTGTAACAACCACAGACGATGGCGAGAGACAGACAGTGAGGGTGAACAGAACTAAAACACACAGAAGGCAACTACAAGGACAACGCTTGGGGACAGAAAGACCGGGAACAATCAAATAAGGAGAAAAAAGGAAAACTGGGAAAGAGGGAGAGCAGCCGCAGCAAGGCAGCCTAACTCGGCTCGTGATGTCCAAGTGAAGACAATCAGTCACAGACTGTAGGCAAAGGCTGTGTAAATGGAAGAGATGGAGGGTTTCTAGATAGCGGAGGAAGAAGTGTGTGTGTGTGTGTGTGTGCAGGGCATGGTCGGACTGCAATGGCTCTGTCGCTGTCATCGCTGCTGCTGTCCTGCTCGGCTGCCTCTACCCTTCCCCCTGCACTCTGAACCCATTCAACACGCACAGAGATGAGCTCCAAACATTCATCTGACTGGATCCCTTACAGGTACATCTACTGTATCCATTCCTCATCTGAGCATGTGCAGTTTATTAGCCAGCAAGTGAGGTCCAGAAGGCATGTGTACATGTTTGAAGATGTGTCTTTGACAGGGGTCGGAGCATAATGAATGATTTGCTGGCATGGCGGCAAAGGTGGCAAAGGTGAAACTATTGTCCTTGTCTTCTGTCTGCTATGGTTTTGATTGTCACATGATGCTAGTGATGGTAGTCACACTCAAGGCTGTAGCATATGTATTCCAGCCTCTTATATTGCAGATGTAACTGTAGTTTGAATATGAGCTTGTGTGAGTTTGTATATAATGTGATATGCAGTTTTGAGATCTTTAATTGAGTTTATTAGTTGCATTTCTCTCTGAAACTGGTAGTCTCATTAAATAGAGGTTTTTCTGATATAAGGTAGACTGTGGCTAGTCACATGGGGAAGTTGTCACTTTGGCTATATCTCAGTAATGAGAAGATTTGTAGTCAAAAGTCCTATTGTGAAAATGTATGTTTTCTTTAGCAGTAATTTTGTATGCTGATTTCAAACAACCCTCTTAAATTAGAATATTTTTTGTGATCTCATGATCATGATATGTTTGTTATAGCTCTGGGGCAAGTGAAAATAACCAAACCACACTGGAATACATTCAGGCATTGGTGAACTATATTAAGTGTGTTCTTAGGCCAAAAGTATTTTTCAAGAAAATCAGGTCAGAGCTTGTCGTCATATATTTATCAGGGCAGGTTGTCACTGGTGTTTTAAATGTCATACATTTATAAAACGTATCAATTACATTATTTGTTGGCCAAAACGATGCTTTGGTATTTGTGTACGTTACCTTTTAAATTTTTTCTGTTTCATTAATTGTTTTGTGCCTCATAATTGTTTTAATGTTTTAATTTTCCGGAAAAGCCTGCAATAGGCTGTTTAATCGTTAAATAGAGGCAGATTTTGTTTTGGTGGTGGTGTGTGACATGGGAACATGTTCTCCCCAATGTTCAAATGAAACTTGCTTCATTGGTTTAGTAGCAGGTTCCCTAAACAGTGTGATGACATTTTGTGCTATTGGGGCATGTTGTCACAAAAGGCCAGCATGTGTTCAATAAACTGTATCTTTTTCCTGGGCATTTATGGTAACATTTTTGTAGTGAAGCCCTAAAGATATTTGTCTAAGCAGAAATAAGCCTACCATGTGAAATAAAAAATTGTGACAAATTGCCCTACCTCATCAGGTTAATTTTTCATCATCTTACTGATTCTGGACGTTCTTCCTTCTTTAGTAACTTTAATTCATATTTTTTTTTAAATCCTTGTAATTTGTATGTGCTCATAATCAGTGATTCATGTTATGATATGTTTGCTGTGTGAGGCCATTCTGCCACTGCCTCTTTGAGGAACCTCATTGCCATGGCTGCACTGCCTGCTCCACTCTCTCATTGGCTCTTGGTTGCTATAAGTTACAAGCCCACTTTCCTCCACTCTTTTATTGAAGGATTGCTTCAGGGAGCACTTGCCTCCTGTTGCAGAGAGCTGAAGGTAATGTGGGACCTACCCAAAAGTGTGTATGGCTTTCTCTAGGGAGCTTGCTCTGTTTGTAAATAGCTGCCCTCTCCCACACTCTGGTTTCCTGTGTGTGAGGTCTGTGATTTAGACAGAATGGATTTCAGAAATATTACTAAACACTCTCTTAAGAGCACACGGGAGGAGCTGAAGGAAACCAAAATGAAAGGTATCACTCTGAGAGTCAAAAAAATCTCTTGATCTCTTTAATATCTCACTTGTTAAACAGAGACAAAAATTAGATTATTAGGGGAGCAGTTTGAGACTTATGCTTAAGTCTCCTGAGCAAGGAGTAAGCTTGCATGTGTCCTGTAGTTTTAAAAGAGAACTTTGCATTGTCACAGTCTGTGTTCAAGGCCTGTTTATTCACAAAAATCTTAAGGCTAAAATTAGCTCCTCAGAAATTTAGGAACAACTTCAAAAAATGATGGCTGTGTCACTCCTTTGGACTCATAATTTGCTCATCTAAGAGTAATTCATGGAACATTTTAATGCTTAAGGCACTCCTAAATCCCTAAGAGTGTATTACAAAACATCTAAAGTACTGCTGCTGTAGTCAATTCACATACTAAGTAAGTCAATGTATTATAATATTATAAATCACAAAGTTGTTTTAATTATTGTAAATTTAGTTGGGGATGCAATTACCTTGAACAGAAACAACCAAATTATACTGTAGATAAAGGTTTTGAGTGCTATAGTGACAGAACCAAGCTTACTATTTGGGGTGAAGTATCATGAAGTTCATATTGCCAATGTGGGATAAATCTATATACATTTTTTATATATAAGCAACATCGAACGATATTAAAAATAGAATTTCATTTACTGTGTACGATTACAATCACACAGAACAAATTTAACTAATTACCTGTGGCAGATGTTTGTTTGCTGCGATCTCTGCTCATGACTGAGAATGTAGAGAGTACCACAGATTCTCACATTCGCAAAATCAAAGAAAATGCCAAATTGATGTGGAAACATTTGAGCCACATGCTTTCTTTTTCACGTTAACGGTGATGTCGCCACCAAATTAATAATAATAATAATATACACTTCCCACAGTCTTTCTACAGAGAATTTGTGGTAACACTTTACAATAAGGTTCCATTTGTTAACATTATTAATCTTAGTTAAGGTTAAGTTCAACATAGACTAAACTGTTTAAATTCAAATGTTGTATTTGTTAACATTAGTTAATGGAATATGAACTACATGAACTGACAATAAACAATTGTATTTTTTTTTTAACTAAGATTAACAAATATGAATACATGCTATAAACAATATAGTGTTAATTGTTTGTTCACGATACCTAATGCGTGAATGAAACCTTATTGTAAAGTGTTACAGAATTTGCTGACAAATAGCGGTTCCCCATCTACCAATCACTTTGGACCATTTAAAATAGCCCGGTCATAGAACATGATGTCATCCATAGCAAAAAGTTAAAATCTGCCTTACTCTTATCTTAAGATTTCCTCAGTAAAAGTTGCTCTTGGCAGTCTTGTGAATAGACTTTAAGCAGATACTTTGGGGAACTCCTAGTGGTAAGATAAAAATCTTTATGAATACAGGCCCAGACAGCCAAGAAAACAAAGTCTGCATTCAAAAGTAAGACTCATTTCTTGTTAGATTCATCCAAGATTACATTATTTGTGCTGTACTATACTCATCCTTTTTTAATGACTCTATTTTTCTTCCTCAAGGATTTTAGGTGATTCATATGAAACAAAGTTGATACTTAAATGAAAGTAACTGTCAAATCTATTAAGCGTTCTGAGCAATTATGAAGCAGCCTCTGTGCAATTTGTTCTGAAGGTCAACAGTGATTTGCTGGCTGAATTCTTCTCACTGTATGTGAATTTTAGACTAAGCTTTTCTCCGAAGATGAAAATAGGTCAATAATTAGAGGAGCAACACTTGGGCAACCTGAGAACAAGTATCTTACTTATGAACAGGATCTCAGCCTTTGTGATAGCAGCCCAGATCCATGTGTTAACCAACCCCTGCTTCTGATTGAGGTCAAGGGAAATAAACAGCAGTGGCAGCAAATGGGTCTGTCCTGCATGCACTCTTTACCCTTCAGGCACTAGGGCTGTGGGGTCTTTCATGACTGGTGTGATGAGCATGTCCTCATCTACAGATGGGGTTGCAACAGCTGGACATTCTGCATCACAAACACTCATTTCAGAGCCTTGATCAGTTTTTAGATATTCAGACTAGTCAGTCTGCCCTGGTCAGTTATAGCCCACACACACACACACACACACACACACACACACACACACACACACACACACACACACATGGTGAGGATAAGGACATCTGTTATCAACAATCATGGAAAGACAAGTACCATTACCCATGTTTTTGATTTGAACACTTTAATGCTGGCTTGCACGTACATACAGAACACATGCTGTTTATTACACAGGATGCTGTCACACTGAGTCAAATGTTCTCCAGACAACATCACCATTTGGTTCTATTGTACTGTAAGATTAATGTGAACTATCAACGAAGGAAAAACTGAGTTCCACTTTCAATCGAAAACATTTTTATTACAAAAAAGTATTGATAATTCAATCTTGTTACGAAGATTTATTGATTTGCTCCTTTCAAAAGTGTCCTTTAAGAGATAAACTGAACATGAACAATTCAAGGCAATATTCCTCATAGGTTTTCTTTCTTTTTAGTTTTCTTTGAAGCACATCACCTCACTCTTGTAGCAGATCCATGTTTTTCGTGAAAAAAAGAGACCAAATACTTTCTCAAAGCAGGCGCAAAGAAGATGAGAAAGAAAGATGAGGAAAAAAATAAAGAACGCTTCAAAGCTACCACGAAATTGATATCAACTTTGTTCTTTCATAAATCGTAATAATGTTTTGTAAAAAAACCCACTATGGACAACACTCAATTAATCTTAAAGGAATAGATCACTCAAGAATGACAATTCTGTCATATTGTACTCACCTTTATGATGTTCGAAACTGTATGATTTTTCTTCTACAGCAGAACTCAAAAGGAGTAATTTAGGAGATTGTTCACGCTGTTCTTTTGAAAGTTGTCAAACTCCAAAAAAATATTTATGTGCACTATATTGCAAGTCTTCTATAGCCATACAATAGCTTTGTCTGAATAACAGAATGAAATTTGAGTTGGTACTAATTGAAAATCACGCCTTCCATGTGTTCAAATCAATTGATAGAGAGAGAAACTTCTTTGTTGGTGTATTTCTATAACTGCACAAACTACATTGCTTCCCATATGCACTGTATCATGATTTGCCAGGTTTGAATGTGCACAAGCTTTAGCTTGTCAATTCCCTTTACATGCCTATTTTGCATTGGTAATAGTCGCTGTCGCTCATCTCACAGAAAATTAACAACTTTGGGTCACTTTGTCACAGCAAGTTGTTTTCAGTATGAATGAGGCTTTACTTTTAGAGATTTGAAGCAGTTACAAAGTACAATATAAACGTTTGATTCAAAAACACACACCCACACACACACAATAACACAGAGTGAATTGTCACTGTCATCAGTGAAGCTTGGTGGTGAGGGAGAAATTCTAACGCACATTTCAGCAGCTGTTAGAACATATCAATTTATCTCTCGTCCCTAATTTAATGAGATTGTTGACCCTCATTATAACAGCTCTGTTTATGTCATTATCTTGTGATCTGATGGGAACTGACACCCTTGACAGCTAACACTACGCAATGTGCATGTGTTCATTTATGTGTTTTAGTTCCAACAGTGATAAATGCAGAGAAAAATGTGTGTGAATGAGTGTGACTATATCTGTTTTGAATTAGTGAGTGCATTGAATAGGTGTCTGTATTTTGAATGAGTGTGTGTGAGGGGGCATGTATTTTCATGCCCATGTGCATCTGTGATAAAAAAAGGTGCCAGTATTGACAGTCCATAGAGAGTGAGATTTCTCAGGTTTTAAAAGGAAAGGAAAGAGTTAGAGTTTTCTGCAGCTGGGTGGAGACTTTTTTTTGAGAGAGAGAGAGAGAGAGAGAGAGAGAGCTTTTGTGCTCATAAAACCTTGCTTAAAATATCAACTGGTTAGTACTAATTTTGTGCTGGCCTAGTTGGTGGATCAGCAAATGTTGATGTTCACCAGCAAAACTTTGCTCTTGAAGCTGACAAACATGGACTTTCAGGTGAAATTAGTATACCAAGAAGTCCTCTAAGCAATTTTGTATGGAGTAGCATACAGAAAATCTCCCTACTGACAGATATTGCTGAAATAGCTGTCCTGAGATATTACACCTGTCTTTGTAGCTGCGTTTCCATCCACACATTGTTTTTTGCACATTTTTGGGATATCGTAAAAAAATGTAAATAAATTGCTGGATCATGGAAACACCAAGATGCGAATAAAGTTTCAAGAATGCACCTTAAAATCTTTTCGCTTGGTTGAGGAAAATATATATTTTATTCGGTAAGAGGGCATGGGTATAAACTTCCATAGAAACACATTTTGCCAAATATTTTGCCAAGTGTTCTTGTAGAATTTATATAGGAATATAGATGTGTATCAATGAAGTCATAGCTCATCTTGCTTTTAATCTTGTAAAAAAGCCTTACTGGAACACCAGCACACCAGCATCTCGTTTTATGGACCAGCATTCAAAACATATGCTGGTGACCACCAGCTATGCTGGTTTTATTTAGCTTAGTATACTTATATGATGTTGTGCATTATAGAACCTTCTTCCACACCACCCTTGATCTCTCACATTTCTGCTCTCCTACATGACCTACCACATCCACAGAGGAAGCCCTCCAATGCCATTTAATTATCACAGCTTTTGGCTCTGCAATAACAGGAGGCACAAATACATAAGGGGATCTGGAGTGAATGTGTCATAGCTGAATAAAGGGAAAGAGAAGAGGGACAGGCAGAGTACAAATGCCTCACCAAAGACCTTCCTCTTCACAGGACCTGAAATAGGACAATGAGTCAGAGGCATGATTAATACTGCAGTGGTGGCTTTCACCTTTGAAAAATGTATATTTATACATTATTTTATGTATACTGTTCTCCCCATATACAAGGATATAATTGATGGGGATTTATGTATTTGTAGCTTGGGTGTTTTTTTTTTTGTCTGAGGAGGCAATGATTGGTGGAAATAGATAGACTAATTACAAAGTAAACAACTCATTCACCTTGGCATCAGTTTCGTCAAAAATGATCTGAGTGAGATGCTTTTTAGTGACCACTCCGCTCGGTTAAATTAAAGGTGGACATTCTTGCCTGGAATGAGATAATGTTAAGATAATGTAAACAGCCAGTCATAAAAAATTAAAGCTACACAATATGCTTGTCACTGTATGGTATATAATCCTTTAAACCAGTGATTAACTGTGTGTACATTTACTGTGTGTATCTAGATGGATGGATGGATATTCAGAAGTCCACTACTTACCAAAAATCTTTAGTTATGTTGAGAGAAATTGATGTCAGACACCCAATGCCAGTTAAATCTCTGATGCATGAAGAAAGATCAGTTTGTTGATTATTGGTGTCAGGCCATGTGCAGTAAATTAGAGACTGTTTAATGAAAGAGGAATAGGAGGGAATTGTTTATGTAAAAACTGCCTGTTTAAAATCATTGATGAATCTCACAGAGTGATGCATTATGCTTTTGTTTTATGGTTCTGTTGACACTGGGCTGTCTGTTTGCACACAAACTAAACTCTTGTATGACAACCACAGTTTGCTGGTTTGAATTGTATCTCTGTTGGCGCTTCTCTGTCTGGCATTCTGAGGTTCAATCTTTTTTTGTAAGGTTTCCCTAATAATCGTTTTTTTTTTTTCCCTTATGTAGCACCTTGGATGATGAGGCAACTAACCAACGGCAACAGAAGCTGGACAGACAGGTGAGTTTTCTTTTGAAAATAGCCTTCTGTATGCACTGCTAAAAAGAAACCATTGGAAACTAGAAATAGAAGAATGATCGAAAAGATTTACGTCAGGCAGAAGGACAATGAGAAAAAACCATTGACCTATTCAATTTATAGAAAAGTTCTTGTGGAAGTGTTACTAAAGGATAAGTCCTCATTTTTCCTTCTTCTTCAAAGATAGGCCCAAAAGCCCAATCTTTAAAAAAATTAGATTTATTTTTTTTTAGATTTATTTAATAATTTAATATCATTAGAAATACATTTTCAGTTTAACTAGCAATAGCCAGACTGGTGCTATTCATACAGATTTAGCTGGTTGGCTCTCAAATTTCAGACAGATATAGAAAGATTCTTTGACACATTCATTATCAAAGAATCAGAGCTAGGACAGATTTGGGGTAATGTTCGAGGAGACAGAAAAAGCACATATCTTAGCCTTGATGTTTGATCAGCCTTGATGTTTGACAGCTCAAAATTCTTAGTCTGTCATAGTCCTTTCTCTTTTCAGTTGTTAAAAATGTCAAGAGATGGAACATACCATTTTAATGAGCTGCAAACATCAGGAACACAAGCCTCCATTTTCCTGTGATTCTGCAGTGAGAGTGCTATGAGGAGATCTCCTCGAGTGTGCTTTCTTTGCATCTGTTTGTCTGCTGTTGTGCTTTATATACCAGTGGTTATGGCAGAGACAAGCATTATTTGATCCATATCTCAACTCAAGCCAATAGTTTGAGCCCACAACTCTCAGCTGCTCTTTAATGAACCTCCCACTCTCTTCAGAAGACCACACGTCCAAATTACCATATTTATTGCTTTGCATAATAACCCTGAAGAAGCTGAGCTTGAAATTGTTGAGCATCACCTCAGCCAACCTCTCAAACTCTCAACCTTGTACTCTCTATGGCCTCAAAAGTCATTGCCCACTGCACTTCAATGAAATTTAAGGTGCTGTGCAAGCACGTATTCAGAGCCATCTACTTAAATGTTACAAAAAAATGTTATGGCTTATTTAGTAGCGTTGTTTAGCATTAGCTCTGAGAATAGAGGAGATCTAGAGAGCATAGACGGTGAGCGTGTTTAGGCAATGTGTTCACAGATAAACAACTTTTTTTTTTAAGGACATCAATATGGAGATCTGTGTGCACTGCACAAAGGCATGTTTCCCTAAGCAACAAGGTACTACTAATAGAACAAGCTGTGAACAGAAACCCATGGGAGATGTAATCATGTAGAAATCTGAAGCATTATTAAAAATGCATGAACTCATTGTCTCTCTATAATAGAGATCCAAATTATAGAATTTGATCCATGGAAGATTCTGAAGATTACCACATTATGGCATACTGTACTTTAATGGGACTGTACAGCATCGCTCCACCAACTTGGCTCAGGAATATAGGTACAGTATAGAATAGCAATATTACGATAACGAAAAGCAACAGTCCCTATGCTGCAGATGATTCTTTCTTTGCCACCTGGATGTTGAGGCCAAAGTATCCGGCTTCAAACCGGTGATGTCAACTACTGTTACAAAAGTTGTTAGAATGCTTTATCTTTTTTTTCATGGATGAATGCTGAACTTTCTTTGATTTTACATGGCAATTCTGTGTACTGTATATTGACCAATGTTAGTGACAATTTATAGACATTTAGAAATAATTATGAATGTCACAACAAAAAGAAATATACGACTGTTAATTGAAAAGTGCAAAGTTATTTATTTAATGTTTATTCATGTTTGTTTTCAAACATTGCTTTATGGTTTTCTTTTGTGTAGCACTGAATGTCTTTGTTAGAGCAAATGGCAGAGAGTGACTTGTTACTTTAGACTTGTTACACTACTTTAGGTCAGTTTGACCTCATCATGCATATCTCAAGGGACAACTATGGCAGGGAAATCTCTTCTGTGCGTCACAGAGCATTAGTTATGCAGTTGTTCCTAGCAAACAATATTGAGACAGCGCCCCCATTGAGACAGCTCCCCTACTTAATTACCATGGCCCTTTTTTATTATGTTGTCTTACTAGATATTTAAGTGTGGCTTTGCATATTTATATAGAATATGGTTCACAACAGTTTAATTTGAAGTCTATGGAATTAATATAATATCAAAATGATTCACAAATGCATAAACACATATCCATCAATTCGATAAATGCCATACATGCATCTTACTATATACACACAAATGCCTTTCAACATGAAATTCCTAATTAAATGAACGTCCACCTATTTGTACAAATAGAGACATATTTGTGACTCTAAATGTTCCCTTTTGTGCAAATAAATCACATTTTGTGGATGCAACCAAATTAAAATGTTCCAAATGAAACACAAAATGGTCTTGTGGAGCATTGAATGTGCGTTTGTGGATCAAGTGACACGTGTGCATGACATCTTTTTGTGTGTTTTCGGTTTCATTCAATTTAATTTTTAGACTTTCTTTCATTTGGTTATGCCTTGCATGATCCACGCGTAATTTTGTGTAATAAAAGCAGCTACCACTAGATGGGGGGCCTTCTTCACAAGGTCACTCAGAATGCGCAGTTTACAAGTGCCACTTCAAACGAACGGTGTCTGAGATCCACATAAAGGATCAAAGGTTTGTCTAAATTTTTCCTCATATATAACCAAGGATAATGTCCTGTCCAGTGGTGGAAATGGCAGAGATTCACTGGGGGTACTCTATTTTATGTTAAAATGTAAAATATATTTTAAAATAAATTATGTATTCTTCAAACTTTCTGTTCATCCAAGAATACTTGCAGCAATGCAACTGTTCAGCATATACTGTTAATTAAATCTGCTAGTTTAGGACCTGTGAGGAGTCTTTTTCTCAAATTAGAGACTCTGATTTACTTGTTGTGTATCTGGGTTGTACTCTTCTCTCTCTTCCCTGGGTAGATCAAGTTTGTTTTATTATTTCAACACAGAAGTGCATGGAATATCCTTAATCTCTAAAAGGATTTTTAAACAGGTTTGTCGTTTTATTTTGGGGGTCTACTAGAATATGTTTAGATGCTTTAATACATTTAAAATACAAATACATTTAAAATACATATTTTTTCTAATACTGTACATTGCTGCAGCACCTCTTTTCATAACCTGTCTGGAAACGCTCTGTAGCTTCTGTCTCTTTAAAGCCCCCCTTTCTGAAAAGCCCAGTCTGCTCTAATTGGTCAGCTGGCCCAGTCTGTTGTGATTGGTCAACTGCTTGGAGCATGTGTCGGAAATGTAACGACCCTTATCATAGAGTTTTAGCTCCCAGGGCTAAGTAGCCCTTTGGCGGGCATTATGTATTACGTAGTGAAGTAGCTATGTCACGGGTAATGGCTGGACTGCAAACCAGGCGTTTCAGGCAGTTCAGGAGCAGTGTTTTCTGTGGGAGAGAGTAATTCCCTTTGGCATGGACTTTGTGCTTTGTAACTTTGCAGACCTTTTACATGCACAAACAGCTATTTTACACACTAAAGGAAAGGAAAATTCTAAAATGCATAATAGGGCCTCTTTAAAACTGAAATTTGACTTGCAAGTAAGTGTAAAGTAACTTTACAGTAAAGTAACTAAAAAAAGCAATACCTCCGCTGAAAAAAGACACTATATTGCGATTTCCACACTTCATTAAGTTGGACAACCATTTTAACCGTTATAACAAAAACACATTTTTATTTAGTACTAAGTTAACATATTAATTAAATTATTTCTTTAGGATTATTTGACACATTATTTTCTTAGTAGACTGGAGTAATGGCAGCTGGAATTTATATTTTTATTTTATTATAAATAAAAACATAAAACTTTACTTATTACAGATTATAGAGACTATATTTCTGTAATCTCTAACCACATTGCACTTGAGAAATATATTTTTTTTTTCGAAACTGAACATACTGAACATATTTTTTTCTTTTTTGTTCTTAGAAAAATAATTTCCAAATCTACTGGATATTTCCCTTCATTTGCTGTCAGCCACACTAAAACACGGTCCCAGAATTGCGTGTGTGTGTATGTTAAGACTGCAGTACAGTCATTCTCAGCATTTGTTTGTGCATTAAATTACACATACACTTATGTAATTGTGGATGATATTCTGAGCAAAGAAAACAGAAGGATGCACCAAAAATATTTGTGCATCTTTCTGGTGCGTGGATTTGTAAATTGAGCTTTAGTGGATCTGTTGCATGCATGCATGGATCGGTTGCCCATCGATTCCTGTGTGCATCTGTCAGTCTGTTGCATGAATATGTTCTGGCCACTCACGATAGTAAACATTGTGCAACCATAGACACAGAAGATTTCAGGCATTTATGTGCAGAATCTGTAACGCTTTTGTAGGCTATTTAGTAGAGAAAAGATAGAAATACACGTTATTCCCCTAACGAAATTAGCCTAGTTTGAATGGGAGCGCTGGTCCCCCATGAAATTCACTCCGGGAACTCCATTCCCCCACGTTCCTAACCATTTCCAGTTCCTGTCACATTGTAAAAGCCAATTTTAGAGGGTAAATCCTGGTGACAATATGTTTGTGTTACATGTCAGAAGCTTTATAGCTAACAGGATTCCAACACCTGGCCATCCAGGTCTTTGTCCCAGGTCAGCGTTAGAGTCTGCTACTTCAATCTTAACCATGTTCCTGCCAAATGTGGATATTTTATGTCCAGTGGTGGGTTATTTCTGTGGCGGGCGACTTATAAAAATCTTGGAGTGACATGTGACAAGAAATGCTGTCAGACACAAAGACGCGTGTTTGATGAAACATAATAGATTGTATTTTGAAGAACAGATGAAATAATAAAGCTGTTGATGTGCGTATCTGATTCGCTTTGTATTCAGAGGTGCTCTGCTGCCCATAAATGCAGCTCTTCTCATGGAACACGTGCATGCAGAGTGTTCACTGTTTCTGCTGTTTCAGTCATCTGAAAATCATTTGCAACTTCAAGAACAATGTCGTCCTTGAGAACGCTGCAAATGATTTCAGACCATCTCAAGAGGTGCTCTAAGTTTAGTTCACTTGATTTCCTCAGAACATTTCACGTTTACACGCATTGTGAATGCAACATTGCTTAATTCCAAGCAATTTAATTAAATCCATTTGTGGCTGAATACATAACCATACAAAAACAAATTATATGCAGCAACATTAATACATTTTCATGTGTGTTATCATAATTCACTACAGCTTCTCCCACTCATCGTGTGACCTCAAATATCCTTTGCCACTTGGCATGCAATTTGGAGCTCGATGTTGGGAGCAATACAAGTACTTCATCTCCCGGTGCAAATTCCCTTAGCTGTGTGCCCATCATATTCTTGAGCTTGGGAGAAATTCCTCTGTGTTAGTTGACCCAAAGTGTGGAGATTTGCTCTAAGATCAAGAATGTACTGAATTTCATTTTTACTGTTTGAAGGTCCCTCCTCCCAAGCTTCCGGCATGAGGTACGGTCGAAACCCAAACAGTAGCTTGAATGGGGAAAACCCTGTGGAGGCTTGGGGAACCTCTCGCAATGCAAATAATAGGGGTTCGAGCCACTTCTCCCAATTCCTATCATCCCTGTGCACAAATTTATGAATTATATTTTTTAAGGTCTTATTAAATTGTTCCACCAACCCATCTGTCTGTAGGTGTTAAATACTGGTGCAAATCGATGTAGTACCCAATAATTCGTATAGCTTGTGTAGTGTACATGACCTGAATGTAGTGCCTTGATCAATGAGGATTTATTTCGGAATCCCCACTCAGGAGATTATTCTAAAGAGTGCCTCTGCAACACTGCATGCTGAGACGTTGCGCAGGGGCATTGTTTCCGGATATCACGTTGCATTGTCAACCAGAACCAATACAAAGCAATGCCTGCTTGCCGTCCGCTCTAATGGCAAGCTCCATGACAATTCTCTCAAAGGGGGCCTCGATTAACAAAAGTGGGCACAATGGCGCTCTTGGCGTGGCCGGTGGATTCACCAGCTGACATTTACAGCATGCCGCACACCACCTGCGAACATCCCTGGAAATGCCCAGCCAATATAAACGGGCCATTAGTCGGTTCAGTGTTTTATCCTTCCCTAACTGACCTGCCATTGGACTATAATGAACATTTCCCTATGGCTCTGCAGTATGGATGTTGTATCCTCTTTTGTCTTCGCGTTCTGCGTCACTTGATACAACCGATCCTTGATAATTGAAAAATATGGATATGAAAGTGCATCACCTGGCTGGAGCTGTAGGCCATTGATAACGTTCACTTGGTCAAAGGCATGCCTAAGGGTTTCATCTCTCCACTGCCCCAGTGAGAAATCCCCTTTGGGGAAAACCTCTAAGGATAGGAGTGGCCGAAGCCTCCCCCTCCCTTACGTCATCCTGACATGGAGCTGGTGAAGAGGGCCCCAGCTCTGCCTCACCAGCCAAGGCGTTGCACATCTCACATCTAATCGTTTTCTCACGAGACCCATGCACACATATTCCCTTCAAAAGTGTTTTAAATTATGGACAATTAGTTCACAAAATTAGTGGATGGGTTAGGAGGGAATTAACTGTGGCCACCACAGGATAATCATGAATATCCCCATGCACACACCTCACCTTTACTTTTTTAATTGTGCCCAAAGCCTCGTCTTGAACCAAACATTGGTGTATAGTGGTCTGATTGCAGCCAGTATTCACCAAGGATATTTGTTGTTGTATCAACGTTGGATAGTGGTCTATATAATTAGAAATGGGTAAACATGTCAATATGTCACACTTTAATATACGTTAAATGTTTCTCTCCACATGGAAAGTTAATGGGCTGGGGCACCCTATAAAAAGAAGGAAGGTGGTATCTTTTCTTAACAGGAAACATTTTTATATAGTGTTCCTTCTAGAAACGGGGGGTCCTGGTTACTAAACTACACTATTAAGGTTAATATAAAATAAGAACAATTTATGTCACATTCTCTACAGTGAAGATCTTCATTTCTCAATTTATTTCAGGGCAAAACATGAAAAAGTTGTCATGCACCATCTGCTGAAAAAAAATAAATAATAATAATCTGACCCGAAGGTGGCAGCCCAATCAAGTCTTCTGCGTCAGACGCCGGAACACTCTCTGAAGTAGCGGCGAGCTCAGCATCCAGCTCGGGGGGCTCAAGAGGATAGGCAGACTGGCCGTGAGGCGAGCCGCTGTCACCCCGAGCCCGGGCGGAAGTCAACAAGCGTGTCGGGGGGCGGGTGGTTCGTGGGGATGTACCAGGCGAAACCGAGCCCGCTGCCATCCCCAAATTGCCTCCATTGCCAGCCGGGTTGTCCTCAATCCCGTGGGAAGAAGGAGCGACACGGGGGGCGGCTGGAGTGGCGTTCCTTTTTAGTAAGGTTCTTGCAGTGAGAACACAAACAATCCACAAACGCTGCCTCGGTGTGATCGAGGCCCATACACACGAGGCAGCGCCTGTGACCGTCAGGAGCGGAGAGAACTCGACCGCATCCGGGAACTACACAGGGGCGGAAAGGCATCTTTATAAAGACGCATCCTGAAAAGGATGTTCAACGCCACTGTGAATTGATCTTTTATAGAATCAAACTCTTTCACAATATTCTCTTTTAGACAACGCTGTCGAAGCGCCCAGGGGCAAAGCTGCATTGCTGTGCAGAGAAGGAGAAAGCCGCTGATATGCACCGTAGATCCAGCAGCCTACGTTCTTACTGCCCTGCAAAAGCAAAAGACCTTAACTCACTAGAGTGTGAAACTGAGAAAAATGACTTTAAAGTTTCTGTTTTGTCCAGACAAAAGTATTATTGGTAGGACTCCCAAAATTTCACAACTAGTTGCTATACAGAAGAAATGTTTGTATGCAAAAAATCTTGAGCTCAAAATTGACCTTTGACCCTTGTTTGGCAGTTAATGTACTCTGCCTTTGTATCATGTGCCAAAAATCAGGAGTCATGCAAAGGCAAAAGGTCAGTAACTGACATATAATCAATATTTACTTGCTGTTCACCATACTTACATCCATTATAAGAACACCTAACCAAGGTCTAGTCATCATGGTATTTGTTTTAAATTATATAGAAGACCTTTGGTTGTTCCTATTTAGTGCTATAATGATCAGGATAGTGCGGCAACACTAACACCAGTTAAACAGTATAACAGATAAGTTACTTTGCAGTACAGTATGTACAGTATGAATAAATACAATAAATATTTTCACAATAAAGATAATTTAATTATAATTGAATACAAAGGTATATGTATTTAAATGCAAGATATAGAGTAATAATTAATTAAACATTAGACCAATACATTAGAGATTAGAGACTGCTCATTCCAAGTTTTTTACTGCGCCTAAATAAAATCTTACTGAAAGCTAATTTTTTGAGATATCAACCTAAAATTTGGAACACAACTTGTCAGTAGGTATAGCATTCTTGAAATACAACCATTTAAGTTTGGATAGTGATTTTCATGTCTATGCGAAAAAAGGGGGAGGGGTGACAGTTAAAGGGTTAAACTTTGAAGTCCAAACTGCTCAAGATGCTCAGTCAACGAACTTGACTTGGATTACTACTTTTTAATTCTGAGATAATATAGACAGAGTATACCGAAAAAAAGTTGGAATTACTTTTACTATTTAGGTTAGCCTACTTTGTATGGACGTTAGCGTTAACGAGCTGTAAAATCTGACGTGAACACCTGCAAGAAGGAATGGCTCAAACACGTATGGATTGTTGTGGATACAGCAGATGACGTGCATTGCTATGGATTATATCTTCTATGGATTATATCGGATTGCATGGAAAGGTAGGATGCCTCTGTATTTAATATTTGGTTTTCAGCATCTGATGTGAGGCCAGTGTCAGCGTGACACCGATTAAATTTAGCAAGCTCCGGGCTGTCACTGACATTGACAGATCTGAACCATCGCCCTATCACATCGCTATCACAGAGTAATAATACAAATAAGCAGTCGGCAGTCTACACTTTATTTCAAAGATGTGTCGTGTGTATGTTACGCGGTTTGGTGACAATAAAAGAGTGGTAATCTTTGACAGTATGACAAAGCCAGAGTACAGTAACATCACAGCGGCACCGTAACATCTCTCTTGATGCCCAGCGAAACAAAGTCAGAACACCTTAAACTCAAATTCAGCGTGCCGGAACAAAGGCTAAGAGCCGTAACAACTGTTACGGCATTCTGCTGTGGTTTCTCGTATGGTTTTGGATGTTACGGTTGTCATAACCCTTTAATTTCTCGTTAAAACAATCAAATTGACTCACGATATTTATTCACATGATAAAGGAGGTCTTGAATACCCCAAAAATGACATTAACTCATTTTTGACCAAACATGATGTTACGGGGTTTTGCCTTTGTAGGGCAGCTTAGAGATGAGGTGAACAGTTTTGTGAATCGCAGCTCATTGCTCACACAACCGGTCGGCTCTGAAGAAAATTTCTGAATGAACAGATGCATTTTCCTCCCTTTTATACCCATATGTCCGGGGGCGGGACATGCAAATTCTATCTGCCAATTACTCATTGGCCTTTTCTCAAGTTCAGAGATGCGCAAGGCTCTCAAGAGAGACCCCTAGTGTCGCTTCTTCAACCCAACGTCGGAGTGAGCGACAAACAGGGAACTGGCTCCACTTATGTTAGAAGTTTACACAGTCATTATAGAAAAGTGAACTACCAGCAACCATGACGCAAGCCCTGATCAGTCTCATTCTTAAAAAAGATAAAGAGTGGTGTGGAGGTGGTGGCGTAGTGGGCTAAAGCACATAACTGTTAATCAGAAGGTCGCTGGTTCGATCCCCACAGCCACCACCATTGTGTCCTTGAGGAAGGCACTTAACTCCAGGTTGCTCCGGGGGGATTGTCCCTGTAATAAGGGCACTGTAAGTTGCTTTGGATAAAAGCATCTGCCAAATGCATACATGTAAATGTAAAGACCCAAATTAATGTAAAAGTTATCGTCCAATTTCCATGATCCTATTATATATAAAAAATTGTGGTTAAAATTCTGGCTAATTGATTAAGCAGAGTAATTACATCTATAAGACACCTAGATCAAGTGGGGTTTATTCATGGTCATAGTTCTTCTGATAATAGTAGATGTTTTATAAATATTATGTGGTCAGTAGTGAATGATCAGACCCTGATCACTGCCATTTCACTTGTCGCCGTGAAGGCATTTGATAGAGTGGAATGGGACTATCTTTTTAAGATTTTGGAAATATTCGGGTTTGGGAACACTTTTATTGGGCGTATTAAGTTACTTTATAAACAAACGTTGGTGGCAGTGAAAACTAATGGATTAATTTCACATATTTTTTTCTTGGTAGGGGAACTGGACAAGGCTGGAAAAGAGTATGGGCAATAGGAAAAGAGTATGATTTTCCTGGCATTGTAGCAGGAGGTGCAGTGCATAAACTTCTACTTTATGCAGATTATATATTATTATTTGTCTCTGACCCTAGTAGATATATGCCTAGCCTCCATAAAATTATTAATTCTTTCTGCAAATCTTCAGGATACAGGTTGAATTGGTCCTAATCGGAAGCTCTTACTCTGACAGCATATTGCCATGACTTTCCAACCTGGTGCCTTTCAATGGCCCAAGCAAGGCATTAGGTATTTAGGCATTTTATTTCCAGCAAATTTGAGAGATGTAGTTAGAGTTCATTTTGACCCAGTATTGAAAAGGTTCTCGTGTGATGTGGATAGGTGGGCTTCACTACGTTT
The DNA here is from genome assembly GCF_025860055.1 of Xyrauchen texanus. Classification (NCBI taxonomy): domain Eukaryota; kingdom Metazoa; phylum Chordata; class Actinopteri; order Cypriniformes; family Catostomidae; genus Xyrauchen; species Xyrauchen texanus. The sequence continues at coordinate 25,269,854 of NC_068276.1, forward strand.
GTCTCTAGGAGGGAAGGTCATAATTGTTATAAAAATTATGAATTATATCCACAAATTCAATTATCTACTACAGTATCTCCCTCTGTAAGTGCCTCTTTCTTATTTTAAACAATTTGATAGAATATCTAAGTCTTTTATTTAGAATGGTAAACAACCTCGGTTGCATTTCAGAAAGTTATATAGACCAACTGACAAAGGAGGTTTAGGCCTCCCCAACATTTTGTTTTATTACTATGCTTTTAGTCTGAGACACCTGGCCCATTGGTCTCTTCCACCTGAGAGAGCCCCTCCCTCGTACTACAGTACATTGACCAAGTGGTCCTTTCCCCAATCTCACCATTGCAAAGTCTTTCTATCAAATTCCCTAGTGAAGTGAAATTGCATCCCATTATTTCACACTTACATTCAGTATGGACAAAGTTTTCCTGTATGCTCAATTTTGAAACTAAATGTTTCCTCGAGCATGGGAATGAACCTCAAACTGTGTATTAACAAGTCCCCCTTTTGCTAGAAAGAATGGATCGAGAGGGGTGTTGCTACACTTGGTGACCTTTATGAAAATGGAGCTTTGAGATCATATGAACATATTACACAGCAATTTGGGATTTCTAGGTCTAAATTTTTCAGGTATTTACAGTTGCGCCATCTGCTTTGTACTATTTTTGGTGGTAGGACACCTCAGACATCCTCTGTATGGTGCTCACGGTCTTTGGAAAGGGAAATCATGCCATGCTTAATTACTGAGATACATTTTTTTCCACATTCTGGTGGTTGATGTTAATATTAACTGAAGCTCCTGACCCGTACCTGCATGATTTTATGTACTGCTGCCACACGTTTGACTGATTAGATAATCGCATGGATGATTGTTGTTGCCAGATGGGCTGGTTTGAGTATTTCTGTAACTGATGATCTCCTGGGATTTTCACACACAACAGTCTCTAGAATTTACTAAGAATGGTGCCAAAAACAAAAAAAACATCCTGTGAAGGGCATTCCTGAGACAGAAATGCCTTGTTGATGAGAGAGGTCAACAGAGTACAGTAACACAGATAACCACTCTGTGCAATCGTGGGGAGAAGAATAGCAACTCAGAATGCTAATCTGGGATGCAGGTTGGCGCATGAGGGGGGCCTACACAATATTAGGTCGATGGTTTAAATGTTGTGGCCAATCGGTGTATGAACAGCCTTCCAATAATGTCTGTATTGAATTGCTTATTTTCTTAAAAAGATTAATCACTCATTGTAACAAGTTCAAGCTCGGAGATGGAAGGGAGGAGACGGAGAGCAGTGATGCAGCCAAGTAAGGCTCTTTATTTCTCTGCCTTCATCACTCTGAGTGCACTTTTTGTCTGTACTTTTCTCAGTTCAATCAAATCAGTGTAACACAAATGTTGTCAACATAAACTTTTCTGAGTCTACAGCTTCACAATAAAATAAAGCACTCAATAAGACACGCCAGTCACTGGTGTTGTGAATGAGCAGCGAAGGCAGACGAGGAGATGAGGATCCAAGTGCAGTTCTACTGTATTAATAAAACAAACAAGGCAGGTACACGGAAAACACTGGAACAAAGGAAAAACCCTCAATGGGGAAATAAACACAAGACTGAGAAAACGGGCAGGGAACACATACCAGGCTAACAACATTCAACAATAGACACCGACTGAACAAACAGACAGGGTTTAAATACACGGACATGGGAAGACAGGAACCAATGAACAAACAGAACTCAAACAAGATAACAAGATAATAAACAAAAGCAGATGGCAAATTAACGAGGGCAGGTGCAAACAATGAACGGTGAACACAAAAGCTGACAAGGAGACTATGGAGTTAAACAAGGGACAAAAGTGAAAACTAAGGAGTGACAAAAGTGACAAAAATGATAAACAAAGGGTAACAGTGAGAACAAGACGAGGTAACCCTTACAGAGCCCCCCTCAAGGATCGGATTCCAGACGATCAACAGTAACATGACATAAAACAAAAAACAAAAAATGTCCATTGACTGGGGGCACAAAGGGCAGGCAGGAAGTCCAAGGGGGCAACGAGGGGCAGACAGGCAGTCCAAGGGGGCAACGAGGGGCAATGAGACGGTCCACGAGGGCGCAAAGGGAAATGAGACAGTCCATGGGGCCAATTAGGCAGTCCCTGGGGGCACAAAGGGACAGGTTTGAGGGGCCAGGGAGGTATCGACCGGGCAGGGACAGGTTTAGAGGGCCCGGGGGCTGGCCATAAGGCAAGGGCCGGCTCAGGGGGCCTAGGAGGAGGCCACAGGACAGAGGCCGGTTTAGGTGGACTGGGAGATGGCCGTGGGTCAAGGGCTGGTTCAGGGGACCTGGGACGTGGCCACAGGACAGAGGCCGGTTCTGGTGGTCTAGGAGATAGCCATGGGGCAAGGACTGGTTCAGGAGGTCTGGGAGCTGGCCACAGGGCAAGGATAGGTTCAGGAGGCTTGGGACCTGGCCGTAGGGCAAGGACAGGTGCAGGAGGTCTGGGAGCTGACCTCAGGGCAAGGACAGGCTCAGGTGGCCTGGGAGCTGGCCATAGGGCAAGAATAGGTTCAGGAGGCCTGGGAGCTGGCCACAGGGCAGTGATGTGGGTAGGCTTGGAGGACCTGGGTGGTGACCGCAGGATAGGGGCCGGCGGAGCCGCGTGTGGCGGAGCCAAGGAGGACTTCGGAGGCGGAGCCGTAGAAGACTTGGGAGGCCCAGGAGGCGGGGCCGAGGGAGGCCCAGGAGGCGTTGGAAGTGGAGCCAATAGATGCTCTAGAGGCGGAGCCCTAGAAGGCTCTGGAGTCTCTGGGAGCAGAGCCGTAGTAGGCTCTGAAGGCGGAGCCGAAGGAGGCTCGGGAGGCAGAGCCGTAGGAGGCTCGAGAGACTCTGGACGCGGAGCCCTGGGTGGCTCGAGAGACTTGAGGGGCGGAGCCCTGGGAGGCTCAAGAGGCTTGAGGGGCGGAGCCCTGGGAGGCTCAAGAGGCTTGAGGGGCAGAGCCCTGGGAGGCTCAAGAGGCTTGAGGGGCAGAGCCCTGGGAGGCTCAAGAGGCTTGAGGGGCGGAGCCGTGACAGGCGTGGGCGCTGGCTCGCTCACCGTGACAGGCGTGGGCGCTGGCTCGCTGACCGTAGAAGGCGTGGGCACAGGCTCGAAGACCGGGGCAGGCGTGGGCCTGAAGGTGGAAGCCCGTCTTCTCTCCCTCCTCTGGGCAGATGAAGAGGGCCGCGCTGGCTCGCTGACCAAGGCAGGCGTGAAGGGACGAACCACGGGCGAATGGAGGGTTACCACTGTGGGAGGAGTGGCAGGGTTCTCCTCGATGATGCCCACAGTGAACGGTGAAGCGCAGACCAGCAGAGTCTCTTCAATAACCTCGTGAGCGCCCAGCCGCGTCGACGGTGGTAACCGCTCCTGGAGCGCACAATTCAGGTTGGCCTGAAAAAACACCACCAGGTCGGAGTCAGGGAATTCGGTGGCACTCGCAATCGCGAGGAAATCGCGGATGTGGTCCTCCACTGGACGGTTTCCCTGCCTAAGGCTGAGCAGACGGCAGCTTGTGCGCAGAACCGCTGGATCCATTGTTTTGGTCTATCGTTCTGTTGTGAATGAGCAGCAAAGGCAGACGAGGAGATGCGGATCCAAGTGCAGTTCTAATTTATTAATAAAACAAACAAGGCAGGTACATGGAAAACACTGGAACAAAGGAAAAACCCTCAATGGGGAAATAAACACAAGACTGAGAAAACGGGCAGGGAACACATACCAGGCTAACAACATTCAACGATAGACACCGACTGAACAAACAGACAGGGTTTAAATACACGGACATGGGAAGACAGGAACCAATGAACAAACAGAACTCAAACAAGATAACAAGATAATAAACAGAAGCAGATGGCAAATTAACGAGGGCAGGTGCAAACAATGAACGGTGAACACGAAAGCTGACAAGGAGACTATGGAGTTAAACAAGGGACAAAAGTGAAAACTAAGGAGTGACAAAAGTGACAAAAATGATAAACAAAGGGTAACAGTGAGAACAAGACGAGGTAACCCTAACAACTGGTCACTCGTGTCATTCTCTCTTTACCCTCTGGCGGTGGTGTGGCCGTTTTTATGCCACTCTCCCCATGCTCACTGGAATTAAAGACAGGTAAATTATTAGACATAATTTAGCTCAGGTGCAAGTGCCCTTACGGCTTTCTCTCTCTCCGGACGGGCACTCGACCACGGCCGCACTCATCTAAACTTCAAAGTCCAGAGTGGGCTTATATGGTGCATGTGTACCATTTAATAAGCTCACAATTGGTCCTAATAAGTATACTACTTTTAGAATACTTTTAAATTTATGGGGTTCACATTTTATGAAATCAGCACAACAATTCTTAATAAATTTTTATATTCAGAACTCAAAGGGTAACCGATTAAAGAATTGCAGATTAAACAAAAACAATATGGAATACACCTAATAATTACACTGAATATGAACTAAAAATAACATCTCAACATCTGCATTTAATTTTATTATACAACCTACATTTTCTCATCCTTCTGGTCCTTTTTATATTCCAAAACAAAACAACATGTGGGCTTCTATGGTGCATGGGCTTAATAGGATCACTTCCCCTATAGTCAATGATTGTAGTTTGTCTTTATACTGGGGCTTCTACATTGGAAGCCATTTCCATCAGTTACATTCAGGGCTCCAGACTAAAAAAAACTACTTAGGAGCCATTAGCTCCTAAACTGAAACATTACGTTTTTATTTGCCAAATCATATCATTTCTCGATTTAGATTGTTGTTCAGAAACAAGATAGAAAGCAGAAGAAAAGTATGATTAATCAGAGGTTTAATAACAATGTATATTGTTGAAAAGATAAGTTTGCATTCCCTTTTATTTCATAAATGTTCACAACCCTTTCATAATTTATACAAATATAAGAGATAAAATATTGTTTTATTTAGTACTGCTCTTCAGAAGCTACATTACAGATAATTACATAATAAATGTATAATATGCATATAGTAGTGTGTTTTCTTCTTGAGCATCAATGATTCTTAATAAGATTCATTGATGTAATAAATAATAAATTTATATATATATATATTGCATAGAATATCATATATAACAAGAAATACTGCAATGTCTAGCCAATAAATAGTAATACGGTATATTCTGTGTGGCTGTTAATGTCTGTTTGCAGCGAGCTCTGCTGGAACAAAAGCAGAAAAAGAAGCGTCAGGAGCCCTTGATGGTGCAGTCTAATCTGGATGGGAGATCTCGAGTCCGTAGGACCCGGCAGTCAGAGGAACAGGCACCACTCGTGGAGAGCTACCTCAGCGGCAACAGCAGCACCATCTACCATGGTACAAAATGCAGTTCAAAGACAGATGGCATGATTTGTCCTTTACAATGTTCCTACCTCAGACTTCCCTTTACCCATGTCCAAAGCTCAGCTCCACTAGCAGATGCAGAAAAGCTGCTTTTTTTATTAATTCCTAATAGGTCCCTCTAAAATTCCAGAAATGACCAGAGAGACTCAGGCTTTACTTTCACTCTCAGGGGCACGAGGCATTATTTCAAGCTGTCAATGCACTGACGTGCCAATATCGACCCAAGCTTCTCAAACAGAGAAGCTCACAAAGGCCAGTGATTGAAAATGGAAATGCTTGCTTGCTGATTTTTTTGGCAAACAAAGCTGCCATTCTTCCTGCTGCCAGCAGTACTGGCTTGAGTTACTCTATTGATCTCTGTCCCAGACTACACACTGTTAGATAAACCCTTCCTACAGTGTCACTGCAGACTTCAATCATCTATATTAAGACATTGGACAGTGTCAGGGGTCCTTCCTCTGAGCCACAAGAAGCTTTATTTTAGCAGACTTGTGAGCAAGCATCCTATTTATGCAGCATAATCCTACCATATTTCTGTTAAGCTCTACACAATGAAATTGTGTGTTCCGTTGATGATGGCAGAATAACACAGGCAATAAGGAACCATTGTTTGTGTTATAGATGTACATCAGTGATGGGTAGCTGAACTACATTTCTGAATAATGAGGTGGTAGCTTTGCTAGTTTTTAAATCAAGTTTTTAAATCAAGTAGCTTTGCAATAGCGAAGCTATATTTTTGATTAGGTAGCGGCTTAGCTTTGACAAAAGCTAAGCTGCTACATCATGCATGCACCTGGTGTTTACTATCACCAGTTTTGAATCCGAACTATAGATGGAAGACTCAAATGAACCACTCATCTGAGTCGGTCCTTTAAAATAAATTATATATGGTAATCATATATCAAATCACAATGGTAATGCCATGGTATGCTTTGAAGTACTTTGAAGCACCATGTAAATACAAATTGGTACATAAATATGGTAATTGTATCTAAAAGTACCATGGTATTACCATCTGATAACATCTGATGTCACATTGTTATTGCCCAGATGTGCTAACACACACAAGAAATGTAGCATCTGACCATAAGCTTCTAGTACAGAAATATATTATAGCAAGACAAAGAATTATAGGATAAGAGTAATAGTTTGTGTACAAGTTTTTATACAGGAAAAAAGGAAAGGAAATGATGTTCAAATGGGTATGGGTTTGTTGAGGTAGTAGTATAAATATGATAAATACAATTTTAAAATAGTGATTTTTCATTTTGAACACATGGGTTTGTATAGGTAGCATGTATAAATATGAATTTGTTTTTTATACATGCACATACATTTCAAATTGCACCATACTGTATACTGTATTGCACTATACTGTGCCATGGCATCATGTGAAGTCTTTTAGATGCTTTGTCTGTAACAGTGTGCTCTGTGCATGTGGTTGAAAAAAAAGTAGCTTAAATGTAGCAAGCTACTTTTGGCCTATAGCTTGAGCTACTTTCTCTTGAGTGTACCTTTTAGCTTAGCTTATCTAAAATTTTTGTTGAGTAGATAGTAGCTTAGCTTGCAAAATTTTTGAGTAGCTTGCCCAACACTGATGTACATTAAGGTCTTTAATACAGCTTGATCAATATGCTCTGTACCATGAGTTCAGAGTAAAATACTTTATTTTATTAAAATTTTTATCATATTTTACAATTGTTTCTCCCTTTCTCTTCTCTTTTAATCCTGACACAGTTTTAGTGCCCTTTATCTTGCATGGTAAAGTGCTTTATTTGTGGGTGCTTAAACATACCTCTTCCTCAATCAGTCACATGCTGCCAGTTACCCCAGGAAGTAATTTTGTCTCGTCCCTCAGTTTGTAAAAATGAAAAACCTCATGTATACTGTTATGTACTTGGTCAAAACATTTAAATAGATACTTGGACACTAAATACCCAAAGTATGCAATTTAGGGTTAAAACCTCTAAAAATGACTTTTCCATTAACTGTGTCGCTGAAAATGTATTTTTCATAAATGGACGAGTCAACATTTCCTTTTTTGTGCTAATTGACACCATGCCACAGATGCAATTAACAGAGCTTAACCTCTATTAAACCTGGAGTATTTATTTAAAGGGCACCTATTATGGAATTTTGAAAATTACCTTTCATGTAGTGTGTAACATAGATTTAAAGGGGTCATGACATGAGAAACCAAATTTGCCTTGATCTTTTGGTATATAAGAGGTCTTTGTATCATTAAAACGTCCTGCAAGTTTAATATTTTAAGACGTCCTCCCCATTCTAAACGAATCATTTATTTAATCAAGCTCAAAATACAGCTCGTTCTGGATTCATGGTTAGAAGTGACGTGACGGTTAGAAGTGACGTACCAGCGTTTGCATATGACCGCCTCCAGCACAAGATAACTACGCTTTAGCCAAGACAACTACGCCATTTCGATCGCCGTCGCCTCACAAGTGTTCAGTCGATGGACAGCGAGCTCTGACAGAGACTACTTGTGCACAGGAAAATTACGATGCCACACAGATGTGCTGTTCCTGGCTGTGGTCAAACAAAACCTCTGAATAAGCTGCCGAAAGATCCAGACGTCAGGGAAAAATGGATGCAGTTTATTTTTTGCGGACGTCCCAGTCACGGCAGTGTTAACTTAAGCGTTTGTTCTGTACATTTTAAGGATGACTGTTTTGAGAACAAATCTCAATATGATGCTGGCTTTGCCAGAAAACTGTTGCTCAAAGATAAGTCCGTGCCGACTATTCTGGGAACAACGACGACGCAAACTGTAAGTAATCTATTTTAAACTTTAAACTACTTTTTAAAGCGCAATTTCATTCATTATGAATAATCACAGTGTTTTTACTTAGTTTACTTGCATATTGTTCTGGCTGGGGCGTCAATAATTGATACATAGGCACTGACGTTAGCCAATCATAACAGTGGGCGTTAACACTGAAGTCTTAAATGGAAAATGCCCCCAAAACAGACTGTTTGAATCAGAGGATGAGAAACAGGGTGGGAAAAGGTCATAAATCACTAGATTTTAAAAGTTTTTCTTAAAAAAAAAATATATTAATACTATAATTGCACCTAAAGGAACATAATAATACAATAAAAAAAACCCATGTCATGACCCCTTTAAGTGAACAAAAACATCCTGCAAAGTTTTATATATGAAAGTTCACCGTAAAAAAAGTTATTGTCTCTCAAAAGTAGGAGTCGACTCTGAGTCAATGTAATGAATCGTTTTTCCAACGAGTCATTTTCCTTTTCGTTGTGACGTCAAGACGAAAAATTATCAAATTGGTCGCGCCCACTCATTGCGTGCGCAGACACCAGGGAAAACTTGAAAACATCATGTCGACAACAAGACGCTGTGTTCTGAAGTGCATATCAAAACGACCTTTTTTCACTGCCCAGGGACGAGCATGTGAAGAATCAGTGGCTAGAGTTTATATTTACAACTATACCACACAAGTATAGCCCGAACCTTGTGCTGCGTTTGTGTCATTTTAATGACGATTGCTTTACGAACATGAATGCTTTCAAGTGTGGATTTGCGAGCCGGCTGATACTGATGGAAGGTTCAGTACCAAGTTTATTTGGATCAGCTTCCTCCTCCGAATCACAACCTGTAAGTATTATTAATAATTGTTTTTTTATGTGTTTTTTAGCATGCTTAATAAGCAGTGACGTGCGGTGATGTCTTAAAGAGGCTAGGCACTGAGTTATGAAAGCCAGATTACCAAATCACAATATCCCGCTGAAGTCCAAACAGTCTGACTGGTTGAAAAAAGCAGGCAGGGATAGCAGTACAGCCGCTGATTGTTAGCGCAGCCACATAGCCAATCTTTTCTTACATACCAATCAGTTTGAAATGATCGGATAATTTTTGGGCCCTTTTGCTGTACTAGTCCATCTAAAGGTGCGTACACACCGCCAGCGACATCGCGCGCAACAGCGACTAAATACCATTCATTTTCAATGCGAGCACAGCGACTTCCTGTCGCGACCTTTGGCGCTAGATGTGGGCGTGTCCAGCGACGCGACAAAGTTGAGAAAAGTTCAACTTTGGAGCGACTAACGGAAGCGACAGCCAATAGGAGAGACGACGGGAGAGCTCACGTGACCCTTCTCTCTCTCTCTATCAAGAGGGATGAAAGGCTAATTCTTGCTGTTAGAAATTTCCCAGTGCTCTATGATATGTCTCTTCCCACGTACAAGGACATTTTTAAGAAAAATACTGCGTGGAAAGGTGTATCTGAGATCGCGGGGATTTTATGGACCCAGAAAGACCGGCATTTGCATTTTCGCCGGAGATAAACAGCCGCTATGGCAAACAGCATGCCTTGTTTCTCATTTATCTTTGATATAAAGCATTTTGTGTACTGATTCTATTTAGATTGAGTCTTTTCCCTCCAAAATGTTTGTTTTTAGTGGCAAGAAAAGAGATTCGCTGTCAACAGCAATGGAATGACATCCGTGAATGTCATTTATAAACGTTACTAGGCAACCAGTAGTGGGAACACCCACTAGCGACTTCACCACCAGCCACTGGCGACCTGCAGCGACAAAGTCACTGGCAGTGTGTACGCAGCTTAAGGCTGGCGTAGACCTCCCTCTTGCAATTAACTCATATTTGGAATTAAAATCGAGCTTGGAAAAATTTCTTAATTCCGTGATTACGGCCGGTGCTGTCATTTTGATTTTTAATTTGGCGGGGATTAGGCATGTACGCTAGCTGTGGTGTAATGACGTTAGCTACGCAAATGTCCAGGAATATCTCGATTTTAATTGGTCCATGTCTGATACGTAACGGAGATGATTAAGGGCATAACATATTTATGTCAAAAGGCACAGCAGATTTGTGCTTTTTGCCGTACATGTTAAAGAATACAGGATCGAAGTGCGCATGCGCAACATGGGTTTTCCGCTTGTCGTCTGCAATGAATGGACCGTAAAAGCACTGCTTATTCTACCATTTGTTTTTAGTTGATTATGCATAACTGCTACATTTGTCATCATAATGTCTAATCAATTGGAATAACACACACATATTGCATATATAAATCACAAGAATAAAAAGTAAAAATACAAATACAAGTTTATTATTTAATAAACATTTTATTTTTGAATTTTGACAGGGTTGGCAGTGCCTAGTTTGCCTACCCAGACCGCACGTCAGTGTTAATAAGTATTTGTGTGTGTTGTGTACATTACGCTCAGCGCAGCTTCTAGGTCTCCAATATCAATTTTTTTTAAATATGTGAAATGTTTGTCGATGTTATTGGAGTTTTCATAAAGAATAGAGCAATAACTTGTAGTAATGCAGTGCTTTATCAATATGTTTATGCGTTGGGCTAACGCAAACAATAACTGATTGGGTGTTTACCACCGAACTTTGGGCTATGATCGCTAACATAAATCAACTCAGATTCCTACTCTGATTTTGATTTATTTTACTACAAAGCGGTGATGGGCGTTCCGTTTCCGACAATCTCTGCACAGAGTATACCAATCACAACTGACTGGGTGTTCTGACCAATCACCGCAGATTAGCGTCACGCGAAATTGGGGTTTGGAAAAATTAGTCGTTGAACGAATCATTTGGGAGTCGGTGAGCAAATCAGGTAAACATAAATGCATATTATAAGACAACAAAAGTGTTTTTTGTCATTGCATGCATGTAAAACTGTTGTTGGGGACTCCCAAAACAATATTAGGAACATTTTAAATGCCATAATAGGTGCCCTTTAATTACATCTGACCACACATAATTTTGCTAAGATAAATCCTCATTCAGTTGATGCTGATTTTGTAATTATATATGTGAGTTAAAATTGTGTTTATGAAAGAGAGGAATGTCTGTTGATGCTTGCAGTACACACTATTATGAATAATTTACAGTTTCCCCTCAATGCTGTGCTCTCACATCAAAGAGAGGGTACCTTTGGCTGTAATCCACTCTGAGCTTCACTCAAAAAGATGTAAAACTCTAGTAATTGGTCATTACATCTGTGAATGCTGTTTCCTTCTTTGAACATTATGTTTGTCAGCCTTAATGGATATTTTCAATGTGTTAGTCTCTCTAATCATGACTTAAAAGAAACAAATACCTCTCTCTTTTCAAAAACAGTAAGCCATGATCTTTGAGGTTTCTTTCCATAACTAAACCATTGATAATTTCCCTCTCACTCTTCAAGCTTGTTGTTTCATGCCTTTCAATTTTAGTAATGGTGTAGCTATGGACGAGTTTCAAACAGATAGAGATATGTCAAAGTACAGCCATTCTGTCTGCACTTGTAAGAGTGCGTTGACTCTGAGGAATTCTCACAGATCTGTTTCTTACAGAAAGCAGAGCAGTCATGAAGGACAGTTAAAAAAAACTGTCTGTGAGAAGGAATTAATTTCACCTCAAAGCTTTGATTTCACAGTTGCTCTGACAGCCACTGAATCCACTTCAATTAATATTGCATCGAGGGGTGCATGGAAATAACAGGTTATTTTGTTTTTTACTTGCAACCATCTTATGGGTGAACACTGGATTTCTTCATCTGACAACTGGGATAGTTAGTTTACCCAAAAACGAAAATTCTGTCATAATTTACTTCCCAAACCCATTTGACTTTCTCTTCTCCTTAAAACACAAAAGGATATTAGCCTCTGTGCACCATTCACTTTCCTTGTATCTTTTTCAATACAATGAAGTGAATGGTGATCTGGCACAGAGCTGCTTGGACATTAGACATAATATATATATATATATATATATATATATATATATATATATATATATATATATATATTACAGTTGAAACATTTCGGGTCACTTATTCATTATTATTATTCACATTTTAGAATAATAGTAAAGTCATCACAACTATTGAATAATAGAAATGGAAATATGGGAATTATGTTGTGACTAAAAAAATCCCAAATAAATCAAAACTATGTTATATTTCAGCATCTTCAGAGTGGCCACACTTTGCCTAGATTTTGCAGAAATGTACACTTGGTATCACCCTGGTATGCTTTTTAAACAGTATTGAAGGAGTTCCAATATATATATATATATATATATATATATATATATATATATATATATATATACATATATACACTTGAAGTCAGAAGTTAACATACAAGCTTTTATTACTTTCATCACATTCTTAGTGGGTTCAGAAGTTTACATACACTTTTTTAGTATTTGGTTGCATTGCCTTTAAATTGTTTAACTTGGGTCAGACATTTTGGGTAGCCTTCCGCAAGCTTCTCAAAATAAGTTGCCTGGAATTTTGGCCCATTCCACAGAACTGAGTCAGGTTTGTTGGCCTTCTTGCTCACACATGCTATTTCAGTTCTGCCCACAGATTTTCTATGGGATTGAGGTCAGGGCTTTGTGATGGCCACTCCAATACCGTGACTTTGATGTCCTTAAGCCATTTTGCCACAACTTTGGAGGTATGCTTGTGGTCATTGTCCATGTGGAAGACCCATTTGCGACCGAGCTTTAACTTCATGGCTGATGTCTTGAGATATTGCTTCAGGATATCCACATAAATTTCCTTCCTCATGATGCCATCAATTTTGTGAAGTGCACCAGTCCCTCCTGCAGCAAAGCACCCCCACAGCGTGATGCTGCCACCCCCATGCTTCACGGTTGGGATGGTGCTCTTCGTCTTGCAAGCCTCACCCTTTTTCCTCCAAACATAAGGATGGTAAATTATGGTCAAAATAGTTCAAATTTTGCTTCATTAGACCTGAGGACATTTCGGAGGTTTTGGAGCAGTGTCTTCCTTGCTGAGCAACCTTTCGGTTTATATCGATATAGAACTCGTTTTACTTTGGATGTATATTCTATTCTTTCTTCCAGCATCTTCACAAGGTCCTTTGCTGTTGTTCTGGGATTGATTTGCACTTTTAGAACCAAACTACGTTCATCTCTAGGAGACTGCATGGTCCCATGGTGTTTATACTTAGAACAGACGAACGTGGTACTTTCAGGTACCACGTTCGGAAATTGCTCCCAAGGATGAACCAGAATTGTGGAGGTTCACACATTTTTTATTCTGAGGTCTTGGGTGATTTCTTTAGATGTTCCCATGATGACAAGCAAAGAGGCACTGAGTTTGAAGGTAAGCCTTAAAATACATCCATAGATACTCCTCCAGTTCAGTACACCCCCTATCAGAAGCTAATTGTCCAAAGGCATGTCCTCGTTTTCTGTATTTTTCCTACCTGCTTAAAGGCACAGTTAACTTAGTGTATATAAACTTATGACCCACTGGAATTCTGATATAGGTAATAATATTAAAAGTTAAACAATTTGTCTGCAATCAATTGCTGGAAAAATTACTTGTGTCATGTCAAAACTATAGTTTGCTAATATGGAGCACTCTCTGGAGTGGTTAAAAAAGTTTTTTTAATGACTTCAACCTAAGTGTATGTGAACATCTGACTTCATCTGTATATATATATATATATATATATATATATATATATATATATATATATATACTCACCTAAAGGATTATTAGGAACACCTGTTCAATTTCTCATTAATGCAATTATCTAATCAACCAGTCACATGGCAGTTGCTTCAATGCATTTAGGGGTGTGGTCCTGGTCAAGACAATCTCCTGAACTCCAAACTGAATGTCAGAATGGGAAAGAAAGGTGATTTAAGCAATTTTGAGCATGGCATGGTTGTTGGTGCCAGATGGGCCGGTCTGAGTATTTCACAATCTGCTCAGTTACAGGGATTTTCACACACAACCATTTCTAGGGTTTACAAAGAATGGTGTGAAAAGGGAAAAACATCCAGTATGCGGCAGTCCTGTGGGCGAAAATGCCTTGTTGATGCTAGAGGGCAGAGGAGAATGGGCCGACTGATTCAAGCTGATAGAAGAGCAACTTTGCCTGAAATAACCACTCGTTACAACCGAGGTATGCAGCAAAGCATTTGTGAAGCCACAGCACGCACAACCTTGAGGCGGATGGGCTACAAGAGCAGAAGACCCCACCGGGTACCACTCATCTCCACTACAAATAGGAAAAAGAGGCTAGAATTTGCAAGAGCTCACCAAAATTGGACAGTTGAAGACTGGAAAAATGTTGCCTGGTCTGATGAGTCTCGATTTCTGTTGAGACATTCAGATGGTAGAGTCAGAATTTGGCGTAAACAGAATGAGAACATGGATCCATCATGCCTTGTTACCACTGTGCAGGCTGGTGGTGGTGGTGTAATGGTGTGGGGGATGTTTTCTTGGCACACTTTAGGCCCCTTAGTGCCAATTGGGCATCGTTTAAATGCCACGGCCTACCTGAGCATTGTTTCTGACCATGTCCATCCCTTTATGGCCACCATGTACCCATCCTCTGATGGCTACTTCCAGCAGGATAATGCACCATGTCACAAAGCTCGAATCATTTCAAATTGGTTTCTTGAACATGACAATGAGTTCACTGTACTAAAATGGCCCCCACAGTCACCAGATCTCAACCCAATAGAGCATCTTTGGGATGTGGTGGAACGGGAGCTTCGTGCCCTGGATGTGCATCCCACAAATCTCCATCAACTGCAAGATGCTATCCTATCAATATGGGCCAACATTTCTAAAGAATGCTTTCAGCACCTTGTTGAATCAATGCCACGTAGAATTAAGGCAGTTCTGAAGGCGAAAGGGGGTCAAACACAGTATTAGTATGGTGTTCCTAATAATCCTTTAGGTGAGTGTATATATATATATATATATAGTACTGTGCAAAAGTCTTAGGTGCACATAAGATGTTTCACAAAAACATTTGTCTTAAAATTTTTATTTATATCTGCTACTTTAGTGTGTCAATAGGAAATATAAATGTTATACTCCCAAAAATTCCTTTTGCAAATAGAACAGAATAGAAGAGCAGGGAGCCCTGAAACAGATGGCATTCATAGAGCCCACAACTGAACATCGGGGTCAGTCTGGTGTTACACGAAGAGACAGAAGTAATTGAGACAGCCAAAATAAATAGAAGAACTGTGGTGAATTCTCCAAGAAGCTTGGAACATCCTATCTGCCAACAACCACAGAAAAACTGTGTCCAGATGTACCTAGGAGAATTGGTGCTGTTTTGAATGCAAAAGTGTTCACACCAAATATTGATTTAGCTTTTTTCCTGTTTACTGGACTTTGTATGACATTAATTGATTAATGAATCAATATTAAATAAAAATATAACTATCATTATTTTTTTAAGAAATCCTCACTTTGAAAGTTTTTCACAAGTGCCTATAACATTTGCACAGTACACACACACACACATATATATATATATACACTATATATACTGTATATGTACACTGGCGGCCAAAAGCTTGGAATAATGTACAGATTTTGCTCTTATGGAAAGAAAATGGTACTTTTATTCACCAAAGTGGCATTCAACTGATCACAATGTGTGGTCAGGACATTAATAACATGAACATTTTTTATTAGAATTTTAAAAAATGTCCAGAAATTCTTAAACTACTTCAAAGTGTTCTCATCAAAAATAACTGCAATGAAAAAAGTGCAGCAATGACAGCTTTGCAGATCTTTGGCATTCTAGCTGTCGGTTTGTCCAGATACTCAGGTGACATTTCTCCCCACACTTCCTGTAGCACTTGTCATAGATGTGGCTGTCTTGCCGGGCACTTCTCACACACCTTACAGTCTAGCTGATAACACAAAAGCCCAATGGGGTCATCCTTATGACTCCATATACTGTAAGCTGTGTATCTGCTTTGTGAGGGCCATGTCTTTGCTAACTCTTTCTTCTCACTAATTTTCTTAATTTTTCTCCTTGTTTTCTTTTTTTTTAATTGTATCACACTATCTGCTTTTTGTCCCTGGCCTCCTCATTTAGTACAAGAAGCGGAACAGGAAGACGTTAAAGCTGTAGCAGAGGTTCAGGCCCCTCGCTCGGCTAAAAAAACCAAGCAGCCTACCTCCACTCCTCAGACTGGCAGCGCCAAGAAGGAGAAAAAGGGCAAGCACAAAGGTCAGCTGAGCAGCCTGTTAACAGTCAGGCCCAGCATTTGCACGCAATTCTGTGTGTTTGTGTGAAGGATGTTTGTGTCATCTTGTAATTCAGTTTGTGTTTTGATCAGCATTACCTATTCTATGTAGGAGAGAAGAGTACAAATGTTCACATGTGTCATTTTGGCCATAATTTAAAGCAATGCCGATAGGTAGTTTTGTCCTCAGCTCAGGTTATTCTATATGCGTATATTAATATTTGCATGTATGTATATGTATATCCATTTTACTTTTATATTCTTTTCACATGGATTTCTTTACATTTGTTCATCTTTGTTGCCGCTAATACTGCTCCTTTGCTTAGCACATTCAAGTTGTGTATCATGGCTATTATCAGCTGACATGTAAGGGCAAAATGCCATCAGCAATTTCTCCTATCCAAGTTTTTGAAGTAAGCTAGTAAGTAAGTAAGTAAGTAAAGTTTATTTATAAAGCGCTTTTCACAGATAAAATCACAAAGTGCTGTACAGGAGGATAAGTAAATCAAACAGTATAAAATGTATATACATATATAAGATTAAAGTGACACTAGTGAAAACCCATCAACCAAAAGCCTTCTTAAATAAACATGTTTTCAGAGCCTTTTTAAAAGAGGCTACAGTGTCTGCCAGACGCATGGACAGGGGCAGGGCGTTCCACAGTCTGGGAGCTACAGACTGAAATGACATGTCCCCTCGGGTCTTATAACGAGTCTGCAAGCAAGTTCTGGCCAGAGGACCGGAGAGTGCGGTCAGAGGAATACAGCTTCAAAAGGTCCAGGATGTAATGTGGGGCCTGACCATTTAAGGCTCTGAAAGTCAGCACTAAAATCTTAAAATCAATCCTGAATTTTACAGGGAGCCAATGGAGATCCAGTAAGACTGGTGTTATGTGAGACCTTCGAGGGGCACCTGTTAAAAGTCTAGCAGCAGAATTTTGAACAATTTGCAATTTGTTCAAAGCAGACAAACAGAGTTGCAGTAGTCAAGTCTTGTTGATATGAAAGTGTGAATTATTATTTCCAGATCCTTCTTTGACAACATTTTGCGAATTTTAGAGATGTTCCTAAGATGATAAAAACAATTTCGGACGAGCTGTTTAGAGTGTGTCTCCAAAGACATGGCCTGGTCAAACACAACCCCCAGGTTTTTGAGGCTGGATTTGACAGAGCGGCCCAGAGAGCCAAGGTGCTGTTTGATCAGCGGGATCTTATGGTCGAAACCTATAGGTAGGTTTCCCTGAAAGATTTAGTACTGTGGCAATATCAAAACATTGCTCTGTTTGTTTCAGACCAAAACACAGCAACATTTGCCTAACCAAAGTCATGAGTTTGCAGTCAAATTACTAATGTCAACTAATGACAGATTGGAAATGCATTCAGTCTAAGTCCAAGCTTCATTTATGCCTATTTTTACAGTTCTGTTAAGTGCACCCATGTGGGTTCAAGCACACTCTACAAGAAGTGTGGCATCCTCATGGGCATTGGCCAATGGCACCTCTTTAGCAGATATCTGATGAGCGGCAGGATGTGCAACACCCAATACCTTCATGAGATTGTACAATCTCCGGGTTGAGCCGGTCTCGTCCAGTGTTTTGAAAGGTCCGATAACATGGAATTCGGTAATGCGGTGACAACAGCTGGTCTGGTGTATCGCTTACGCATGGCGCATTTCCCCTCCCCTGAGGTGAAGATGTGCACTTAAAGGAGGTTAAGACAGTAACCGAGACGATTTTTGGAAGTGACTTTGCACCTACAATGGAAGTGAATGGTGGTATATACTAACCTTTTCAAATGTATAGCCACAAGATGTAAACAATATGTGTGTAAACATGATTTTAGTGTGATAAAATCACTTACTAACATTTTCTGTGTAAAGTCATAGCCAATTATTTGATGTAATGTCAACAAACCCTAAAACCTACCCTTTACAGCTCAAATAACACATTCGTTTTAATAGAAGAATTAATGCTTTTATCAAATTATAAGCTTTTCTGCATTTAAACCTGAAAAAATGGCCACATCCATTTTAAGTGCCTCACTTTTTTTTAAAGAAAACAAGGGATGAGTCAAAATTAAGTTTTGTGGTAATCAACATTATGCCACAAATGCTCTCAATAAAGCTTAATTTGTATTGAACCCAGAATATTCCTTTAACTTTGAGGTTTTGCTCTTTTCCAGATGCATACCCCTTTTATGTGAGACATTGCAAGTATGAGCAAAATTAGCTTTTTCCCACTAAACAAAACAAATTTGAAGTAAGGATGTATATGATAACCATGTGTAATATACCGCCGCACAAGGGTCTACGAATGGTTATTTGGATAACTTGACACAGTGTCTAATAAATGCAGCAGTGCTGTGCTAGTCGCTGAAAAAAAGTGAGATGCAGTGCAACGGTCAAAGAAGAGCATCCAGCATGTGTTTAAACTATTGGAAAAACAGTGCAGACTCATGTAAAAATACATGTGAACAGCCCCTAAATCACCCTGTTCTTTTTTTATTTGCATTGAACAATATAATACACATAAAATAAACAGTCATGTGGTATGTTTGCTTAAGATACTGCACCACAGCTACATAACTCTTTACCATGTCTCTGTATTCTCCATACAGTGTTTTTTAATGTCCTTTTCCGAGTTTGTTGAGGATTTTCAATGCTTTTCCAACCGCTGACAGCATGGCAATGAACACGTCCCTTGAGAGAGATCAAACAGCTGCACCATTGCCAATCCTTTCTCAAAGAAAAAAAACTCCTCTAATGCCGCTCAAACTAACAGCTGCTCTCCACCTATCAAGAGTAGTGCTGAAAAAACTTAATGCAGCCTTCATCAGTAAAAGGCATATACATTCATGAATTTCAGAATGTCAGCTTCTCTGTGATTGTAATGCCCTGACTATTAGACACATGAAGCTCAATCAGTCAAGCTGTGGCAGTAGTAGTGATGCGTTTAGGTAAACATCAGCATTAGTATGATTCACACAAGGGAGCTTGTTGATTTCTTGAAGGGCACACATTTTTATTTGCGTTTCATTAAACACTTTGTCTTTTACTTTGTCTTTTAAGGAATGAGTTTAGGTGGCATAGATGACAAGGCTGCAAACTACCCTGCGATTCAACAGAATAAAGCCAAGAAAATAGTTACTGTTCCAGATTGCTTGGTGTAAGAGGTCAACCCACAGAAGTGCCTTCTTGCTTATTTACTGAAGTTTTAACTTCAACAGTAACTTATTCACTCTGTCCTCTGTCCCACCCAGCTGAAGAGACCAAAGCCTCTTTAAACCAGCCAAGTAATCAGGGTGCCCAGCCTGGTTTTAACAGTTTTTTTAATTATTTATTATTGTTACCAAACCAAGTTGCTGGGCTACTGTCTTAACAGTTATAAGTAATTTTTTTTAACGTCTCATTTATGTTTTAAAACACTAATGGTTAAGTTGATTGTGGTTAGGTGTTGATTTGGTAAGAGTGTCTATTTAAAATGTCTCATATATATTTTATAGGGATGCACGATATTTTGGCAGCGGATATTTTCGCTGATAATTTGTTACGGTTTATTCACTTGCGGCTGAAATTCTTTGCCTGCAAAGTCTTTCCTTCAGACAGAGACTCAAGCGACAGTTTGCATGCTCATACACAGCGTGTCTGTGTGAGTTAGAGCCAAGCTTATAAGACATAAATGTTGCTCTGTGAGGATTATTTCAACATATCTGCACCTGGTAATGTTGATTTGGGGCTGGTTTTACCCATCTGCTGTAAGTAACGGTGGCATTTCCCATTTTCTGTTTGTTTCATAAGGCAATAAACGAAACACGACAAAAACATGTATGTATATTACATGGTAATATACATGCTTATTACTTCACGAAACATAAACTGAATATAGGAAATAGCACATCGTTACTTACATCGCAGCATTGTGATTTAAAACAAGTCCAAGCATAACCTAAAACAGCACAATTAATAAGTTACTGTTGAAGTCAGAAGTACACATACAATTAGGTTGAAGTCATTAAAACAAATTTTAAGTGCTGTAGCAAGCGTCTGTGAATGAGACGTGCATAAGCACAAGCACACACATTCATAACATACACAAACCTCCGCTGCACTCGTAGTCTGGCTGCTGGGGTTGTGTCGAAGTCTGTTCTCCCTATGTTTCCCCTTTGACGAAGTCTGTTCCCCCTATGTTTCCCCTTTGCCAAAGTCTGTTCCCCCTATGTTTAATGTTTAACGGCGCTATGGGGAACACTAACCGGGGAAACATAGGAAGAACAGACACAACACCGGCACTAATAATACACCATGTATACAAAGATTAGGGCTTGTTAATCAATGCCTAAACCTAACCATTGGTGTTTTAAAATATTAGAGATGCAATGATATGGAATTTCCAGCGGCTGAAGAAGTGACTGTACATTTGGCATCTTCTCCCATTTTACTGTCTTAATCCACCACTTTCCTTGCTGGACATTTAACTGGAAAACTTCAGCCAAATATGTTATACAGCTCTTACATTTTGAATTGCAAACATGTGATCATGTTCATGTAAATTTCATTAGATCAGGTTGTTTTTTTTCCCATTGACAATCCAACAAAAACAGATTTGTCACTCATAAATTATGGTATCAAATGAAAC
The DNA here is from genome assembly GCF_025860055.1 of Xyrauchen texanus. Classification (NCBI taxonomy): domain Eukaryota; kingdom Metazoa; phylum Chordata; class Actinopteri; order Cypriniformes; family Catostomidae; genus Xyrauchen; species Xyrauchen texanus. Next base: position 25,290,921 of record NC_068276.1, read on the forward strand.
TAATGCTTTGAAAGAATAAGCTGATACATGCAGCTTGTTCATGCCATGAAAACCCTACAGGGTGAACCATGTGTCCTGACAGTTTCTTCTCTCCACACCCTCTTCTTGATAGATTGACCAATATTCTCTGTACCATGTTTGTTCTCCCCCTGGCTCTTCTGAAAATTACTCATCTTGTTAAGGCCACTCCTGGAAGCTGCCCCAGCAAAGCTCACTACATTAACAGTCATAGTCTAAATGCAATGATTATTATGCAATCATGTCCACTAATGCCTCTCACCCTTCTATTCAGAGATATTTCTCTGATATTGTGCATCAGAGGAGATTCAGGAGGGGTGAGAGTGATGTTACTGTGGGTCTCTGCAGCTATAATGACTTGTTAGGGCCTAGATGGATGGATGGATGGATGGATGGATGGATGGATGGAAGCTGTAATCTAGGGAGTTGCTTGTTCCACTACTTGGCTGGGACACAAAGGACAGCATGTTCTCCCCAGTGATGGTGACTTGTTGGATGAAATAAGACCCAGGCTGACATAAGAGCATTTATAATTAGATGTGAAGCAAACTATTGAAATCCCAGGGGCACTTAAAAGCATCACATGCAAAGTTCACCAAGAGTGTTATATACTTTAAGCTATGTGTTATCACAAGGTTCTGAGCACAATTCTGGATCCATTCTTCATGCATTCAATATTTAAATGTCTGTTTCCATACTTTCATGATGTCTTCTCATAACACTATTATTTTCTAACACCAAAGTGGATGTAGAGGTTGATATACTGGAGTTAATGGTGTCACTGTGTTGTGGTGGTACCACAGGGATTGATGGTCCCGCTGCCTACCAGGATGAGGGTCAGGAGCTGGGCAACCAGATTCAGATCCTGACAGTGGGCCACTCACCTGCCCAGGACAGCGAGGCAGAGGGCCAGGGTGAGGCAGTGGGCAGCACACAGTCACAGGGCAAACAGGACCTACGGGTCACCATGCTGAAGAAAGGTACAACAGTAATGATCCTCATCGAGTAAATCGAGCGGAGAGAGAGACAGATGGAGAGGCTTCTACGATCAAGATTAATTCATGCAGATTTGCAGGTTGTCTCTGCAGATACCATGTTTACCCTAACTTGAGTATTACTGATCAACTAACTTAAAATAACATCATGTTCCTGTAATATCATCAGCTGGCAACTAACACTATGAAATTTACTTACTCGCTGTAGCAATAAGATTCAATGTCTGCCTCTCTCTCCTCCCTCTGTGACATATTTGGATCAGCTCATGTATTTACTGTCTGCAAGAGTTGTTAGAACACTTCCGGGATGTGTCGATCTAGACTGTGGACATTGCTTTTCTGTTAATATGTTGAACAAATAAGGAGCTGTTTAGACCAATGGTGACTTGAGACACATTCAAACAGTTGAAGTTTTTTGTAATTTGACTCATAGTCTAAAAAAACATGGCACTCCTGCCTGAGACACGGCACAATGGTCAAAGACGTCCATCTAGCGCAAGCTTCCGTAGAAAAACTAATGAAATACAGCGCAGAAGGATTTAAAAATGCATTCGGTGTGAACTGCCCCTAAGAGTGAGGAGCTTTTTTTTAAATGTTCTACATTTGTTGATTCAGCTGAATATAACTCCATATGCCCTTTTGGCATCGTAGTGCACATATTTGCAGTGTTGTTTGCACTGCATAATGCCTCATGTTTCCTTTATGCCTTCTGCTGTTCTCTCCTTGTGTTCCGCTATTAACACTCTTATTTAATTAGCACCTCAATATGTTTTCTTGTTCAAAGGCATCTCGAGTAGCATGAACTTCGATGAGGAGGAGGATGAAGACGATTTGGTCAGCTCAAGCTCATCTCAGCTTAACAGTAACACAAGACCTGGCTCTGCCACCAGCAAAAAGTCCAGCAAGGTAGACAGCAATCTACTGTGCTCAATTTCTCTTCTGATTTAGAGGCTGTGTTCACTTCATTTTCTCACACTGTGATGAATAGATATAATTGGCAAGGAGGCTCAAAAAAACTTTAATATAGCACAACAGTCTGATTCCGGATGTAAAAATCCCATAATTTTTTCCATAGGGGAATTTACTTATTTTTAATGATGACTAATTTAAAATAAAACATTTATAGACAAACCTACCATGAGCTCTGATGTTGTTAATCGATGGAATATTCTTTTTTTTATGCCATTAGTCAGCGTTATAACAACTTAAAAAAAATTGTGTTTAGTAGAAGAATTTCTAGTGAAGACCAACACTACCCATGATCCTAAAGGGTAACAAACCACCAATCAAAGAATCCTGGCAAACAAACTGCAGAAGATAAGGTCTGTAGTGACCACCCACTCCCATGATGCACTATGAGTGATGCTAAAGACTTCTCTAATGGACTGGGATGATGCATTCCTGCCTTATTCAGCAGCATAAATCTAGCAAACGTTTTAACATTTTCAATTCCAATTTTTAATTGCTTTGCTCTACTTTCGTGAGCGCGCTAGGTGAAGCGCAACACACAACAACCGTGCACAACATCTTATGTAATTTTCGTGGTAGCAATCATTGTAAGCTCAATTGCCGTGCCAGCGTAACACGCAAGTGGGCATGGGTGGGAGTGTTTGCGCTATTTGTGGGTGTATGCGTGCTAAGCGTGAGTGTATTGTTTGTTAATGAAGTGGTGCAAACCACAGTTTGCTATTTTGCTGAGAAATAGGTAATTGAGGTAAGATGTTTCAGAAGCACCTCTATTCTAAGATCTAAACTCAGTTACTGCATTTCGAGATTCTACCAGCAGGTGGTAATATAGTTCATGTCCAAACTCTGAAAATAGATTAGAACATCAAATTATGTCCCTGACTGTCATTGTTGTAGCTGCTTTATGAAATAAAAATGTATGAGATTTTAAGTTCATGGTTTATATTTAAATTATTATAATTCTGTATATATTTACAGTTGTATTACAATTGTATTTGCATTAATATTTTTCACCAGTTGTCTGTCATTTTTAAGTCACCGCAAAAGGTGGTGGAGGTGGAAGAAGTTTGAGAGGGTAAAATATTTAGATTTTACGGGAGGTGGTTATATAGGTGTGACAGATCACTTGCATTCATCTGAAGGAGGAAGCGGGAGCAGGCTAAACAATATAACGTACGTTTTATTCACATTTCTTTTTATAACTCAAAGTTCACACTCTGTTTGCTTTTCAGCAGTAACACACAGATCCGGTTTTCTTTTCAGCAGTTGCACACACTCAGCTTTGTGCATTTCTCTCGCTCTCTTTTCCGGCGGTTTGGATTGTCCTTTTATCCCTCTCCAGCTCTCATTGCAACTCAAAATAGCTGTTAGAGGTGATTTCCCATGGGTGTAAATCCTTACCGTTCTTCCTCTCCCGGCCTCGCACTCCATAGACGTTTTTTTGCCACACCCCCATCCAGCCTGTCACTAAGATGTGCGGATTGATGGTCTCAGACGTTAGGTTAGGACCGCCCACTGTGCTGTACTTAGTCTTCCTCAGTGAGAGCTTACAACTTATGTATAGCACGGGGCACTTCTCCGCTTCCACCATCTGGGACATTACTGCTCCCACCCCCCTGTCCATCTGCAAGATAAAAGGGAGAGCGAAATCAGGAGAGTGCAATAACGACCAGCCACGTAGTGCAGCTTTCACCCACGTGAACGCCTGCTAACATGGCTCTGTCCACTGGACCGGATCTGGTGCCCCCTTTTTAGTCAGATCAGTCAGCAGGCTGGTGATGGTTGAATGATTAGGCACAAACCTATTATAATAGCCAGCCATCCCCAGGAACTCTCACCTCCATTTTGGTATTAGGTCTCAGGCAGGCTTCAATCGCTGCGGTTTTATCAATTTGGGGCCGCACCTGCCCATGACCCAAGTGGAAGCCCAGACACCGCACTTCCACCCGCCCAATTGTGCACTACTTTGGGTTTGCGTCGAGTCCCGCTCATATCAATGATAGTTATGAGAGTGCAATGTCTGGCTGGAGGCGTTGATCACCTATCACTTTCACTTGCTCGAAAACATGCCTAAGGGTCTCACCATAGATTGCCCCGGCTCCGCCTCCCCAGCCAGTGATTCGCAAACCATTCAACGAGACATTTTGTTAAAGGATCCAGGTCAGGCTGGGACTATCCGCAGCCTCAACACTATGCTTTTGTCCCTGAAATTGAATGATGACCATCACTACAGTGTAACTTTGAACATCCCCATGCACATACCTTACCTCCACCTGCCAGCTAGTATCCAAAGCTTCGGATTGAACCAAGCTTTGGTAAATGGAGTTTTGATTACAACCTGAATCCACCAAGGCTTGGCATGTACCCCCCTTAATACTCACAGTTATCCGGTATGCTCCTGCTCGATCAGGGGCGGTCTGTGGCCCATCGGGGACCCACTGTCTCCACCTCCATTGCTGGGCATTAGTCTTGGAAATGCCCAGGGAAAATAAGTGGGTTGAGTGCCCCACTGGACCAGGAAAACGGATTTGGGGTCGGAATTCCCAGTTTTCGGGGAATAGGAACAAGACTGGGTAAAGGCAAGGCAGAGGCCACCGCCGTCAGGAGTCACGGAGCTGTTATGCAAATGCAAACGGCTGAATGAGCTCCTCCAGCATCAGCGCTGACGATGCTGTTCTAGGCTGTGGCCAACCCTCTGCAAGATGACTTGTCGCAAGTTCTCATACACCAGGAGGTCTGTCACCGGAAGCTGTTGGGCCGTGAGTTGAGACTCCATGGTTAAAAGCGGCAAAATTCGGACAACCCATTGGTGGTTGGGCCAACCACAGGATTCGGTAGTTTGCTCGAACAACTCTATAAAGGCCTCCGGGTTGTCTTGCGGGCCCACCTTGACAAGTGTGATGTGGGGGATAGCCAAAGCTGTGGCCGGGGTCATGGCTAAAGTTTCCACCTGTGGTACAAAGCTCCATAACTCTTGCCAGCACTCAGCAGGTGGTGCCTGAGGGAGCACCTGGAACTGCTCTTCTTGTTTTGCGCACAGATCCAGGAGGGCCTGGTTCTGGGTTTGGTGGATACCAGCGAGTGTCTTAATCACCTCGACCAGTGGTGAGGACTCCATAACGGCATATCTTCCTCCATATTCCCAGGTTTCAGCACCGTAACAGATCTCTTGTATTCTTCTGGAGGAGGAAGTGAGAGCCGGCTAAACAATATAACACGTTTTATTCACTCTTTTTTTTTTTTTTTTACTCAAAGTTCATATGCGGTTTGCTTTTCAGCAGTAACACAAACACACATGTCCGGTTTGGATAGCCCTTTTATCCCTCTCCAGTTCTCACTGAAACAGAAAACAGCTGTTAGAGGTGATTTCACACAGGTGTAAATCTTTACCGTTCTTCCTCTCCCGGCCTCACTCTCTATAGATGTCACTCGTCCACGCCCCATCACCACAATAGTATTTTTAACCACTTTGTTATTTTTATTATATTTTTCATTTCGCTTGTAGTGTAATTTGAATTTTAAATTGTTAAAGCGGTAGAAATGAAGCGCATTCAAAAATATGTTCATACTAGCCATGATTTGTGTGTCACTTGATCAATATGATAAATAATCCTTACATTCTCTATAAACTAATGGAGCCTACATCCAAATCCTGACGAGATAAAATTTTTCTTGTGTTTAAAAGGAGCGTGTCACAGTCATTTAAATTTGCCAGACATTCATTAAGGTTCTAATTCATTGCATACAGTCCATTTACACTACCAACATCTTATGAATGTGCTGTCTTTGTTTATATCCCTGGTGTTGAGACGGAATGGACTAATAATAGGACACAGATGGTGAAATAACCGGAGAAGAACCTTTTAAATTGCACATTAGCACTTTGCGCACACAATTTTGCCAAACACACTTGCGCCTAGCCTTAGTACGTGACTGCACAAAAATTGGATTTAAAAAAGTTGAGGACCACTGCTGTAAATAGCTCAACTGGATATTTTGTTTCATTTCCCCATAGAATTGAAAGGGTAACTATGTCAGCTGTGATTTGTTTTCCTCGACGGTAAACCATGCCCCCAGTATATGACGTGTTGCACACTTTGTCTATTATATGCTTGTCGTTTCCCCAAATATCAGTTTGCATATTGCAGCTATAAGTAATCCTTGTCCATTCCTGACTATTTTGAGAGACCTAAATTGACAGTGGACTGCCATTTTAAGCTGTTCGCTCAAAATGTGAACAATTCAGTGGCCAGATGCGTTACACATTCAGTGCTGTCACAAGCAGATGATGTATTGTACTGCTAGGATTTATTCTCTTGTGTCAATCACAAAGTACAATGCTGGAAATGGAGGTCACAGTCCTGTTGTTTCCTATGGCAACAGTTAAATGATTACTTTCTTAAAATAACTTGGTGATGGATACCTTGCCTTTTTGAAGCCCCTGCTCAAGCCAATAGCCCCTTTCACACATACAGCCTTTTCCAGAAAATTTACTGCATTTTTCAAGTTTGAGGTGATATGTGAACACAATCTTTTTGAAAATAATGGTAAATTTAATGAGTTAATAATTTAATGATTTAATAATGAGGTGTATCATTGCCTATAAATTTCCATACGGATGGTATGTGTAATTTTTTAATGTAATTGTAGTACATTTACCAGTAAAGGCATCCCAATGGACAGAAGATGCAGAAAGGCTCAGATTGGCTTGAGCATGATGGGGAGCTGGGTATGGGGGTGGGTGAGCGAATGTCTGTAAGACAGACTACAGCAGGTGTGGTCTGAATGGTGAGTTTATATGTACTGCCTAATTGGTAGGAGGTGGAGTTCATAGATCAGCTAAGTGTCAGCTGATGAGCTGGCTGGCACTCCGTGGTCTGCCTGAACTACACTTAAGCTCCATTTCAGCTGCTAAAGCTCCATTTCAGTAAAATGGACTAGACTTGATTCTTTTTTTTGGCTTATATCTTTATGGTTGTGTACTGGCTTATCTGCGTCAATTGGGCCTGACCCTGCTGACGTCAGTGGTCTGCTTTGTTGCTCTTTAGCAGTTCACTTTTAATCCCAGCTGCTTACATTCTAGACCGCAGTGACTTTTCCCTAATTTATTTATTTTAATTCATTTTCATTTGGCCTGGACTCTAGCCAACACTGGGCCATGACTGTGTTTTTATAAAAATATATTATAGAAAAATATACAGTATAAAATATATAAATATATACAAATGCATGTTTCATTCTGTACGGAAATTTGGAAATGACTTGATCCTAATCAATGTTACAGGAGGCGACCTCAGCATCCACCCCATTGGCCAACGAGCCGTCCATCGATGTGGACGACCTGGAGGAGTTTACTCTCAGACCTGCCCCCCAAGGGGTGACTGTGAAGTGCAGGATCACTCGGGATAAGAAGGGCATGGACAGGGGCATGTACCCCACCTACTACCTCCATATGGAGAGGGAGGATGGCAAGAAGGTAAGACACACCAAAAGACTATTCACAGTTTTTTAAAAGAGTTTTGGCTTATTTTGAATCCTCGTTGTCCTGCAATCCAATCAGTGACACTCCATTTCTCCAATTTGCTAAAGGGTTTCATATGATTGATTTTTATGGAAGGGGCTAAACTTAGGCCACAGGGAGATTTAGCCACATACCAATTGCTTATAATACCGTTCTACTGGGCAAATGTTGTTTTAAAAAATGTCATGACTAAATCACAAACTATATGAGATGTAAGAACAGTGTGTTCAAGCTTTTATTTACCATATGAAATAACATAAAATATACAGTAACATACAGCAGACAATTTTTTACTGCCTCAGAGGGTAAAGATAAAAGCCAAATATATAATATATTCTTTCTTTTTTTCTGAAATGGATTCAGATTCTCAGAAATAAAATATTGTTCTTTTGTTGTCAGGATGTTTGTTTATGCAAGGTCTCCAATCTTTGATTTGGATCTCTTTTGATGTCAGTAATGCACATGCCCAAGTTAATTCAGTTGTATACTCTAGGTGTTCCTTTTAGCTGGGAGGAAGAGAAAGAAGAGCAAAACATCCAATTATCTCATCTCCATCGACCCCACTGACCTATCTCGAGGTGGCGAGAGCTTCATTGGCAAACTGAGGTATATTTAAAGATGATTCCTCATGTCGTGATTTCATAAGGTAGTGTAACCTAATTCTATACTAGTCGAGAAAAGAGACGTGTGTATCTCTAAATGTTTTAGTGAGATCTTTAATGATTTTGTGCAGGCACATGTGCTCTGCTCACGCAACTGTGTTATCCTATTTAAAACAGTAATTGGGTTCATTACTGGTGTCCGAGCACTGGAGTGTCTTTATTTGTATGAGGAGTGAGCACCTGTGTGTCTGTTGACATTAGAGTGTAGTTAAAGCACAGCACATGTGAAAACATATATCTGCAGTGCAGATAAACACAGTATTCACCTTAGACACGGAGTAAGGGTTTGTGTGTCTGAGTACATGCCTTCATTCGGTTAATACTGAGAAAAGATAACATCTCAATAATAGAGTCAGCAAAAGAGGGGAGTTAGAATCAATGTTCAAAATAATAATAATAATAATAATAATAATAATAATAATAATAATAATAATAAAAGAATACATGGAGTGATGTTGATATTTGACATAAAATACTTAATACTTAATTTGTCATAACTGATTTGAAGTAACTGAAATATTTTTTACAATATCCCATTATAATTATATTCGATGTTGCACAGTAGTATTACAATTATAATTTTGAATCATATTGAAAAACTCAAATAGAATGTATTCAGATGGGAATTGACACAAGTAATGTTGTTTTCACCACCCCTCCCCCAGTTAATGTTATGCATCCAGACATTTTACTAGATTTTGTATGTAATCATCATGATTGTCAATGATGATTTTCATTAAATTCTCATTAATACTTTGTTACAGTAAAAAAAAAAAAAAAAAAATTAAAATCAACATATTTTCTTTCATCTGCGATGGACTGGCGACCTGTCCAGGGTGTCCCCCGCCTTTCGCCCAATGTTAGCTGGGATAGGCTCCAGCCCCCCGCGACCCTGTACACAGGATAAGCGGTTGATGATGGATGGATGGATGGATGGATATTTTCTTTCATTAAAAGCAGGCAGTACAGTGATGTATGGATACTTTTTACAATTTAAATAATAAATTAACTTAGTGGCAATGATTTGGCTCATAGTTTTTTTCATTAGAGTAAAGAGAATGAGATTTGACTGTATATGTTTACTGTGTATTTACTGTGCACTGTAGTAATTTGAATTTTTTTGGGGAAATAATCTTGATCGTCATGGAAATAATGTCACAATGCAAAAAAAAATCTAAATGGTACAAGAACAGACTTTTACTTCTAATATAATATAATATATAATCTATTCATCTTTATTTATAAATATGACCCTGGCATGTTCTTGACATCCGTTGTGAAATGAACTCCTTCGCTGTTTTGTGACTGGGATGTGCTCTAAAAATGTCTTTTAAGAATCACCATTGTAAGAATTGCTTCATTTTACCCCACAGATCAAACCTCATGGGCACCAAGTTTACAGTGTATGACAGTGGTGTGAACCCAGTCAAAACCACCTCCAGCCTAGAAGTCGGCAACTTACGGCAGGAGCTTGCAGCTATCTGCTATGTGAGTTTATGTGAATGGTCTTCATCAGTGGCCAGTACAGAGCCAGCACCAGCTTTATGGGCACTAGATCACTCTGTCAATTAGTACAGGCACAAGAAGACCATGAACCAAGCCTGGCTTCTGGTGGTTACTTATGGTATAGCAATACCTCTAGTGGAGGGAAAACAGGAAGAGTGCTCTTATCTATAGACAAATGGTTTCTAAGAATTTCTCATCCATCAAAATATTTGTAAGTCACACATAAATATTATGCAATCATAGAGGCAAAGGGCCAATTCAAATTTGAATGATTCTGTTTGGTCATCTTCTGTTCGGCAGGAAACTAATGTTCTAGGCTTCAAGGGACCTCGAAAGATGAGTGTCATTATTCCAGGAATGAACATGGACCACGAAAGGGTCTCCATCAGGCCTCGAAATGTAAGTGCATGGCTTTTTAGAAACCTACAAGTTTGCTGTTAGCATGTAGGCCTGTGTAAGTGGACTGTGCGCATATGAATCCTTTCATGGTCTTGAATCCTGAGGGACACAGACATTTTGAGAGACAGTGAGTGAGTGTGCCAAATGTCTGAGAAACATATTGCAAACTCTGGCATCAATTCAATCGTTATCTGACAGCATTCCTTGAAGGCTGCTGACCTTAAGTGCAAATGTTCCTACTTTATTTTTTAGATGTTATTTCCATGGGAGACACAAAATGTAGATTCAAAATAAAAGCAATATTTTGAAGTTAAACATGAAATTATATTATTTGAGTCCTGATGTGTTGGAAAATAACAATAGATTAATTTGCTGGGTTATTTTTTTATGTTCCTGACCTTTTTAAGGGTTAATACTGTAGTTGAGCCAGAGTCTCAACAGTGTAATTCATCATGTATATCGGTTTGATACTGACCCGTATAGATGTTTAACCTGAGTAAATCAAAAACCCTTGGCCTGTATTCTATATATGCTATTGATGTTAGCATTAGCAACAAGGCTATATGCTTTAATGGAAAGCTAATCCATCCCTCAACATCTGTCTTTTGCTTTGCAGGACCATGAGTCTCTGCTGGCTCGATGGCAGAACAAAAGCACTGAGAGTGTGATAGAGCTCCACAACAAGACGCCTGTGTGGAACGATGACACTCAATCATACGTGCTCAACTTCCATGGAAGGGTCACCCAAGCATCCGTAAAAAATTTTCAGATCATTCATGACAATGACCGTGAGTTAAAACATCATTTTAGCCCTTTGTACTACTTGCAATGGTTTACATTTAGACCCTTTGGGTTAAAGCAGAAGTGTGTCATTTCTACTATATAATCGTAGTTTTCAAACAGATTGTAGAAAACTCCCTGCATCTTCCATTGGTTGTACCTACAGATAGTCTCCCTAAACTCACGCCATTAGTTGAGCCAATGTTGAAGTGTTGGGCTAGACAGTCTGCTCAGACAAACAGAAGAATGTTTTGATAGTCCCACAGAGCCACAGTGTCACACTAATAGAGAAAATCAACCTACAAATGGCTTACTTAGAGTTTAATCTGTATTTTAAGATGCAATACAATAAATAATTTTTACATCTAAAAGTTACATAAAGCTTTAAGTGCTTACATGTTTACAAGTTACAATATTCAGATTTGAATTATTGATTGTGGTTGTGATGTCATGCTATTGAAAAATAATATTTTTTAGCCCAGTATATTTCATTATTAAAGGGATAGTTCACATAAAAATGAAAAATCTCGCATCATTTACTCATCCTCTTGCCACCCCAGATGTGTATGACTTTCTTTTGCAGAACACAAAATATGATTTGAAGAATATTTCATCTCTGTAGGTCCTTACAATGCAAGTGAAAAAAAGCTGCAAAAAGTATATAAAAGTAATCCAAATGACTCCAGTGTTTAACCCATGTCTTTAGAAGTGATATGATAGGTGTGGATGAGAAACAGATAAATATTTAAGTCCTTTTTTGCTCGAAATTCGAGACTCCTCGCTTCGGACTGTAGCGCGATTAATCAATAAAGTTGATTTAATGAACTACTTAGTCTATTTCGTGATGTACTGTATTTTTTTTAATGTGCACTACATCAGCTACATATTATATTACATTCTCTTCACAATAGTATGTTATTTAGTTATTTAGTCAATACGGCATACACACAATTTTGTTTGACAGGTTATATTAGCCTAGTGGCTAACTAAAGGTTAGTAGTTTTAATACTGCCAGTAGATATGTGCCTAATATATATATATATATATATATATATATATATATATATATATATATCTTGTCTTATAGAGGCATTGTTAGATGTGTAGCTGTCATCGCGTGTAATTATCATTAATGTATGAATCAAATAAAGGCTATATATTTATTTGTCCATATACATGATAGAGTATAAATAAAAAAATACGCTCTACTACAATATATATATATATATATATATATATATATATATATATATATATATATATATATATATATATATATATATATTATAAGTTTAAGGAAATACACTCTCTCACTTTTTATTTGCACATAATGCTACATAAATGTACACACTGAATAAAATGTTTGGATTAAATCATCCAGTATATCACGGCTCCGAACCTTTAAAACATGGATTTAATCCACTACGTAATGATGTCTGTGACATAGTAGATGAAATCCACTATGTCATCGTGCTACAGTCCGCAGCGAGGATCTCTTGAGAAACTCTTCTCACTGCCCACTAGGGGGCAATATGCACAAAGAATGTGATTCACCAAAAACACAAGGAGAATAATGTGAAAGGTAAAGTGGAGACTAACTGATCAGGGAGGAGAATTTATAGTAAAAAGATTAAATATTGATCTATTTCTCACCACACCTATCATATTGCTTCTGAAGATATTTATTTAACCACTGGAGTCTTATGGATTACTTTTATGCTGAATTATGTGATTTTTGGAGCTTATTTTCATTTCAGCAGATGAAAAAAGTCATACACATCTGGGATGGCATGAGGGTGAGTAAAGGATGAGAGAATTTTCATTCTTGGGTGTACTATCCCTTTGGAATCTGCTAGAGTATATTAAAAGTTTAGATTTACAAAATTTGATTCTTTCAATTCTTTTGTACTGCTACTTTTCATTAAAAAGTCAATTTAACAGTTCTTCTGGTAAAACCACAAGTGTTAATTTAACATATGCAGTCTGTACTAGATATACAGCAGCATATACTGTATGTGGAGCACTTAGATTCCAGAGATGAATTTTAGATGAAAACTGCACAGTAGAAAAACATAACATTTTTCTGTATGTTTTCACCCTTTCATGTACACAGCGGACTACATAGTGATGCAGTTTGGTCGTGTAGCAGAGGATGTCTTCACTATGGACTACAACTACCCCATGTGTGCCCTTCAGGCATTTGCAATTGCTCTGTCCAGCTTTGACAGCAAGCTGGCCTGTGAGTAGCCATCTCTCTGCCAGCCATGACCACAAAATGACCCAGCCAGACTGCTTTACAATCAGAATCACTGAATAAAGGGCTGCGGTGAACTCCACAGCAACGGAGTCCTTCTGTCAACAGTCATGAACATGTATGGCCTTTTAAAAAAAAACTTTTGTCCCCCAAGACAGTGGGGGAAAAGCACAAAGACTAAAACACTGTTTTCCCTTTTAATCTGTTAAAATGTGTGTGTGTGTTTGGGGGGTGTATCTTCATCATAAGAAGATACAGTTGAAGTCAGAAATGTACATACAACTTCGCCAAATACATTTAAACTATTTTAAGTGTGTTAAGAATGTGAAATATCAGAATAAAAGTAGAGAAAATTACATATTTCAGATTTTATTTCTTTCATCACATTCCTAATGGTTTAGAAGTTTACATACAATTTGTTAGTATTTGTCAGCATTGTCTTTAAATTGTTTAACTTGGGTCAAATATTTTTGGCAGCCTTCCACAAGCTTCTCAAAATAAGTTGCTGGAATTTTGGCCCATTCCTCCAGACAGAACTGGTGTAGTCAGGTTTGTAGGCCTCCTTGCTCGCACACGCTTTTTCAGTTCTGCCCACAGATTTTCTATCTGATTGAGGTCAGGGCTTTGTGATGGCCACTCCAATACCTTGACTTTGATGTCTTTGGCACAACTTTGGAGGTATCCTTGGGGTCAATAATGTCCATTTGAAAGACCCATTTGTGACAGAGCTTTCACTTCGTGGCTGATATCTTGAGATGTTGCTTTAATATATCCCCATCATTTTCCTTCCTCATGATGCCATCTATTTTGTGAAGTGTCCCAGTCCCTCCCACAGCAAAGCACACAACATGATGCTGCCACCCCCATGCTTCATGAATGCGATGGTGTTCTTCGTCTTGCAAGCCTCACCCTTTTTCCTCCAAACATAACAATGGTCAAACAGTTACATTTTTGTTTCATTTGACCAGAGGACATTTTTCCAAAAAGTAAGATCTTTGTCCACAAAGTGCACTTCCAAACTGTAGTCTGGCTTTTTATGAGTTTTGGAGCAGTGATTTCTTCCTTGCTGAGCAACCTTTCATTTTATGATGGAATAGGACTTGTTTTACTGTGGATATAGATACTTGTCTACCTGTTTCCTCCAGCATCTTCACAAGGTCCTTTGATGTTGTTCTGGGATTGATTTGCACTTTTTGCACCAAACTACGTTCATCTCTAGGAGACAGAATGCGTCTCCTTCCTGAGCATTATGATGGCTGTGAGGTCTCATGGTGTTTATACTTGCTAACTATTGTTTGTACAGATGAGCGTGGTACCGTCAGGCATTTGGAAATTGCTCCCAAGGATGAACCAGACTTATTTCTGAGATCTTGGCTGATTTCTTTTGATTTTCCCAAGATGTCAAGCAAAGGGGCACTGAGTTTGAAGGTAGACCTTAAAATACATCCACAGGTACACCTCCAATTCAGTAAACATCCTATCAGGAGCTAATTGTCTAAAGGCTTAACATTATCTTCTGGAATTTTCCAAGCTTTAAGCAAAGACACAGTTAACGTGTATGTAAACTTCTGATCCACTGGAATTGTGATGTAGTCAATAAAAATGAAACAATCTGTGTATAAACAATTGTTGGAAAAATTACTTTTGTCATGCACAAAGTAGATGTCCTAAATGACTTGCCAAAACTATAGTTTAGTAATATTAAATCTGTGGAGTGGTTAAAAAATTAGTTTTAATGACTTCAGCCTAAGTGTATGAAAACGAGTGACTTCAACTGTACATTCATTTGTATCGCAGTCAAAATGGAATCTCCTTTTTCTTTCTTTACTTAACAGACATTATTGTGTTTTGCAAGATAACACTAACATTTTGTTAATGTTAAATTAAGAATATTTTACAGTGATAAGTGTGTCCCTAAGGAAAAAATACAAAAAAGAAGAAAAACAAACAAAAAAAATTTCCAGGGTTCCACATTCTACAAAAATAAAGCTTAATGTTCACTAACAATTTAAATATTATTTTTCACAAAAAATGTAATATGTAGCTGTGATTTATAACAGATTGGATATTTGGTTTACTTAATGAACAGACTTTTGTAAA
Source organism: Xyrauchen texanus (assembly GCF_025860055.1). Taxonomy (NCBI): domain Eukaryota; kingdom Metazoa; phylum Chordata; class Actinopteri; order Cypriniformes; family Catostomidae; genus Xyrauchen; species Xyrauchen texanus. Next base: position 25,306,122 of record NC_068276.1, read on the forward strand.
GTGAATGTGAATGTCATATGTGAAATGGCTCCAGTTATACATATGCCACCTGTGTCATAAACCACTGAAATATGAATTGTATCAGTAGTACAGAATGCTTCTTGAGGGCTCCATAGTTATTTTCCAGTGTATGAAGTCATGTTTATTATTTATGTATTTATATAGATTTCCATACCATCTGCTGCTTTTGTCTTAGCCCTTTGCCCATTATTCTCTGTGCTTCAAGCACAAATGTTGACAAGGGCACTTTCACACTCAGAGTTTTGTTGCAAACACATTCAGAAATGAGGAATGTGTGATAGTTCTACAAAATATATGTAATCAATCAGTGGTCAACCCAGATCATGTGAAACAGATCCCACTTTTTATGTGGACCTTAGTGACGTTACTTCGTTGCGCCCCTAAGTGTACACCAATAGAATGACCCAAAATCAATAGCTCTAGTGTGAAAGTGCTCAAAGACCTTAAAGGGGCACTCAGTAATTATTTCCTCATTTAAAAAGTTTTACTTCTAAAGAAATGAATAGTAATTTTGAAACCAGTGTATAAAATTATGACCACTCATGTGAGATGAAGAGATCAGTTTTATCAGTAATCTTCTAAATGCTATTTTATGCTAAATGGAGCAGGGGTGAGCAGTGCCCTCATGGGAGCTAATCACATAATCTCAGTAACTGCCCTGTGATTGGACACTTTCATTCATGTATTAAATGAATCCTGGCTTAATGTGTATAGTGAATTTCTACAGTGGCATTGATACTGAAATCTACTGTTTGAGTGATGCAGCAACTAGGCCACTGGGTGTCAGTGTAAGCCATACTTCAGCATACTTAAAAAAATTACTGAATGCACCTTTAATGGTGATAAAATTGTGCTGTATGATATTTTATGTGATGGTCATTATCAGGGTAAGTACAGCATCATCTCAGTCATACTGACCCACTACATTGCAGGGGAATGTACTGAATGGAGCACTTTATTCAGAGTTTAAAGGTGGAAAGCTGTATATATTGTGCCTTTGAACAAGACACTTGCGATGCTTGAAGATGCTACATTGTTTAATCCAGCCAGTGTTTATTTATCATGCAGCTACCTGAGCTTCTGTCTTAGTTCTTGAGAACAACTTGTATATTTACAGTAAACCTACATTAAACTGGGCAAGTCTGGTTTAGTTGCCTGCTTGTGTAAAAGCTGATTTTTATAAAAACAGAAAAACAACTATTTGGATTCTCATTGACAAAGTGAGACTGACTTATGCAATTTGTCCACAAGCCATCCATGAAATATCCTGCTGCATGTGTATAAGATTACTGTAGTGCTACATTTACAAGTGTGTGGCACTAACAAAATGTCAAAGAGGACAGTCAAATGTAAAAAAAATAGAAAACTAAATTCAGCATACTTTTTCTACTAGTTTGTTAATGTACGCATCTTTGCTAAACAATGCTGATGAGTGAATCAAGGAAGTGATCTATCATCAATGTAATAATGTCTGGATGTTTTGGTTGATTATTATATTATTCATAATTTCAGTTAAAATTCACTGTAAACTTGGCAGAAAAAAGTTGCAGAAATACAAATATTTTGTTATAGTTTAATAACTTACAACATTAGTGTTGAATTAATGTGTCATAATTGAATCTATCATAGTTATTTTTCCATACAGTCTCATTTGACTTGGTGGTGAAAACTGAATCTTCCATCACACAGGACAACATAGATTGGCTATTGACTAGAGAAGTTATAATTGCTTTACTTTTTTAAAGAATACAAGATAAAGGCTAGACACGTGCTGCAAACCTTAATTTTCTTTCATATTTCAACATCAAGTAGAAAACTCAAAACATTACACAAGTGCTATTTCTTCCATTTTTAATATTCATTTTAATCATATTAAAATTATAGCTTCAGACACAACATTTTAAAATATATTTCCCCCAGAAATGCAATTTAATATTACATTTTTAGTCAATTTTATATATGTGTGTGTGTTCACGTCCAAGATTACATTCTTAGACATACTGAAAATACATTTGTGAGGTTTACTGTAAGTTATCAAAGTCTGCATTTCATGAAACCATTCCAGCACTTTCTATTCTTTGTTTATGTTATGCTTTAATTTTGGGGTTGCTCTGGTAAAAATACTAAAAATGTATTTGGTTTTCTGCTATTTTTATCTGTTTGGGGGGAAACAAATCGTACCACTCTGTTAAAGTGATAATGTATAACTGTTACGTCACATTGTTTTGTAAAATGTGTACATTGGTCAATAAAGTGTTTGTATACAGTACACAAGATATATAAAAATAAATGAATACATCTGAACTCCAGTGACATTTCACATCCACAATATTTAGGACTGAATAAGTCATTTTACTTACAATACTTCAAAACTAAAGTGTCAGATGAAATAAAGTACATAAACAAACATATCTGTTCACTAAACTTAAACCGTTTTTTTTATTTATTTTTTTTACAGATCATCAATAATCTAACATGTGTAGGCCAATTTATCTAAAAATAATCTGTCTGTAGATGTATCCAAGGCCGCAGGACGAGTGCTGTAGGTAATTACAGCAGTGCTGATTTAGGGCCATATAGCACTATTGCGAGTGTGATATTGCTTATATACAACAGGTCAACGAACAAGTACATTTTTAAAAAATGAGGAGTATGTTCATAAAAATGCATTTGTAGATGGAACTACTTTATTACACGATCAGAATCTGCCATTGCTGGTTCAAAAAAATTGATGCATCCACGCCCCCCTTAGTAATTCAAAAATGTCACTTCAAAAATAGTATCATGGCTTGTGCTGTTTCGAACAAGTTATTGGATAAACAAGGATGGATGGATGTGTGTGTGTGTGTGTGTGTGTGTGTGTGTGTGAGAGAGAGGCGGAGCATGTGTGATCACCTGTTGCCACTCTCAAGCAGAGATGCTGTCAGTTTTCTGAAGGTCCATTTTCTCAGTGGAAAAATAGTGTACAAGCGGGGGTATTCCTCCCTATTTTGCGGTAGCCGGTGTGCATGAGTTGATCACTATAGAAACTGCAATGTCTTCCAACAGCACCTATTGTGTAATTAATCAGTCTGTTGTGTCTCTCAGCTGTGATGAGCCGTAATGCTGAAGTTGTTCGTTTAAAGCGATTTAGTAGTGTAGTAGTAATACAATCGATCACAAAGAGCTTTTGTATGTAAACGCCTGACGCGGATTCACTTCACGTCACCTAAGTGGCTCATATTACACACAAAAATATATTTTGCAACCACTTGCTGGCTAGTATAGGTAATGTAATAAAAACAGTACCTCTTAACACATATGCACTGCTCTTACACTTTAGTTTAGAACAGCATGAACAGGTTTTGCAATGTCTCGTTCCCTTCATCCGGAGACATGTAACCAGAGACGTTTCCAATTTATTCAGTTCACTCAATATTGCAGTAAATGCTTTTGGAATCTCATCATGCCGCACTACATGATGTCATACCCCAAGAGATACACCAGGGTTTAAAACACTTGTAAAATAATATGTATGAGGCCCACCGGCAGAGACTTATTACAGCATATTTCAAGTGTATAGAATAATGAATAACCCCAAATGTTGACAACCAGATGGGAAGTTCATTTTATGCTGGGCATATATATTTATAGAGAGAGAGTCATATAATACACACAGTATAAATTTAACCTCTTCATGACCAGAGGTAGGGAGGGAGGTTTATTCTTACTAGAAGTGCTTGTGACTTCTAGTGAGAGTAAACTGGATAACAGCCTACACAGATGGTTGTTTTAAAATTATAACAGGTAGCCCATCTGTAATAAGGAGCTTGGCTTACCAACTTGTGTTGGAATAGCAAGCTCTCAAGACAGAGAGGACTCGCGAAGCGATGGATGCCACATCTAGGTTGTAAAACTTTGCGAATGTGTTCTGCGAAGACCATCCTACTGCAAGGCATTTATTCTGTATGGATAAACAGTTTGCAAATGAAGACACCATGCCTCTGATTGAATGTGCTTTCATACCAATAGGGCATCTCACCCCTTGTGATACATAAGCGAGGGTGATCACATCAATGATCCAGTAAGTGAGCCTTTGCTTGGAGACGGATATGCCTTTTGTGCATGGTAATGTAAGATTAAAGCAAACACCTCATATGCAGGGACAAATAGCAACTAATTATATACTGCAAACTGAGAACAGAAAACGTATTTGCTTTGAGACACAAAAAAAAGTTTCAGCGCGACTGTAACAAGGCAGACGAGGAATGAGGATCTACATGCAGCTTTTAATGAAAACAAAAGATGAATCGAGTAACTAAGAACACACAAAAACACAGGGAACAAAATAAGACATCCACGATGGGAAACAAAAACATAAACGGGCAAAAACATCCAAGAAGGGCTCGGGCAGAACACGGTAGGTCAAATACATTCAACTAAATTCAACAACTGACAATACTGAACAAAAATCAGGGCATTAAATACACAAAGACTAATGAGAACATTAAACACAGGTGAGGAACAGCTGGCAGTGATAAGAGCAGGGAATTATGGGAAGTGTAGTCCAGGAACAGATGACAGGGGAGAAACACAGGGCAGACAATAGTGAATCGTGACAGTGACAGAGAGAGAGATTTACGGGCAGCTGCCTGACACCTGTGTGTTTGTCTTGTGTTTGTCTGTTTGCCTCCTCCTTTCCATTAATCCCTTTACAACCACATAAAATAAAGATTTGCATGATGTGGTTAAATTAAAATGTGAAGGAAATAAGACATTTTGTGAACATTTCAAAGATGGAAAATTAACAAAACATTTTAGAAAAGTATAATACAAGGTTGGAAATCTGCACTTTTCCTTTTTATTAATAACAATTTTTATTGATTCTATTTAACAAATTAAATAAACATATCAGAAAATTTTAAATATATAAAATTAAATCCTTCCCCCCGAATATTATTATATTACATTAGTCCAAATATCTGCCCCATTTTTTAACATATAAACCCAGATTACCCAGCCTTCTATATGACATCTCCTCAAATGCCGCTACCCTGCCAATCTCCGTGCATCACTCTCGAAATGAGGCCACTCCAGCTGACTTCCATCCCCTAAGATTAACCCGTCTGCCATTATAACAATGGCAGAGGACCCAGTTTTTATGTTTTAATCCCCTATATTAATGACTGCACCATTGCCTAAATACAGAGTCTGGGGCAAAATGAAATCTGAGTGCCCAATACGTCACACATAAAACTGAACCGTCAACCAAAATTCTTGAATCTTAACACACCACCAATAAACATGGGTTGTTGCCCTTTTCCTTCTTTATTTTTGGGGAAAAACTGAATTTGTGTCAGAGAGGCTCCATCAAGGATCGCTGTCAGTTCTTTGATCAGAGGTGAGGGATAGTGGAACGAGAGAAATATGTGCAGTTTACCTGGAAGTTGGTTGGACAACTGTAGACATCTTCTTGTCTCTCACTTTTTCACTCATTCTGGCCTGCAGCTGAACCAGCTGACAAGTAGCTGCCAGGGAGACAATCGAAAGGGGTTTAGACACAGTGATCCCTTTAGATAAAGTGATTCATGCAGACACATTGTCCCCACATGCTTAAGTCTCTTGTGTCGATACAGTCAGCCCCAGAATGACAATTAAACATTTCCAAATTCTTAACAGCAAAATCGTATGACTTGGTGAGCTGGAAAAAAAAACTGAATTACCCCTAGTGTCTTACACTTCCCAGGACCTAATTGATCATGCTTTCTTCATGTGATCAATTAATCCATGTTCCCCTAAACTGTACAAAGTTCTTTTTTGTGTCACGAATGATATGATATAGCCCTCACCACAAGATTTGTAAAAATTATTTGTGCATTAGAAATGCAGACTGTACAGGGAATAATTGCAGTATTGATTGCTTTGTCACTGTTTCGTCACAATAATGAGGTTTTACTTTAAGTTCCGTCATACTCAGAAATTCCTGTAGAGAGCAGTGTAGTGTGGTGACTGGGCAGGAACCATTGAGAGGGTGTGTTTCCAAGGGGGAACAATAAAGTGGTGCACCTCTCAAAGCACAGGCAGGTGAAAAGTTTGGAGAAGATCTCTTGCTGGATTTGCAAAGACTTTCACACACATTCAGTTGAAAAAAAAGAAAAAATTCAAGCTTGAAGACGCAACTGGTATGAACATGAATTTAATTTATTTATTTTTTGATGTAAACTATAAGTTGTAAGAGATCAGTATTGTGTTACAGCATATTTGATGGATTTTGCTAGTTTGCTTGCTACAGTACTGATTGATGCTAAGATTTGTATGATTTGGTGTGATTCGAGTGAAAGGTGTTCAAGTTTGTTAACATTTATTATTTCTTGTCAAAGCATTTTGATTTAGTTGATTTATATTATAGGTAATATGGTGATGGTGAAAGAGACGTTAAATGTTAGTTTAAATAACATCTTTATTATATTAATGTGTGTTTCATTTGTCCAATTTTATCTTTAAAGATTATCAACCTATTGTTGACTATTGCTGACTATTGCTTCTGCAAATACCTCTGCAAACAGAAGAAAATAAATAGTCAAGTCAATGAGTTGTCTTCTTGCGTCCTTCATTGTTTGAACGCCATCTCAAGTTTGGGCAGAGCTGAATAAAAAAGCGGAAGACTTGACAGTTGATAATCAGCGTGGCAATGAAGACAGAAGGATCAAATGCCTAAACGTCTCAGAAAGTTGTCGACGCAGAGAAGAGAGTCATCTGAAGTCATCTCGCAATGGCAGAGGAAGCTTTTGGAAAAGCAGTGAAGCAGCTGAAGCAAGAGAGGACCTTGGCTAAAAGTGCATTCACCAGGCAAGCAAACTTCCTTAGCAGAGGAGCGAAACACTTGACGAAAAGTGAACTACAAGAGGAGTTCAAAAAGCTAATTTCTGAGGCAAGGAATGTCGGCGAGACAAACGATGAGTATAGAGCTGGTTTACTGGCAGACATTGAAGTGGATATGGCAGGTGGTGAAGAAGCTGAACTTGATAAGCAGCAGCAAGCTGATTTCGAGAAGACAATCCATGAATGTGAGGTAAGATTGGAAGAGGTCAGAAAAATTGTCCTGTTCAACTTATGGTCAAGATATGGTAAAGATGAGATGGAAACAGCAATCCAGGAAGGAGAAACAGCCTGTGATAGAGTTGCTGCAACACCCGTTATCGCTGTAAACAGAGATGGTTATGAGTTCCAGCTGGATGGCGCAAACGGAATAATCCAAGGTGTAACCATTAGCCTAGCAGCTTGGGAGATGTGGATTCCAGTAGCAGGAAAATCCAGTCTGGAAACTAGAGTGAAGGATCTGAAAGGATGCAGTAGCAACCTTGAAGCACGGAAGGTGGAATTCATCATTGCACAAAGAATAGCAGAAGAAGAAAGAGACAGAGCGAGGGTTCCCCAGATATCCATGCCAGTTCCACAACCACAACCAACGCTGAGAATAAAGCCAACCAGTTTACCCAAATTCAGTGGATGTAAAAGAAATTTCCATCGATGGAGGAGAGACTGGGAAAGTCTGCAAAAGCAGGGGGAGCCAACTGGCTCAGTTGAAGTAAAAAAGATCCAACTCTTTGAAGCATAGACGACAGAATCTGCAGAGAGCTCCGTTTGTCTACCTACAACACTGCTGAAGACATATTCCGAGTGCTTGAGAATAGATATGGAAACAAGTCCACAATTGCCTTGGAAATAATTGAAGATCTTGAGAAGATTCCCGGTTTAAGAGCAAATCAGCCAAGAAAAGTCATTGATTTAATCCAAAATATAGAGAAGGCCCTGCAAGACCTCACAGAACTTGGAAACACAGGAGCCATTAACAACCCTCTGGTGATCAAATCAATAGAAAGTAAGTTACCTGACAACATGAAAAGAGATTGGCTTGTCTTCATGGTTAACCCAGCAAATGGCGTAACGCCGGCAATCACTTTGAGAATCTTCTTAAATTTCTGAAAACACAAGAAGAAATTCTAGAGAAGTTAGAGCAGTTGGGAGAGAGTGAAAAGCCAGAAAAGAAATATGCTTGTATGGAAAGAAGATATGCGTCCACACGTTCCACAAGGAAAGGCGGCTGTGTTGTCTGTGGAGATGAAAAGCATGGAGAAAAGATCTTCTTTTGCAAGCGTTTCAAAGAACTGAAGCCTGTGGAAAAGTTGGCTGCTGTAGAAAAGCTGGGGGCATGCAGAAGGTGTTTAGTCTGTCATGGTGAAGATGATGAATGCAAAGACACTTACCTGTGCAGGAACAGAGACTGTAAAAGAGATCATCATTTCTTTCTTTGCCTGAAGGGAGATTTCAAGAGGACTGACTCAGACAGAAGACAATCCCATGTGAGAAGGCATAAGCTTACGGAGGAGCAAGAGGAATTTGTATCTAAGCTCTCCCCAGAGATGGCAGAGAAATTCAAGAAAGCGTTCACCAACATCACTGGGAAGACAAACTGTGGTGGGAAAAGTCAGCTTGGAGTGACTGATTCAAGTGCTGTAGAAGAATTGCCAGTTATACTAATGCTGCTCGAGGTAACTGCTAATGCAGGAGAAAAGGTTGGAACTCTGATCGACTTAGTGTCAGATACAAACTACATCACCCACAAGCTGCCAGGAGATTAAATCTTCGAAGTGAAAACATTTCTTTAATTATTCATGGAGTTGGAGGAATGGACATGAATGTTAAAACTAGAAGATACTTTCTTAGAGTGAGGGTCAAGATGCCTATGGGCATGGAGAGAGCTCACAAGCTTATCTGCTATGGTTTGAATGAAATTGCCAACATCCGCAGAGTCATTAAGCCTGAGCAACTCAAGAGGTTCTTCCCAGAAGTGAATTTAGGAGATCTGAGGAGACCGGAGAGTATTGAGCTACTGGTAAGCCATCGTGAGGGAAGACTTGCTCCGCAAAGAGTGAAGGTGATTGGAGACCTTGTCTTATGGGAAAGCCCATTGGGAAAGACTGTTGGTGGAGCGCATCCAGATCTTTTTAAGAGATAGATATAGCGATGCACAAATCTGAAACGCATTTTGCTCGATCCATGAGAGCATCGGCAGTGAGGTATCAAGAGATTACAGAAGCACAAGAGTTCAAAGCTGAAACCAAAGTAGCTGGTAAAGAGTTTCTATACTGGTGGAAATAGGACAGCATTGGAGCAGCCTGCGAACCCAAGTGTGGAGGATGCCGGTGCGGCAATTGCCAGCCAGGAGGTAAGGAGATGACTCTAAATGAAGAAAGAGAATTAGAAGTCATAAAGAAGGGCCTCACCCACGTCAAAGCAGATGCTCACAGTGAGAAGCCCCATTGGGACACAAGATACCCGTGGATTCAAGATCCAAGTTCCCTTCCCAACAATAGGAGTGGGGTGGAAGCCACCTTCTTGAGAACAGAAAAACAACTAAAAAAAGAGCCAGAGTGGAAAATAGCATACACCGCTCAAGTCCATGAAATGGTGGAGAGAAGAGCAGTGAAGAGACTCGCTAAAGAGATCATTGCCAGCTGGAAAGGGCCAGTATGGTATGTCAGCCACTTGGTGGCACCAAATCCGCAATCTCTTACAACACCTGTGCGACTGGTATGGAACAGCAGCCAGAAGTTTAAAGGGATCAGCATGAATGACCTTCTACTGAAAGGGCCTGATGTCCTCAATCCCATTCGAGCAGTACTACTCAGATTCAGAAGAGGCGTCTATGCTGCCCTTGGTGACATCAGGAAAATGTACAATTCTGTGTGGTTGGAAGATCTGGAGATGCACCTCCACAGATTTCTCTGGAGAGACACTGAGGAGGAAGAGATTGAAGAGTATGTGATCACCAGAGTCAACATTGGCGATCGACCAGCAGGGTGCATAGCACAATTGGCCATGAGAGAGACAGCCAAATTACCCATGTTCGCTCGCCTGGAGGAGGAACATAGGATTCTTGAAGAGGATACCTATGTCGATGACATCCTAACTTCCCATAATGACTTGCAAAAGCTGGACCAGAACATCGAAGGAGTTGAAGAGATCCTGAAGGCAGGCGGGTTCTTCCTCAAGCCCTGGGTCCGGTCAAGTCAAAGTGGGAGGCAGGAGATCATACCAGGAGAACAAAGAGCGGAGACAAGCACAGTACTTATTTTTCCAAACCAGATGGGGGAAGAAGATAATAAAGCTCTTGGAGTTGGATACCTTGTTGAAGAGGATAAACTGTACCTCATGACTTCAATCAATTTTTCAAAGAGGAAAAAGAGAATGAGAGTCGGCCAAAATCTCCTTGATAAAGAGGTGAGAGAGAAAACTCCAAACCCACTGACGAGAAGAGAACTGCTGAGCCAAGTAGCTAGCTTGTATGACCCAATAGGCCTTGTCACACCTGCCAAGCAAAAGGGCGCCATTCTTGTCAGAAAGGCATTTCAGGAAGCTGGAGGCAAAACTCTGACCCGAGACACTTGGGACAAACCTTTGTCGGAAAAATTGAGGGAAGAAGCCATCCAATTCTTTGAGGAATACACACGTCTTGGCCAAATCACTTTCCACAGAAGCCTCACACCAGTCAATTGGATTGGAAAACCTTGGGGAATAACATTCTCTGATGGAAGTGACAAGAGCTATGGAGCCGTAATGTATTTCAGATGGGAGACAGAGCAAGGCATCCAAGTCAGATTGGTTGAGTCTAAGGCAAAACTCACACCATTGGACCAAAAGGGAGAACCAGTACAAGCTGAAATCTGCGGTGCTGTCTATGCAGCACAACTGAGAAATTATGTTGAGAAGCACAGTCGAATAGAAGTTGAACGATGGCTCCATCTGCTGGATAGTCAAACTGTGCTAGGAGCAATCCAGAGAGACAGCTATGGATATCAAACTTTTTTCGCAAATCGAAGACTGGTGGTGGATCCCGGGATACCTGAACAGTGCTGACGCTATAACAAGAGGGGCAGCCCCAGAAGACCTCCAGGAAGATTCCATGTGGCAGGATGGACCAGCGTTTCTGCGACAACCTGTGGAAGAATGGCCACATAAGTCAGCCAAAGAAGTCGCCAAGTATGCCAAAGAAGGCATAAACAAACTTCAGAGGAAAGCTTTCTCTGCAGCACTGACTAGAGCGCAGGCCAAGAGAGACAAGAGTGATGCACAGCAAAATAACCTAGATGAACCTAAGACTCAGATCCGAAGATTACCAAGCGGCTCTGCGGTAACCAATCTGATTGACATCAAGAAATTCAGTAGCCTGGCCAGGCTGATCCGGGTCATTGCCTGGGTCTGGAGAGCTGCAACAAGATGGAAAGAGGTGTTGAACAAGAATTCAGCCTCAGATAAACCAAAGTGGGAGGAAGCTGTTTCAACAAACTGGAGGTCCAGAGCCAAACAAGCTGTACTCACTGTCGGGGAGTGTAAAGATGCACTAAGAGACCTGTTCCTTGCAGCTCAAGAAGGTATAACCTTTCAAGACACCACTCTCAACAGACTCGCTGTTTATAAAGAGAAAGAGACTGGGCTGTTAGTTTGTGGAGGAAGGTTCCAGACTTTTGATGAGGACAAGACTGCTGTACCCATTCTACCATATGATGCGTGGATATCCACTCTCCTAGCGCAAGAGGCTCATGGTGAAAATCATGACGAAATAGCCGGCACACTCCTCCGGATGAGGAAAAAAGCCTGGGTGGTGAAAGGTCGAAGGCTGGCTAAAAAGAGAATTGATAACTGTGTTGTGTGTAGAAAGGTCAGGGCCAGAAAGTGCCAACAGATCATGAGTGACCTTCCATCTGAGCGGATAACACCAGCCAGACCATTTGAGTATACAACGGTGGACTTGTTTGGAACGTATGAAGTCAAGGACGAGGTGAAGAAGAAAACGAAGCTCAAGGTGTGGGGAATTGTCTTCTGTTGCATGTCATCCAGAGCTATACACACAGATGCTGTCAGTGACCAGTCAACTGAAGGCTTCCTAATGGCTTACCAAAGATTAATGGCACTGAGAGGGCACCCAAAGAAACTGTGGTCAGATCCTGGAAAAAACTTTGTGGGTGCCAGACCTGCCCTGAAAGAACTCTATCTCTTTCTGGATCAACTAAATAAGTCTGAGCTTGAAAATGAAGCTTCCGTGTATGGAACAGAATGGAGCTGGAAAATCCACCCAGCAGACTCCCCTCACAGAAATGGAGCTGCAGAAGCAGCTGTTCACACGGTGAAGCGGGCTTTGCACAACCTGGGAGGAGAAGGATTCTTCACATGGAGTGAGTTTCAGACATTTATATATATGGCTGCTAACCTGGCCAACGAAAGGCCTGTAGATGCCAGAACTCAAAGCCGGGAAGACTGCGTAGAATATATCAGCCCAAATTCCCTTCTGCTTGGACGGACTGGACCCAGAGGAGATCTTGGATGCTTTGATTTTGAAAACTACCCATACAAAAGGTTGAGAGCTATCCAAACAGAAGTTGACCGGTTCTGGAGGAAGTGGAGTCAGTTAGCTGGGCCCAATCTATTTGTGAGAAGTAAATGGCACACAACACATAGGAATGTGGCTGTTGGAGATGTTGTCTGGCTTGCTGACCAAAACGCCTGGAGGGGCCAGTACAAACTTGCTAGAGTCATCAGTGTCAGTATTGATAAGAAGGGCATCGTCAGAGATGTGCATGTCAGAACTTTTAGCAGCTATCCAGTCCCAACTGTGAAGCCTGTACAAAGAGATAAAGTGAAGAAACTGTCAACCAAAATCACTTCTACAATCCTTCATAGGGATGTAAGACGACTGATTGTTTTGCTTCCTATAGAAGAACAAAATCAAGAACAAAAATGAAAGTATTGAAGGTGATTGGAGTGACCTCCTTAGGTTCATGAACCAGGAGGTCAAGTGGGAGGTGTTTCGTCACAATAATGAGGTTTTACTTTAAGTTCCGTCATACTCAGAAATTCCTGTAGAGAGCAGTGTAGTGTGGTGACTGGGTGGGAACCATTGAGAGGGTGTGTTTCCAAGGGGGAACAATAAAGTGGTGCACCTCTCAAAGCACAGGCAGGTGAAAAGTTTGGAGAAAATCTCTTGCTGGACTTGCAAAGACTTTCACACACATTCAGTTGAAAAAAAAAAGAAAAAATTCAAGCTTGAAGACGCAACTGGTATGAACATGAATTTAATTTATTTATTTTTGATGTAAACTATAAGTTGTAAGAGATCAGTATTGTGTTACAGCATATTTGATGGATTTTGCTAGTTTGCTTGCTACAGTACTGATTGATGCTAAGATTTGTATGATTTGGTGTGATTCGAGTGAAAGGTGTTCAAGTTTGTTAACATTTATTATTTCTTGTCAAAGCATTTTGATTTAGTTGATTTATATTATAGGTAATATGGTGATGGTGAAAGAGACGTTAAATGTTAGTTTAAATAACATCTTTATTATATTAATGTGTGTTTCATTTGTCCAATTTTATCTTTAAAGATTATCAACCTATTGTTGACTATTGCTTCTGCAAATACCTCTGCAAACAGAAGAAAATAAATAGTCAAGTCAATGAGTTGTCTTCTTGCGTCCTTCATTGTTTGAACGCCATCTCAAGTTTGGGCAGAGCTGAATAAAAAAGCAGAAGACTTGACAGTCACATTTGCTCTCTCCACCCTTTGGCATCCATTTGATGAATAGAGCTAAACCTCTAAGTACTGATCCAAAAGACATGCAGTTAATTGCTATTAGGCACTGCTAGGCTTATTCAACAGCACTTCCAATTGCTAATTCTGGTCTAACAAAAGCAAAGAACAAAACTTCCCAGGTCTTGGACAGGATCTTAATCTATCTGGAACTGCATGTGGTTAGCTACTGATATGCTGAAAGCACACACCACAAGGACGTAACAGAAATATATAAAAAAAGAGTTTTAACTTGACAATGTGGTGCTATTAAGATTATCCTGCATCATGACAATTTAGATTATGTTTTCTAACTATGATCATAAATGTAAAACTTATGAAATTTGTCTTCTGGCTGCAGGATAGGGAATCTGCACCCTTTTCTGGAAGGTTTGTCCTTAGTTGTCGGCTCTTGAAAGATCAAGGTAACCCCCCACCCCCTGAAAATTATTTAATTGACTCAAGTGATTATAAGTGTAGCCATATTCAAACAAACAACAAAGAGTGATACTTTTCATTACAGATTACAGCAGAAGAATATGTTAAAGATGCAATCAGTATTTTTTATTTCATGTTGCACTGGCTAATATGGCAAAATAAAATAGCTTTTATTAGGACACATTATGGATGTGTCAGGAGTAGGGCTGTCAATCGATTACAATTTTGAATCAAATTGATTACATGGTGTCCCGATTAATTAATCGCGATTAATCGCATATACAAATATTTGCTGAGAAAGCCCATCATATGACAATGATTCAATATATAATTATGAAATAATTATACATAGTTATCTTTAAATATTAAAATATTATATATATATATATATATATATATATATATATATATATATATATATAATATGTAATTAAAATGCATTACATTCCTGTAGCAGAAGAGTTAATCATTGATAAGGCAATACAAAAAGCGGCTTTAGAATACAATGGATTGTTTACTACCATATTATTGATCATAAGTCAATCATTGGCATACAGTTCACAGCAATCCATTTCACAAATTAATTTGTCAATCAGTTGGAGATTTATTATGAGGGCTTGTTTAAGGACCCGTCAATGTACACCTGCGTCAGACATTATTTTTGTTTTTTTTACAAACAAGCCAGAGGTTTTATTTTACAATAATGCCAAGACATTATATTCATTACATAGTGCAATGGTTTTCAATGCTTTGGAGTTGTTGGAGGTACAAAGAGTATTTAAATAATATTTCAAGTCTTCACAAAAAAAGTGCAAATAGGGGCTTTATAGACATACATTTTCACTTATGTATAAAAAAAAACTTGGCAAGAAAAATAAACAGATTAATCAGAAAATATTAACTGAAGTTATCAAAACTGTGAAAACCAAATAAAACGTCTTTATAAAGCAAACAAAAACTAGTTAAAATAGAGGTACGTACAAACAAACAAAATTTTCTCAAATACTACAGCGTGGACACATTCCCAAAAAAGGTGAGGGGCAGATTCATCTACAGCATTACAGAAGGAGCAAAGTGGATCTATTTCAGGGAGCATGTTTCTTAAATAAAGATTGACTGGGTAAAAACGGTGTAACAGTTTAAATGACACCTCCTTAACCTTGTAATTAAATATTTGTGAGGTAAAGACCATGCGTCAGACTGTTTATGTCACTGTGTCAAGTTAAATAAAGTATAATACTCAATCTTTAAACACATCTTGAGATCCCTTAGTTCGCATTTGCGCTCCTTCAAGTGTTTTGAACGCAAGAACGTAACGCACGTTTGTATGTGTGTGTGCGTCCACTAAAGAGTTGTTAATGTTTTGTTCACTGTATTAAACTGTGTGTTGCTCACACAGCTGAAATTTCACTTACTGCGCTATGGAGTAAACAGGTGGTACTACAAGCTTGAATTTCTCAGGAAAGCATTGCGATTAAATGCGTTAATATTTTTAACATGTTATTTTTTGTATAATTAAATCTCACGTTATTAACGTGTTAAATCGACAGCCCTTATATATATATATATATATATATATATATATATATATATATATATATACATACACACACACATACACACACACACACTGGTGGCAAAAAGATTGGAATAATGTACACATTTTGCTAAATTTATTTATGTCGGCACTAACGATGTCCTGCTTCGCCAGTCGGAGATCACTAAAGATAATGTTAAAGAGGTGTGAATTTGCAAAAATGATGTCAGACACTGTAATATGCTCTGGTCCCCTACCTACTCATAGTTCATAGTAGATAAGTGTCGCTGAATGGCTGGATGTCTGAGTGGTATCTGGAGAATAGAATAGGATTTGTAGACAATTGGAAGAGTTTTTGGGGTAGACCTGACCTGCTAAAGAGAGACAGACTCCATCCCTCGAGGGAAGGTGCCACTCTCCTCTCTAGTAATTTGGCTCATAGTCTTAATAATGATAGTATTTGACTAACTGGGGCCCAGGTCAGGAAGCAGACAAAGTGATTAATCCGAACGTCTGCTAGCTGCCTTGAGGCATCACAAAGGTCACATAAACTACAACACAGAGACTGTATCACCTAGATATCTCATAGAAACTGTGTCTGTTCCTCGAACTACCAAACCAAAACTCTTATTAAATCATTGTGGCATGGGGGGGCCTGGTCATGTGTCGGTCTGCGGGAGAGAGAGAGCGGTAAACCTCGTCACCTGGTTCACAATCATCCCTAACACACGTCTCTCGTTATAGTGATGCGGAGGGAGACCAAAAAGGCATCAGAGTGGGAGAGAGTGAACGGAAAGCACGACAGACCAGACCAAGGAAATAGAGAGTGCTTTAATTTATTGAACAAAGTTATTTTATGTTATCGACATTTACTGTGGATTGCATGCTTAAACAATTAAAAGAGACTGACCTTGAACCTGCTCCCCATGTCACAATCATTTAGAAAAAAAATTATTAAGGTCAAACTTGAACAAAACAAACAAATTAAAGATAAACACCATATATAGATATGGCTACTAAACATTAGGTCTCTTTCTACCAAAGCACTAATTGTAAATTAAATTATTACAGATCATAGTTTGGATATGCTCTGTTTGACTGAAACCTGGCTTAAACCGGATGAACATATTAGTTTAAATGAATCTACTCCCCCAGGTTATTGTTATAAACATGAGCCTTGTCAAAAGGATCGAGGAGGAGGTGTTGCTACAATTTACCATGTTGTTTTTGGTGTTAATATGTAAGTCTTTTGAAATAATAATGCTTAATTTAACACCACCAGATATAAATTAAACACTCTGTTGTATTTTACCCATGCTACAGTATATAGATCACCTGGGCCTTATTCTGATTTCCTTGGTGAATTTGCAAATTTTTTATCAGATAGATAGATAGAGCTTTAATTGTTGGTGACTTCAACATTCACATAGATAAGGAAAATGACACATTGGGATTAGCATTTATCGATATTCTCAACTCTCTTGGAGTCTCATAGGACCAACTCATCGCCATAATCATATGCTAGATTTAATTCTGTCATATGGAGTTGATAATATAGAAATTATGCAGCAGAGTTATAACATCTCGGATCATTACCTCATCTCTTGTATGCTGAGATCAGCTAATGTTACTCAATCTACACATCGCTATCGTTCAGGTAGAACTATTCTTTCGACCACTAAAGATAGCTTCACTAATAATCTTCCAGATCTATCTCATACACTCAGTAAACCCCAAAGCCTAGAAGAACTTAAATAAAATACAGACATCTCTAGCACTCTTGATAGTGTTGCTCCCCTTCGATTAAAGAAAATTAAAGAAATAAGCCCTGCACCATGGTACATTGATCACACTCATGCTCTCAAGAGATCAGCTCGGAAAATGGAGCGCAAGTGGAAGAATACAAAATTAGAAGTATTTTGTGGTGGATCGAAGGATAGTGTTTGTAGTTACAGACAGGTGCCAAAAGCTTCCAGGTCAGCAAATTTAAGTAAACTCATAGAAAATAACCACAAAAATCCTAGATGTTTATTCAGTACTGTGGCTAAATTGGTTAGGAATAAAGCCTCAACAGAACCAGATATTATGTCGCAGCACAAGAGTAATGACTTCATGAATTTCTTTGCTGATTATATTGAAATAATCAGAAATAAAAAGAAAAAAGTCTTGCTGATTAAATTGAAATAATCAGAAATAAAAAGAAAAAAAGTCTCAGAATTTTTCTCACGTGCAACTTCAATCCTTCGCTGTCATAGGTCATGAAGATTTAACAAAATTTATCGAAACATCAAAAGCCACAACATGTTTGTTAGATCCAACACCAACTAAGCTCTTAAAATGGGTATTTTCTGTCATTTCAGAACCTCTTCTTAATATTATAACTCCTCGCTATGCTTAGAACATGTCCCAAAAACTATGGAGAACTGGCTAATTATAGACCGATTTCAAATCTCCCATTTATGTTGAAAATACTAGATAATGTAGTATCCTCCCAAACATGTTCCTTTCTACAGAGAAATAGTATGAAAAATTTCAGTTAGGATTTAGGCCTTACAGTACAGAGACTTCACTTATCAGAGCTACAAATTACTTGCATTTCACTTCTAGTGCTTTTAGATCAAAGTGCTGCATTCGACACGATAGATCACGACATTCTCTTGAATAGGCTTGAGAATTATGTTGGCATTTGTGGAGTTGCATTAGCGTGGTTTAGGTCCTATTTAGCAGACCGCTACCATTTTGTCTGTGCAAATGAAGAACTGTCAAACCAAACAAAAGGAAAGTATGGAGTGCCACAGTGATCAGTTTTAGGTCCTCTTCTTTTCTCCTTGTATATGCTTCCCCTGGGAGATATTATCAGGAATTGTGGAATAAGTTTCCACTGCTATGCCGATGATACCCAACTTTATATTTCTTCAAAACCTGATGAGATTTCACAATTCTATGAGTGTATAAAAAAAATAAAACATTGGATGGCCAGAAATGTCATTCTACTCAATTACGGCAAAACAGAGGTAATAATTATTGGACAAGAAACTACTAAAAATAAGCCGCTAAAATAATATTTGACTCTCGATGGATGTACTGTTACATCATCTTCAAAAGTGAAGAACTTAGATGTTATATTTGATGCGTTCATGACCTTAAGACTAGGTTATTGTAATGCATTACTGGGAGGATGTCCAGCAAGATCAATAAATAAACTTCAATTGGTTCAAAATGCAGCAGCCAGAGTGCTAATGAGAACCAAGAAATATGATCATATTAGCCCCATTTTATCATTGTTACATTGGCTACCTGTTCAATTTTGGATAAATTTTTAAATTCTGTTAACTACGTACAAAGCTTTGAATGGTCTAGCTCTGCAGTACTTAAGTGACCTTCTACCATGCTACATTCCAACACGTTCATTACGATCACAAAATTCACTTGCAATTATATCAAACACAGCTGAAAGCTATTTGGTTTGTTAAATGCAGCTTAACATTATCTTTGAGTTGTCACAGTATGCAATAGACTGGCATGTCTTAATGTCAATATTATGTAAAAAATGTTTTCTTTAGAAACTCGTCAGTCAATCATTGTTTTGAGGAATGAAGGCTATATAATGCTTGAAACTGCCAAAAAAAGATTTCATACAAAGGTGTACACTACAGTCTTCAAAGACAAAGGACAACTGGCTCTAACAAGGACAGAAAGAGATGTGGAAGGCCAGATGTACAACTAAACAACAGGATAAGTACATCAGAGCATCTAGTTTGAGAAATAGATGCCTCACATGTCCTCAGCTGAGAGCTTCATTCTATCCGCTCAACACCAGTTTCATGTACAACAGTAAAGAGAAGACTCAGGGGTGCAGGTCTTATAGGAAGAATTGCAAAGAAAAAGCCACTTTTGAAACAGAAAAACAAAAAGAAAAGATTGGAGTGGGCAAAGAAACACAGACATTGGACAACAGATAATTGGAAAACAGTGTTATGGATCTTAACCCCACTGAGCTTTTGTGGGATCAGCTAGACTGTAAGGTGTGTGAGAAGTGGCCGACAAGACAGCCACATCTATGGCAAGTGCTACAGGAAGTGTGGGGTGAAATGTGACCTGAGTATCTGGACAAACTGACAGCTAGAATGCCAATGATCTGCAAAGCTGTCATTGCTGCAAGTGGAGGATGTTGATTATAACTCATTGTAGTGTTTTTTTTTTTTTTTTTTTTATTGTAATAGTAATTTTTCATGTTATTAATGTCCTGATTATATATTGTGATCAGTTGATTGCCACTTTGGTGAATAAAAGTACCAATTTCTATCCATAAATGTACATTATGTACATTATTCCAAACGTTTGGCCACCAGTGCATAAATACACAAAACAATACCCAAACAAATATGTCTATAAACATATCCAGTATTCAATATCTTATTTTCCCATAGGCCTACAAAATTCTATCAAAAAATACCATAGTAACTATGTCAACAAAAAAGAGAAATTAACCTAAATGAGATAGATTGTGGAAGCTCCTTTTTAAAATGAAATTCCATGTTAATATTGTGCTTTTGTAGTAGTAACAATAACTCCATTACAATCCAAGATATTTTGTCAGAAACGATGGCTTCTATGGCAAATGGATAAAACGTCACCAGAAAGTAATGGGAAAAAAAGGGAAAGTATACTGTGAAAAAGACAATGATCATTATGAAGGCAAACACACTTTAGGGACATGAGTAATTACTCATCAACAATTAATATATATTAATTCTATATTAATATGGGACCTGGGGAAAGAGATCACAGGGATGGTCAAATCCAGCAGTCACACTATGCGACCAGTAAATGAAGGATGAGGGATTACACATTTCACTGAAGATTTTAGGCCTACCCTCCGAGTGCACGATTTCTTTCTTCCCTCTGGGTAAAAACATTTTGGGTAGGAATAAAGACATACACAAGACCAAGCAAGAGATGAAGGTGATCCTCTGACATATAGCCATATCGGTGCGAGTGAAAAGATGCCTAAATAGTGGAAAGCATCGACATCACTTTTACGAAATTTCCTGTTGATTCGCAAGAGCGGAAATGACTGAAAACTTTAATCCATCATCCGGGAAAGGAGGTTATTACTAACCCTGACACTGAATCATGAATCACGACCGTT
Source organism: Xyrauchen texanus (assembly GCF_025860055.1). Lineage (NCBI taxonomy): Eukaryota > Metazoa > Chordata > Actinopteri > Cypriniformes > Catostomidae > Xyrauchen > Xyrauchen texanus. Next base: position 25,326,876 of record NC_068276.1, read on the forward strand.
GCGTTATCAACCTGTTTTACAAGGCATTTTAGTCTTTTACTCGTTGTTGTAGTTTTCTCGTAGCCCTAACTTTACGACACATAGCCTAAAACAAATAAACAGACGCATTTAAGATCGTTAAACATGTAAATACGGCATAATTAGTAGTAGTTAGTATAAGAATTATTATTGGTGTTCATGTTGTTATTTGCCTATTTTTCCAGTAGATGGCAGTGCTGCCTTTATTAAACACAATGAAACGCGAACTGACGTTTCAGTACCAAGAGATCCATGCCATGCATTTTGTGTATCGTTTGTCAATAATCCGTTTGTCCTATATTATATTATATTCTACGAAATACCCAGAGTAAAGCATTATTTGTTGCCATATGTCATCTCTGTACACTTTTACCACTGTGCTACAACCAGTTTTGATGTTACCAGTGTTCTTTAAAGCAGGAAGTGGGATGTAATTTGGACTCTCACACACATGTCGTTTAGAGATGCTATGTTTCCCCAGTTAATATTTATATCAGCCCAGTTGGGAGCTGGCTACACAGTCATTATAATGTTTATGGCAACTGTTGTTTTGTTCAAATAATCCCTTCAGGCACTCACTAAAACCTATGAGCACACACCATGCTCTACCTGTTGTTTAAATAGCTAAATTAATATTGTGCATTCTTTATCATTTCAGAAGGGAAATATTACATTTTGAATTTCACTACATAATGTGAAAAAAGGGTTTTCAGTTTTCGAAGAAAACTGGGGGGAAATGTGCGTTGATTTGGTCCTTTAAGAAATAGTTGAAAATTTGAAGCTAAATTGAAATATTTTGAATTACTCACCCTTGTGCCACACTCATTTTTGTTTTCTCTGCTGAACACAAAGATTTTTAGAAGAATATTTCAGCTCTGTTGGTTCATACAATGCAATTGAATGGTGGCCAAAAAAAAAATTTAAGCCTCAAAAAGCATATAAAGGCAGCATAGAAGTAATCCATATGACTCCCATGGTAAAATCCATGTCTTCAGAAGCGATATGTTAAGTGTGGCTGAGAAAAATATCAATATTTAATGCATTTTTCATAAAAACATTTTACTATCAATCTTCACTTTCGCTGCCACATTCTTCTTTGTTTTTGGTGGTTCACATTCTTCATGCATATCATCACCTATTGGGCATGGAGGAGAATTTATAGTAAAAACATAATTATTCATCTGTTTCTCATCCACACCTGTCATATTGCCACATCTTTTCAAAGCTGCTTTGATACTATGTTTGTCGTGAAAGTCACTATACATTTAACCACTGGAGTCATATGGGTTACTTTTATGCTGCTTTAAAATTTTTATTCTCATTCACTTGCATTGTATGGACCTACAGAGCCGAAATATTTTTCTTAAAGTCTTAATTTGTGTTCAACAGAAGAAATAAATTAATACACATCTGGGATGCCAGGAGGGTGAGAAAATTATTTTTGGTGAACTACCCCATATTCGACATAGTAATGCATTGGAAGCACTCTGTGTTTGTGTGTGTGTGTGCTGATATAGCCTACAGTAACTCTACCCCCGGGCCAGCTCATATTTTATCTGTTTACTGAGAAGCCCTGTTATCAACAATTTAACCAACAAATTATTCTACAGTAGGCTCAATTTAAGTACAACAGATGCATTGCAACAAAAGTCACATAGTATCTGACACCTCGTAAAAATTAGAAAGGCAGAGGCAAAAGTTGCCTTTTTATGTTTTCAGAAGGGAAAAAATGCTTTGTCTCCTTTTGTGTGAAAGTCTTCATATTGTTTATGCTAACAGTATAATATGCCATTGACTCTTGCGAAAAGCATGTGCCCCTTCCTGTTGTGTGAGCGATAGATTCTCATACATGGCAATCAACACACCTTCACCATACAAAATTGCTTTCAGAAATAGCAATCGTTGACTTTCTCTATATTCATGCAAGTGATTTGTTGTGCAATGTCACCTTACTCAGTGGTTGCGTACCAGATTTGCATCGAACCCTCTCTCTCTCTCTCTCTCTCTCTCTTTCTGGCTCCGTCTAAATCAGTCAATTTATTTCCAAATTGCAAGTTGAGTCTGGGAGCAAGGGCTTCTTTTACTGTTGGGGTAAAATATTAAATCAATGTGCGCACTACCATATATCGAGTGGGCTTTAATTTTTATTTAATATTGATGGGAATGAAGCTGGCTTTGAGTGTCGTGAAGGACATTCTGTTACAAATCCAGGGGCCTTTATATTCATGGAGGAGAGGCAGTGATGGTGAGTGAATGTGCTGGATTAATGGGGACCTGAGGAAGCGCGGCTGTGTGGGCCAGACCTTGAGACACTGCCCAATTGTCATCCTACATTTATAAACATGAGGACAGCGAGACAGCACAGTCTTTGAATAATCTTGAGCATTTCTAGTACTCAGATATTGTCAGTGAGAAACTCAAAGGTGGAAAAATAATCTCAGTTAAAATGCATGCCAGACCTTCGAATATGTGTTCTTAATATGGTAGGAGGAAGTGATGTCAGACGTCTGACTGTATGTATGAGTGTAGTGTAGTTGGAGTAAAACATAACTGGACAGTGCTGTGAATGTGTTGATGATATATTATGCGGTGAAGGAAGGCAGAAGATGAGGATCCCGACTAAGGCTGAAATGCAGTGTAAATAGTCATCTGATCTGTAGCTGTGCTGTGCAAGTTGGAAAGCATCCTGGGCCACAGCCAGAAAGCCAGACAGATCTCCTACCAGCTCAAGACATTGCATAACTCTCTACTGCTCCACTGACTCAGGCCAGACTGTATACAGTAAGGGGTAGTTTCCAAATGGGAAAGTTGTCACACAAAGCATACATATCTCAGTACCTATAAGATTTTTCTGTAGCAGTCGTTTTGTACGTTTCAAGTACCTTCCAATAAAAAATAGTTTCATGTTTTTGTAATCAGAATCTCTTGGTCAATGACATTACAAGTTATTTTAAAATATGTTAAAATGCAATTCATACAAAACATTAACGTGAATACACCTCTTCTTTGATGAACATTTTTTCAGTTACTGTGTTCAGTCATTAAAAAATAAAAATAAACATTCTGGAGTTTACAGTAAAAAATATAATGTGGTGTAATTGTCCAGAGACAATTTTTTTAATAAATTATGGCCCAAGTAGTGCAGAACAAGCAGTGAAACGATTGATTATAAACAATTAATATTAATATTTTTCATTTTACTATTAATATTACAAAACTTTTCTACTAAATCAAGTCAGGTGATGTAACAAATTTGTAGGTTGTCATTTGTCAAAGGACAAAGAAAAATTCTCAAAACTTTTTTTTTAGATATTTTTACATTTGTATGAAAAGCCACATTTTATTTGGGCAAAATAAAGTAACTCTAAGAAAAATTCTTGATATTGTTGACTCATTTGCTTCGAAATATATACCCACTAAAATATATGCCCACTAAATATATATATATATATATATATTTTTTTTTTTTTTTTTTATTATTATTAGTTCATCTAGATTTTATTTTATTATGTTTGCTTGGGCAAACAAGGAAGCTTATATTTAAAATATTAAAAAATATATATTTAAAGGAAAAAATATTACGAAATATTTACCACAAATGTGGAAGGTTCAACTATTTAATAAAGGAATATAACCCTAAACTTAATTTTAACTGTGTTCTCAGAATGTTTTATAATTTTTTTTCCTGTCAGATCAGGGAAGGTAGTCATATGTTGTCATTTTGTACTATTCATTGATAATGTTTATTGGCCAAAACAGTAGTTTGTATTTTTTTATTTTTATTTTGTACATTTAGGCTATTAGGGTCATAATACTATTTAATGGCAGGTTCCCACTTTGACAAATTAGCACATATAGACCCGATCTCACCTATATTGCCCCACGGATTACCGAAATCTGTGGTTCTATTTACATTTATTCATTGGCAGGCGCTTGCAAAAGAGGATTAATACAACATAAGCGATTCATCTAAAGGTGACAGTTGTACGAAAAGTGCTGCATTACAAAGTTTCAATTGCATCAAAAAAATGCTATCCCATACAGATTAGAGTGTAACAAGATTAATAAATAAATATATATATTGTTTTAATTATTAGTATTATGAGTGCACTGTTAAAATACACTGACATTTCTGCTGCATTAGTAGTCTGTCACAAAGAAGTTTAATCAAATGTAAATGTGGTCTGATGCGAGACACCCATGACTAGCTTTAGTTTCAAAAACAACCATCTGAATGCAAATGCTACACTAGTTAATGGTATACAAATTTTTCTCCTTAAATAATGTTTGTAGTGGATGGAGTGGGTGGACGGACTTTCGGCTTCACTGTACTTCGGTGGTGAAACAGCCTTCCCAACTCAATCAGTGAAGCAGATACCCTCTCTGTCTTTAAAAAACAGCTGAAAACACATCTTTTCCATGAGCACTTGCAAATTCTTACAGCAAGGTAATTTCATGTGTCCAACCTATCGTTTTAAAGGTAAACCATAACCGATTGTGTTGTTACACAGGAAACAAGCAATTGATTGGCTTTGTTTGACATCTAGAGTTGTTTGGCTGTAAACTGCATTTTTGTTGTGGACACCGTATGTGGTGGCGAGAGAGCAGGCAGGCAGGCGGAGAGGGCCACTGTGAGGGTGGAGAAGGCGCAGAGGTTCAGCTGATAGAAGCCTTGATCTCAAACAGCAGGGGAAATGACACTATTTAAGGTACCTCACCAGCATGACACTTCAGCACAGCGAGAGATGCACTGTGAAATTGTAGGCTCATTGAACATGGTTGAAATGCCGGCCTCACACACACACTTGTGCATAAACACATAGACATGCATATTAGCAGGAACCAGGCGAGCTGGCATCACAAGTGCACACATGCCTCACAGGGAGGAATGTAAATGCTTCAAATACATGTGGACTCTTCAAGTGTGACAGAGAGATGTTTGTTTTTACGTGGGTTGACTCAGAGTTGATGCCCGACCAAGAATTCACATCAGGAAAGACAAGAGAATAGAGACTTGGCCAAAAAAAAGTCACTTTAAACAATATAACTTAAGTTACAATCACCTTAAACAAAATTACTTTTAAAGCTGAAGTGTGTCATTTCTGTGCCACTGAACAGTGTTGCAAAAATAACTATTTTTGAATATATGTCTTTCATTGATTAAGCAAACAGATTAGTCCTGCCTCAAACTCACACCACTGGTTGAGCCAGTGTTGTTGTGTCAGTCTGGAGAAAATATATTTTTTTACAGCGCTTGTGTTTACAGTTTTCGAGAAAATTAACCTAAAAATTGCTTTATTGTTGTTTTCTGAACATTAAGATATTAGAAAGTATTTTAACATTGAAAAATATAATAATTTATCCAACAGTAAGTCCCGGTCCTCGTATCTTATTTGCCAAGGCGTTCCCTGAAAGCACCCAGCCAGACGTCTATATGATGTGTGTGTTTACATCTGGAAGACGTATTTTTTGGGTTGTTTGCTCTTCTGCAATAAGACATTTCCTCTCGGATTTCAATAAGACATTCATGATGTTTATGATTTAATATATTTGTAAATCTGATCTTTTTAAGGTGTTTATCAGATGTTAATGAAAATGCAGTGCTTTCCAGATGAAAAGATCGAAAACAGACTTCTTGGATGTGCTGTCTGGGTTTGTAATACCCTGCATGTCTGTGTTCCTGGCTTTCCAAATAGTGGTGATTTTGATTCAATGTTAATTTTGATTTTGCTCACTGATTTGTACAGTAAACATTTCTGCAGATTACATCTTCATGCCAGTAGCTGGTGACAAATGAGTTTATTTTATGTTATGGCTGAATAATTGAATCAAGTGACTCCAGTGACACCGAGTGGTTCATAACCAAACAATGGATGAGAACGAGAACAATTTTTTCACTTAAACGATTCATTCAACAATACTGATTAGTTCATGAACGAAAAACTGCTAGTTTGAAACCAAAGCAGTGCAGATAATAGTGTGCTTGGGTTCTCTTGGAACTATTTTTGCTGGCTGACAAGAAATGCTTAAACAAACTCATACATTTTGGTCTGAAACATAAGTCATTAATTATCAATTGCTTGCTAAACTGTATTAGCTGACAATAATCAGCCAAAGAAATGATCACACTCAATGGAATGTTACGCATGCAAATTTCTTTATTGAATTCTAACAATATTGTACGAGGACAGGTTCAAATGGAGCCTACAGTGTGACCAAATTCCAAATGAGCCCACTCGAAAGTGAGCAACTGAATCCCATGATGAAGGGCCCTTCCACAAGGCCATTAGCAAAGGATATCCTATATGCAATGGTCAAAGCGTGGAACTAATTTCACCATTTAAAATCACAATTCTGTGTGACTTGTCCACACAATTCATTTTGAAAACAGAGTAAATTGTTGCAGGGATTTAAACCCCTTTTAAACCCAACTGGAAATATGCAAATGTTTTATACAATTCATCCACAATGTAGCTTTCTGATGTAAAAGCTCTACTCCAGCATACATGCATGCTTGTTTGATGTTTAATTAAACAGAGTACAAAATGATTGCTTTGGCATTAAAAGTTTACAACGTACATCAAAAGTAAATTGCGGCTTGAGTCAGATGAGTGCATGATTCATACAAATGACCAAATGCATTTTAGCTATAAATGTGGGACATTTACTCTTTTATGGTTAAATGCTCTTGAAAACATCCTTATTCATAAGATACACTGCATCTATCTTAATATTTATGTCTCCAATGACTGATGAGTGTTGTGAAATATTGACCTTTAAATTGTATTAAATATCAAAACAAAATATGTAGAATGCATCTGCTGGTTTTCAAAGTAACCTTGTAATCTCCTTAAAATAAATCTAGTTGTTGCTTTCATATTACATAAATGTAAACACGTAGATCAGTGTATATGGTCTAAATAGATGGTAACCCTCTGGAGGAGGAACATCAGGAGAGCTTCATCAATAGTAGACCATTTATGTCAATTATGCTGAAGGATGACAGAAAAGCAGTCAGAGAGGGACCAACTATCAGTCATGTGTCCCTCTTGTGTTCAAGGCAGGCACCTTAAATGCCCTTAACCTGCTATAATAGGTGATGATTAGTGTTCTAAGAGAGAGAGAGAGAGAGAGAGAGAGAGAGAGCTTCTTCACTAAATTATTAACAAGTTAACATTGTAGTGGAGACACTTTATCCCCGAGGACAAACAACCCAAATGTTTGCAAAATATAATTAAGCCAAGGCATCTTTAAATGTCATTGCAGCCTGTGCCATGCTTCAAATTGTTCTGCATCAACAGAATTTAACGAGATGGCAAAGGAATCCATTCCCTGCAAGCATGTGATAAGCCACACATACAGTGGAGCACTTTCATTGATTGCCAAAATAAAGCATTTTGTATGCAAATGGCGGAATGGAGTGGGTAAGCTGATTCAGCCTCATGGACACCAAATAATAGCCTTTACAATTAATACTCTTGCATGCTATCCATTGAAACTTTCATCTCCCGTTTAATGGCTCTGAAACATTTACACATGCCCCCACCTCCCCCTTCTTTCCCCCCAAAAAGAAGGGGAAAAAATGGTGTGGTGTTCCAATGGATTAATATGAAAGCCAACAAATAAATATAAGTCCAAACACCCTATCTCCACACAAGCCCCCTCCAGTTCTTGGCTCACTCTCGCTCTTTTTCTTTTTTTTGGGCACATATTGTATTAACTGAAAATCTTTGAACATGAAGGAAGGTCTGGGATCCCCCAGGGGGATGTGCTGGGGAGTGTGAGGTTGACAGGGGGATTGGGGCTGATGTGGCATTGTTTGAATGTAATGTGCTTGTTTTGTTCTTGTAAACATGCCTCTCTTTGTTTTAGTAATACCACCCCTTCCTGTGTAGATTTTTCTGCTGGAGCAGCACAGGTTTGTACACATGGAAGCTTGATGGGCTAACAGTGATATGTGAGCAAGACTTGATCAAATTGCCTGAGGGGAAAGCTTAAGGCTAGCGGGCAATGAAAGTCAGACAAGTATAGCGTCAGCCAATTTTCTTTCCTGTTTAAATGGGGAAAATATACTTGCCACTAATATAATCACTAACTAAAAGTCCCACTTTACTACCATGTTTTTTAAACATGAACTGTTGTAGTACAATGATAATCTTTAAAGTACCTTAAGAGTACCTTGGTAAATTAATATGGGAAAATTATTTCTAAACTGTGGAACCTTTTGTGTGTATGTTCCAACAGTACTTCTCTCAGGAGCTCACTAATACCTGTATTGTTTATATCAAAGTGATACATAATATTAGATGTCAGTTTAAAACATTGGAAAACTACAGTAATCTTAATCTTGCAGTTGGTCATATGGCCTTGAATATGTGAAAAACTCAATTCATTTAATGATACTTGTTTATATGCAATGTCAGGATGTTTTGGCTGGTTACTAGGGCATTGATAGGGTGTTGCGAGCTGGTTGCTAGTGAAACGGGAGCCAGCTGGTATGTGATAGATTTGCGGTGTGTGTAAACCGTAGAGGCGCCCGCCTTCCATGCCGGCTGATACTGGTTCAAATACCCCTTGTTGCGGGTTGAACAGGACCGGTTATACAAGGGCATTTTTAAATTGTGTCTAGATGTTTGCTTACTGGCAGATCAAAGTCAAAAACGACCATCACCAAGTCTCTGTGTGCGGGTACCTTTTAAATGGGAAGTTTATGCTATTTTTTTTTTTTTCGATTACAGGCAGACATTTAAATTTAGAGATAAAACAATATTTTTAAATATAAGCCATAATTCTGTATTTGTTTCAAACACATGCAGTTCACTTTTTCACTCAACATGATGGGTTTATGGTATATCTACTGTAAAAGTATAGTACCACCACCACTGACATAGGTGACACTCTTTCCAGATTAAATTCTACCATAAAAGCTTGTGTTCAGTGTGAAAAACACTTGTCTTGTTTATCAAAAGGGAGGCATGCTGTACATCTTTTGTACTCTACCAGGTCTTTTATGATCTTAACAGAAAGGTGGCTAGGAATGTTCTTCAAACCAGAAGGGTTAAGTAATGCAAACCTTTCAAATGAATTGTGTGTAAGAAAAGAGATACGTAATAGTGACAACATGAATAACAATATTATAGAAAACCTCAAGAATCTTTGAACTTTTGGCTGTGCAATGCTGAATGGAGAATGGAACTGATCCTGTAACCATGCTACTCCCATGCCACATCCATGAGGACTTGAAATTAAGTTTAAAGTGTGCCATAGTATCTTAGGTTTGGATATGGGGTAAAATCATGATGACATTAAATCCTGAAATTATAAAAATTCAAAAATAACAGTAGCTCTTAGCTGCTTTAGTCCAAACACTTTATTTTAATGACTGTTTTTGGAATTGTAACACTGTTTTGCTTAAAGGTGGAAAACCATCTGTCTAACCTTTAGCAACAGATTTTAATTGACTTTTTTTTAAAGCCATGTATTCACTTCAGAAAATGCTATACTCAAGTTCTTCTTTCTATCACAATCACATTCTCTCTTAAACTGATGGTTATAATGTAGCAGTGACTACATGACATGCAAAGTGAATATTACATTTAACCTTTGTGCTAATACTTTATGCAGGTAGGAATCGCAGTGCCTGACCCTCTGAGTATAGTTACCTCTGCTGGAATTACCCAAGGTCCCCAGGTATCCCTCCTACACTGATTCATTCATATGTTCTTCGTGTCCTGATATCACATTATCATTTTGACATCTTTGTCCTTCAACTCATCTGAGCATCTGAGAAACCTGTGAAAGTCAAGGACAGCTGTAAAAGTGTTGACAGCAGTGTTTGAGGGCTCAGGACAACCACACCAGCAGGGAAGCAAGAAGGAGTATGTGTTTACTGTATGTCATAGAAAGTGTGTGTGTGTGTGTGTGTGTGTGTGTGTGTGTGTGTGTGTGTGTGTGTGAGAGAAGTGCTGGTGATAGTGTGCCATGAGGGCAATAGAATCTTCACACTGCTGCCTAGGCTGAAATGTGTGCTTGGGAAGTGTTTAACTTTCTCAGATCCCAGTTGCACTCAGCAAGAAGAGCCCTCCTTTTTTGGCTACAGCTCTGCTCTTTAGGTTGCCCTTTGTGTCTACTGTAAACGTGTTTGTGTATGTGTATGTCGGAGGTCTGAGTACTATTGGATTGATTGGATAATGGCTTTGCTGTAAGAGAGGTTAAAGTGAGTTAGAAGAAAGACTCAAATTATAGCTTCATATCTGATGATGAGTTCCTCTCCTTAACCTTATGCAGAGACACCACACAACTGACTGGCTCTATTTTATACAAGTGAGGTTGTGGGTATACATCATGTCATATTACACTGTAAAAAGCATTAATATGCAATTGTTATCTCTTAAATGAATAGTTCACCAAAAAGTGATAAATCACTCATAGTTTACTCACCCTTCCAAACCTGTATGACTTTCTTTCTTCTGCAGAAATATTTTGAAGAATGTATGAGGTGTTTTGTTTTCATACAATCCAAGTCAATGGAGATCAGAACTTTCAAGCTCCAAAAAGCTCATAAAGGCAGCATAAAAGTAAACCATAAATTCGATTAGTAGAGGCCTATACCACATCTTCTTAAGCAATACAATGGCTTTGGGTGACAAACATACCAAAAATTCAGTCCTTATTCTCTTGAAATCTTGACATAATTCTAGTGAATAATGGCAATGATGCCACTTCTTGCATGCAAACCCTCATGCTCATGCGAATGTGTCAACCACGGGTGATCATCGTCATTTACTAACCCTAATTAAAAGTGAACGATTCAATTTAGCCCATGCATTAGAAGTCAGTTAATTCTTCTTCTTCTGTTATTTTAAGCAAAATATTTAGATAATTGCATTAGTTTATCACTGTTTACATCTCTTAAATGCTTTATTGGTTGATTTGTTGTATAAATTAATTTGTGTTCAATTTAGTAGGTTTAGTTTAGTTTACATTTATTTGTTCAGTTTTAATGTTGCCACCCTATTTGTTTAATATCAACCTTATTGGGATCATCATTCTGGCACAAAAACATAAACTTTATGGTAGATTTATTGTAGAGTTAAGTAATAAGCATATCATTTGATATGTTTTTTATTAAAAAATATTCTTCCTTTTAATAATCGCTTCAATGTAGTTAGCTACTTCTTTGAGTGGGGTGGGGGCTAATGTCTGATCTTGCTATATGTGTGTCAGGACTGCCACTGGGCAAAATGTTGTCCTCATTCACCATTCACTGTCAAAAAAGATGCATAGAAAGTTAATGGTGACTTAGACTTATGTTCTCCATAAGATCTCCTTTTGTGTTCCATGGAAGAAAGAAAGTAATAAAGGACTGGAACATTATGAGTAATGATGACAACATTTTAATTTTTGGATGAACTGTTCCTTGAAATATTCTACAAGCATACAAACGTTCTAGTGTTCTGGATATCACAGCTTGTGCGGCACCACTCATTGAAACATATTTCCAATTTTAAATCCACTGGACTGAGTAAATACATGTTATTTTTCAATACTGACACTAAATTGAAGACATTGTGTGTGAGAGATATCTATCCATCATATCTCAGTTATAAAGCAAAGGCGGGCCTCTTCAATCTTGAGAAGCACCAGGATTGCTGGTCACTGCCATGCCCAGTGACTCCCTGTTGTTGTTTTTGTATTTAATTTCGCTAAGCTGCCTGTGCGAGAGGGTGAGCGAAAATCTCCACTAAGTCTTTCACCCTCTGCGCAACCCTCACAGATATTCTCCACTGAGATAAAGCAAAGTTAAATTGAAATTTTACAAGTGACTAAAGAGATAATACATTTTGAAATAATCTTACTGTGGATGCTGAACGGTGTCAATAAACAAGCATGCTTAGATCAAAATGCTCCTGCTTTTATCTTGGTGCAAAATCCATAGTCTTTTCTTCAAGCTGAGACAGAGGTAAAGTGGTTGTTGCTTTTATGTTTCACCTTGTTTTTCACAAAAGTGAGACCCCATTTGGGATTTGAGAGGCATGTTTTCTCATGGTTGACATTTATGCACATGTAAGGGATGGAGGAAAGAGAAAGCTAATAGAGAATGAGCATCACACTAATCTTATAGAGCAAACAGTTTATTCACTCTGCAGGACAACTATAATCTCATGGCAGGAACAGGCATGCAGTTAAGTATTTATAATATTTTCCCCCTTTTAATTTGTTTTGGTAATTAAGATTACCAAATCCTTTTCCTGAACTTAGTAAAGGTGGATGGTGCACTCCAGCTTCGATATTTCGCCACAGTTTTTGAATGTTAATAGTACTGTTACAGGGATGCCCGCATACCATGCCGTATTATCTTTGTAGCTTCCGTATAAAGCATTACAATATCGTATTGACTGATGAAATGTGTAGTAAATAGAAATGGTTTTTCTATATTTATCAAGCGGTCTCTTGAATATTTATATGTTTATTATAAAAATAGGAAAAACACAATGTCACTGCAGCGGTCATTTAGTCCATGCTGCATATAAAGAATATGCTTTCAGCCACAGTCTATGAATAAAATCCACATGAGATAAGTAAAATTACTTTTGTAACCACTCGATGATGATTGAAAGTTGTATACTGTATGCAGTAGATTACGTGTAATTCTAAATGTTGGTGCAGCCATCATTATGAGGACTCTCCATAGACATAATGATGTTTATACTGGACAAACTATAGATTCTATCCCATAAACCTAACACAACCCCTAAAACTAACCCTCACAAAAAACTGTCTGCATTTTTACATTTTCAATAAAACATCGTTTTAGTATGTTTTATACTTGATTTGAATTACAAGACATGTAGATTTGTGTCTAATAATGTCATCACAATAGCCACATCGATATGCAAATTAAGTTTTAACTAATTAAAATGGGCTAATTTGCATATATTTGACCTTTTTTTAATAATCAGTTAAGTTTCTGTATTTTTCTATTTTGTCTGAACTTTTAGCCATAAGATTTTTTGTGAATACGGTCCCAGATCAATATTTAATTAAGTCATAAATTCTCCTTCCTGCTCAGTAGGGGGCGATAATAATGTAAATCACCAAAAACAGAAAAAGGACTTACATTTTTATCTGTTTCTCACCCACACCTATCATCACTTCAGAAGATATGGATTTAACCACCAGAGTCATCCTAAGTACTTTTATGTTTCCCTTATGTGGATTTTGAAGCTACAAAGGACTGATCACTATTCACTTGCATTGTATGGACCAAAAAAGTTATTTTCTAAAAATCTTCATTTGAGTTCAGTAGATGAAAGACAGTCATACACATCTGGGATTGCATGAGGGTGAGTAAATTATGAGAGAATTAAAATGTTTGGGTGAACTAAACCTTTAATGTGTCTTCGCCAAACAGATATACTGTAAATCTGATCTTCAATTCCCACAGTGTATTTTTTTCCCTCGGGGCTTTCCTAAACAATCTGGCCCCACAATATCTTTCTGAGTTCTTACACCCTCACAGACCATCTAGATCTCTTAGATCTAGTGGTCTTGACCTGCTTACTATTCCTAGATCCAGACTTAAAAACAGAGGGGACCGTGCATTTGCAATACCAGGTCCCAAGCTCTGGAACAGTCTCCTGACTCATTTCAGTTTTTAAAACTCGACTTAAAACTCATCTATTTCCGCTTTTAACCTTCCTTGAATCTTCTCTGTTCCCTGTGAGTGCACCTTAATGTTTGCTTGTTTGGTTTGTATACGTTTGACTGTACAGCACTTTGGTCAACCTTGGTTGTTTATAAACGTGCTATATACATAAATATTGATTGATTGATTCTTGTTGGTGAGATGTGTCATGCGCATCAACTGCACTCATTGTCAGTGTTGAGTTTTAGTTTTGTCAGCAATCTGCATTAAATTAGGAAAAAAATGTCTGTCTCCGAAAAACATTCATCTGTGTCTTAATTTGTCATTATGTATTGCACAACGTGAGCCCTATGCAAATACTTGGTAGCAGCTGTGATGTTTCACTTCTTTCATATCGTGATGTAGTCTTGTTTGGGCAGAGTGAAGTTTACTGCTGTATGTTGCTTGAACAGCCAGGTGCATTTACACTTGACCAGAGGTGGTTTGAGTAATTGGATTTATACATGTCTCAAATCCATCTTGGAGGGCATTTACGCTTGTGCTGCACTCGAAACTGCGTACTGTCACAGTTTGTACTGTATTTGATGAAGGACGTACTTATCTGATGGTAAAACAGTACGTTCTTTTAGGTATGCATGCGAGTAGTATGAACAGATTTCGGACATACTTTATCCGGGGATGTGGGCATTGTCTCGTGACCCGAAATATGATTTAAGAACAACAACTTTGAAAACTATTTTGGGATGGCGTCCTGTTCCATCTTAACTTGAGCTCCGAATATGATTTTCTTTCATCCATGAAACACAGCAGAAGGTTAGACTCAGTTACTAGGGATGTAGCTAGAGGGGTGAAAGGTGGTAATGATTCTATGAGCCCACAGGTCCAGGAGGGCTCCACAACAAATTCTAAACTGTATTTTTTAATAGGAAAGTGGCCCAAATCAATATACAGTCAGGAGCCCCAGAATGCCCTGCTACGGACCTGTCAGTTACCATTCACTTTCATTGCAATTTTTCTTCCGTACAAAAGAAAGTAGATGCAATTTTTTGAACAGCATACAAACAAGTAAATGATCAATTAATTTTCCTTTTTCAACTGCACAGAAGAGGAGTGACAATTATATTCAGCTTGTAGTTTGCTCATGGCCATAGAGTTTAACATGACAAGGTGATTATGTCTGATCAAGCAAATAAATAAATAATAGACCTTTACAATCCCCAGCTCAATATAAAGTGGAATCAGAAGGTACCTGGGCCTGTATGTCTGCAAACACACCTCAAGTAAAGCAAGTCTGTCAGCTCCTAATAAGTGAAGTGAATGTCCTCATGAGTTCAGTGCACCTGACACAGAAAGTGACCTCATCAAAGACTTCTGTCTCTTCTATCTGGTGGCAAGACAGAAGTTTTCATGATTGTGCCTTTTCTCTTTAGTGTCAAATTGAAGAGCTGATGATAGATATGACTCTCTCTCTGTCCTGACTGAGGACAAAGTCAGTTCAACATCTCACAACCAGACCTGCACAGTTTATAAGACATAATGTATTGTAATGTATTGGGGGGTTGAATGCAATATGTGATAAACATTTTATTTGTAATTTTATAGGGCTGTCGATTTATCGCATTAATTCAGTGCGGTTAATTATTGTGGCAGGGCGGAGGGCGGGGCCGGGTCGTGATCCTACACACCCGGTCCCGTTTTAGACTAATTAAGCCTCCGTGAGGGATAAAGGTCGACTGCAGAGGATCGTGTGGGAGAGAGAGTTCGTTAACGGACATGTCCGTCATGTGTGTGTTTGTCTTTTGTTTAAGTTTTATATTAAACTATTATTTATATTGACAAGCCGATTCTCACCGGATTTTTTTAGTTTTACACCGGATGCCCTTCCTGATGCAACCCCCAGTGGCTGGGGGAATCTCACACACACACATACGGGGCAATTTAGAGTCTCCGATTCACTTAACCTGCATTTTTTTGGACTTGTGGGGGAAACCGGAGCACCAAGAGGAAACCCATGCAAACATGGGGAGAACATGCAAACTCCACACAGAAAGGCCCTAGTTGAGCCAGGACTCGAGCTCGAAAATTGATTGCTGTGAACTGTAGGTCAATGATAGGCAGATGACATAATTCAGTAATTTGGAAATAAATAAAATATTGCACACTAAAGCCAAAAGTGGGATTTTGTCTTTTTGATAACACTTTACAATAATAATCATTAATATTAGTTATTGCATTTGGAATCATGAGCAAACAATTAACAATATATTGTTTACAGTATTTATTAATCTTTGTTCATATTAATTAATAAAAATACAATTGTTGATTGTTAGTTCTTAGTGAAATAACTTATGTTAACAAACAACTTTTGATTTTAAAAATGTATTAGTTTATGTTGAAATTAACATGAACTAAGATTAATAAAAGCTGTAAAAGTATTGTTCATTGTCAGTTCATGTTAACTAATGTTAACAAATGGAACCTTATTGTAAAGTATCAGTATTTGTTAATGCTTTACTCATGTGCCACAATGATGTAATGCATTTTAATTATCTATCTATCTATATCTATCTATCTATCTATCTATCTATCTATCTATCTATCTATCTATCTGTCTGTCTGTCTGTCTGTCTGTCTGTCTGTCTGTCTGTCTGTCTGTCTGTCTGTCTATAGTTTATTTATAATTATTTAAGTATTTTATCATATATTATATTATTGTTATTTGAGGGGCTTTCTTAGCAAATATTTATATATATGATTAATTTTCATGGTAAGCAATTAATTAATCAGCATACCATGTTATTAATTAAATTTAAAAAATGTTAATCGATTGACAACCCTAATTTTGTTTTTATTCACACAGTACAAGACTACTACTGTAGAAAGACAACTACTACTGTCTAGATTTCTAGCAATTTGCCTGTTTTTGTCAGTGCCGTCTCAAAGAATACGGGTATAATTTTAATTTCTTTTTATCATAGATGTTTAACATTGATCTGTAAAATGACATGACGGTGTCAGCAAGCTTGCAAAAATATTTTACTTGGTGTCTCCAAAGAGTACTAAAACCATTGAGAAACTAACGATTCATGTCACTTGGGCATTATTATCGTGTTTGCTTTGACGTCTTGGTGTGTGAAATTTGATTGGTTAAGAGGAAGGCAGACAATAAGCTAATAATAGCTTATTTTAAATAGCAAACAAAGCTGAGGAGCTCAATCAGTACCAAAGACAACTTTCCGCATCACACTTGTTGTATAAAACATCAGCCTGGACACATGCTAATGGTTGACAGTGGGTTCTTCACACAAACACAGTTTTTCTCTCCATCTATTTATTTTTCTCTCTTCCTGTGCCCAGGAGTTTTAGCTTTGATGCATTTTACATCAGCCTCAGTGTTGACAAGCTATATGTGACCTGTAAAGAGAGAGACCCTGAAACGGCAGCGCTGAAAATCCATCTTCACCTTCGCTTTTTGCCTTGAATACCGGCGGAGCAAACAAACAGGGCCTAAACAAAACAATATATACCACATATCAATTACACTAAATACCTCAGTATCTATACTTCACTGTCTCTACCACACACTGGTTACAAGGCAGACACGCTGCGGTGGGATGATAATGGGCCGGCATTGTTCTCCAGCATCTGGAGTGCTGATAAGACTCGCCTGTGCATAGTTGATAATAGGAGCTAGCAGAGGAAGAACTGAGTGTTAAACATTTCCTTGGCCCATGAAAAAGGTTCCATTAAGTCCACTGACCCCAATTGAATATTAATGAGCTAATTAACAGATTTATTGTTCTTCACAGTTTCTGGAGGGGCCTGTTTTTTTAAAGTGCTATTATTTTTTTTCCTAATTATTTTTTGCACTTTGTATAATTGAATATTTGTTGCTGCCAGCATCCCAAGCGTGCCTTGGCAACACAGAAAAGAATTTGGACATGCATTTTTTTCTTCTCCTCAATTCCTTTCGTTTCTTCCCCCAACTACAAAAACAATATGTTTTCTTTGCTGGCAATGTGTTTGTAATTAAGCCCCCTGCACACTCCTCCTTTCCACCCATCTTCAACATTAGAGTTTAGTCCTGTGAATTTTGTATTTAAAGGGACTACAATGTTTCTTCCAGGGTGGAAGAAACTGAAAGACCAGGGTGAGGTGTTGGATTACAAAACAGCAATCAGCGGGGTTACACTCGACTGCGTCACTCGGAGGTTCTGGCAGGGCTCTTAAATGAGCATTGACAGCTATGGCTGATAGATAGCATAATCAGCTGATGAAGAGGATACACTGCAGAGCTGCCCTCAATGGGATCTTTGAATAGTGCTGCTGCAGTCACACACCGGGGTTTCTGTAAAGGTTACCTTGAAAGAAAGAAATGCAATTAGGAAAGTGAATGATCAACATGGACGATAAAGGGGAACTGTAAGCTTTCTGTGGAATCCACCAAATCTCGCTTGTCTTGGCGTCTCTGTGATGGATGGCATGCTCGCACAAATGTTTTGTGTTTCAAAAGAAAATGCTTTAAATAGTGCTTGATGCAAGGACACACTCCAACAATTGCTTTTTTGTGAAATTGACATGCGACAGAATTTCAATAACTGTACAGGCATGGCGGTTGGTATAATCACGAATGTTCTGACAGGTGCACCTCCTTGTGAAATATGTGAGGAGAAATTGGAGGGAGGGGGTGTGAAGGGGTCTACCGCTGATGACCTTTTGATAACTACAATATAACTATTATTGCATTTTTGCTATCTGAAACTTTACTTAATTCTATTTATGCCCAGAATCCAATTCCACCCAAATAAAAGCATCAATTTCTTTCGGTTACTCCACCAATTTAATTTAGAATAATGAACTCATTTTGCTGTTATATGGAAATAGGGTCTCATTACAATAATTTTGCCTGATGCACAAGCCAGCTGATATTAGGAGCAGGCCCCTAGAGTCAGAGAGGTTATTATACTATACATCACAAACTGCATTAGGCTCATAAAACCTGTCACCAAAAAGGTTGAGAAGTTTCAGCAGCCGGCCCTGTGGGTTTACATATCTCCTCTAAAAAGGAGACTCAAATGGATCAACCATAGAGAAGATTATTTAAAAAATACTAATTCTGATGGTTGTATATTTTCATAGGCTTTAGAGTTTCCATTTTTTCTGTTTTCCCTGAATCACTGTAGTTTCTGCCGTTCTTATGAGATATTTAGTTCACTTTTTTCTTCTCAGTACAGCTGTGTTCCTCTAAAATGTGATAGACTTGATTAATTAAAAATACATTGCTACTGTAATATGGTTGCATTGTCTATACACAAACAAATGCAAATATATCAAATCGGACTGATCACATGGGAAAATTGGAGACATGAGATTAACTGTTTTGTCAGCTGAAGTCAGTCTTTGCGTTCCAAATTTCTGAACTGCCCCTAGTGGCTGAAGCTAGAACTACAGGTGTGTGCATGCATTTTTTAAATGGATGTGTTGTGTCCAATTTTCTAAAATATAAGAGAAGTAACAAAATTAATATACTCCTAACCCAAACCCTAACTTTGACCGTACAGAGACCAAAATAGCATTCTTTCACTTTGTTCTTTGCAAATGTAGTATCTCACTAGTCAGAGATCAAAAGGAATGTGATGTAAAAGACACAGTACGTACTTTTTTCGTTGCATGAACATTTGCAACATGGTGGCGCTCGTCTGGAATTCAGAATACTGGGTACGAGTTTTGGTGGAAAAACATTTGTAACTAACATGCCAATTTCCAGTGTGATCATGTTGAACATATTGCTCCAGAATTAGCCAATAAGTGTGTTTATGTGTACAATATGCTGATAACTACAAACATTAGCTTGTTCTAAAAATCCTTCAATGTAAGAAAATCGTGTTTACTTGAAACTTTACATCAATGGATTATTCTCTGTTTTTGATGTCAAAACATAAACAGGCATGCGCACAACACTCACGTACATTGGATAAGCCGGTGTGAACATCATAAAAAGTGTTTAGATGCAACATGAAATCAGGGTAATAATGTTTTTCGGAATTTCCGGCCAGAACTTAATTCAAAAAGAGAAAAAAATTATGTTGGCTCATGTGAACTAATCTTCAAGCTTGTTTTAAATGGCTACATTTGGGGTTTTATGCTCAAAAAACAGATGCTGGTTCTTATTGGAAATCAAATTGTGGCATTATTTTAACTGCTTCATTTCCATGTAGCAAGCTGCTTGGTTCTTGACAGTTTGTCATAGTTCTTTGTATTGGGCGGCGAGGAGCGGATGGTGAGAGCGATGACATGCATCTGCTGTTGACGTGAAATCATTTGAAGGAGGTGTCGAAAGATTTGGCTGTACTTGCCAAAGCAAGTAGAGAGTTTTTAGCATGCATCTACAGAGAATAGGAACCAAAGCTGTACTTTGGCTAGTCAAGAGTTTGAGACAAAACAGCAAAGTGCAATAATTGTTTTTGGAGCTATGTGTCAGCGGGAGCTTGTGATGCTGAAAGCAATGCTTTCTTCCATTCCAAACTTCCTACAGTCAAATGCGGTTCCGCAATCACTACATGTTGTCTCACGGAAAGTAATCTTTGGTACCAGTCATTTACAATACATTTCTCTCTTTTGTCAGCTCTTCATATTCTGTACTGTATCTGGTAAACATTCCTTCTTTTACTTTTAAGTATCATACAATGTTCATAGGGAATACTGAGACATGGAGGGGTTAGGTTTTAGGGGGATTATAATTCAGATGAGACTTTCTCTCAGTAGGGGAAACTAGGATAAAACAATTTTTTTTAAACAGATTAAATTGCTGTTACTCTTTTAATTTTTGTCTTTTTTGTCGTTTTCCTCTTTGTTGCTCATTTTCCACTTTCAAAGTAAAGTCCTTTAAAGTAAAGACTGTGGTCTACTGTACTGTAGTATGGTAGAAGGAAAATAGAGCTATATAAGGCAGTTATATTTGTCATCTTTCATTGGAGCTTTCATCCACTAATTTGCAATGCAAATTCAGGAATGTCTTGCCAAATGCATTGCTGGGACCAGTTTATTCCCAACTTCATGCCACAGAGTTCTGGCACAACATTTAAGTTAATATTAGACCCTGGAAAAGATGCCTATTGGATGCATCAGGTAGGAATTATGAACCCACAGTATGATTAGAGGGCCGTTATTCAGCCAGGCCTATTCGAGAGGGCAGAGGAGAGGGAGGAGGATTCAGTGACTTTTCCCCATTTCGCGGTGCCTGATGGGATTCACCTGAACTCAACGAAGAGTCTCATCACTGATGCCTATATAACCCAGGCGAATTAGACGCATCACTGGACCCGCACTTCGAACCACCGAATTAGATGCAATGCCGGGGATTGGAGCATGAGTTTTGACCGACAGGCAGAATGCCGGGCCGCTATCCCTCTTAAGCACCGAGGCATAGGGAAGCCAGGCCACTCAAGAAGAGCTGACACCCCACTCTCCTCGGAATCTAGGCCGGACCCTGTCCACTAGCATCTAGACCTTACCCTCTCCACACTACCCTTCCTGCACATTGCCCCATGCATCAAGAAGACACCAGATTCCCCTTTGATTTGGACACTTTCCCCTTTTGAGACTTTATTCATTTTTTCTGTTATTATTGAATTAAATAAATGCCTCTCCGAGGCCTGATGCCACAACCACTGTGTCTGTCTCTTTCTCACCCTGCCACAGTGGTGGATAATGCGGGCACCTAATGTGAGCAGGAAATGGCACAGTTGGGCAACATCAATGATGTCATACGTTCTCACACATGCCGGTCTACTGAGAAATCCAGATGGGGACAGAGAATTATTTGCATATTTAATCTGAGGTTGGTTGAGGCTGTCATAACCCGTGTTTCTCTGTCTCTATACTGATGGGAGTGAAAGAGCTGGCTTGGAGAGGCATACTGACTCCACCGCTCGACCGTTGGGCCTGGCTGAGGAGGTAGAATTCCCAGGTGGCAGAGGAATAAGCATCTCCGGCCCTGTACCCCAAGGTGGAGGTTTTGCCGGGATGACGCTGGGTGGGGGGATGTGACGGAATAACACACCCCTCCAGTGGATCATCGTTGCCAGTCTCTTCAGAGGGTCGTTCTTCAGCCAGGTCCACAACTGGAGTTGGCAGAGGAGAGAGAGGAGGGGCGCAGTGACTTTTCCCCATTTGGCAACGTGTGATGGGGTTCACCTGAACTCAACTAAGAGCCTCATCACCACTGCCTTTATAACTCGGGTGCTCCTCTCCTTGCGAGACCGTTCTTCGTATGTCAAGGAATAGAGGTCCGGTGTGAAATTAGATGCAATGCCGGGATTGGAGCACACGTTGCGGCTGACTGACAGAATGCCAGGTCGCTATTCCCCTTGAGCACCGAGCCCAGGAATGCCCGCTGCCCCACACACCACAGAATCCATGAGGGGACTGCCTGTAGCTGCCAGACCCCGTCTAATATCATCTGGACCTTAACCTCTCTGTACTACCTTTCCTGCACATATCCCCATGCACTGCGAGGATGTCAGAATCCCCTTTGTTTTGGACACTTTCCCCTTTGGACACTTTATTCCTCTTTTTCTGTTTTTTATTATTTTAAATAAATGCCTCTCCGAGGTCTGACACCACACCCACTGTGTCTGTCTCTTACTCACCCCTCCACAAGGGATATTTGCTTGTCTGTGACCAGCTGGTATCTGTTAAATGTAATAAGTGGACAAAGGTGTAGAGATATGTATTGATTCAATTTGAAAAATAAAAAATGTATGCATAATTTGACTCAACTAGGACTACACGATCCAAATGTTACTTGGAATAGCGACACAAACATTGCTCTGTCATTGCCTTGCAATTGTCAGGGAGAAAAGGAAAATAAATATACATGGATTTTGGGCTAACATTTCAATTATGGACTTCATTATGAATGGTAGCATATCCCTCATAATTAACATAAAATGGAATATATCATCACACAGCACTTCTATTTTAAAGCAATCAGGGCACAATTTCCATTCGATAATGAATGAGGTTTTCGACTATACTGGGCTCCTATTGAAAGCTAATTAATTTGCAGAGAGGACAATTATTGGGGAGCTCATCAGTTAGCACTGTATGTTTTTATTTATTTCTTAATTTTCTTTGCCTTGATCCTAATTTCATTCTTTCAGTCAGAGTGCTGGGGAATAAGGCTCATGTAAGGCCTCTAAAAATCAGTGAACCATAGCTATGCAGAGGGAATTGAGGTTTTGGGTTGGAGCTCCAATTCTTAAGGTTACTATTTCCCAAGCACAAGCCAACTGACTCACCTTTTTGTATTCCTGGCTGCCTTACAGCTCTAGAACTACTGTACTGAATGGTCCACAGATTGCTACATTATTTCAGTACAGCAGCAATGCAAGATAGACTAAAGAGCCATTATCTGAGTGAGTGAGACCATTGAAACTTATTACACGTGTGACCTATAAAAGCCTTTCCCCATTACGGATCTCTGGTGAGAATTTACTGGAATCCATTTTTTATACTTAGGCAGATGAAGGCCCTTCGCAAAAAGGAAATGGATGAACAAATGAGTGAGTGAGTGAGTGAGTGAGTGAGTGAATGAGTGAAAGAATAGACTAGTCCTTTATGAAAAATGCTCTCATAAAAGGAATCCACCAGAGCTGCTGGTGATGGGCAGGATTTTAAAGCACATCTAATGCCTCTGTGTCCCTTCTTCTCAAATTAAAGAGCCTTTGAACTGGAGAGGCAGAGGAAGATGCTGGAGTATTGTGCTTAATCAAGGTAGAAATACAAAGCCGGCACAGGTTTCCCAAAGGATCACATCAAAAGGTGCATCCCACTTTGTGCGCTATTTAATCAGTTAAAACACAGATGGCAGCCTGCCTCAATTAATTAATCATATATGAAGCATCCAGTACCTGTGAGCGGAATGTGTGTCAGTGCTACCGAGATCTCACATGGATCGCAATTTACCTCAGTATTCATCTACAAAAAAAAAGACCTGCAGTTAAAAAACTTCTTTTTCAGAAAGTGCCAAGTGTAGTTAGTGCTTCATAAACTGTATTGCAAACATTGATGCACTGCAAAGCCTTTGAACCTCCTTATCCCCCTCTGACTGACAGCTTCTCATTTGACTTGCCTCTCAATGAATAACATTGTTGATGCTTACCCTAGATGCATGGCTTGAATCTAGTTGTAGGCCCATTAGTTGTGTACCTAAGGGATATAAAAACAGAAGATATGCATATTATGTGTGTCTTTCTAAAAAAAAATAAAAAATAAAATAGAAAGGCATATATGCTTCAAAGCAAAAAAATCTTTTTAGAATTAGCCTGTAAAATTCTCTGACGGCGAGAATATCAATGCAAAGGCAGCTGTCAACAGACTTTTCTGTCTCCAGATTGTTGAGCTTTTTTCATTAACCACATTTTTGAGGGAAAATAGGAAAATGCCACTATCTGCCTAGATTAACCCTTGTGGTTATATCTGTTGAGTTCTAGATAATGTGAACTCCACAGATGGAGAAGTGAATCTGCACATTTGCTCTTTGAAAATGCCTCCCATATTAAAGGAATTGTTCACCCAAAATTGAAATTCTGTCATGATTTACTCGAACATCATTTATTTCCAAACCTGTTTGTTCTTTCTTCTCTGAAACACAAAATAAGGGATTTTAAAGAATGTCTTGTTTACTGATTTCAACACAAAAGTGTCATAAAACTAACTAATGTGACTCATACATCTTATTTAAAATGTTCCGAAGGCATACAAAAGGTTTTGGTGAGAAATAAGTCAAAATACAAGTAATTTTACTGTAAAAAGCCTTTGCAGGTGCATTTGATAAAAGCAAAAGTGAAAACATCACTTTTTACAGATTTTCACTGTAAAATAATGTTTGCTTGTATTGTATGCCTTCAGATTACTTGGAATATAGAGAATGAGTCACATGAACTACTTTTATGATATCTTTGGGTGCTTTTAGGTTTGAAGTAAGTCATTATCAACTGCAATTGAATGGAAATCAGGGATAGCTACATTCTTAAAAATATCTCCTTTTTGTTCAGCAGAAGAAAGAAGTCATATATGGTTTGCAACAACAAATTAAACAATGACAGAATTTCTTTTTTTGGGGAACCGACCATTTGAAGGGATAGTTAACCCAAAAAAGAAAATTCTCTCATCATTTACTCACCCTCATGACTTTTGAAAGAATATTTCCGCTCTGTTGGTCCTCACAATGCAAGTGCATGTTGACCAGAAGTTTACATAAAGGAAGCATAAAAGTCATCCATAAGACCACAGTGGATAAATTCATATCTTCTGAAGCAAAATGATAGGTGTGGGAAAACTTATCATATTGCTTCTAAAAATCTTAATTTGTGTTCTGCAGAAGAAAGAAAGTCATATGCATCTTGGATGGCATGCATTTTCATTTTTGGTTGAACTATCCCTTTAAGAAGCACCTGAGACTTCTTTTTGGACTGCTAAGTTTTGCATGCTTGTTTGGGATTCTGTTGCCTCTGCCAAGACAGACCAGGTTGCTGTTAGTCATAATATGACAACCATGTTTCCTACCATTTCAGTCACCTGGGCATGATTACCAGCTTAGGTTTTTGCCACCCCAGACATGCAGTGTGTTGCTGTCCAGGTAATCCAACAACTTTGGAAAGTCTTGTCACCTTGTAAAAGTAATTACATTTCCACGAAAGCACCATGAAGTATGTTTAAAGGATTATAAAAGTAAGGGTAATGAATGTAGACATGGGGCCTGCAGCTAGAGAGGGACATGGATATGTTGTAAAACAGCAGCTGTGTGGGCAAAGAGGCCCTTGAATCTGGACCTGTTGCCCCACACAAGCAATTCTGAAGCTGTGTCAGGGTGGCCTTGTCATTCTGAGCTAGAACACTTACACAAGCTCACACTCTATACTAACATACATGCATTAATGTCTTCATAACATGCTGATATGCACACAAACCAATGAAGAGACATATTTCTCTCTCTCATATAATCTCTCTTGATTACTCTCTTTTACACACATGCACACACATTTGTTTCACTATAATTGTAAGAATTACAACCCCCCCCCCCCCAAATAAATAAATAAACAAAAAAAATTACCATTCAAAATGTAATACAAACAAAACAAATAATATTATTCATTATAAGAGATAACATTACATTATTTATATATTACAATTATTTATGCTAGTAATATAATTTGTAATTAACATTTGTATTAAATTAATAACTAGTGCAAAATAGAAGCACTTTCACTTGTGGACCCCATTGTATATTTCCTATAAATCAAACATAATAAAATAAAAGAAAGAAAGAAATGCTCTGTCATACTCAAAGTTACATGTACAGCAGGGCTAGACTGGCAACCTGGCATACCGAGCATTTTCCCGGTGGGCCAACGCACTTTGGGGCTGATCATGGGCGGACTGGCCAGTTTTTTTAGTACATTGCTTTTCACGCACTGCTCTAGAGAATGGTGCCACTCTCGAATATGCCGTGTTCTGCAACTGACTGAAGCGGAGTGTTTAAGAAATGGAATGGATAAAAAAAAAAAAAATTGATAAAAAAGTTTTTTTCTTCACAAACGCCATTCTGGACCATCCTGGCCCAATTTAACCCTTTCTGGACCAATAACTCAACCTCCAATCCTAACCCTCGTGCAAACCTGTTAAAATCAGTAGATTTAAAACAAAACATAATTTGTCCGATTTATGAGCCTTTTTAACTGGTGAGGTCTATTTCAAATGTCCAAAATCTTCAAATGTTAAAAAGTTCGGCCCTCAGAAGGAAACCTGTATAAATGAGCACGCTCACGCATTCTCTCTCTCTCTCTCTCACACACACACACACACACACACACACACACACACACACACACACACACACACAAACAAACAAACACAGATGCATATCAAGATTGTAATCTAATCACCATCACTCTTTATTCAGAGTGATAATGAACATTCTTTATGTCTCATACCTCCAAATCCACCAATGCTCAATAAAGTAGATTTATATTTCAAGGGTGCCTGAGCTCCACTATGGAAATGAACATATACAACTGCAATTTAGCTGATCCCTCGTAGTCATCTCCTGTGATCTATAGAGCACTCTAACTCTCCGTTTCCTGTCTCCCCTCCTGATGCTAGCTAAGCCCGGAGGCAGCATGTACCCTGCAGATGGTGCTGTTTTAAAAAGGATGGCTGCATGAAACTTGGCTGCTGTGTTAAATTCTCTACTCTGTGTTACTGGTAGCACTTCTTAATAAGCTGGCTGAAACAGTTAGTGAGAGGACTATTCCATTAGTTGGTGCAGCACCAACAGCAGTGCGTTACAGCTTTGCAGTCATTTTCTACTGTATATCTTGAATGTGTCCTCTTAAAGGCACAGCTATAGCAAACTCTGAACAACAAAGGGAGCTTTTAGAACACGACAGAGGCTATTCTTTTTCATAGAAACAGATATTGATGAAAACATCAGCAAACTAAAGACCCTGGAGGGTGGAGCAGAAGTGTTATTGTGTTATTAAGGAGCTGGAGGACTGCAGTGATTGAGTACATTGCTTGTGCATTAGCAAAGTACGGCTGTGGTTAAATGAATGTTGCATCAAAGCTGAGTCAGTCAGCAGCAACACATGCAGTTATACCCAGCTCACCTCCTCCCTGCACAGAAGCGAGGCACCCCACGACCCCAGTACTGAGAAATAATTTGGAAACAATTTAGAAAACAGAGTTCCAAAAATACCACCCCTGGGATCAGCTTTCAGAAATTATGGTTTATTGATATACTCTGATGACAAGGCCGATTTGAGCTGAGGCAACTGCGTGATGTTTGTGCCATGGTGGTGCACTGTTCGTTGGGTTCGAGAATGAAATATCTAACCACATACTGCCTTTTAGAGCCTGAGCTCACATTGCTCTCTGGCTTGTATCAGTACTTAGAGCAATAGAGGACCACGTCAGCCCGGAGAGAAACTTAATCAACAGTAATATATACACTGTGCCCTGAATCCATTTGCTATATCCTACAAGGTGATTTTCTCTCTCTCTTCCTTTCTTTACTAGAAAGAGAAAATTGCACATCTAATTTTATATTTCATTCTGAGGAGCACAATAAACAGAGAACAAGCAGTAAATAAGCTTTTCAAAAAGCTGATTACCAAAGCAATTTATTGCCAAGTCCAAAACCATAGCAAAGCAGAGACGTGTTGGAGGTGGATGGGGTGGGAGGCATTCTTTTCTCTCTTTTACGTTTTTTTGCCTGCTGTGTTATTATTGGTAGAGGTGGGGGGATGGCCAATGGCTCAAGTTTTTCTATATGATTCCATTGTCTTGTGATGAAAAATAAACTAGGGCAAAAAAGGGGTTTCTGATTGGGGTCAGCCCCGCATCCATTACAGCAGTAAATGAAGTGGAATTCAAGGCTCCTCCATTATCACGGCCTTCTCTCATTGTTCAGATCTGCTTTCCATACAGCAGAGAGTCCCTCTCTAACCCAAGGCTGATTGCAATAATGACATTTTCCAGCCACAATAGTGCCGATGTTTCCCTGATTGGAATACATAGCCAGTGTCCTTAAATAAATGGGCCTCACCTGTCCCTTGCCCGCTCTGAACAAAGGTTTCTAGCCCATGCTATGAGACAAATTGTCTCCCAGTTACAGCTGTATCGTATTATTCTGTTGAGCTCATTTACTGGAATAGAAAGATGATAATTTCATTGTATTGTTTGTGTAGTGGGTCCACTGATACTGCCCTGCTTTTCATGAGCTTTTCATTATTGGATTTGGATTCAAGACGTCTTTGTCCTCTAGGAGTGAAAATGTATTGACATGTCAAACTGACTATACATCTATCCATATGTCTTGACTTCAGATACATGTTCGTACTTGGGATACATTTTCAATTTTATGTGTCATCTGCATTTAAAATAGTGCGATCTTGCTTGACGAGGAGATGGGCTGACGGGGGCGGGCAGGCTAATATTCAAAGAAATAAATTGAGCCTGCATACAGCATGGGAAAAGTGCACAGCACAGATTATTCATAGTTATATAATGTATTGGGAGAGAAACAGGCTTTTCTCATTTTGGTCACTTATCCCTTATTGTAGAGGGGCTGTATATTTCATTGCTGCTGCAGCAGCTTAGAGGATACATTTCAAAGCAGCAAATAAAAATTGGCTAAACTTCCAAAATTAGCACTTCAAAGTCAAAACAAGATTTGCAGCGAGGGAGAGAGAGGGGAAGGAGAGAATGTGACTGAAATTTCTTGTCTGTATGTGTGTGTGTTAAAGGGGCTAGTGTACAAAACACTGTGTGTGACCCTAAAACCAATTTCTAGGCAAATTGGTTTAAATTAAGAATGAGATCATAGAATAAGCGAAATGCTGCGAGGGCATGTTTATGCATTTCTGCATTTATGTCGTTTCTCCTACAGTCTGTCCATTTGCAAGTGTGTTACAGGAATAATTTTACCCAGGGGTGTGCAAGCAGGTCAGCTTGCTATACAGAGCATTTTATGAAACTAACATACACATTTTAGAGTGAAGTACATAGTCTCAGTCCGACTGACTTTTAATAACTTATGTCTTTGATGTTTGATGCCTTCCGCTTTTTTTATCACTTTGCTTATTACTTGACCTAACTGGGCATATCAGGAACTTATGCCTAGTTGGGGGAAACAGAATATATATATATATATTTACAGGGTTGGGGAGTAACGGAATACATGTAACAGGATTACATATTTAATTACAAAATATAAGTAACTGTATTCCACTACAGTTACAATTTAAATAATTGGTAATTAGAATACAGTTACATTCAAAAAGTATTTTGATTACTGAAGAGATTACTTTGCATTTCATTGTCATTTGTTTCATTTAATATGTAGTTATTTCAGATGGGAAACATTTATACATATAAATGATGTGACCCAAAGTGCATTTGAACAGCAGTGAAACACTTTCTTATGATGTGTTACATTAATACGAGCAGACAGAGAATTACGTTTGAAGTAAGTTACGAGCACAAGAAATAGAAATAAACCTTGTGTAAATTGTCAGCTGAAGAAGTAATCCAAATTATTTACAATATGTTACTGACCTTGAGTAATCTAACGAAATATGTTACAAATTACATTTTACAGCATGTATTCTCTAATCTGTATTGGAATACATTTCAAAAGTAACCCTTGACAGCCCTAATATATATATATTAGGGCTGTCAATCAGTACATTTTTTAATCGAATTAATTACATGGTGTCCCGAGTAATTAATCACAATTAATGGCATATACAAATATTTGCTGAGAAAGCCCCTCATATAACAATAACTCAATATTATACAAATTATACATGCAGAAGAGTTAATCATTGATAAGACGATACAAAAAGCGGCTTTAGAATACAATGTTCCCCTTCTGTCGCTCTCTCCACGTTGTGTCGGAGAAGCGACACTAGGGGGTCTCTCTTGAGCGCCGATATTCACCTCTGATCTTATTGAAAAGGGCCAATGGGAGTTGGCAGTCAGTATTTGCATACCCCGCCCCCAGACATACGGGTATTTAAGCGGGGCAAATACGGGAGTTCATTCAGAAAATTTCTTCGGAGCCGATGGTCTGTCTGCAGTTTGCTGCGAGTTACACGCCACTTAAACGTTCCTGTTTTCCTCTGACGATCTGCATGCTGTTGGATCTTGACGGCGCACAACAGCGGCTTTCTCCTTCTCAGTGCACGGTGTGCATTGTTGCCCCTGAGCGCTTCGACAGCGCAGACACGTACACACACACACTGTGTATTAAAAGAGTTTTTACTAAAAGAGTAATTTTCTCTAAAAGAGCAAACACAGCGGCGTTGAACGTCCTTTTTCAAGATGCCTTTCCGCCCCTGTGTCATTCCTGGATGCGGTAGAGTGCTCTCTGCTTCAGACGGCCTGTCGTCGTGTGTTTGGGCCGCGATCACACCGAGGCGGCGTTTGTGGATGGTTCATGTTCTCACTGCGAGAACATGACCATGACCACGTTGCGGTCGCGGCTTGCTTTTCAACAGAAAGCAAGCCACCCCAGCTGCACCTCGCATTGCTCCTCCTTCCCACGGGATTAAGGACGGTGCGGTTGGCGCTGGGGGCGATTTGGGGCGGCAGCGGGTGCAGTTTCGCCGGGTAACCCCCCTCGAACCTCCCGTTCCCCGACATGCTCGCTGGTCTCCGTCCACGCTCGCGGCGATAGCGGCTCGCCTCACGGCCCGGCTGTCTATCCTCCCGAGTCCAAAGCAGATGAGCTCGCCGCTGCATCGGAGAGTGCGGTGTCTGATGCCGAGGACTCCCCTGGACTGCCGCCTTCGGGCCAGCAGGCCCAGGCTGAGGCTGACGCTCAGATGTCCGACATGCTTGCCCGGGCCGCCTTGAGCGTGGGGTTGGACTGGAACCCTCCATCCTCCCCACAGCCTTCTCAGTTGGATGATTGGTTCCTGGGGGCAGCGCGCCGTTCCCGGCCTCGCATCCCCCCGGTCCCTTTCTTCCCGGAGGTGCATGATGAGCTGACGTCTACGTGGAGAGCCCCGCTCTCCGCTCGTCTAGGTGCCACCCGCTCCACTCTCTCCACCCTCGACGGCGGAGAGCGCCACGGGTACGACGCGATTCCCCAGGTTGATAGGGCAGTTGCGCAGCCATCTATGCCCGGTAGCCCTACCTCCTGGCGGGGTTGCCCCGTACTCCCATCCAAGCCCTGTAGGACAACATCCTCGCTTAACGCGAAGGCCTACACTACGGCTGGACGCGCTGCCTCCGCCCTGCATGCGATGGCCCTCCTGCAAGTCCACCAGGCCAAAGCTCTCAGAAACATGCACGGGGGTGGACCTGATCCTGATGTGCTGCAGGAACTGCGCTCAGCGACCGGCCTCGCCCTGAGAGCGACGAAGGCCACAGCGCAGGCACTCGGACAGACGATGGCCACCCTAGTGGTCCAGGAACGCCATCTTTGGCTCAACCTGGTCGAGATGCGTGAGGCTGACAAAAACCGCTTCCTGGACGCACCTGTCTCCCAGATTGGCCTTTTCGGTGACACCGTCGAGGACTTCGCCCAACAGATCTCCGCGGTGAAGAGGCAGACGGAGGCCATTTCGCACATCATGCACCGCCGCAGACCTGCCGCTACGGGCCCTGCCCCGTCTGCCCGCCGAGGGCGTCCCCCTGCGAGGAAACCAGCTCCTGCTCTGCCTCAACCTGGGCCCAGCTCTCCGCCCCAGCATCGAGCACTCCGCAGGCGGCGCACGCCCCCTGTCTCACGAACCCCCTTCAGGACCCGGAAGGCTCCCAAGCGTTCCTGAGACAGCCAACCCAGAGCCGAAGACGTTAGCTCCGGAGGTGGTAAGACCGCTCCGTCCCCCGGTGGAGGGCCGGGAGGAGAATCCTTTGTTTTTTCATTTGCCACACCCCCTGACGGGGGCTGTGGTACCCACATTCTCAATAAAAGAGCTATTTCCTTTGCCTCTGGGTCACCTGGCCCGCAAATGCCGTTTTTCACGGCGAGCACGCCAGTTCCCTGCGCACGGAAATCGCGACCCTCTTAGCCAAGGGCGCGGTACAGCCCGTCCCTCCAACCGAAATGAGGAAGGGTTTCTACAGCCCTTACTTCATTGTACCCAAGAAAGGCGGCGGCTTACGACCAATCCTGGACTTGCGAGTTTTCAATCGGGCCTTGTTAAAACTCCCGTTCAAAATGCTTACGCAGAGAAACATTCTGGCTGGCATTCAGCATCTAGATCGCAGCGGTGGACCTGAAGGACGCGTACTTCCACGTCTCAATTCTGCCACGACACCGACCCTTCTTACGGTTCGCGTTCGACGGCCAGGCGTTTCAGTACAAAGTCCTCCCCTTCGGCCTGTCTCTGTCCCCTTGCGTCTTCACGAAAGTCGCAGAGGCGGCCCTTGCCCCGCTACGAGTAGCCGGCATCCGCATTCTCAACTACCTCGACGACTGGCTCATCCTAGCACACTCTTGAGAGTTACTATGCACACACAGAGACCAGGTGCTCCGGCACCTCAGCCGCTTGGGGCTTCAGGTCAACTGGGAAAAGAGCAAGCTCACTCCAGTTCAGAGCATCTCTTTTCTCGGGTTGGAGTTAGACTCAGTCTCAATGACAGCACGTCTCACGAGCGAGCGTGCTCAGTCGGTGCTGGACTGCCTCGCTTCCTTCAAGCCAGGCACAGTGGTCCCTCTAAAACTTTTCTAGAGCCTCCTGGGGCATATGGCGTCCTCCGTGGCGGTCGCTCCGCTGGGACTGATGCATATGAGACCACTCCAGCACTGGCTCCAGACTCGAGTCCCGAGACAAGCAAGGCACCGCGCCACGCATCGGGTAAGGATCACCCCCGCCTGCCTCAAAACACTCCGACCCTGGACAGACCTCTGCTTTTTATGGGCAGGAGTGCCCCTGCAGCAGGTGTCCCGACACGTCCTGGTCACAACCGACGCCTCCCGGTCCGGGTGGGGTGCCGTGTGCAGCGGGCACGCAGCAGCGGGCCATTGGAAAGGGGCCCTGCTGCGTTGGCACATCAATTGCCTGGAGTTGCTGACTGTCCTTCTTGCTCTCAGGAAGTTCCTCCCATTAGTTCGGGACAAACATGTCCTCGTGAGATCGGACAGCACCACGGTGGTGGCGTACATAAATCGCCAAGGCGGCGTACGCTCCCGCCACATGTCACAACTCGCCCGCCGTCTCCTCCTATGGAGCCAGCAGCGACTCAAGTCACTGCGTGCCACTCACATCCCCGGAAAGCTCAACGTCGTAGCGGACGCGCTATCACGACAACGCCTGCCCGGCGGGGAGTGGAGGCTTCACCCCCAGTCGGTCCAGCTGATTTGGGAACGGTTTAGCAAGGCCCAGGTAGACCTGTTAGCCGCCCAGGAAACCTCCCACTGCCCGCTCTGGTACGCCCTTACAGAGGCTCCCCTCGGGACAGACGCGCTGGCACACAGCTGGCCCTCGGGGCTGCGCAAGTACGCATTTCCCCCAGTGAGCCTTCTTGCACCGGTGCTGTGCAAGGTCAGGGAGGACGAGGAGCAAGTCACGTTGGTGGCCTCCTACTGGCCCACTCGGACTTGGTTCTCGGAACTCAGGCTCCTCGCGACAGCTTCTCCCTGGCGAATTCCCCTGAGAAAGGACCTCCTCTCTCAGGGACGGGGCACGCTCTGGCACCCGCGCCCAGACCTCTGGAACCTCCACGTCTGGTCCCTGGACGGGACGTGGAAGAGCTAGCCGGCTTACCGGCAACCGTTGTGAATACCATCAACCAAGCCAGAGCCCCCTCTACCAGGCACCTTTACGCCCTAAAGTGGTGCTTGTTCGCAGATTGGTGTTCTTCCCGAGCCGAAGACCCGCAGAGATGCGCGATTAGGTCAGTGCTTCTGTTCCTACAGGAGAGGCTGGACAGGAGGCTGTCCCCGTCCACCCTCAAGGTGTATGTTGCCGCTATCGCCGCCCACCACGATCCTGTAGACGGCAAGTCTTTGGGTAAGCACGACCTGATCCTCAGGTTCCTGAGAGGTGCCCGGAGGTTGAATCCCTCCCGGCCAGGCCTAGTTCCCTCCTGGGATCTCTCGGTAGTCTTGGCAGGACTCCAGAGACCTCCCTTCGAGCCGCTCGAATCAGTTGGACTCAGGGCCCTCTCTCTTAAGACGGCCCTGCTGATCGCGCTCGCCTCCATTAAGAGGGTCGGGGACCTGCAAGCGTTCTCTGTCAGCGACACTTGCCTGGAGTTCGGTCCGGCAGATACGTCTGTGATCCTAAGACCGCGACCGGGCTATGTGCCCAAGGTTCCTACCACACCATTCTGAGATCAGGTAGTGAACCTGCAAGCGCTGCCCCAGGAGGAGGCAGACCCAGCCCTTTCGTTGCTGTGTCCAGTGCGCGCCCTGCGCACTTTACCTGGACCACACACAGAGCACCAGACGCTCTGAGCAGCTCTTTGTCTGCTTTGGGGGACAGCAGAAAGGGAATGCCGTCTCCAAACAGAGGCTCGCCCACTGGGTTGTCCATGCCATCACACTGGCTTATCACACCCAGGCCGTGCCCCTACCCTTGCGGGTCCGAGCTCACTCAACAAGGGGTGTTGTGTCCTTGTGGGCACTGGCCAAGAGCACCTCCCTAGCAGACATCTGTAGAGCCGCGGGTTGGGCAACACCCAACACCTTCGCGAGGTTTTACAACCTCCGCGTTGAGTCGGTTGCGTCTCGTGTTTTCTCAGGTCCGAGCCCGTAGAACTCGGTAACACGTAGAACGACCGGCCAGGTGGATTGCTTGCGCCCAGCACCCTTTTCCTGACATCAAGGTAAAGTAGTGCGCCTTCTTCCCAGGGCGCCCCACTCCGAGTCGGGACCCTGGTCGATTCCTCCCCAGCCCTCCGGGTCCGCGGTTCAGCGGAGGAACTCGCCGACCCAAGCCACTGCGGGTACCCTGGTGGCCACCCTGTACTGGTATAGGGGCTCCACAGGTAAAATAAGAAGGCCTCCTGTTCGGACTCCCCCTGTGTGTAATTCCACGGTTCTGTCCCCTTACGAGCGGACCCCCGTGTCTCCCTTAGGCAGTTACAGCTGCCCCGGTCGCCGTGCTGTAGCAACTCCCCCCTTTCAAGGCTGGATCTACCACCGCGCCATACTTTCCACACGAGCCCTAAGACGGCTGTGTGACGTGTCTACCACTTTTCCTCCCCAAGAAAAAGGGCAGGTGTGGTCTCCGCAGGGTCTGGGTAAGATCCCCTTCCCTATATGCGTGTAAGGGCCCCGGTCGTGATTACTCTATGCGAGAAACATAGAGAGAAAAGAGGCCCAGCCAGGCTGGCCCGTTCCCATGTTATCAAACATCGCC
The DNA here is from genome assembly GCF_025860055.1 of Xyrauchen texanus. Classification (NCBI taxonomy): domain Eukaryota; kingdom Metazoa; phylum Chordata; class Actinopteri; order Cypriniformes; family Catostomidae; genus Xyrauchen; species Xyrauchen texanus. The sequence goes on from NC_068276.1 coordinate 25,362,426, forward strand.
TTGTTCCCCTCCCAGGGTAACTAGAAGGACTCCGATGTTCTTATGGGGCATTGGGGAAGGGTACGTGCAGCCAGGTACAGACGATGCGTGGCACTGGATGAAATCCCTGCCCGCCTCTGTATCGGCGGTCCACGTACAAGGTTCAGCGCATGGCAAGATTGGAATGGGTCCCCTAGTGTCGCTTCTCCGACACAACGTGGAGAGAGCGACAGAAGGGGAACGTTTGCTTATGTATGTAACCTCCGTTCCCCGAGGGAGGGAACGACACGTTGTGTCTTTCCTCCGCCATGTCGCTGAACCGAGCCACTGTTGTGGCCGGACCATTTCCGGCTCCTCAGAAAAATCCTGAATGAACTCCCGTATTTGCCCCGCTTAAATACCTGTATGTCCGGGGGCGGGGTATGCAAATACTGACTGCCAACTCCTATTGGCCCTTTTCAATAAGATCAGAGGTGAATATCGGCGCTCAAGAGAGACCCCCTAGTGTCGCTTCTCCGACACAACGTGTCGTTCCCTCCCTCGGGGAACGGAGGTTACATACGTAACCAAACGTATTGTTTACTACCATATTATTGATCATAAGTCAATCATTGGCATACAGTTCACAGCAATCCATTTCACAAATTAATTTGTCAATCAGTTGGAGATTTATTATGAGGGCTTGTTTAAGAACCCATCAATGTACACCTGCATCAGACATCTCGTGTGTGATGCATCATAAACATAAAATGTTTAGGTCACTGTTTCAAGTTAAATATAGTTTAATACTAAATCTTTAAACACATCTTGAGATCCCTTAGATCGCATTTGCGCTCCTTCGAGTGTTTTGAATGCAAGAACGTAACACATGTTTGTGTTCTGCCTACTGAAGTGTTTTCTTCACTGTATAAACTGTGCGTTGCTCATACAGCTGAAATATCACTTACTGCCCTCTGGAGTAAACAGGTGGTACTACAAGCTTGCATTTCTCAGGAATCTTCCTTATTATGGTCCGTGAGCATGCGATTAATTGCGTAATTTTTTTTATCGCGTCATTTTTTTGTTAAATGAATCGCACTGAATTAACGCATTAAATCGACAGCCCTAATACATATATATATATATATATATATATATATATATATATATATATATATATATATATTACAGTATATAATCAAGAGACAGCATAGTCTGTATAGCCAACCAAATCATCTGTTATGACCTTTGTCGAAACAGGGCCTTAATCATAACAGAGACATAGAGAAAGACATGCCTTCTAAAGCGATGCGATTGCTTTGGACGAGAAACAGACCAAATTTAAGACATAACCACTATAAATGTTGGCATTCGAAGTCAGGTTTGTGGTTTTCACGTCCAGTGGGGTATTTTGAAAATGCAGATGTGAGATAAAATGACAGAGTTGCGAGATTGAATACCAGAGTACCTGAAGCGTCAAAGCATTTCCTTCTTGTAGCCTGCACCAAATATTAAATTAGGATGGATGTTAAGATTTTTAGTAAACAAGGACATACATTTGTATCTGTTTCTCACCCAAAGCGATCGCATCGCTTCAGAAGACATGAATTAAACAACTCAAAATGTGTGGATTAATTTTATGCTGCCATTATGTCCTTTTTGGAGCTTGAACCTCAATTGACTTTGGAGTTTTGGACCCTATTGACTTACATTGTATGGACACATCCTACATTCTTCCTAAAATATCTTTCTTTGTGTTCTGCAGACGAAAGAAAGTCAAATGTTTGGGACAACATGAGTGTGAGTAAATGAGGAGAGAGATTTAATTTTAATGTTACCTGATGTAACCCTTAAAATTTGTTTTGTAAGTATAACCTTTTGAATTTAGGTTGATTCAGTGCTCAAATAATTCAGTTGTAAAATTATGTTTTTGATTTACCATTCAATTTAGAAGTTACCACATGAAGCAATTTTTTTGGGTCAAGTCAAGACAAATCAATTAATTGTTATTTGTATAGCGCTTTCCACAACACACACCATTTCAAAGCAGCTTTGCAGGAAATCATGCATTAACAAAAAATGAAAACTGTAATATCTAGTCTTATGTCTAGTAAGATTAAATATGATTGTAAATTGTGTATAAAAATTAAATAATAATTGTATTTATAACCCCAGTGAGCAAGCTGAAGGCAACTGTGGCAAGGAACACAAAACTCCATAAGATGTTGGTTAATGGAGAAAAATAACCTTGGGAGAAACCAGACGCACAGTGGGGGCCAGTTCCCCTCTGATTAACATCATGAATATAATGCCAATAGTTATTTGTGTGCAGTGTAAGTCATGGTTTAAAATTAGAAAATGAAGTAATCGTTAAGGTCCAGTGTTTAAATAAAGACGTTTTATGAACTTTAAGATAAACATTTGTTCTTTCAACATTTTATTTAATGCTGCATGGAATTTTCTTTTTAGGTCAAGATTTAACACACATCTAGTGGTGACTGCACAGAGAAATGCACTATGGCACTGACCTGTAGTTTTAATTACACACATTTCACATTTAAATCATCATTAATGTGCGATGGGTGTTTGTGGGTGCAGATGTGTGTGTGAGGTAATGCTGCAGCTGGGGATGATCTGGGTGTGTAGTTGTTTATGTAGTCTTTTCCTCATTATTTTTCTCGAAAATGAGCAATCAGGCATCTTGCACAGAGGCTGATTGTCTCCCTCAGTAAATCAATCCAGGAGCTGCAATTAAAAGGTACACTTATGCGGTGTAATTGCTGTCTCGCTAATCCTTTATTTGCACACCTGCCGGTGAGTCTGAATTTTTAATGAATTTCTAATTAATGCACATTGTACACTTGATTTATTTGTTAGCAAATGATGTCGCTGGTCTGCTTCTCTGCTGGAGTTGCTGTTTCCAGAAAGTCTTCCTTCATACACAATATAAGCCCATTCTCAACAATTTGGGTGGAAACTGTATGCCGGTGTCTGGCCTAAAGGTCAAAATCCACATGTTGTCCATGTGTGGTTATAAATGTCTTTCTGATGCAGGTGGGGAACGCCGTTAAAAGTTTATGATGATTTGGCAATTGTTTGGGTGCTTTTATTCTTCCACTTGATGGCCTGTTATGTTCACATGTGCCCAGTGTATGTGTGCACCTGTGAAAATGAGCAGTTTTATCCTCATTGTTCTGATTAGATGTCAATCCATTCTTTGAGAGTGGAATGTTACTGCTTAGTTTTGTGTTTGTGCGCATGTATTTGTCTGGGTGTTTTCCTTTATTTCTTTCCTACCTTTGTGTGTGCTAACAAACTAAAAGTTTGTTTATGAAAAAAGAATGGTGAAACAACAATATTTATGGTAATCTAATATTGTAAAAGATAAAATGCATATTATTTTTATATGAAATTAAATATTATTACAGTCAGAATCTAACAGAGTAAAAGTTGAAGGTGATGTGTGAATTTTGTTTCTATGTTCACCCCAAAATGAAATTCTCTCATCATTTACTCACCCTCATGCCATCCCAGATGTGTATGACTTTCTTTTTGGAAGAATATTTCAGCTCTGTAGGTCCTCACAATGCAAGTGAATGGTGGCCAGAACTCAGAAGGACCAAAAATCTCATACAGACAGCAGAAAAGAAATCTATATGACTCCAGTGGTTAAATCCATATCTTCAGAAGTGATATAATAGGTGAAGGTAAGAAACCTATTTCTAGAAAAAAGCAAAAATGTCATGAGTGTGAGTAAGCGATGAGAGAATTTTCATTTTTGGATGAACTATTCCTCTAATGCTCTATTGATATAGCCTACCTCTTTAACCTAAACCTTTTAAACTGGTTTTAAACTGCTGCGGTATGTACAACAAGTGACATGAAAATGATTTAGCTAAAATGTAGGTAGTAATGTGATTCAAAGAGACCAGGTTGAAATGAGCCATTGATAGGTTGGAAAAGTGTGTAAACACTGTAGCCCTGTGCCACTAGGGGTGAACTTATATATATTGCCAGGCTATATCATGTTACAGAAATGCAACGGTTTGCATCGTGTGTTCAAAAAAAGTAATTGCGATATAAAACAACAGACAGTGGAGTCAGCATAGGCCTATGCATCATGTGTTGGTATGATATATGATTCATTATTTCTCTTAATAACCATAGTTATGTGTTATGGATGTTACATTTTAAATCATGATGTTATTTGAAGAAGCACAAGCCTCCATCGTTCATTTACCATAAGGATTCAGATGAATCACTGGCTGTTGATTAGCTCTATAATTGATTTAAGTGTACTGCAACTGCAGTTTACACATGGGAAGGGATTATATTGAAACACTGCAATCAGAACTGCGTTATGATCAAATTGATCATATCATATTGCTGCATTGCTGCTACTGAGATGCACATGCACTTCACTCAGACAGAAGCACTCAAGAGTCAGCGATCTATCTGAATCTTTAAGGTAAACGTTCTACAATATATGATATAATACGTAACATCTGTGAAAGCACAGTATAATAATCAGAGCCTTTTGTTTTTTAGATGCTTTCCTTTCACCAGTGGTGTAACTTGTATCTAATGGGCCCCAGTGCAGAGCACCTGTTTGTTTTCGCTTTCTGAAGGGGGAGGGTGTTCCTCCCTCAGCCAATTTCGCCTTCAGTTGTTTCCTTTTGGGGGGCTGTCGCAGGCCCAGTCTCACACTGGGCACACCCTGCACTTCCTGTAGTTATGCCACTGCCCCTCACCATGTAAGCAAAAAATACATTGAGCACCAGGAGCTGGAGAGAGCATCTGCTCTGTACTAGAGAAAATGAAAGTTTACAGAGATATAATGATAGTGCTATATATATTATATATATCTACGGTTTATAATGCTGAATATTATGTATAATAATTATATGGGGGGAATATAATCCTAATGTCAAATGTCTAATTCGATTTCTTCAGTAAATTTAGGTAGAGCCTTCATTATTTAACTAGAGAAGTGTTCATTTCTATAAAAAAAACTTTTTTGAAAATAATATTTTAATGTAACCAGTGACAGTAATATTTTAGAAAAATAAAATTGATAAATATTAATTTAGATTATTCTAAATGTATGTAATAAGTGACAGTGTGAAAGCATATGAATGTAACATAATTCTGTATTTTCTGATAAGCAGAATTATTAATATTTCAGTTTTTTATTTTCTCTATCTTTTAATCAGTCCATATCTGATGGATCATAATGCCCTTTAATGAGCAATATTTTTAGTTAAGTTTTAAAGGAACTGTTTTGAATATGTTTTAAAATGATTAATAATAATAATAATAATAATACATGTAAATCTTGATTCAGGCTTGTTTAAAATATCATGGGCCGAACCGAATCATGAGATGAGTGAATCTTTACACCCCTAATGTGATACAATCAAAACTTTGTTATGTTTGTTTGAGCATCCTGACAAGTCCAACACAGCAACTTTGACTCAACCAATGGTATGAGTATGAGGCAGTATTGGAATATCTGTTTTCCAATCGATGGCTGGCTGAGGTGTGTCCGTGAAGCCTGTTTGAAAACAATCATTATTTTTAATTTACCATTAATTTGGTTTGGTGTCACTTGAGGGACAGAAAAGTCGTGGAAATGGTCATAAATGCGCCTTAAAAATTGACAATTTGTCTCAGCTTTGTAGACAGCCTTTAACAACAAAAAAAAATCAGTTTGGATTTCATGTTTGTTCTTTTTTATTACTTTATGCCCTTTTAAGTTGGAAGTTTTCAAAGTACTCTGGGAAATGGGAAGAGTTTTCGTATGAATAGCATGAAAGGCTCCATTTAGTGAAACTATAGCAAAGAGTCTGCTTTAAGTATTGGACATCTGTAAATGAAATTTCAATATGCTTTACAACCCCAACTGATTCCCTTCCCATTTCTTCCCCACAATGAATGAAACTAATTGCTTTAAATGGCAGATCCTTCGTGAAGCAGCTCTCCTGCGGTTCAGAGCTCATAGAAAGAAGAATTACCACCAACAGATGAAAATCAAAAGTAATGGGACAGAAGATTGTGTCACCTCAGTCGCAATCCTTTAATTGCACTTCTTTTGTTCATGAAAGCCATTTGGATATACACTGCTTTTGAGAGAGCAGTTTAACTCACAATGCCTTTGTACCAGGAAAAAAAAAAAAAACACACACACACACACACAGTGGCATGACAAATTGCTCCGTTAGCATCCGGGAGGAATAGCAGGCTGTTATTTTTTCTCCAGACAACATTTCTTTAGGAGTCCTTGTATTGAAAACCTTGTTATATTTTGAAAAATGTGTTCTAAAGTGTCAGACATGTGTGGAAATTAATTTGATCAACACTGATAATTGCTATAGTCACCAGTGGTGATGAGAACATAGTGACTATATGAATACAAATGAATATTAAAGACCTCATGCTAGCAGAGTATTTATGATGACTTCAGTCAGAATCAGATGATTTTATAACAGACCTGTGATTTATATACAGGTAGTGTACAACAACACAGTGACAGAGTTTTTTTAATTCATTTGCTTTATTCGAAATAAGACCTTATTTCATTTCTCTCAAAACAATTTATTAGTCCATCAGCAATTAAAATATGCTGTTACATTAAGCCATTTCTGTATATAAAATTGTTATAATTAATTTTTTCGTTGTGGTTTCATAAATGTTTTTGATGCTTCAGCCACTTTAAGAGTTCAATAATTAAATGGTCGATACGTGGGCCGGCCTCTTCAAACTTTGGTTTTGGGATCAGAAGACAAACTCAACTATGAACATTTAAGAATCTTTTTAATTCACACTGGTAATAAAATTGCATTACAGTTTCATAAAATAAATGTTCCAGTTTATATATACAGAAAAACAGACTGTACATACCCTCAGAGAGGCATTAGAGAGAATGAGAGCATTGGAAAGAGAGAGGGGGAGAAAGAGAGAGGGACAGAGAACGAGAGAGTTGGAAAGAGAAAGAGTGAGATCGAGAGAGAGAGCGAGCGATACCAAAACAGAAAAACAAATCACAAAAACCATACAGGCAATACAGTGCTCAACTAAGCAGGCACAACTGTACATCCAAACGTGTAACTGCTCAGTGTTGGGGACAGGAAGGGCCAAAAATAGTACATTTACAACTGAGTCCTCAGGGACCAATTGGACTTTTACTGTAAAAAGTATTGCAGGCAAGCAGAAAGATGCTCTTCTCTCTGAGTGCAGCAGAACATCCATCGCACATAAGCTTGTGTATGCATGTGTGGAACGAGAGCTGCCGCTGCAGTTGTTTGATTGGCTATTGAACTTGTGTCTCAAAGCTCTCGTTTAGCTGGCCCTCCTCATAGTCCATCTGACACAGAATCATGTTGTTCTTTAGGAAAAACTTATCGCCCACGCAAAACCTGCAAGAGAACCAAACAAACGTGTGGGTTAACAAATAAGGGTTTTCTCTTGAAGCAGACAAGTCCTATTCACACCAAGTCAAACATTTTTAGCATGAAAAAAAGGGCTATAGCAGATTTAAAAAATGAAACCGAACATCTCTATGAACTCGCACATACAACTGAGTTCTGTCTGTTTTTAATTGTTAGGGTGTTTTTTTATTTGGATGGCAAACAATTTAGGTATGAGATTTTTGCAGGGAATGACGAAAATTTTACATTGGACTCAAGTGTGAATAGTTTTGGTGTGAAATTGGTTTATAAACATTTTATGTTTTGATGTCGTTTACGCACCCTGTTTGCATAAATATTCTGTGACGGTGCTGATATTCCTGCAAAATGATACTACGTGGTCCTTATATGTAATCGCGGTAGTATTGAGGAGAAATGTCCACTGAGTGGTGCTAAATGAGTTACATTCTCAAATGTGAGATCAAAAGAACTACACCTACCTCAATACACTAAACCTTAAACCTACCGATAGTGTTATACAAAGTAAATGTGAAATGCAGAAGCAACCACATCATTTTAAGCGTTTATGAATTATCATCTGCCCTTTTACTCTTGATGTGTGCAAGAGGTCCATCAACATTTTCTGTCAAAATGTTAATTTATCAAATGAATGACATGGCGATTAATCACATTAATTGCATACATCAATATTTGCTGAGAAAAGACCCCAAATAAAGATAATAGAAAAAATACATAATTCAAATATTTATAAATATATTATGTAGGGCCTACAATAAATTTCTTATATGGATTGAAAGTCAGCTTGAAATAAATTGCATTATTGTGGCAGATGAATAAAGCATTGATTAGACAATACTAAAAGTGTATTAAGAACTCAATATATTGCGTTTTATTCTCATAAAATTGAACAAGCCTACAGCTGACAGCAATCTGTTTTGCATCGAGTTAATCAATATGACCAGTTCTCACAACATGCATTCTTGTGTGCAAGATGGACACATTTGGAGTGTCTCACTGGTATTCAGCATCATAAACGGCACATTTTTAGGATGTTCTGTAAAATTAAAAGTTTATATATTTTGAAAATCATGTCTCAAGATTCTGTTGTGCTTCCTCCCAAGTGATCAGTTCTCATTCTGGGGCTGCGCTGCTTGTGAGGTTTGTTAAGGCATGCTGCCACCTATTGACGCGGCTTGTAAAAGAAGATGTACTTCAAGCTTTTTTTAAATGGTTTAAAATCAAATGGTGTTGAACTTGTGTAAGTATCGTTGTGTAAAAATGCACAGAGCAAAATTGAAAAAACAGTCTTACCGCTTAAGTGCTGAAACTGCTCTGTGAAAAACTATTTGGAATCAGGTTTAATGGTGTAACAGTCAGTCACATGAAGCCCCTTTTTGCAACCTGAACTTCTTCAGAATGCAGCACATCGAATGATACAAAGCTGGTGTTTTGAGATGCATTTTTAGAGATTTTGAAAAGTAATTAACTTTACTTTATGTTTAAAAATTAAGTGATCTTGTACAATATGCTGAAAGAAAAAAAAAAGTGAGATTCAGCAAAACAGTCAAAGACGTCTCTGTACAGCGTGTTAAAACTATATTGAAAAACAGTGCAGAAGCACACAAAAACATGTTTGAACACCCCCTGACTCGCCCTATATTTGAAAAAATGTCCCAAACTCTGCCGGAAAACCATTTTTTTTTGGCTTGGAACTCGCCGAGTATCCGTGCACATCCCTAATGGTAACGTGATTCTATAAGACTAGGTTGGTAAATGAACAATCAATGCCATGAACGGTCTCCGACATCACTGCATTTACTTGCTACTGTAGCTTCCTGGCATCACATACCCTATTGTTTGAATGGTGGCCTCAAAGTCTCTTGTAACACAGCAATAAGGCGCAGCTTTAAATTAAAGTAGTTTTCAAAACCAAATGGCTTTTTTCAAAGCAGGACAATCAATGAAATCATGCCACCATTCCACTTCCCAGGGAAAAGGCACAACACCAGTTTCGAAGGGAACTCTACCAACGAGCTTGTTTTCCCTATGTTGGGGCTTGGTGCCAAAGAATAAATTGTTAGCCTCCAAAAAACTTCCCATGAAATTTCATGCCAATTAAAGAGAAAAACATTCCATGTGTGAACTGCATTTTTACATTTGATAAGTTAGCATATGAAAGCCATGAATGCTGTATGGACAATAGAGCAGCAATGATAGAAGCTTTGCCCATGATGTTGTTTCTTATCAATCAGTGCCACACCAATGTGGTGTGTTGGCAGAGGAACAGAGCATAGCAGAGAGGAGCATGGGAAATCTGGGCTCCTCATGCACCATTTGTTAGCGACGAGTCTTCACTCACCAAACTTTATTACACACCTGGTGCTCGCCAAATGTGCCACTGACTATTTATTCCTTCTTTCTACCAGATGCTTTATTTTGTTTGATTGGAGCATTTCTTCATTAATCATTCTACATTAAAGGTATAGTTCAACAAAAATTCAAATCATGTCATCATTTACTTACCCTCAAGATGCAATGAAAGCGAAACAAAGGTCTTACATTCTGCTTAACATCTCCTTGTGTGTTCCACAAAAGCAAGTCATATAGGTTTAGAACACCATGAGGGTATGTAAATGACTAAATTGTACATTTTGGGGGAACTATCACTTTAGCAATACCTATGTATCAATTTAACATAGCACAAATCATCCAGATTCTTTAGAGGAAGCTGTACTCCATTTATTCTACCCCCTAACATTGCTGAAAATTATTGTATTTGAGGTATCTGTCTTAAAATGGAGTTTGAGCATGTATACAGCAAGGTGTTTGGTATTCTACGAGTCTAGAGTGTGTATGTATAAAGGCTTTAGGGAATGACACAAGTGTTTTTTGGTAGTAGGTCACACACACTAAAGCATTTAAAGACACTGTCACACTCTTTTGCTTCCCAGAAATGTTTGGAGGGATGATCCTGGAAAAGTTCATTCGGCTGGCCGCTTAATTCCCTCGGCGAGACACATAGCTGCGTGCTCAGCTTGGCTGTGTATTGAGTAAGAGCTTTCGGGCTGACTACGTTCAATAAGGCATTCACAGTTTGATCAGGCTTGGTATTGGTCTGGCAACAGCATCACCACTAAAGCGCTGGCTAATTTCACTCAACTCAAACCTATAATCCTGCTTCTAGTCACAAACAAACCAGGACAAAACACGTACCAGACTGGTTCTTGATGGAAAGCACAGTGTAAAGGTGCTAATTTATTATAAATGCAAAAAGAATGGGTCAATCAAAGACTATGTAAAGCCTATAGCTTTATTAATAGCTTTTTGTGCAAGTTATTAACTTTGCAGAATTGTCTTTTCTTTCAAATCTAGAAATGCAGACAGAGTATGATCTTGTTTTGATCTCTTTCTTTTCTTACCTCTGGTTACAAAGCTGACATGCAAAACAGTCCAAATGGTAAACATTATCTCTGGCCCTCATCACCATTTCAAAGGCTGGGATCAGTTTACTGCAGGCTGCGCAGTTCCCCGTCGTACCAAAGAGCCTGCGAGAGAGAGAACACAGACAGTCACTCACCATTACCTTTCTTAGTCTTTATGCGATCTAGAAACTAACCAAAAAAGGCAAGAAAACAACCAAAGATGATAAAAAAATAAAAAATAAAATAAAAATTGAACATCGAATGTAATACGTAAATCCAGCTTGGCACAAATTAAGACTTTTTTGTTAATGACAGTACAAACCTAGATGTTAATTCTTAGCTAATGATCTAATTAAAATGATCACATGGTTCTAATCCCATTCTTCAAAGAGTTTTTGCCAAGCACATTGCAAAAGCATGAAAACAGGTCTGAGGAGAGCAATTGAACTGCTCAAAGGTTTTCCCCTCTTGCTTTTAAATCCAGTTACTAATGAGACTTTGCTTAGACCAAAGCCAGCTGTATTTTACACAAGTAAAATACTATAATATAGTACTATGTAGACAAATACTATAATGTAGTCAAAAGTTCAAAAGATTCCCCTTGCAAGGATACTGCCTCTATCCTCCTTTCCTCTTCTCTCATTACCTCTCTTTTTCTTCTTTTTTTACCCATGACCTGCTAAAAGCTGAGGGAGACATGGGTGGTGGTTTGGTAGGGGGATTGGTTGTTGAGGTACATAACCTTGAGAGGTAAGTAGATGCTCGCTGAAGCACAGAAAGGGACACACAACTCAAATTTCTCAGCTGTTTGTTTAAGCTTATTAGATGGGAGGCAAACCGTCAAGGTCACAAACAGAACATGAGGCATTGAGGCAGATCGCTTTCCTCCACAGCAACAGACGTCGGATTTACATTTTCATTTTCAAAGCCCTTGCTCCGATATTTAATTTGGAGATTCAAAGAGATATAGATATACACTGGCAGCAATAGTTAAAAAAAAAAATGACAGATTGTGAGGAAATTGCTACTTTAATTCACCAAAGTGGCATTCAGCTGATCGCAAAGTATAGTCAGGACATTACTGATGTAAAAATGTAGCACCATCACTATTTGAAAAGTCATTTTTGATCAAATCAAAATCTGCCCCATTTCCAGCAGCCATCACTCAACACCTTATTCTTGAGTAATCATGCTAAATTGCTAATTTGTTACTAGAAAATCACTTGCCATTAAATCAAACACAGCTGAAAGCTATTTGGTTTGTTAAATGAAGCTTAACATTGACTTTGAGTTGTCACAGTATGCAACAGACTGGCATGTCTTAAAGACAATATCAGATAAATGTCATAAAAGAAACAGCTTTTTCTTGAAACTTGTTAGTCAATCATTGTTTTGAGGAATGAAGGCTATACAATGCTTGAAACTGCCAAAAAAACCTGAAGATTTCATACACATGTGTACACTAAAGTCTTCAAAGACAAAGCACAACTGGCTACGTGGAAGGCCAGATGTACAACTAAACAAGAGGATAAGTACATCAGAGTCTCTAGATTGAGAAATGGATGCCTCACATGTCCTCAGCTGACAGCTTCATTGAATTCTACCTGCTCAACACCAGTTTCATGTACAACAGTAAAGAGAAGACTCAGGAGTGCAGGCCTTATGGGAAGAATTGCCAAGAAAAATCCACTTTTGAAACAGAAAAAAGGTTAGAGTTACAAAATGTATTCCATAAGAGCAAAATCTGAACATTATTCCAAACCTTTGGCCACCAGTGTATATCATGCAGAACAGAGATGCAATGCACACAGGAAGACATTGAGAAGGGGACTCAGGCTAAGTCAGGGTACCGCTCTCACAGTTTGAAATGCTCTTGTAAAGTTAAGGACTTAACTTTAGAAATAGGGAGAAACTGAAGAAAGTTGCTGTGAGTCCATATTTGTCTCTCCCGACTGCTCGCCCCGTGTCACCGGCAGTATCTATCCAGCAGACCTTGCTGTTAATTAGAGCAACAGACTCGAGCCGAGAGCAGTCTTATGGTGGGAGAGGGCATGTTGTTATATCAGATAGGCGAGGTGTTAAAAATAGCCATGTTAGATTGGGTTACTGCTCCAGTAAAAAGTGTTTATGTAGAACTCTGACACAGAGTAGGCCGTGCAAGCCCAACGAGGTGTTGCCTCACAAAGACTTCAGCTTATTAAAATAATGGTTATCAGACTGCAGCTTTATTCCAAGGTCAGTGCAGAATTTGTAACAAAGTGACTATAAAAGTTATTTACAAGTTTATCCTTTACATTATAGTGTCTGTGTACATTACATATACTGTAATTATAACAGTAATACTAAAGTGTATTTACAAGTAGCTCCAAAAAATTATTGCGTATGATGTACATTGTCCGTTTGAATAATTATTATTTTCTTTAATATTATAATCTTTAATTTATTATAGGTATGCACAGATACAAAATTTGTGTGCCATTAGCAATTTCAAATTATTTACAAAAACATCTGCCAATGCGGATAATGGTTCTGCTTTTTATGCTACCTTGTTTCAAATCACTGATAATTATTTACAAATACTAAATGTAATTAACTCTATGCCTATATTTTTCCTGCAAATACTGAAAAAGCATATTCTTGACTGAAATCTGAATAGCCTCCTGTTCGGCTCAATACTACATTGGAAAGATTTTTATTTTTTTTTAATGTTCTTAACACATTAATTGAATTCTGAAAGATGACGATATTCCCTTTTTAGCTGAAGCAGCCTCTGCTTTGGCTTAAACAATTGAATCATTCTTTGCTGTGCCGAGCTTTCAGGAGAGTAATTCAACAAGTAGTGTTCAGTTTTTAAGGTAGTTTGTGAAAAATTGCAAAGTGCATTTTATCAGTGCAAAGCTTACAAATTGCAACACTGCTGTCACCTTCACCCAGTTCAAAGTATTTCCACACAAGAAACATTTTCTTTCACACAGTACGAGTTGTAGGCTGGTTGTCCGACGTGTTTTTCCGCCACATAATTGTGACAATGTAGGCTTGTTTGTGTCATGGTGATGCTCATTCATTTTCAGTGTGAATTTGTAACTATGGGCTCTTATGGACTCATTAAGAGTCGCATTTTTATTAGAGTCATCGAATCCAGACATTTGGGAATTGACTCCGATTCCTGGTTTTGGAATAGTTAGAATCGATCAAAAGAGTCTATTCCAAACCATTTAATGGATTCTTTTTTGATCCCGAAAAAAAAAAAAAAAAAAAGGTAGGCAAAGATAAATCTCATAATAAACAGCTCACTACAAAGAACTACCGAAAATAATCTAAATAGCACCATTTAAATTGTCTGTTACCATTCATGAGTTCTTGTTTAGAAAGATGTATATACTGTACAGTAATTCCCCACTACCTTTTGTATACTGAATAAAATACAATACAAACAATACATTTCAGTTTTATTAAAAACATTCAGTTGGAGTCGATTCCAACATTTCTAATAAATTCTCGATTCCCAATGCCTCAGAATCGAGGAATCGATTCTTTTAGCCTTAATTTTTATATCAGCGCTGTAACATATCAGTGCCTAATGTATAAATCCTTGTAAACATCCGCATTTGGCAGATCACGATTGTGAGCATTTCTGCATGTGCAAGGTTGCAGATACGGGCTGCTTTGTCCTCTGGAAAACGAGCTTCCAAACACAGAAAAAAGGTGCAAATACAATACGGAATAATATACATTCTTTCGACACTGACAATGCTGAACCATCACAACTAAATTCACGCAGATCCAAAAAAATCTGTAAAATAATAAACAGAAGCATGATCTTGCTTCCGTGTATAATTAAACATTATATATAACTTGGGACTGCGTGAAGTTTTTCACCATAATAGAATTTTTTTTCCAAACTTTTCTTGACGGATTCGTTCAAATCTGAGAAGCATCCTTAAAGTGATAGTTCAGTCTTTAATATTATATCATCATTTCCCCCCTCTCATTTTCTTCCAACCCCATGAAACTTTCTGTATTCTGTGGAGCCCAAAAGATGTTACAGAATGTTAGGGAGTGACAGTCTCAGACACCATCCTCTTCAAAATATGGAGGTGAAAAAAAAAATATGTAGTGAAAAGTAAATGATGATTAAGGTTAGCTTTCTGTCTAACATCTCCTTATAGGAAATTCTTGCTTCATTTACTCACACGCATGCCATCCAAGATGTGTTTTTTTTTTTCTGCTGCTGAACAAAGATTTTTAGAAGAATATCTCAGCTCTGTTAGTTTATACTAGAATGCAAGTGAATGGGTACCAAAACTCTGAAGCTCAAAGCACAAAGGCAACAACATTAAATGGATTCAAATGACACTGGTTCAATCTGTCTTAAGAAGGGATACAAGTGTGGGTGAGAAACAGATCAATATTTAAATCCTTTTTTACTAATAAATGTCCACATTCACATTCTTCTTGAGTATTTGGTGATTCAGTTCTTTGTGCATATCACCTTCTACTGGGCACTTTATATATTACATTTGTTTCTCACCCACACCTACCATATTGCTTCTGAAAATCACTGGTGAATTACTTTTATGCTGCCTCCATGTGCTTTTTGGAGCTTCAAATTTCTGGTCACCATTCACTTGCATTGTATGGACCAATAGAGCAGAGATCTTCTAAAAATCTTAGTGTTCTGCATTAGAAAAAAAGTCACACACATCTGTGATGGCATGAGGGTGAGAAAATGAGAGCATTGTGAACTAAACCTTGATGCACTGAAGAAATAAATGGAAGTCATATGGGTTTGGAACAACATGGTGATGAATGACGACAATTTCCATTATTAACAATAATATCAATAGTATTATTATTATTAATTATTCTGTAATGCATGTTAAATGTGTATCATGTACTGGGATATAGGAGTGTAAACATCCATTACGTTTTATGTGAAAGTAACTAATTACTAGAGTATTCTCAGTTACTCTTACTCTAGTAATTTATATAATTATTTTACTTCTACTTGAGTAGTTTTTTTTAAGTAATTGTACTTTTACTTGTGTAAAGTTTTTGGCTACTCTACCCACCTTTGCATATAATGGAGACTATGCCAAATCATTTGCATTCACAGCATTTGACAGGACAACGCTTAACTGTGGTTTGGCATCTTGAGAATGCTGGGTGAGATGTATATGACAGTCATTCTTCGATTTTGAAACGTTCTCAGATAGCAGGCCACATAAATCCTAACGTTTGCAGACACATACTTGGTCAGAGGCTGCAGGAAGGATTAAAGTGTCTGAAGAGTCGTGTTCTCTAAAAGGGAACAGTACACAGACTGTGGTCAAGCACATTTCAAATGTCATGCCTTAATGCTGGAGCAAGCAACTGGAGTTGTGAGTTCAATGTTGTGTTATCCTGCCCCACTACTGAAAAGGTGGTCGGGAGTCCCTAGGGATCTCGAACAATTTCTTATGGCTCATGTCCATCATGTTGTTACAGATCACAAGACCCATTTTCCCTTCTTTTCTAAATCAGGTCACAGAAAGTACAGAAATGGCAGTTTGAGTGTGTTGTTATAGGCTTGCGAAAATTCAGCAAACTTTTGATTGGTCTAAGAGCAGAGGAACTCCACACACATGGTTTCCATGTTTTATGGGGACTTTCCATAGACAATGATTTTTATACTGTACAAATGTATATTCTATCCCCTAACCCCCCCAACACCACACACACACACACACACACACACTGAGACAGATAACCAGGTTTCTGTAAAGAAATCTTGGGTTTAATAGTAGGTTTTTGCTGTACTGTGATGGCCCGGCTCAAAATGGAGACTTTAGTGGTGGTTAATTTAAGTGGATTAGGAGGTTACGGAAACTCATTTGGAAGGTCACCAGCAAACTTTGAAATAAAATGGCTTGGATTTTCAGGCAATATAAATCAAGATAAAGTGAAACCAACCATTTTATCAGCAAGGCCATTTAATGTGTTATTCCTTGGAAAATGTGCCAAAGGATTTCCAGGGCTCTAATGTCATTTGTGAATAATTTTAATTCACTTTTGTCATTAAAACAAACTTTTTAATAGTTTTCTTGAAAACAAGTCCATTTAATAACAGATACTAACAATAACATTAAAGAAATGCTACAGTGAATTGAGAGCTTATTAATAGCTCATTCAATAAGTGAAGATCTTAATCCCCAGCGCAATGAATTCACCAAAAAAAAGTGTGAGACAAAAAGCAGAAAAGAGCTTTTTCCTTCATAATCTTTTTTGTGTCTAACTAAACTTTTGTATTCAAGCTGAAAGCCTTTGCTCATTGTTCAGTATAATTCCCTGTGGCTCTGTGTAGACAGGTGTTTCTCTTCTGGTGTTTCTTCAGAACTCATCTGAAGACAAAATCAACTTCCTTCCGTTTAATGTCTCACAGTGATTGGACTTCTGCTGTTCAAAACCTTTGTTTGCATTCAAAGAGACTGATATTCACAAACTTTATGCATGAATTGGTCAAGTCATCTAAGTGTGTTTAGGTACAGTGGTGTTTCTTCAAAATGAGATACAGTAAATATATAGGGATTGCGTTTTCACTTAAACAAAATGACTGGTTTCTTTTCTTTCTCATGGCGATAGTCAAGCTTGCTCAGGAGACCACCAAAAATACACTGAATGATTGCTGAGAGTTTTCTCTCCTCTTTAATCATACTCACATGTTGGCTAGTAATGGATGTGTCATCATTAGGCAGAGGAGTAATCTACTTTATATTTCAATTAAAAGCACTGCTCTTTGATTAGTAAAATGACTCATGTAAGTAATGTAATGGTTCAGAAAAATACAATAATTTCAGGACTGGGGTCAATGCAATTAAACACAGAAGCTCTTTGGCAGTTTGATGGTGAGGTCAAAGGAATCTTGACCCTAGCAAAACACATTAATCTATTGCGGTGCACACTAATGAAGAGAAAGGCCTAAAAGCTTATAAATCCACCATTTACTGATCTAGTAAGGAAGTTAGTTTGTGCGATGGCTGGTGTGTGTTTGGTTGGAAGGGTTGGAGGAGGGTCATTATGGCTCTACAGTACTCCTGAAGGACAAACTCAGGAGAACTGCACATAATTAATGTGCGCAAGGTAGGGCTCCAAAAACCCAGCTGAAAAAAAAAAAAAAAAAGTTTGATCCACCTGCCCGTCTTTAATGAAGTGCCTCCCTGCATGGGAGGCTAATTCTGGGTGAGATTTCAGCTTCATTACTGAAGGCGAGCGGACTGATTCCACATCTGTGCACTGGAGATGAAGTTTAGGTGGGACGCCCTACATGGCATCTCAATCACGCTCTGAAGCTGCCTTGCCCTGTCTGCACAGAGAGGGGGATACTTAATTTGTTCCTTAATAGAATTAATATCCAGTATCTCCAGGAATTAAGTAGCACACTTGTTTTCACGGGCTAAACGGCAGATGAGTGAGCTAAATTTCATTAGGACCTCGGTACCAGTACAGCCGCAACAGGAAGCTCGTTTTGTGCCGTAATTCTCCATAATTCTCTACTTTTATTCTCTATGAAAACTGTAACGCAGTTCAATGGAAAGGAGGAGGCGAGAACCGGCTTGACGACAAATCATATTTTAATGATTAACTTAAACAAAAGACACACACAAACACATGACGGACATGTCCGTAAAAGATCTCTCGCACAACCCATCCGCAGTCGGCCTTTATCCCTCTCGGAGGCTTGATTAGCCTGATAAGAGATCGAGTGTGTAGAATCACGACTCGGCATCACCCTCCGCCCTGCCACAATAACCAATCAAACGAGGGGACTCAAATGGTCACAATACCAAGGTCTGAATTAGCTGCCTGATGATTTTATTTACTGCAAAATATATTTCTTACTCTGTACTCTGGCTACTTGAGAAGCAAAATGACATTAGTCTTGTACTAAGATCAATGAAATAAGATTCAGTGAGGTTTACACTTAAAACAAGAAAAAAAAAATCCCAATGGAGCCAGATACAGTAAATAAACAAGTTGATTTTTCTTACTGCATTGACAAGTGCTTTTTGCATACCTTTTTCTGGCATAAACCACACAAGATGTTATTAAATTTCTCTGAAAACAAAACATCTTATGTAATTTTGCTTCTCAATTAAATCCCGTTTTTAAGGTAGTTTAGACAAAAACTGATTAAGGGGCTGTTTCAAAAGACATCATAGGCATGCTCCAGATGCGAATGCTGTACAAAACGGTAGGTATCTTAATTATACTGCCTCTTAAAGGGTTATTTCACCCAAAAAATTTTAAATGATCCCATAATTTACTCACCCTCAAGCCATCCTAGTTGTGTATGACTTTCTTTTTCAGCCAAACACAATCGGAGTTATATTAAAATATCCTGTCTCTTCCAAGCTTTATAATGGGAGTGAATGGTACCTTAGATTTTGAAGCCCAAAAAAAAGAGCATCCATCCATCAAAAAAGAAATCCATACAGCTCCAGGCGGTTAATAAAGGCCTTCTGAAGCGAAGAGATTAATTTTTGTAAGAAATATCCATATTTATAACTTTTTCTTCCAGTAACGGCCGTCCGCGGGTTCACGAGAGAGTCGAGTTCCGGTGTATGATGTAGGCATAGCATAAGCTCCGGTGAGAAGTGTCAAATGTAGAGAGCAGAGGATAGATGAAGCCAGTGAACGCGAGGACAGCCGTAACTAATCTAAGGTAGCATCATATGTATCCTTCTCTAGGTAGGCAAGATGGCAGATGAAGCAAGAGAAATTTAGATATATAAATATACTTATAATCCATTCAATATTGAAATGAATCGACAAATAAAAGTTTCATATAACCGAAGACACAAAAATACCCAAAATGTGTCTGCCATGCATATTTGGGCTCACTAGAGGATCACGTCATTTCTCCTGCATCACCTGTATTGAAATAATTTGCAAGTTGAGTGTCCCGTGCGCTATGCGTGAGGAGCTCTATTTGAATAATGCGCAAAGTTGCCACCTATGTAGCTTGTTCCAAATCACTCTCTTCTGAGGCATAATTTTAGTAAGGATGCTGCCAATAGGTAAGTTTTGGAACAGACCCTAAGAGAATAATTTTGTATTTATTTATTTTAATTTTGCAGTTTTGCAACATGTAGTGGAAATTTTATTTCTTAATTGGAAACTTAATTTCATTACCGTTTATTTTATCATTATTTCAAATCCTCCAGTCTTCCTAATGAGCAGTTAGGTCACTCCAACAGTATCTAAAAGGGATAGTTCACACAAAAATCTAAAATTCTCTCATCATTTACTCACCCTCATGCCATCCCAGATGTGTATGACTTTCTTTAACAGAATACAGACACAGATTTTTGGAAGAATATTTCAGCTCTGTTTGTCCATTCAATGCAATCGAATGTGTGATGAAATGTTGAAGCTCAAAAAAGCAAATAAAGGTAGCAATAAAAGTAATCCAGCAGACTCCAGTGGATTAATTAATTAATGTCTTCTGAAGTGAAACACTAGGTATATGTAAGAAATAGGTAAATATTTAAAACTTTTATTCTAAAAAATGTTGCTTCTACCCAGCTGTGGTATGCACGAACCTAGTGAACACTAGGTTGAAGTTCAAGTTGCCTCATGTAATGCAAGCACATTTTATGGAAATATTTATCCAAAAATCTTCATTTGTGTTCTGCTGAAGAAAGAAATGTATACATATCTAGTATGGCTTGAGGGTGAGTAAATAATGAGAGCATTTTCACTGACTCGAAGGGGGAGGTGCTAATTGACAACAACCAAACTGCAACTCTGACAGGGTAGGGCTCAGCAGTGCTGAGTACAGCCCCAGCAGTGGGGGCTCTTGTGGAGAGCAGCTTGGGTATAAATTGCTAGATCTGGTTGGGAGACCCCAGGGACTGGGATTTAACGCCCAGGAAATAATCATGTTTAATTTAGCAAGCAGATGGCTCAGAGATAGGAGGCAAAACGGATCTTAGACCTGTGGTTCTGCCACTCAGCTGCCTGGAGTGAGCTGAAAGTCCAAACACAAACAAACTCAAACAGCAGTTTATCACTGAACATTGCAAATGGGCAAGATGTCACATCCGTGTAAACATTTAAAAACCTTAACCTGCTAAACAAACAAAAATCACAAGATGCCTCTCAAAGCTATTTGTTCACTTTCACAAATGGGATTTAATTGTAGCAATCAGAGTCTAGTTGGCACACCACAATGAGGAAAGCACAAGCATTTAAACTTCTGTATAGCAACCTCATTAAAACATAATTTACAAGCTAAAAAGTTATCTGCTAACCCCACAGATAAACATAACAGGAGCAAGAAAAGACAGGGCCCAGGAGATTGGACAGGTTGCAATCGTCGCCCGTTAGACAAGGGTGTACTTTTCTGAATGTCATGAAGCCTGAGGTGCAACAAGCCCTTTTCTGCTGTGGTAGTACTTTGACTCAAGCATGTTCTTACCTCAGATAGTCCCTGCGACAGAGGATGAGATTGGCTTTGGTGTAGAGGGTGGAGCCCACCTCCCCCAGGCGGCAGTCACAGCAGGCACATTTGAGGCAGTCTTCATGCCAGTATTTGTCCAGGGCCTTGAGCAGGTAGCGGTCTTTAATCTTACGGTTGCAGCCGGCGCATCCCTTCTGTTTTCCTTTGGGCTGGACGGAGAGCATCGGCACACCTGTTGCGATAGGGAGACAAACAGAGAGGGTTGTGATTTACTGCCTGGCTAAACATGACTTTTCATGTTCCATGCCCTTTGATAAGGGTGGCGGCACCCCCGAAGCTCAGGCCAAAGAACAAGCCATGTCAGGTTGTTTCATATGCATTAGCCATGGATGCTCTTCCATGCAGATAGGCATGCAGGTCACTTTGGACTACATTCATCCATCGCTGCCCCAGCTCAAAAGAACAGATGTTATTTTTGGATTGCAACATACAGTTTAATGGGAGTTTGAATGCATCTCTGTGTTGGGATGCCACAGGTTCAGCTCCATTTAGATAGCTGACAGAGGTATTTATGTTGTTTTGAAGATTAACCATGGCCCTATTTCATCAGTATGAGAACTGTTGGCCATGATAAAAGCCTCTCCTGGGCATTGTTTGGTATAGATCAACATTAACCTTTTAGAGCACTGTTGACCGCAAGACTGCTCTCAGCTTCGAGTGAGATATGGTTTGGCCTAAGTGCCTTCCACACACACACAAACATACACACTAAAGCACCATCTCTTTTAACACTTGCGCTCACGTTCCTGCATTTCAACTATTGAAGAGTAACCAAACAAGCTAAACTGCCCTGCTGTCATGTAGCCCTGCCCTGCTGTCATGTAGCCCTCCCCCCTTTAAGCATGCCTTTTAGCCTCCTAAAGGACAAATAAAGTCCATTTAATAACTGCACTAAACACTAATAGTCTATCTGTGGTCTGACATTTGTGTGTGGACTAAAAGCCGCCCCCAGGCCAGAGCTGGTAACACTGGCACTCGGCACCCCTCTGCCATCACTAACAGGTCTGCCACAGCTGAAAGCGCAGGACAACAGCTCTTAAGACACTCTCTCCCACACTGAGCTATTGATCCATCTAATAGAACACACAGCTAAACCAGCACTCTCCCTCTCCCTCTCTCTCTCTATACCTCTCTTTTGCTCTTTGCTTTCAAAACACATTTCTCTCAGAAAGCCCCATGTGATACCCCCTTCAACACCCTCTCCCTCCTCCCCCAATCGCCAGTGTATCAGCCGTGGATCGTCAAACCATTAAAACCCCAGTCCTATTTAGAGACAGACACATCTGGTCTCTGTCTGGACAGGGCTTTGATTCAAGCATTAGCCATTTTACAGTTACAATACTCAAATGAAGAAATAAAAAATAAAAAAAAAAATCAATAAATATCAAACACCAAAGAATATGTCCAAATAATGTGTTGTGTTTTAGGCAGAGGCAGCCAATAAACCAATATTCACACTTTTCTACTTATAGGAGTGTTCCAGGTTAGTTCCAATAAAAGATAAGCTAAATCGACAGCATTTGTGGCATAATGTTGATAACCACAAAAAGTAACTTGAACCCATCCCTTGTTTATTAAAAAAAAGCAATAATTATGGTTTCAGACTTACAATGTAGGGAAAGTTCATAAACATTAAAATATACAATTTTAAAAGAAGATCCTCAATAAGTAAACACAGGAGTTAACATGATTTAGTGTGATAAAATCACTTAACCTCATCGGTGTGAAGTTATATCCAATAGTTGACACAGGATCTGTGCTCTATTGTCATGTCATCAAAGAGGTTATATTTGATAAAGTAATTTTTTTTAAGATAAGAGATTATGCACACAAAAATTGTTAACATGTACCTATATAATGTTTTCATCTTGTGGCTATTCTCTTGAAATAGTGTGTTTTTAACATTTACTGGCTGGTACCTCACCAACTTTTTTAAATAAACATTGGATGAGTCTAAATCATTTTTTTGTGATAATTAACACTGTGTCACAAAGACGGTCAATTGAGCTCATATTGAACCTAAAACATTCCTTAAATCGGTTATCGTTTCCTTAACATCATATCTACTGATAAAATGGCAACATCTCCATTGGGAAGAATGTTTTTCATAATTGACTTATAGATATAATATTATAGATTTGTCATAGCTTTTATGATTAATATATTATTCACAATGCATTTTTTTTTGTATTTTAAGGATTATCATGATCATTCTGTTACAAGTAAAAAGCAGAAATAAAATTATTAAAAATATTTCTTTTTTGCATATCAGTTATCAAACGGTTTCAGACTGTATCGGCTGATCACTAATTTTGAGTATTTGAGATTAAATTAATGCATTTATTACAGTCTCATTTCTATATACATTTTCCTGTTATTGTTAGGTTCATCCAATGCTTGTGCTTGGCTGATTGTGAGTGCATTGGTGTATGAGAGGAGATGTCTGTTAAGAGTATGCTGATGGTTGGGTGCAGAGGTCACATGCAGCAGCTCTTGTTCTGCCCCAGCTTTAATGTCCGTTAATGGTTCTACTGTACATGATCAACAAATGTACGCCAGTGGGCATGAACTCCATTATCCAGTCCCCTGCATGCAACTATCAGCATATTCATGTTTTTTGTATCCTCCCCTTGGACTAACCTCAAACTTCTCATGCTGTACTTTCAATATCCATGTTTAGTTTAGTAAAACACTCTGACACACATGCTCATTTATTGGATCCAGATTTGTTCAGTGATTCTGAACGGTCCACATATCAGAGGTACTATGAATATAGTTAGCATTTCCTCTTTATATATAAAAAAAGAAAAAAAAGAGGGGAAAAATGTGAGGGCACTCAAAGTTGTGAAAGACCGAAAGAGAGAGAATGAGGGCAAGAGTGCGAGGGCTTGTTAGTTAAATTTATGACTTTGATGTGAAAAGCTCTGGTGGTATTCAGCCATCTTATTTCTTTATCAGAACTGGAAAAAGAGGGAAGCTAATTGGTATAGCACCGCTGATGGGAGCCATCAATTAGTGGTATGCTTCCCTTCCTGCCTCCTCCCCCACCCCCCTCCTGCCCCAATATGGGCCCCTTGAAGCCGCCACATTAGGATCACAAAACTCACTATAAATACCAATGTTCAGTATAAATGAAGGTAAAAAGCCTTTAAGTTGAAGCCACACTAGCTGAGGGCGGTCGTTTTCTACCTGCATTTCATGGCTTGTTAGAGGTGCACTCTGCAGGTATGCCAACAGTGCTCTCCTGTCAGCCTTCTACAGAACTAGAAACAGTCTTAATGAGAGAGAGAGAGAGAATGAGAGCGAGAGAGAGAGAGAGAGAGAGAGAGAGCACAAGCTTGGGAATTAGGCTCTTTCAGTTCCCCAAGGGATGGCACAAAAATCTTTAATTTGCCTTTTATGACAGCTAATTAGATATTCTATTCAAAACCTTTGCTTTAAATAAGATAATTATACACAAAGGTCGTTTCCCCCCCACCTCAGGAGAACCACATGTAATTGTTTAAGCCACATCCACAACACATCCAAGTCTGCTAACTCCCTCTCTGTGTCTCACCAGTTGGAGCAACCTTCAATACTGAGTTGTGCCTAGTGCTATATTCTGTCTGGCCTAATCAGAGAAACCTCTTATTGTCTCTTTCAAAGACAGCTAACTGGATTTGCTTTTAGAATCCCCCCATATAGCCTCACCATGTTCTAAATCTAAAACGACAGAGCCAATGACTGAATAAAAGTGCGTAATGTTGACTCGGACATCAGCATGTCGGTATTTTGGGGTTTATACAGAAGACTGCACCTGTCATCACTCTTTGCACAGCCTGGAATCTTGCTGGTAGACCCTTCCCCCATTTCTGTCCTGCAGAACAAAAAAGGCAACATTATAAAACGGAGACGCAAACTGAGGAGGCAGCTCCCACTTAATCCAATCCATTTAACAGATACAAGTGCTGCTGACCTTCCTGTGTCATTCCATGTCACAAAAAAGCATACCCTGCTATCTGCCACTTGATTCATATTTTAAAAGTAGACCCATTTTTTCCTTCAAGAGGAAGCATTTGGCTTGTCAAATGTTTTCACAAACAAATAAAAGGGAGGGAAGAAAATAATTTGCTATTAATAATTGGAATGCTCCCTGTCATCCTCTTTTCTGCCTATCCACCATTTAAAGACCTTATCTCAGTTGAATATGTACAGATAGGTTTTTGCATTTGAAACTGTCAGACCATGTACTTTCCATTATAAAGATAGGATCCGATTTCTATGTAGGCCTTCATTTCAAGTTCCATTTTTGCAGATATCAAAAAATCATATCAATGGAGTTCCCTTTAGATGTATTTAAGGTTTAGGGCAAGAAAAAAAAAAACTCTGAATCGTTTTCAAGCATTACAGCACAATTATCAAATTTTCGCAGCAGATGCAACTTTGGGAAAAACTATGAGAAAAGGTAGATCTATTTATTTTTCTTTGTGGTCTGATTATTTCTCTTCTATTGCATTTTGTGTTGAGTCTTAATGAGCACATGGGTGATGGTCCGATTTTATGCCAAAACATAATTTTATTAATCAGTTTATGATTTTGAATAGAAAATTAAGCCTATTTTAGGGCCATTAAGACATAGTGATATTTTTATGAAAATTACGCACCCCCATTACTACAATAAATATGGTTATTACAGAGTCAAACATTTCCTTATACTAACATATGGTCATCCACACACTAATTGCATTGAATTAATAAACAAAAAGGAGCCATATTCATATTCACAAGCAAAGTCCCAACTCATGGTAATGACAATCATATTTGAAAACAATAGGAATAGTAAGAGCTACTGTAAACCCTCTGGATGCATTGCTGTAATGAGAATTTGGGGATAAAACATGCTTAAAGGGATAGTTCTCATATCATTTACTCACCCTCATGCCATCCCTGATGTGTATGACTTTCTTCTACAGAGCACAAATTGTGATTTGAGGAATATTTCAGCTCTGTAGGTCTATACAATGCAAGTGAATGAGTGCCAAAATTGACGCTCCAAAAAGCACAAAGACAGAATAAAATTAACCCATCGACTAGTGTTTTAATCCATATTTTCAGAAGTCATATGATAGGTGTAGGTGAGAAACAGATCAATATTTAAGTCCTTTATGCATTAAATTCCCAGTAGGGGGCGGTATACTTGAAAGTGAATCACCAAAAACACGAGAAGTGGCTTTTATGCTGACTTATACAGTTTGAGCATAAAAAGTTTTCATTTTTAGTTTAGCAGATGAAAGTCATACACATCTGGGATGGCATAAGGGTGAGTAAATGATGAGAATATTCAAATTAAAACATTTGTGTTAACTATTCTATTAAGTGCCCTGAAAATAATCTCACAAAGCAAAACATCTAAATGTTCTCTTTCATTTGCTAAACTAAAAATTTATATTTCTCAGCTCTTTTGGTCCATACAATGCATTGAATGTTTGCCAAACTTTTTACGTTCCAAAAATCGTACAAGTCAGCATAAAAGTTATCCATAAGACTTTAAAGGCATTTTTTTAATGCAAAACAATTTCATATTTTTTGTATTAGTTTTCATGATGGGTTCTGTGAGATTCACCCTCAAATGGCAATCATGACGATGCGGAGCTCACTGTAGAGTATGGTCACAGTAATAAACATATTTGATCAATTAACTGGACACTTCTGTGTGAGGCCTCTTCGCGGGAGCAGGTGATTAGGGTTGGATGTTGGCAATGCTTTTTGCACTTGTTTTGCGATTCCAACAGACCGGCTATATGGTCTCAAGTTAATGGCTTCATTATCAAATTCCAGAACATTTACGATAATCTTATGGTATCTACAGGTTGCACATTAAAGCCAATTAGATATTCAACAAAAGTATCAACATGGCTTTGTGCTTTATGCAAGTCTGCATATGGATCACGCGATGTTCTTAAATGAACTTCAATGGAATAAATAGTGAGCATGACCTCAAAACATCTGAGAAAGGGACCAATTTAGAAGGACAATGTGCTGGAGACTTGGACTACAGTATGAGGGATTACAGGCAGTCATCTGTCGCAAAGCTGTTGGTATGACTTTTCATGTATGACAGGCTCTGGTTATGACAGCAGCAATGCATGCATGGATCAGGGAAGAGTTGTCCAAATATTAAACACTTGTGAAGTTAAAATCGAGGTTAACACTTATTATGAATTACTATGAAACTGACAGGTAACAAAGATAATTACAATATCCAGTCTCTTTATGAACAGGGTACACTAAGGCAAGCAAGACAAATGTTGTGCGATCCTTCCCATGTACTTCATTCTTGTTATAACTTTACCTTCTGGTAGATGTTATGAAGTTCCACAAAGTAAATTACAAACTAATTTGTGCCTGCAGTCAAAATGCTTAATGATCATTCCTGAACATGTTATTGCACTGGGTGCTTATATGCTTACATGGTGTGTAGGTACTGTATGGTATGTTGTATAGATGATTGTAAATTTTAACAGGTGTCTTGGGAATACGAACAGAGTCCAAACCAAATTTTCCCATGGGGGACAAAGTACATTCCATTCCAGAGTAGTGGTGAAAAAGAGAACTACACAAATCAGTGCCAGAATGTTTTTTTTAATGACAGGGGAGTTCACCGAAAATATGTTCCAAACCTGTGTTTCTTTCTTCTGTTGACAAAAGGAGAAATTAGGCAGCATGTTAGGCAGAATGTTCAGTCTCAGTTACCATTCACTTACACTGATTGCATCTTAGTTTTATTATTTTTTTTACAATGAAGGTGAATGGTGACTGATGTTAACATGTTGCCTAAGATCTCTTTTTGTTATTGTTTTCTTGGAGGACAGAAAGTCATGTCAAAATCTTAATTTCTGACCATAACTTTTGGAACTAGCACAAGGGGGAACAAGCACTTGTTTCAATCAAGAAAGCAGACACCGTTATGGCCTCAACTGATAATTTAAAAATGGCCAAATATTGGTATATTAATATTGATTGTTCAGCCTGGCGATATAAGCCTGATAATAAAAAAATATATATTAGCTTAGAGATGCTCATTGGTTTAAGGTACTGTAAAGCAGGAGATTGCATGCTGGAGATGAGTGTTGAGACAGATTGGACCAGAAGGCCACAGCGTGACAAATTAAAGCTGATCAAGCCATGGGAGGTTGTGGTCTTTGAGCTCAACCATTTCTCAGAAGGTAGTCTTGGTGGTGACAGCGAAGGGAGAGGTCTGAGTTGATATTAACGACATGTCTCCAAGGCATGTGATGAAGATGATCTCTGTGGACTTCATAAGGAATTCCAACTTGCCCTGAGAGTGGGCAGATCTAGGCCTGAATTACAGATTTCCTTGCTGAACGGATGCTGCTGATATTTTACTTAAGGTCTTTAAAATGAAATGGTACCCATTTGAAATAGTGCTGCCAGCCACAGTATTCATGATAACTGCATAGTGGATGGTACAGAACTTTTTGTGAAGATCACTAATCCTGCTTTTGGGTGTATGAAGGTATAAAAGTTTCAAAAGCACCAGGATTAGACAAAGATAAGCCTGGGTTGTGTTACCAACAGATTTGAACAGTTTCATTTTGCTTACATTCTGACTATACTGTACAAGTTGTAATTGAAATGCATGATTTGTTTTTCTCTTTCAAATTGAATTCCAGACTTAAACGTCTATGCGCATCTTTAAATGTTGATACATTATTAGATTGAATCTGGTTGCAAATAGTGCTGACAAATTAGCATGAAAACTACATAAACACTAGAAAGGCATCCTGAATTACAAATAACTACAAGCAACTGTGTTGATCTTTATCATAAACCAAATGTTGCCTGCATGTCTCTGCAGTCAAGACCCAGTTCATTGTGTGTGCACTCTGTAAACGCTGCGACCATGGCAGTCTGCACTAGAATTTATCAGCCATCCACCATTGAGGTTAATGGGGATCTGAAGCAGGTGTCCTGCCATTGTCTGCATGAATCAGTTCCTTTAGATCAGTCCACATTATTACTGCAATTGAGCCTGTAGACACACTTATTCTCCTTTACTGCCCAGACAAAACACATCTGGTAATCATGCCAGGTAGAATATGCCAGCTGAAACAAACAAATTAATAAAGACAGTTTATCCTTCTTGATAAACTCAGACCAGAACATTCTGCAGGGTTTCCACAGATCCTTAAAATGTCTTAAATTCAGTTTTCCTAAATGTAAGGTCATAAAGTCTTAAATATATGAAATGATACAACAAAAGTCTTAATTATCATTTAAAGAGGTCTTAAATTTGGGGGTCAGAATCATGATATAACCTATTGTGATTATAAAATAATAAGATTTAATTAAATAAATGCATGTGCTGCGTCTTTCAAAGTGAAAACATGGCACTGTATTTTCTCGTCACATGCGGGGGCTTGTGAGTGCTTCCAGCTGCTGCGGAGCAGTTTGCAGTCGTTAGACCGTACTGGAAATGGCAAGCAATCACTAATGATCACCTGTTGATAATGATGATATAGTGTTGATGAAATATAACAATGTTTACTTTTAATTGTTTATATTGTAATATGCTGTAGATTATCGATAGAGCTCTGTTTGAGTGAGCAGCTGGATGCAATGAAGCGCAAACATTTCAAAATAAGAGTCCCCGGTGTAGTTCAGCTTTTAAAAATTAAGTTCCTCAATATGAATCAAATTTGGCTATTGGTATTTTGGTTGCACCATAAACTGCATCTGGAATTTAATTCAATTTGGGCTCTTGTAGCCTCTGTCTGGCCCTCCCATCCCAGGAAGGAAAGGATAAGAAAATTTTATGCAGGCTTCCAATTTTACAAACAATTGGCAGGTTAATTGCCTTAATTATCATATCAGCAAAATTCTATATTGGTCTACCTCCAATTTTAATTTATTTATATAATGGTACAGTAGATAAGACAATTTTAATGTGAGATATATGTGTATGTGGAAACCATGTCTTAAGTATGATAAACTTGCATATATCCTACCCTGTTTTACTGATAAGCAATGTTTAGGCTATATTGAATGTGTGACACTGCCAGTTTAAGAGTCTACAATTCAAGATTTAATTGAGATTGGCATCCCCATACCCAAACAAACCCGCACAAAGCCTTAAATTTGATTTTAAAAACAGCAACCCGGAGTCTGGTGCATACTGATTCATGTGTTCAGTAGACATCATGTACTTTTACGCACACAGTGGGAGAATATGTGCAGCTATATAGCTTATGGGCAGATTAAGTAATTGTGAAATCAGATTTGGCTCATCTCTGCCTGCAATGATTACAATTGTTCTTACAATGTAAGAAAAGTTGGGTTAAGGAGTATATTTGACCGAAGAAATGAGGAAGAGAGAAAGTTAAAAACTGAGAAACCAAAGCCAGCATGACCAGTGTAGTTTGAACGTGGTTGCTGTTCATTAATGTGATGCACTTTTGCAAACTTTAGCAGCCTGCTGCCACTAATAAGCCCCGGGAAAACGCTGCAGCACTGCCCGGGATAAGAAAAGGGTTTTGTCTCCGCAAATAATTGCTCTTTTCACATGTTACAAGTGGCCTGACCCCTGCGGTAAGCAGCCACTTTCCCCAAGCATAATTACTTCTGATCTGGCCCAAATGAGGCAACTGCATTAGGCCTGCAAAAACACTGGCCCAGCTTCAAGAGCAGCAGCGTTGGGAGTCTGGGAAAAGTGGGGCCTGGAAACAGGGTTTCTTTTCTGCAAACCCTGCCGGTCATTTCCATCACGTCAGAGGTGCACTTATTACACTTGCAGTCAGCACTTTGACCCAAGGCCTTTTCTCTTACATGCACACACTTGCAGTCAGCACTTTGACCCAAGGTCTTTTCACACATGCACACACGGATGAGGACTCTCCATAGACAATTATTTTTATCCTGTACAAACTATAAATTCGATGTTTTTTTTATTTAAAGCGATTTGAATTGTGGGCACACTAGAATGTCCTCAAAGCACATTTATAGCATAATACCCTTGTAGTTACCAGTTTGTAACCTAAAAATGTGGCACGCTCACGCACGCACACAAGGAGATTGAGAGGCTTACCAAACACATTGTTAGCTCTTGGTGCCTTGCTAAAGCTTTGGCTAACAGATGAGATTCCAATTAACGGATAACTTTAGCTAGTGTGCATGCTCTTTATTTAATTATTCCCCTCAACACTTTTTCTCCTATAATTTTAACTTATTCACATGAGGTTAATTAAAAGAAATGTATCAGAGAGATATGCAACAGTTATCTAAATTCATTACTGCTTATTTCGGAGACGTGGCAGTGTTATTGCAGGAGGCAACGTGTTCCAACACTTTGGCTCTTGTTTGCTATCATGGTGAAAAAAATAGCTTTGGAAGGTGAGTCGTTGACAGGCCAGCATCAGAAAAGCTTGTGAGAAAGGTGGTGGAAACAAAACGAGAATACACAATTTTTGTAATACGGGGGTTAGAAACTAAAATTGCAGTTTCAAAAGAAGATCAAAGGAACAATCCCCAAGTCTATGCCAAAAGCAACATGTCCAATGAGTAGAAGGTCCGAATCCTTATTCATAAAGTTAAAATTCTTCAGATGATCTACTCTACTGCATCTGCAGGGATTCTAAAGTGCACATGCTATGGACACTTTGCTATACCACAATGTCATGGGAGCTGAAAAGACGTAATATTCAGAATGCTGAATTTTTAAAACCATGAGTCAGGTGACTCTAAATGCTATAAATTCCAAGAAATTCGTTACTTGTCATTAAATTGTACTTCGACATACCAGTGTACCTGTAAATTATTTTTACAGTTGTTATTACTACGTAAAATATTTGGGTCACAAGACAATGCCACTTTCCTGTATGTAGCATGTCTGGGAATGTATTCATACTACTCGCCTGCATACCTAAAAGAACATACTTTTTCAATGGCCAAGTAATGTAGCACGTTCTTCATCAAATGCAGTACATACTCTAAAAAGAATGCAAATTCAGATGCAGCTAATTGGTGTGTGATCTCACCAGTTTGGTTTCTTTCTATGGTAGACTCCAAGTGCATGTTTGTTTTAGGTCTTCGTGCAAACAAACTTCTGAGACTGCATCCCATTTACTGCTCCAGAAGGCACAAACTGTCAATATCCCTGCTGATGAATGACTCTTCATATATATGAACTCAATTCATTTTTCCCTCTATTCCCACAGATTGTATTTGCATCTGAATAAAGGAATAAATCCATCTATTCTCCCTCCAGATCTTTTCAGACTTTGAGAAAAAAAGGGGAACAATCTTATCTGCTACTTCATGACTCCTTGCAAGAATTTAACCATTAGCACTGTCAGAGCCTCTTTCCTCCATCCGTCACAAAGTAATGCCCCAACACATTTAGCTGACATTAAAAATGCATTTGGCTAGGCATAAATGTGGGCCTTCTAAAGTTTGTCACTCCCAAGGTTAGGGAGTGATGTATGAAATTTCCCCTCTCCCCAGCAATTACTGCACATTTACTGTTTCAAAAGATATGCCAGACAGGTGTGCCATTCAGAACCAGGCTGCAGGCTTTGGAAATGGAGGAAACGG
This sequence comes from Xyrauchen texanus, assembly GCF_025860055.1. Classification (NCBI taxonomy): domain Eukaryota; kingdom Metazoa; phylum Chordata; class Actinopteri; order Cypriniformes; family Catostomidae; genus Xyrauchen; species Xyrauchen texanus. Next base: position 25,395,323 of record NC_068276.1, read on the forward strand.
CAAAAGCTGAATAATGCAAATCCACCATGGGGGGTATTTGTTTGGTGTGAGTCCTCCGTGTCATTCGAGCACTCTTTCGGATGCCCATCTCCTTATGGGGTAAATAATAAAGCAGGGTTTGCATTGCAACAGTTACACTTTTCCCCCCAGGCTTTTTGATCAGGCAAAGTAGATCGGGGACAAGTACTTGACTTAAATTAGGTAGATATTCTGTGGCGTTAATGGTTAAGGGAGATATATTGTAATTTTACTGTAACAAGTTGTAAGTGATTAGCCATTTCAATGTCACAGTTACCCGTGAGTCATGGGAGAATGTGAACTTGAGGGCTTGTTTCAAGTGTCAATCTGAATGAATAGACGTTCAGACACTAATTTTTCAATTTTCATTCTTGTGACTACACGACCAAATTACTTTGTCTACAGTATATCAAGCCCATTCGTTTGTTATACGTGTATACACTGATCAGCCACACCATAAAATCCATCTGCCTAATATTGTGTAGGCCCCCTCGTGCCTCCAAAACTGTGCCAACCTACATCTTAGGGATAGCATTCCAAGACTATATTCTTCTCACCACAATTGTACAGAGCGGTTATCTGAGTTACTGTAGATTGTCAGTTCCAACCAGTCTGGCCATGCTCTGTTGACCTCTCTCATCAGCAAGACATTTCCATCCACAGAACTGCCATCACTGGATGGTTTTTGTTTTTGACAAAATACATTTTTGGAGTTAATTTTAGAGACTGTTGTGTGTGAAGATCCCAGGAGATTTGAAGTTATAAAAATACACAAATGAGCCCATCAGGCACCAACAATCATGCCATGGTCCAATTCATGGATATCACATTTTTCTCCCATTCTGGTTGATGTGAACATTAACTGAAGCTCCTGAATCGTATCTGCATGATTTTATGCACTGCAGCCACACGATTGGCTAATTAGATAATCACATGAATGATTGTTTGTGCCAGATTGGCTGGTTTTGAGTATTTCTGTAACTGATGATCTCCTGGAATTTCACACACAACAGACTCTAGAATTTACTCCGAATGGTGCCAAAAACAAAAATAAATTAATAATTCAGTGAGTGGCAGTTCTGTGGATGGAAACACCTTGTTGATGAGCGATGTCAACAGAAAATGGCCAGACTGGTTAGAACTGACAAATTCTACAGCAACTCAGATAACCACTCTCTACAACAATAGAGCTACACAATATTAGGCAGGTGGTTTTAAAAGAATGGCTGATTGGTGTATTCTTGTATATTTGTGACAACACTTCTCCATAACAGAACTGAGAGTGGTATGATTGAGTGGCAAGACTATCCAAGGTTATTGACGTAGCTGGAGAACTCAGAGTTAAATAGAATGGCCACTCCATTATAAGCTCCAACCGTACACGGGAGATGGTCACGTTTTAAGTGTGTCAAGAAATGGGAAAATCGGCATCCTGCAGAAAGAGGGCTGGACACAGCATTATATGGCCTGTGCGGTTTCCAATTTCAATTAAAGCCCAGCAGAATGGCCAAGCATCTGGACCAAAACTGCCACTCTAATGGATCAGAACCCTCACGCTGAGCATTGATTAAACCAACCTTTCAGTGCCCTTCCCCTTTAAGGAACAATACAAACTAACTGGCAATCACTGCCTTTAATTAGGCATTCAAGATTTGATTTACTGAAGGTCGGCCAATGAGTTGTGGAAGTAAGTATCTCATTAAGTGGACAGAGTTTCCATCTGCCAGCATACATCTGGTCCTTTTTTTAAACAGCATCTTTATATATCCTGTGGCCTTTTTTTCTTAATTATAGATTTTAATATCAATATAATATTTGGAAGTAATGAGTTTACACAAGCCATATTGGATTTCTCTCTCCCAACTATTAAGTGCTTTACATGAAAATTGTTATTATCGGTTTATGGCACACACACACACACACACACACACACACACACACACACACACACTTTGAGCTCAGAAGAGTTTATTATGTTGCCCAAATAGAAAGGAAAAGGCCTAAATGTTGCCTTTATTTGTAACATAATATGCCCTAGTCAGCATTAAAAATATTGATTAATAAAATCCCTAAATTTAAATGAAAATAAAACACAATTTATGATAATAAAAAATTTTTGTTTGTGGACTATTCTGGGTTCAATACAAGTTAAGCTCAATCGACAGCATTTGTGGCATAATATTGAATACCACAAAAGAGGTTTAGACTAGTACCTCTTTCTTTATAAAAAACAAAAAAACAAATGGATTACATTGAGGCACTTACAATGGAAGTGAATGTGGCCAATTTTCAGAGGGTTTAAATGCAGAAATGTGAAGCTTTAAATTTTATAATGCACTTACGGTACATGAATTATTCTATTAAAACTCATCTATTATTTGAGCTGTAAAGTTGTTTAAATCGTGATTTTTACAGTCGTTTTAGGGTTTGTTGAAATCACAACGTCATGACAATTAAGTACATTTGGGGATAACTTTACACAGAAAAGGTTAGTAATTGATTTTATCATTTAAATCATGTTAACACATGTTTTATGGCTATACTTTTGAAGTATTTTTATTTTAATAAAACCCAGAACATTCCTTTAAAACAGCATACATACCATCTTACTTGGGTACAATAAAGTCAAAGAGGGGGGCATGAAAGCTTAAATATTTTAAATGGTCAGAAAAGAACACTAAGTCCAGAGATCCTGGGTATTCAGTTTTTAAATTACAGTACCATAATATCATGTCTACATTACAATGTGTAAGTTTGAGGGGCGGTAATGTGGGTCACTGTGTCTAAGGAATTACAATCTCCAAAAATATTAAAACAGTTTGACTACCTTTTTAACCAGAGGAGTGACTAATCGAAATCACCACTTGAGACGAGTAGCTTTTCCCATTTCATAATTTCATTACCCGCACTCCACCATTCACTAGTCATAACAAGCTCTACTGTGGAAGTTCATGTGTGTTTTGCAGTGATCATAGAGCTAGAACTTCAAATGCACACTTATAAATTCAGCACACATCCAAACATGCAACAAACACGGCAAATACATTCAGCAAACCTACTCGACACAGATATACACTCATGCACACAGTAAACATGTAGCCACAGAGTTGTGCATACAAGCATGCAATTTCATTATCAAGCACACATATGCACCAAATAAAACTTAAACGCACAACCATTATCAATGTGAGGCTGCAGTCCTCCAGTAAACACACTCTTGCAAATATGCATCTAGGGAGCATTTTGGGGATTAAAAAAGGCCTTCCAACTAATAGGCATAATGGAAGATCAATGTATAACAAGATGGAAACGCACATGCATAAACAGACTGGGTAACAATTATGCCACAAGATTCTATTTCCACATTAATCATTCATAACCACATAACGCTCACTCAAACATACAAAAAGCAACAAGGCTTCTCCTTTGTGTGTCTAAATACATTTCAGAACCCATTTCTGGCATCTTTTCATTGTCCTTTGTTGGAGTCGGGTGATATTTACATTATAAAAGACAGCGTGATGAAGTGTGTGGAGCTCACATTCACAATATTTGTTAATTTTATTTTTTAAAAAGGTAACACTAATAGGGGCCGAGATTTGACGCCGACTACCACCCCTGGAGTCACGAGTTTGAATCCAGGGTGTGCAGATTGACTCCAGCCAGGTCTCCTTAGCAACCCAGTTTGGAATGCCCAACTAAATTGGCCCGGTTGAGTCACCTTGTACACCTTGAGTCCAAGTGGTTGCGATTAGTGGTTCTTGCTCTTGATGGGGCGCGTGTTCGGTTGTGCGTGGATCGGAGAATAGCATGAGCCTCCACATGCGGAGAGTCTCTGTGGTGTCATGCACAACGTGCCATGTGATAAGATGTGCGGATTGACATCTCAGAATCAGAGGCAACTGAGACTTGTCCTATGCCACACGGATTGAGGCGAGTAACCGCGCCACCACAAGGACCTACTATGTAGTAGGAATTGGGCATTCCAAACTGGGAGAAAAGGGGATAAAACAAAAAAAGGCAACACTAATGAACGGCTATGATACCCCAAGCTGCACTTTCGAAGTTCATTAGAGCCAAAGCGCATATTAGTGTAGGTATCATTAGGAACGCTTCTATCAAGTTACAAAATGTGATAAGGTTAATGAGGATTTTATAAAGTCTCTCTGGCAGACGGAATGAGATGGCAGGTTGGACGAGACCTTAAGCAAAATGTGCTAGTCATTTATTTCATTAGCATGGCCGCCTGTACCTTTTTTTTTTAAAGGCTGAACCATTTAAAACCAGAAGGTCATGGCAAAAAGTAACATTCAAAGCTTGCTTGTGAAATAGCGCAAATGTGTGGAGCTGTAGGTCATCAGACTGTTCTTTAGTTAGCGCTATATGTCAGCGGTAAAGCCACATTCCTAGAGCTGCACAGGACAACTGCAAAGAAGAGAGATAAAAAGGAGAAGGAGAAAAATAAGCAGATAAATAAAAACAGAAATGGAAGAGGGACTGATGAAATGGAGCCAAGTGTGACGACCTGCTGCAAGGGAAGCAGTGTGTGTGAGGGAGACAGAAAGTGGTAGCGCACACACGTCTCAATAGACGAAGCAACTCACCCTTGCAGTGAGACACGCAAGAGGTGCTACGACAAGGTGACATGAGGGAATAACATGTGGTCTAAAGACCAAAGGAAAGTAAATTAAAAACCACCTAGTGTAAAATCATCAGTATGTAGCTGTATATTCCTCTTTCAGCAGAGCATATGTACTATTACTTGGAGCATGTTCATTGGGAGAATCGACCATTGTACATGCTTCCATTTCATCAAAAGAAGAAAAAGACAGATATTTGTACAGAGAGTAACACTGAAAAGTTTTTTTTCCAATTTAAAGCTGAAGTTTGATGATTTTTTTATTCCTCTGTGTAAATGGCATATGTACAATACTTGGATATTGTTTTCTGCACCTCTCCCTTTCACACTCCACCTGCCTGCATTCGTCTCAGGACTCAAGGTGAAAGATAAATGTTACTCCCGAGACATTTTAAAAGGCAGCCTAAAAAATGACGATTCATCTCACTGGCGGCATGTCTAAGGATATTATACAAGGTTTTGGGTGTTCCAAACGCCTCTGTGATGGACTGTACATCCTTGGAGCTCTTCAAAAATCCCACGTTGGAATTATTTAAAAAGGAACCAATATCTACAGCTTTACACAAGGTAATAGAAGGAAGACTTCTATAAGAGGGAGGAATTCTCATGGATACATGCCGTTTTGACAGACCATATGGATGCAACTTGAGCCATACCCAGCTTCCTTGATGTTTGACAGAGTGTTTGGACATGCAAAAGTGCAGTCTGTTGTTAGTCTCGTGCAGGCTGTGGATTTCATATAAGTGCTATCACATAACACAACAAGGGAAAAGGGATTGAGCCGGTGAGCAGCTCTGATGAGTGCAACGATTTGCATCGGAGACAGGTGCATTGTCCCCCCCCATCAAACTTTTTCCTCTCACTCCTTAGAGCCTTCGTCTCTTTATTTAGCCCCCTTCGAGTTGTGGTGAAATGATGGAAAATGATATTCATCTGCAGTCACTGATAAGAGAAGGCACAAGTTTGATAATGATCTAGTGCCCTGGGGTACAGCCAGAAATGGGTTTGGTGAACTGTACATTTGGTTGATCACCAAAGATCAGGTGGAATTTTGGTTGATTTTATTCTCGCTCTTACATGCGCACAAGTTTACATAGCTAACTAAATGAGTACATAAGACTTGTTTTTCTATGGAGCTTATTATAATAACTAACCTACACCCTAGACCTAACTGAAAACGTTTTGTATTTTTAGAATGAAAAACAAAAACCCTAATTTATGTATGGATCCTTTTTTTATTTTATTTTTTTTTTATAAATAATAACATCCCAAAATGTCTCCAAGAAAGATTTTGTCAGATTTGGATAATTTCTAGGGAATAATTTGTTCCAAAACTATAGCCAATTATATACACATACACAAGTGCGGTAAAAATTTGTAAAAGTGTACTGCCAAGTCTCTTTGTACTCTTGAAAAGGGAGAATGACCTTATATGTTGAACATTTCAACCTCTGAGCAAACTGTCAATCCATCATACGAGGGCACTGCATTCAAACCATCATCAAAATAGAGCATGCCAATTTAAGCTCACAGCAATGACAGATCTCCACATTGAGGACACATCAGTTTCAGAGATATTGGACTGTAATTGCATCAGGAGGAAATGTTTATAAAGTAGGAATTTCTTCAGGCTGAAGCAATATAAGTGGCAGGAACACAAGCATTAGGCCCTGAATCCAGGCGCAATATTGCAAGAGACCCAGGGCGAGAGAAACATTGATGTAATTTCAATATTTGAAATTGGCAAGTTTAATTTAGAGTAAGAACAAGCCAATAAGATGAGAAAATAGCAAATACAAGGGAGAAAATTACCTTGCAGCAGGAAAAAAAAAAAGGGAAAAGACTTAAGAATGTATAAAAGTAATCTCCAAGTGGAAATTAGAAATCAACCCACAGAAAGGAGAATAGCAGAAAAGAAATATTACTGTCCACTCTCTAAATCAATATAACATTGCTACAAGACAGAATTACCATGGTAACTCAAGTAAAGAATGAAGCAATTCTTATTATTTCAAAATAAAAACCGGTGCCTGAAGCCCAGAGTTTTATTACAGCAGCAGAGAGATCAGGGGTCTAGTATTCATTTGAAACATTGCTTTTTCAAATACACGCGTTGGACAGTGGGCTGGCAGGGCTCGTAAATTAAACGGGAAAAAGTAACCAAGAATTTATCATCAGGTTGAAGAATAGAAGGCTGTTCTTCCATTCACCAGGTTCTTAGGGAGCCCAGCGGTGCGAATGATCAATCCTGAACAAGTCCACAATGAGGAGACAATTATTCCTAGTAATGCAAATAGTTTTAAATACCTTGAAGGAAAAGAAAATAGCCCATTTCTCCAGAGAGAATTAAAAGTCAATGGAGAGCTTCTTTTATTTAAAGGTAGAACTAAAAAGGATTTGTTCTTGTGCTATACCTTGACACATTTATCCCACCCAAGTTGTGATAAAAACTTAACTCAAGTACTGTATGGTATTTGACAATTGACTTAAATACATATGTTTTGTTGGGGGGAAAAGGGTTGCTAATTTAGAAAAGGGTTGATAATTTATTAAAGCAGCAATCTTGTCCAGTCTGACAGTAGTATAATAGCAAGAGCATGCAAAAGACATGCAAGCTTCACAACAAAATCACTCTTTCAATTTCCTGTGCTAAATACATAATAATTGGCTTGTACATAGAGAGAAGAATGACTCAATATTTCACAGAGAAACAGATTTCAAAAAGAAAAACCCAATAAAGGTTCAGGGTGAATGTTAGGTCAGAAAACTAATGCAAGCATAGATTGTGGTAAAAACTTTGAAAACTGGTTTGTATCATACTGTACTCCAGAGTCTTGGGGAGAAGTTAACAAGAAAATGTCACTATTGCAAGAGATAGCTGTTTGTCAGACACTATAAGAAAGTATAGTCAAGGAAAACAAACCAGCCCAGACACTGATCTGCCTGTACTCCTCAGAATTGTGATAGCTCATTATATACATACACACACACACATATACACACTTTTTGTTTAAAGGAGCTCATCCAAATTAAACAAAATCTCACAACACACCAGCGAGATGTTCATAAGTGTGAAGGTCCTATTCGTGTTAACTTATAGAGACATTTCTATGGGTGATATCAGCAAACATGAGGGTTTTTCTTATGAAGATGGTGAGATCATATTATGCAGACATTTATTCCCTCTATATCTCACAGACAAAGATGTACAGAACTTTGGAGATACTATACATCGACTGATAAGTCAGATTGCAGCCTTTTATTAGAATCAGTCTGATCTGAACATTCAAAGCCGGTGTTTGTTAAGAGAGAGAGAGACACCGACCAAGCTGCCTCCTCATGCCTGTCAAAATGCCAGCGCAGTTGGTCGGCACCAGCAAGCAAAGGGTGAAGCTTTTAGGCAATGAGCAGCAGGTGATCTAAGCTTTTCTGTAAGTCCTAATGCCCCTAAAAGCCACTCTCCCTGCTTCTGTAATTGGGCATCAGTAGTTAATGTAGTATTGACTGCATTACATGCTCCTGTGCATCCTCTCCTACTAATGCCATTTGCATCACCTTGTACATTTACCATATTGCTTAGCCAATAGCTGTTAAAAGCAATCTGAATCATGAATCATACGGGGAACATTTAGCAAGACAGACATCCAAAGGAGACAATTTACAATTGAGTTAATCTGGGTACATTAGCGTAGCATGGATTGAGCGAGACAGACCAATTTATGTTTCTACGACAATCCCCTTATTGGTTTTTAGATAGGTTAGTGAAAGGATGGTTGGTTTAAATAGATATGGAATATCCATTTTCAGACACAAATATGGGGCTGAATTGCAAGCCATTACTTTAGAAGGGAAAGGGCCCCTGGCTAAAACTAGCAAATGTGTGTAATGACAATATATTCCATGGAAGATGACAAGAAACTTCATTTTAGGTCAAAGCAGCTTTAATCCTAAACTTTGTAAAGGAAGCATGCCAAAAATACAAAGTTGGGATTCAGTACAAATGATTTACCCCTTGCAGGTGTTCTCATGAAGCCTGTACCAAAAAGTTCAGAAAGAAAAAAAAAAAAGAATGATTCGATGATGTCTACTAAAGGAACCAGCGCGTAGCATAGATTAAGAGACTAACATAAAGCACACACACATATCAAATTCTCCTGAAACTACTCATTTAGACGCATCAGTAAGGGTTAAGGGCAAAATGCACTCACCTGTGAACGGAGGTCAGCCGATGCTGATAAAACATCTCCGTAACTTCACAGATTTATTCACGCGCCGATACAGCGATGAACGACGACGTTAGATTTGGTCCTCTCTGTTTGATTTAAACATGTAACGGTATGTTAAAACAGAAGTAGGCTACCGTATTCTGAATGCCTATCGCGACTACAAATATCTCGTAGTAACATACTCGCTTTCGCGAGCATGTCCCATTGACATGACAAATAAACTCGAGCAGGAAAGTGGCATTCCGAAAGAAAATTGACGCCAATCACTGCACTTTATCGTCCCCCCCTTCTTTTTAGTCATAACGAGCAAATAAAGACAATCATTAGTCTACTCACCCTCTTCCTTGTCTAACACCATCGTCCTGAGGAGCGAGGAGTCCGGCTCCAGGCGATCCGCTCTCGGCTCCAGCACACTTCAGCGCTCGCCACGCGCGTCTCTTGAGAAGAAATTGCTTCGTAACAACAATGTAATAATAATCGCTGCAAGCTTTAATTACACGGGCTCGTCTGTCTGGTTGTGCGCTGTTCAGAGATCGATGCACATGTAGAGAAACATATGTGTCCTTTATTGCATTGTTGAATTTATTTTCGATGCGATATCCCCCAGTTGTGTTCGTTTACGCAAGCGCGTCAATATTATCCACTGGCTAAACCGTGAGCGCAATAAACGATGTCTAAACTACACTGAGACGCGACGGTGCATTCCATGCGAAAATGAAAGCAGCCACGAAAACGATTACACTAACTCAAATCTAATCGCGCACTGTCTTCTAAACACCCGTTTTGAGCTGCTGCGAAGAAGCTATTGTCGGGGTATAAACGTGTTCCTGCCAGTTCTTATTTGCTCCGAAACTGTAACTATATTCAAGAAATCCAATTCTGAGGATGACAACTACTAACAGCATGCTCGCGCTGCCTTTCTCACCCAATTTATGCGCTCTGCTCGCTCCTGCTCCAGAATAAATGCGCGCACTTCCAAGAGAGTCACGGATTCCCCTGTTAATTAAATCAATTCATTATGCTCAGATCTGATTAGCAGCCCTTCCCCCTTCTTTGAATCAATTATTCAATACACAAACATAATTGCTTGTGCCAGAGGTGTCTAAGTATTAGCTTATTTAACTCCAAGGACACTAATTACCCCTAGGGCAAGGGAACTTTTCTCATTAATTTTGACAAAACACAAAAGCACAGCTAAGGGAAAGTGTACGTGCGTGTGTGTCCTAGTCTGTGTGTGATTGAGTGTTAGGAGTGTTTATGTTTAAAGCTCACTGGAGGATGTGTGTGTGTGTGTGTGTGTGTGTGTGTGTGTGTGTACATGCATACAATTATGTGTTCTTGTGTGATTGTGGTGCATGTTATACATTCTGAAAATACATTTCTTCACCAAAAATGTGTGTTTTTGAGCCTTTAAAGACATACTTAAACAATTTTCATGGTCTAATTTGCTCACACTGTTTGCTCGTATGGTGTTCAGTTTGGCAACGTTCCTATTTAATTGTCATTATTAGTATTTCCACTGGATATGATCATGAACAGCCAGACCAGCTTCCCATAAATAAACAGTCAATTTGAGAGCGACAACAGAACAGATGGGATGTGTTTTGATTAGTGCTGAGATAGGACGCCGTGTTTGGCTCTGTTAATATAATTGTTAGCTGTTAGTTTGCTGATAAAAATGTTACTCTTACATGGTGGGCAAATGAATGACAGTGCTTTCACCTGCCCTGCGGAGACTCTTAACCAATCAAGGCACAGATCCACCCAAGATTAACCATTATGGAAGATGCAGAGGTTATACGAGTGATCTGTTTGTTATCAATCTGACATACTATTTTTCCCTTTACTATGAAGTCCTAATTGCCATCTGAATTAGAGTTAAGGACAGTTTATCGCAGCTTTTTTCTGTATTTACGAAGGACTGTGCATGTGAGACATCCCTGTCAAGTTAGAGATGAAAATGTTCCTCATTTTATGTCTCTCTACTTTCAGATCTGGATCTCCTTGAAGGTGATGAATAGACATAAATTATGAATTTGTAATTTACATCTACTCATAAGACATTAGGGTGCAAATCTACCATGCCCCCAGAAATTTTTTCATGGTTTAATTCACACTATACAGGCTTAAGCAACCTTGGCAGAGAGGGGCATTGCCCTGTCCCTAAATTCATTGTATGAGCCTCTGCTCTCTGCCTCTCTTGCCTGACTTTTTATTACTGCTGTCTGATATATGGATGACTTTTGACCACAAATGTATGTCTGCTGACCTCTTGCAGAAGTGAATGACACCCAATTAATCCAATCACAACAAACTGAGGGAACAAAGAAAGCGTGGCCCCTTGTTGTTATCTGCTGGGCTACAAATGGCCTTCTGGCATTTAAAGGAATATTCCTGGTTCAGTACAAGTTGAGCTTAATTGCCAGCATTTGTAGCATAATGTTGATTTCCACAAAAATAATTTCCACACATCTCTCTTTTCTTTAAAAAAACAAAAGTGGGGCACTTACAATTAAAACAGGTCATTTAGGGGCAGAAATGTGAAGCTTGTAATTTTTTTCTTATATAAATTCTTCAGTTAAAACTTGTGTAATGTATTATTTGAGCCGTAAAGTTGTCTAAATCATTGTTTATATCCTTTTAGGGTTTACTGGGTAATGTCATCATGTCAATGAAGTCTCATAAATTGGATATAACATTAAACAGAAAAGTTTAGTAAGTGTTTTATCACACTAAGATCATCCATCATGCATATTGTTTACATATGTTGCCTATATTTATTAAACAGTATATTTTGTAATAATCAATTACTAATTAATTACTTGTAATCAATTACTTTTTATTTCAATACTTGTTATAATGTTAAAAAAAATACATTCTTCTTCCCTGAAGTAATTACAATACAATTATGCACTTCTTTTGTAATTTAATGCTATTTAGTTCTTATTTAGCAGTACATTTTTCTATTACACCATTAAATTGCACATGCAAATAAGCAAATTTATGTTCGTTTTTCTTCAGTAAAAATTTACACTTCTAAGATCATTTTATGATTTAAATAAAGTTCATAATTAAGATTTTCTTCATTTGAGCATGTGTCATGTATTGGGGGTAGATCGATAATATCTGATGGAAAAAAAGAACAATTACATGACTTGGAAATCATGTCATAACAATAATAACCTGTATATTTAAGATTTTGATTAGATCCCAGGGCTCCAGACTAAAAAAATGACTTAGGAGCCATTGGCTCTTGAACTGAAACATTAAGGAGCTAAATGGCTGTTTTTAGTTGCCAAATCACAGAATTGCTCGTTTTATATTGTTGTTCAGAAACAAGTTAGAAACTGAAAAAAGTACAACAGCTGATTAATCCCATTAATCAAAGTTTTACTAAACCATAGATATAGTTGAGAAGATAAGTTTGCGTTCCCTTTTGTCTAAAATGTTCACACCCCTTTCATAATTTATACAAATCTACATTACATTATAAGTATAAAATATACTACATTACAGATAATTACATAAAGTATATTATGCATATAATAGTGTGTTGTTTTCTTGAGCATCAATGATTGTTTGCACCTTGTGTAATAGTTGTGTAAGTCCCTCAAAAGTCTCAAAACCTTGATCTCATATATATATATATATATATATATATATATATATATATATATATATATATATATATATATATGTAGGACTTTCGAATGATTAAAATATTTATATATTTTTATAGAATATATTTTTGTAGTTAATCGTGATTACTTGCAATATCTTTATAAACATGAGTGGACAAAATATGCTTCATCTAGATGCATTTTTCAGTGATCCACACAAAACCTAACCCACCAACAGAGTTGAACAACAGAAAATGAACACAACAGAACACAATTCAAATTATGTACAAAATATGGTAGTTGTAAGTGTATTATGACAGGATATATTTTCTTCTTTTTTAGGAGTTTTGACAGACATAATCTTTCCAGGAGCACAGTGGAATTATACTGTTGCTCTTGTCATGTGACTATTTGCACCACTCATGCAAAAAAGTCTACAATTCTGTGTAAAATACATCAACAGCTCCTTTTAGAACCCGGTCACAATTGTAATAGGTGGGATTAAAAACGACAGTGTAGATTACCTGCGGGGTTCCAGCAATGTCTCCAACTTCTTCATTGGCTAATACACCATCAAACATAGACACTGTGACAGAACCATGTAGACAGCAGCAGAGTTTTTGTTAGCCAGTAATCACTACCGCCGCCGCGCTCCCTACACGCATATTACACAGTCTGCGTAAGGCACCAACTACCTAGGGGGGCACCAGAAACACCACCGGCTGCCTTTACTGGCACATTATACGTCATTCAAGCACCATGTAGCAGTCGCAGAACAGATGATGGCCTCGCGCTCACAATTTAAATTCACGCTCTCACCTCACGCGCCTCATAACTTTCGTACCGCGCCTCGCAGTGGAAGGAAGGTGTTCAAATGGCAGCCTTCTTGCCGCAGCAATCACGTTGCTCTATCTGTGCTTTGCGGGCATGTTCTACTGCTGTGCGATAATGTCTCCCACCATCTGTTTTCCCGACAGTCAATGCATGTAACATTAGCGTTGTTTGCACGAATTGACTCACTTCTCATGAACTACGGTTTATTCAAAGGGCCATATTACACGTTAACAGCGTTTAAAAAATTTGTGGCGTTAAACAAATTTTGCGTTAACACATTATAGCACAGATTTGACTTTTAATTATAAAGAGGCCTGAAATACACTTGGGACTCTTATTTTGAAATATATACACTCCTAGATGTGAGGACACTGACAGCTGATTCACTGAGAAAGTAAATCTGATTCAAACTGCTAACATGAGCTCTTAATTTCAAACCCTCAGTTCTTTTTGGGTGATTCATGAAAAAGACCCGGTTCAAAAGAGTAATTTGTTCATGACTCTCTTGCACTGGGTTTGTTGTTGTGTGCAGTGCAGTGAGCTCGTCATCACAATAGAATGGGTGAAAAGCATCTCAAAACATTGCTGGTGTGTGCTCTTAACTCACAAGACGATATTCAGGGTTGGGAGTAACAGAATACATGTAACAGAATTATGTATTTAAAATACAAAATATATGTAACTGTATTCCACTACAGTTACAATTTTAATCATTGGTAATTAGAATACAGTTACATTCAAAAAGTATTTTGAGTGCTGAAGAGATTACTTTGCATTTTATTGTCATTTGTTCCAAAGTGATCCAAAGTGCATTTGAACAGCGGTGAAACACTTTCTTATGATGTGTTACATTCATACGAGCAGACAGAGAATTACGTTTGAAGTAAGTTTGGAGCACAAGAGATAGATATAAACCTGTGTAAATTGTCAGCTTTACATTAAGCTAAAATGCTATTTCTAGCCATTTTACATGCACATGCTACCAGACACGATCATATTCTTTATCAAGAAAATTCACGTTGGATCATAATTTCTATTTTTCCAGTAAGACCTTTGATATTAGGGCAAAAATCATATTCTTGATAATTCTTGATGTGAAATTTTCCTGTAAAAATATAAAAAAAATAAAAATGTGATTAAGACTAATTACAATATTAATAAAAACAGCAAGCAAAAAAAAGAGAAAGACTGCTACCAACAAACAAACAAATAAATAAATAAAAAGAATGAGCACATGGTTATACTGTGTGAATAAATTCTGGTCAACACATTATAACAAAGTTGACCAGCAGTGACTCAAGTCACTCATTTTAAGGGTCATTTATGACTGACAGGTGAGCTGTAATCCTATAGTGGTTTATCATTAGAAAACTGTCTGAAGGACACATCAGGGTGTGCTTCATATGACTGTGCTGGCTTCTTATTATCCCCCCTAGGAATTACTTACACCAGTGCAGTGACACGGATCATGCTTTCCTTCTGTATTGATGGTCAGTGATAGAGCTATCTATTGTTTCTCTATTATTAAGAGGCCTAGAGTGCAGTTCTATGCCACATTGATACAGGGTCAGTTGTGAAGGGAGCCATCCTGGAGTGGGGGACTGGTTTTTTGGGAATTTAACAGACCCATCTATTTACTGCTGGGTCTCACATACAGCCAGTTCAAAAACATTACACAATAATTAACCCTACCTAATCAGATAGCACAGAGTCAAGTTGGGTTCTCGTTTATCCTGGGGCAAACAATCAGTGGATGGTGGAGTCAGGGAGAGGTTGAACACTAGCTGCTCCTATATTTCATAATGGTTAAGCTGATTAGAAACCAGTATCAGACATGGTGCTTTTTGTGAACTGTACAATGGAAAGCCCTCCTTAATGCTAGGAGGAAAGACTTGAAGAGGCCTGTTGTGATGATATCTGGATAAATGAGATAGATGATGCACATGATAGATGTGCTGCTTACACTTATATGAATTTAAATACTAATTGAAAGTTGTCCTCATTTTCTTTCATTTGATGGGCAATACTCAAGATGTTTTCTTTTGTGTGTGAATGAGAGATTGATGCTTCACTGCAGATAAACATCTTGTGATTTTAACTGGTTTTCCAGGATGTTTTATGATTTCTGAGCACATCCTCTGTCATGAGTTCAGATCTCTAGAAATAATCTCACTTAATTTTGTGACTCGCTTATGTTGTGAAATTATGAATTGTTTGTGTTTTTAGTCAATATTTCTAATGTTTCACAGGAATTATAGTAGATATAGTTTATGTAGCCCCTCCTAGTGGCTAGATAATGTAACTGTACCAACTAGAGCCTTTTTTCTCTCTTTCCTGTTACAAGAACATATCCCATAATCCAAGAAATTGCATGTAACCTCAGAGAGTCTTACTATGTTTGATTGCACGAAACAGCAATTTACAGTACACCTAATCATTCCAAATGGGACAAGTCAAAAACAGCTTAGGTGTCATTTGGGGGCAAAGAATCCTCTTCCCAAACATTTAATCCAACTTCAATCCCAGTCATTAGGAATTAGGCATGCAGAGCTGTCCGGCCGTGCCTCTAAATTACAATCAAATGGTTACCAATTACACAAATTATTGATGGTAGATTCTCTTTTCAACGGCAAATTAAGGCTATTAAGAAAGGCTCCTTTTTAATGCAAATTAACCAACGGATGTGAAATCTGCAGACCAGATATAAAAAAAGTGCTTGCCGCACATTGCAGAAACACAAGGGAACCAATTAGTTTAATTATCAAAACAGCTAATTAAAATTGCACAGTTCCTAATTAGTTCTTTGCTTTTTCAACTAATTGACAGTATGGAGATAAATGGGCTTCCGGTGAAAAAAGGGGGGAGAGACAGGAGAAACTTCTGCAGAATATTTATGCTGACTTTATCTCCGTCTGTGTGGCAGCCCTTGAAAGTGGAAAATTAATGACCTTAATTCCCAAACTGTTTTCCCTCTAACAGCGCTCTCCTCCATGTTCCTGGTACACTCACCTTTGTCTGGGGTTTGCCACCCTGCCAACTACTGGAATGAGAGAAAAGGAGGACTTGGGGGTGGGAGACACCGATTCTCCCCCTAATGTGACAGTTCCCACCTAACAATAGAGAGAGATGAAAGAGTGGAGCAGATGTAACCACTGGGAGTGTTGCATCATGGGACTGCAACTTTGTTGCACTTTTTTAAAGGGCTACTGTCATCTTTCTGAGGACTAATTTGTCCCACAAAAAAGAGAACTCTGCAGGGACACAGATAAAAGACATTTGATGGAGGAAAATGTGCCTTTACAAATTCTATTTCAATGCGAGATTGAATGTTCAAATGCCAGATGAATCATTTCTTTCCAAATGTAATTTCTTCTCTGATTAATTTTTCAATGGAATTACCCATATGAGCAGTGTGCCTGTATTCCAAATCAGAAAGCCAATTGGAGACAAGAGCAAGTTTGCTGTGTTTTGTGCCACAGCAATTCATATCATTGGTGCCATCTCTTTAAAGGAAGGATGGAAAGAAGCAAACTTGAATGACAGCCATGTGATTCTGAAGACAATGATTAGATTGAGCCAGGGACTCTTTCTAATAGATTGGCTTCATATTTGGTCTTGTGTTATTGCAAGGCCCAGACCTGGCTGGTTGTAATCCAGTCTCTCTATCCCCTCACATGTCACTGTCACAACAACAACCCCTTCACATTAGGAGATAAGCATCTACTAATCAGTTTACTCAGGGGCCTGTGTTAAAATGTAAATTACATTAATGCTCAAATTATGCATTATGGTAGGCAGTGATGCCTGGCCCCTAGCCTGCATAATGTTCCCATCATTTGGATACAATCTTTTAGGTTTGTTGTTAATGCACATTGATTTACCCTGGTCTGGTCAACATCAAGTGTGATACATCAGTCAGCTGGTGTGTGGGACATCATAAGAGAGTCACTGTTTATGAATTAGTAAGAGAGCTGGTTTTTAGTGAAGCTAATCTAAAAGGTTGCAATAATAACATGTATGCTTCTTTTGCCCAGCACTCGTTCATGGAGAAAGATTTCTGCTCTTCACATTAATATTTCGGTGCTAGTGGTTGGAAATTGCATAGGTATTAATTTACTTGTAATCTCAGTGAGTCAAAGTGGATTGCCTCAAGAGCTTTTAGGAACAACATTTGAAATGTGATTTATCTGTCGCCCTCCTGCCCATTTCGAAATTACACCCTGAAGAGACCCTCATGTTGCAGAGCACTCTCTGCCCAGAGGAACCTGCTGCCCATGACTAACAAACACACATTCTTGGCTAATTGATTGTCTTCTGTTTTATTTATGGAAAGCCGGTAATTAGCGGCCAGCATAATGTATGCCCGTCATTAGCACATGGGTACCACTATGGATTTCGCTGCTTTGTTTTAGATGCACACACCATTAGGAGCAAACAAAAGATGATAATTTATTAGCGTGGGGTCTTGTAAATATCCCTAAAAATATGGTGTACCTTTAAGGGAGAGTGCAAGGCCTGTAAAACTTCTGTCAGCATTTGCTCAGTGATTCCATTCACGAGAAGGAATATGTTAAGTAAAAAAACGGTATAAATTTAATTTTAATTGTTTTGTACACACGCCAGTGAAAAGGAACTGATTGGACACAGTTCACAGACAGTATATTAATATGTTATTTTCATATGTTAATTGGTTTGCATAATCTTTCCCTATGCCTGGTTTCAGAGTACCTGGCACTGAGAAGGGGCCTAGAGAGAGAAAAAGGACGACTCCAATTTACATAAAATCAGGCTCTCCGAACATTAAATAATAATGCCTCTGCAAGCTGAAGGTGTGTTCAGTTAGCAGAAAGCACATTTTTATAATTCATATGCCAGCTGTTTTGGTGCTTTCGAGTCCATTTGCCTCCCTTCCTGCATTTAATGAAATCTTGTTTTTGGAGAATTGACTGGGTCAGAATTGAGATTTTAATCCCACTCACGTTGCAGCATGGAAATGCACACTGGTGGGAACTTTTAATGGAGAATCTTGTAATCAGAAGACACTTGTATTCAGCTCCCTTACAATAATGAATCTCATCAAACGCTCCAGGCCGGGCTGTGTGCGAACGGTTCAAATTTCAAGGTTTTCGACCATCCCCATTTGAGACATTCCTCAGGGAGAGTGTTTAGCAGTTTATTGCCTAATCTTTCAATAGCCACTGAAGCACAAAATTCTCATCTTGGTTACTCCTTTTTTTCTTCCTTTATTTGAAGAGCTGACCAATATAGACTACAGAAGAGCTGGTGACATCCAAGAGTAGTGGATTGCTATTGTAATGAATGGATTACAAAAAGCATTCATCACAACAGCAATCCACATAATCATTATTCACATACACTAACCTAAAGGATTATTAGGAACACCTGTTCAATTTCTCATTAATGCAATTATCTAATCAACCAATCACATGGCGGTCGCTTCAATGCATTTAGGGGTGTGGTCCTGGTCAAGACAATCTCCTGAACTCCAAACTGAATGTCAGAATGGGAAAGACAGGTGATTTAAGCAATTTTGAGTGTGGCATGGTTGTTGGTGCCAGACGGGCCGGTCTGAGTATTTCACAATCTGCTCAGTTACTGGGATTTTCATGCACAACCATTTCTAGGATTTACAAAGAATGGTGTGAAAAGGGAAAAACATCCAGTATGCGGCAGTCCTGTGGGCGAAAATGCCTTGTTGATGCTAGAGGTCATAGGAGAATGGGCCGACTGATTCAAGCTGATAGAAGAGCAAATTTGCCTGAAATAACCACTCGTTACAACCGAGGTATGCAGCAAAGCATTTGTGAAGCCACAACATGCACAACCTTGAGGTGGATGGGCTACAACAGCAGAAGACCCCACCGGGTACCACTCATCTCCACTACAAATAGCAAAAAGAGGCTAAAATTTGCAAGAGCTGGACAGTTGAAGACTGGAAAAATGTTGCCTGGTCTGATGAGTCTCGATTTCTGTTGAGACATTCAGATGGTAGAGTCAGAATTTGGCATAAACAGAATGAGAACATGGATCCATCATGCCTTGTTACCACTGTGCAGGCTGGTGGTGGTGTGTAATGGTGTGGGGGATGTTTTCTTGGCACACTTTAGGCCCCTTAGTGCCAATTGGGCATCGTTTAAATGCCACGGCCTACCTGAGCATTGTTTCTGACCATGTCCATCCCTTTATGGCCACCATGTACCCATCCTCTGATGGCTACTTCCCGCAGGATAATTCACCATGTCACAAAGCTCGAATCATTTCAGACTGGTTTCTTGAACATGACAATGAGTTCACTGTACTAAAATGGCCCCCACAGTCACCAGATCTCAACCCAATAGAGCATCTTTGGGATGTGGTGGAATGGGAGCTTCGTGCCCTGGATGTGCATCCCACAAATCTCCATCAACTGCAAGATGCTATCCTATCAATATGGGCCAACATTTCTAAAGAATGCTTTCAGCACCTTGTTGAATCAATGCCACGTAGAATTAAGGCAGTTCTGAAGGTGAAAGGGGGTCAAACACAGTATTAGTATGGTGTTCCTAATAATCCTTTAGGTGAGTGTATATATTATATAAAAATAGAAAAAAGTTTTTCATGATCACAATCGCTATTATTCTCTATATACATGTAGCCAAGTGGAGAAATGTCATGTAATATACGTCTGGTGATGGATTGGACGTGGCCCCTTTAAAACTGAGTGTTTCTTTTGGATAATATTTGAAGGATGCATATGGATTGCATGTGTGGAGTTTGACCACGTTTTGGCACACATGTGAGGACTGAATATGTCAATTTAGAGTTAATCTTATCTTATTTAATAATTTATAGCCCAGAGTGTTTTCCAGTTTGGTAAATAAATGTAATACATATTTTTTAAACTGTTATGCATGTCCTTAAAGCCTGGTTAAAAATGCATAAAATGCTTTGAGTGATTTAAGCATGTGTTAAATGCATAAAATGCTATGAGTGATTTAAACATGTGATAAATACATAAAATACTGTGAGGATAAAATACAGAGAATACCCTGTTAGTATTTTTATTTGATGGTAGCCTCTACCCCATTTCATTTCTGTATTTCATTTTTGTCTTTCGTTGATCCATATTTCTTTTATTAATCCATATTTTTATATTTATTATATAATATATATATATATATATATATATATATATATATATATATATATATATATATATATATATATATATTCGATCGCTGTTTTTTCTCTTCTTTTTCAAGAACTGTCAAAATAAAACCCCCAAAAGTAATTTATTATATCCTGTGTTGTTTCTTTTACAACCCACCGGCTACATAAAATACATATTCTACATTTATAGAGGTCTGTCTCAAAGGGTCACAGCTTGTGCTCTTCTGGTTTATCTCACTTCCTTAATCATATCCCTGTTCTCCTTGAGACAATCACCACATATCCTGTTCATCTCATGGTTGACCATTGCTATTCATTCCAGCATAGTTCCATGGATGTCACTAGAAGTTGTAGTTTTCCTTGGAAGACTTTTTGAGGGCAGCCAATCCTCTTGCATCACTTTCTGGAGATCATGCTGTGATACTGGGGCTGTAGCAGAGGCCAGATTTGACCATGTTACCCCAGCCATCCTCCTGGAGGTCTGCTGGAGATCAATCACTGTAGAGTTGCTCCCACTGGGACTCTCAGTAACATCCACTGATTGCTTTCTGTGGTGGAGGCTGTTAAGTGGGAGCAGCATGATGGGCTCATGGACAACACTTAACGATCAATCAGCAAAGTCCAGACCTATTTCCGACTGCATACAGAGGCCATCCTACACACCACACACATTTAGTGGAGAACGATTCAGGTGGACAGAAGTGTTTAAGAATCACCAGGGAGAGAGCCGCCATCAGTGTTGAAGTGGAGAGTGAAGGAGGGTTTCAGTGGACAAGGACTTGAGAGAGAATCTACGCAATTTCATATTCAGTTTGGTCATTATTTATAATAGGGGAGATTTATAAGTTGATATTTTGTTTTGAATGGTGTTTGAGAGCATGACCTTCAAAGAGTCTGTGTACGTTTTAGCTGACACTTGATGAGAAGAGCTTGTCTTTGGGATTGGCAGGCATTCTGTTGTCTCCCTACCAATGTAAATACAGCATATAAAAAATATGCTGTTCGTTTAATAGACCTCACCACTAAAATAGAATGGACCTTACCATCTCATTAAAGTATAAAAAGAACTTGTGGTACAGTAAAATCTGTACCACATGCCTTGCTTTAAATGTATCATAAGTGCCTCCAATGAGTGAATGAATCTCTAATAGCATTCCTGCTATTCGAGAGAACTACTTGAAGTTTTCCCATTGATTATGATTCCTTTGACTTAATGAACCTTGTGCATTCTATCAGACAAGCAGCCAATAAATTATAATTTCCCAAACAATGTCAGGGACAGACTACCTATAAATTAATTGATCATCTCATCTTTCATAAATGGGAAAATTGCTAAGTATTGATATGACTCCTAGCATGGTTATGGATCAAGAATAGTGTTTTAACATGATCCATTGCCCAGGACATAATCACAGGAAACTGGCAGCCACATCTCCATTTTCTAGAGGCAAATGATGGGACACAAGTCAGAGATTTGCGAAGATTTGTTAAATGATATAGGGATGTTTTTGAACAATGAGAACATGAGAGCTGAATGTGGGCTGTTGAAGTATCATTTGAATTCACCAGCTTGTAATCAATTTCAGTTAGAGAGTTGAATGATTAATTAAAGGTGATTTAATAAGCAATTGCAGCAAGAAAGACATCAAATGGCTCTTAGAGGAGCTAAAAGTGTATCTCTAAAGCCATTAAACTACTTTTGTGTTGTTGAAGGACAATCTATGAGCCTTTGCTATTGATTATGTATTTGCTTTGAAAATCAGACACATTTTCATCTTATTAAGACTAATTATTGGCATGGCTCAATTCACTCATGCTTAGAAAAAGCTTTTAAGTGTCTACGAAATCCTAACCACATATAAGAACAACTGCTTATGTGGGCCTGGGTAGCTCAGTGAGTCAAAACGCTGACTACCATGCCTGGAGTCATGAGTTTGAATCCAGGGTGGGCTAAGTGACCCCAGCCAGGTCTCCTAAGCAACCAAATTGGCCTGGTTGCTAAGGTGGGTAGCGTCATGTTGGGTCACTTTAATGTGGTTCGTGCGTGGGGTGAGTTGTGCATGGATGCCACGGAGAATAGCGTGAAGCCTCCACACGCGCTCAACAAGCCACGTGATAAGATGCGCAAATTAACTGTCTCAGACGCGGAGGCAACTGAGATTCATCCTCTTCCACCTGGATTGAGGCGAGTCACTACACCACCACGAGGACTTAGAACACATTGGGGATAATAAAAAAAAAAGAACAACTGCTTATTTAATAGACATTGAAACAATCTCTTCCCCACTAATCTTCCTCGATTTGGTTGTCAGAAATGTTAATCTTTCCTGTGGCCTGCAATAATGAGCCTGCTTTATTGGTCAAAGGCCATAATCATTTGAGCTCTTGCATTATAAACTAATTTCTGCAGACTGACATTGTGATAGAGGCACGAATAATAAATCATAAACGCGTCCTCCTAGAAGATTGCATTTTAAATGTCAAACCACACAGGAAATTGTAATTAAAGAAAGGAAATTGCCTCAAAGAACCACCTGATTTTAAAATGAGCTAAGCATTAAATTCTGTAAGCATTTAATTATGGTTCAATTTGCCAAGACTGTTAGTTTTTTCCCCCTTTTGTTCATCTCTCCCTCTTGGACTTATTATTCTTCCCTCTTCTTCACAGTCACTCAGCGTGAGTTGCTGAAAAGCGGATCAGGGAAAGAGCTTAATTCTCTATGCTTTCCTTCACAACCAGAGTGATTATTTCATAAAGTATTTTGCTCTGTCATTAGCCAATGTTTGAGAACCAAAGAGAGTCAGTTTTAACTGTACACCTCTAATGTTTAGATTGCTTCTTTTGTTTTCACATTTTTCATATGTTCTTTTCACATCAAGTTGTCCACAATGTACAAAGATACTCTATTTTTTAATTAAATCACTTGGCAAATAGAGAGTAAGATACAGCAATTACAGAGTGCAACATTGCCACCCACTTTTTAAGCAGTCTTGTTTTTGGAAGTGTTTTTCCCATTATTTTTTTCATTAGGGATTTCATAAAATCCTTCACAAGTCATGAACCAAACCAACCAGTTCTGAGGTGAATCACAACTGATTTTAATTTGAAGCAAAAATCTGAACAAAAAGACAAAGGTATGAGACATAATGTTTGTAATGAGGGAATGAACTACACAATGTCAGTGATGTACTTTAGTAAAAAATTATGGAAATATATGAAACTATTAATTGAAAGTTATTGTATGTATATAAAAAAAATTAGAAGTTTATTGCAAAATATTCAAATATATGCAAATTAGTTTGAATTAGTAAAGAATTAGTTTGAGAGTGTAGACTCGATACTTGTATCGCACAGTAATCCGAGAACAGGAAAGCTGACTCGCGATACCCAGATGACCGGTCTGATATGTCTTAATCCCAGAAAACTGAACATTATACCAGTATAAACCTCAGTCACTGTTACAGAAGGCCACCCTCTGTCTCCCTCACAAACGTCCGTTTATCTGACAAATCAGAGGACCTCATTCGCAAATGCACCCACAGGTTGTGGTGGAGGGGTGCAGTGACAGATTGCAGTAAGGGTGTTTGAGAGGGAAAGATCTGGTCTTGAAGTGGGTATCTGCAAACACTCTTCTTAGCCCTGTGCAGCGATGTCAACCAGCCCTTCTGCGAGCCAGGCTGAGTGAGAGGAACAACAGAAATTTCAAATGAGAAGATCAATTATAGATAGAAGGAAATGAATGGGAAAAGTAATTTAATAAATTATTGAGTTGATGTCTTATATCATCTACAAGAGCAAATGAAAAATTAGATTGTGTATTTGGATGAAACTGGGTTTTTTTAAAGGGCTCAGAAAGCATATTTAATTAGAGGAGAAAAAAGTGGTGATTGGTATAGGCAGTTACACCAGGAGGAAAATGAATAGGTGGAAGAGAGATAGTAAGACATGTGTCTGAGTGAGAGAGAGAGAGAGAGAGAGAGAGAGAGAGAGAGAGACATCTCATGGAAAGGAAAATCAGAGTATGAGCTGCAATTTCAAAAACTTTCTCACTCAATTTTATCAACCTGTATCCAATTTCAAACAACATGATCACACGGGATATCAGTGTATAAGTTCCAAATGTTATTCCATTCAAAGTGCTAAATTCCACATGAGCACCACTATGCAGCAAATTTTAACGCCCTGAAAATTGCCCGCACTGTGCCTTTTGACGTCACATCACTTTTGAGCTTCGGCTAGAGATACATTTGTAAATAAAAGATTGCTGTTTTGGTGTCCGTACTGTTAGACATATGTTCTGGGTTCAATACAAGATAAGCTCATCAAAAGCATTTGTGGCATTATGTTGATCACCACAAAAATGATTTAGGCTCGTCCCTCCATTCTTAAAAAAAAAAAAAAAAGCAAAAATCGAGGTTACTGTGAGACACTTGTGAAGGGGGGATGTTTTTGAGGGTTTAAAGGCAGAAATGTGAAGCTTATAATTTTATAAAAGCATATGAATGATGTTAAAACTTGAGTATCATATGAGCTGTAAAATTGTTAAAAATGAGTTTAATAATTTTTACAGTTGATTATTGTTACTGCATGTCATCATGGCAATGAAACTTTACACAGAAAAGGTTGCTAAACAATTTTATAACACTAAAATCATGTTTACGTGCAAATTGTTTACTTCTTGTAGCTATACTTTTGAAACAGCGAATATATTAATGTTTACGAATTTGCCCTATTCAGTCTAGTCCGCCAAGACCAAACGTACTTCATTGTCATTACCATCAATAAAAACCTTTAATCTATTTCAGAGAGTTGTCCCAACTGAAATGTTTTTAGTGCTTGAATGTTTACAAAAATGTTACACATTTTGCCATTCACGTCACATTCATTCACAGATGAAAGTTACCCAGAATGCAGCTGTAAACCTATAAACACCTGCCATAGCATATTTAGCAAAGACCCCGTTTCCACCTGGTATTAAGATGCTTCTCGGGACATCCGATCACATGTGGTCAGATGAGACACATCACTGTTTACACCTGGTCATTTAAATGCGTCTTCTGTAACAACTTGTGTTCGGATTTGGAGGGGAGGGAATCTGTTTCATGACGACATACATCAATCACTATGTCAGAGTGTTCCATGATAATAAAAAGAAACAAATATGGCACGCTGTTTCTTCCAGATGCAGCTAAAGTTTAATCTATGCGCAAAATTTCAAGCAGAATTGTCTGTTATTTTCCAATCAGATGGAAATTTCCTTTTGAAAGAGCTTGTAACTGGCAAAGTTTATAATCTTGTTTTAAAGCAGCGGTTGATTGACAGGAGAGGTGTGGTCCTTCGCTGCTGCCGGGATGCATACAGGACGTTTTAGCATTTACACATCAAATGTGATGTGTTCAAATGCGATTTTGACCACAAACATATTTGGATTTTGTGATACGATCACAAAACATTTTTGACCCCGTTTAGACCTGTATTTAACACTGACCACATGTGATCCGATTAGCAAAAAAACATCTTAATACTAGGTGGAAACGGGTTCAAAAAGAGCAACAGCAGCAGCAAAACAGCCTCAGTTAATGTCAACTTTGTTTACATACATTTTTGTTTTTAACATGCTGTTCCCAACATGCAGTTATGTATCTACCCATAAAAGAAGACACTATAAGTTACCCATCAGCCTTAGGAAAAGTAAACATCTATAGTTATTATAAGGGAGTAACTTGAAAGTTGAACATAGATTCTCCTCTGGGTGAACCATAAAATGACAGAGTAATATGAGGGAGGAGAGGGGAAGTAAGGAAGACAAAAGGGGGAAGACTAATTGTGCATTTTTCAGAGTGGCTTCTTTGGGACAAGGAGCATTTCAGAGTGTGGCGCAGGGCACTGAGGAACACATGATCATGTTGGGACACACAATGTGTTCAGGCGCTAAACAAGAGCTTTGTGTTTCCATTCCCATGAGACAAATAGTATTATTGGCATTGCCATGTTGTTTAAGCAGAGAACATTTTTACTATTTATAAGATGAAAGGCTTGAATTAAAAGCCTTTCATCCTATCTTGAGGGAAAGAAAGAATTACTTATTTATTTTTTCCAGTTAATTGGTGTTGGGAGACAACTTCCTTGACGCCAGCTCCATTGTGGCTCAATATTTGTGTATTTACTCGATTGCACTTTTTTCTACAGCATTGCAACTCAAGGTAAAGCATTTTTCAGTGGTTTTGACCTCATATTATAAATGCACCTTTCAAAGTTCAAGTCTCCTGAAGTTATCCTGTTTTATTCAGACAGATTTCCAACAATGGACTTAACTTAGCATATACTGTTGGTTTCACATTGAATGCATGAAGTCATCGGCAACTGTAGGCTTTCAATGTCACACACTTTTATAGACAAAATTCACTGATTCTGTAGGACATTTTTTCTAAAGCTCTTGCAGCCCTTTGATGCCTCATCCAGGCAACACTTAAGTTCCTAGAATGCAGTAGTTTGAGGCTTCATAGAAATGCATTGGTAGAGCAGACAGGTTCCTGGGCATGAAAACAATCTTGTATTACAACTTAGGCTTCAATCAATAATAATTAAAAAAAACACAACTCCTTAATCAAACTAAAAAGTTTAATTGAATTCCAAACAGCACTTCTAAGTGAGGCAGCATATATATACAGTAGATATAGATTCGCACAAGAACAATCAATAGAACCGCTTTCTGTTGTTATCCTTTAGCCAGATTCGAAAGGGGAAGAAAATCTGTTAACTACTGATTAAAATGTACTCAATGTACTCAAAATACTTGTGTTTCAAGTGTGAATAGATTGTCACTATAATTAGAAATTAGTTTGTGCAGGTGTTGGCCACAGCCTGTGGTTGTGTGGGTGTCTTCAGGCAGGCATGGAGCTGAAATGGTCATAGTATAAAAACTTGCAAATCTGCTAGATAGACCCTCTTAATATTCTGCAAATCTAAGCATCATATTATCATAAATGTGCTCACAATTTAGTGAACTCAAATGAGCAAATGTGCTAGGAAATAAATTGTTCCATTCTTTATTGCTTAGGACACACGGATTCCAGCTCACTGATTGGCATATGAATAGAAAGTGCCTCTTTTGAGTGAATATACAAGTTCCTGCCAGTGCGGTGAATGGAGCTCTATATTTTACAGTATAACAACAAAATTTCTAATTGCATTCCCAATCAGGCTAATTGAGTTGGATTCCAGCGCAAAGTCACAGACATAAAAGCTTTCTAAAAAACACAGATGCCTGTACGGATGCACTTCAGATGGAGGAGTGAGCGGATTGATGCCAATGGCCTTTGTTCTGACATCTGTCAGTGAGATCCGATGATTGGATGGAATGCAGTGTTGCTGGATATTTTTTTCAGCAGCCAGAACTAAAATTGAGCCATGTTTCAGGGTCACCACCATTGTGCCCATCCATTAAAGGTCACATCTTTTGTCATGTGATTGTGTGTGCAAGTGAATTAGAATCATTAGATTACATCATAAGTTGCAGAAATACCGCTGCCCAAAGCCCAGGGAAGCTCTCCGCTCCTTGCACTGATGTAATTGGATAACTAACCACAAAAACTCTGCAGCAACAAAGAACGAAAAAAACAAAAAAGTCTGCTCTGTAACTACCTGTGAAAGCAACCCATCAACAGCTGTTAGAGCTGACTTGAAGGTTAAATATTAGGAAGGAATCCAATTTCTCTTGTCTATTCAGCTCAGCGGTGTGTTAGATTGCAGCTGGAGTGTGCTTAGTGAGTATGGGGATATGAAGTGGGCTAATCAATCCCCTCTGCCTCATTCTCAAATTCCTCTCATATCAGGTCCCTGCCCCCCAGGCAGACCTTCTGCTTTCCGAAAGCCAATTCCACACGAAATAAGAACTGTGACCTGCAGCTAGAGGGTGAAGTTGAGTTTTCCCTTCATGATTAATCTCTTCTTGGGTGGCTTTTAGAAAAAAGAGGGAGAGAGAGAACTGCTGGAAGTTGGGGGGATAGAGTGTAAAAATAAGAAAACACGCAAGTTGCTGCTTTGCAACAGGTAATGTTTCTTCTTCTTTTCTTTAGAACTGTGTGTGGCTGAGCAGGCTTACCTAGTCTTTGATGAGGCTTCATATTGACATTGAGAAATTAACTAAAATCAACTGCACTTTTTACAGGATTTATTCATGTTAAATGGATGCTGACTCCTGCTTCATGTTCCTTGTCGTCTTGCAGGATGCACACAGATACACTTGAAGAAACCTCAGTAAATGTAATCTATACGACTTGTGCTCTATATTCCAAGTCTTCTCATACAATACAATCAATTTGGCCTTATATACTCTCAAAGCAATTCATATTATTAAAGTTCTCCAATAAATTACCCTCCGATGTGCACTTTGAAGGGAGAACAATCGTGATAGTTATGCTGTAAGATCACTTCAAACAGAATTCCTAATAAAAATAACTTAAAAAATGAGTTCTGAGTGACCCTTATTTTTGAGCCCCACACCTTTTAGACTTTCAAAGCTCTCACAGTGGGTGGTAAAGTCTTTGAAGGGAGTAGGGCATAGGGATGATCCCTTCTGAATGGAACACATCCCTTATTGGTTGTTAACGTGTCTCATGACTAAACATGATGATGTAAAGCCACAAAGGTTTAAAGTGACATTCGGATGAGTAAATAATGAAAGAGTTTTTATTTTTAGTGGTACCAAACCACATATTAGTTTCCTTTGATTTGTATTTTTTTTGGTCTGAAATGCAGATAATCTGGTATGAGTGTATGCATTATGATAATGAAAAAATTATTAAAAGCAGTTTAAAAAACACAAAAGGACATCAAAGACACTAAGAATAGTAGAGACTGCAGCGTAAGGCAATATAGCCTTAAAGTGCCGATGTAGCATTTTATAGCATATAATGACCTCTTTCACTGAAATTGTACTTGTCAAGCACTCATCCATCCTGTTGGATTCTACCTAATAGCTGTTGGTTAGAGTTCAGATATACTGTTAAAGTATCATATCCTATCAGGCCCCAAGTGTCTAGAAAGGCTTCTGAACTGATGGCATTTGCATAGTGACAGAGCTCAGAAGGATGTGGTGCATTAAACAGATTTATGATTAAATGGCTCAAGCCAAGAATTAGTTACAAACTGACAAACACAACTTTCTGCAACCACTCTGAATGAGACATGGGTTTAAATTATGGAACCCTCTTGTTATTGTTCATGAACATCTTCATAAACATATAAAGACTCAAGGTCTGCAACCTTTCTGCTACAGCTTTGTACTTATCTTTCTGCCCTTGATCTCATCCTTGGTCCTTGGAGGAGGACATGACTGATCTCACATCCTCAGGGGTCCTCAAATAGACCCAAAAATATGCTCACTGGGACGCAAAATGGCCTCTGGAACCATGTACATTTTTAATGTCTTAATGATGATCCCATGCACAGCGTACAAGTGTTACACATACATCTAGTAAATTTTTCAGCGTCTAAAATGCTCACTTTGAAAAACAGCCCATTTGCCCACTACCCCCCACCAAACAAATTTGTGAAGAACAACAAATTTCAATCTATGTTTGAATATTTCTGTGTTCCTCATCTGCGGCAGGCACTTACAGGAGTGCTTTTTTGCATCCTGGAGAAGATAGCAGTTCACGAGGGACGGGAGGAAAGTGGATTTCAACCAGATGGGGGAATCAGTTTTATCCCTCTCTGAGCACCTCTGAGTCGGGCTAAACAGTGGGCACAGTCATCCACACACTGGGCCAAATGGAAGAGTGAAGTAACAAACACCATGGAGCTACTTAGATTAGCAGGACTGCACTGCTGTAAACATGTTCCTCTCATCGGTGTGAGGTCTTAGACAGTCATTAAAGATGAAGTGGATGGACTTGTTGGGCAACCATTAGTACATCTGCTCTCTCATGTAAGAGATTTGTTTATAATATGCTGAATTATGGAGATAGGTGGTCTCATGTTGTCCGACTTTTGACTAAATGGAAAAATAGCATATTATGTGTATAGAATCTGTGATATGAAGTTTGCCTGTCCATAAGTTATAAATCTGGAATATTTATTGAATATACGGTTATGTTTGTGGATATTTAGTTGTTAGTATTTGTTACTAAGTGCCCGAAACAAAACTCTGAATATCTGATGCCACTACAAACAGTAATTATTTAATCTTTACTTGTTACTGCACTTGTTGTGTCAAGCCAGTACTACTTTCTTTCCAGGTGGACTGATAAAAATACTGTGCTATGGAAGGGCAAAAAAAGTAGCTTTTGACAAACATTTAAAATGTAGTGGCAACTTCTGTATTGCTTGTTCTGTATTGAAGCCGTGGAGGGTTTGTAAAAGCCTCTGTAAAAATTACTATTGTGACATAAAATGCTATTATATTTTATTCACAACTGAAATCCAACTGTTAACAATAAGTAAAAATAGGATGATAATATTATATATTATACATTAAAATTATAATAGTGTACTTTTTTGTTGGAGCCTTGGCTTAGAGGTTAGCGCATGTGCTCTGACACATTGAGCTATGGTGACACAATTTCTAATCACAACATTTCCTGATATTGTTCACAATTTTTGGTTCCCATAACGTTCTGGTAATGTTTCCAGAATAGAGCTATAAGGCTCTATTCTGGAAGGAAATAGAATGTAGAGAGAAATAGAATTATGTCTAATGCCCCCTTAATTTCTAAATTCTTGGAAACTTTCTGCAACTATACTGCAACTTTGAATCAATAATCAGTATACAACATCATAATTTCCTGTCCTCTCTACAAAAGTTGCAAAAGGCAAAAAATAAATAAATAATCTTATAGTCTGAAAAATGAATTAATTTTATTCCTCATTCAGTAAGATATTAAGAGTAAGTGTAATTTTTATTTGAATATAAATTTAATAAAAATCATGTCAAAAGATTGATTGACCTGGGACACCAGATTTCTAGAAACCTTCAGAACCTGCTTTAGAGAAGTCCATGTTCAGTATATGCAAGCATTCAGGATGTGTCTCTCACGCTGGCCTGCGCTCTACCTCGACACACTGCAGCACTCACACAGACCTTATCTCTGACAGTTAGGCCCCTGGAGCTCCACCATATTGATGAATAAAATAGTACCTTTTCCCAATTAGATTTCCAGTGTTGGCACGAAAATGCACTGGCTGTAGAGGGGGAGTTAAAGTGGCCTGGATGTTTGACGGTCTGCAAAGACAGCATAAAAGTTCTCCTGGCTCTTAATGACGGGGATGGGGATGATGATGATGTTGAAGACTGACACTTTGTCAGAGGCTTTTTTGGACACGGGGTGAAAGTGCACAGAGATGGTTCCGCCATCACTTCTCACTTCATTGTCCTCTGTGAGTAATGTACGGAGGAAGACGAGGACGAGAAGGATGAAGAGGAAGGGCGGAGGAGGGGTGCACAGATGCTCCCACACACAGTGGCTGTCGTCTTAACAGTGCGAGAGCTGAACTGCACTTAGGGCCCATTTGCTTTTAAGGATGTCTGACAGGACGTCAGCCACGTATAATCAAACTACCCCCCCAACATTCAGTTGTGACAGTTTGCTCAAAGAAGGCCTTAATGCACTGTCACTAGTGCTCTCCACTCAGCTGCCTTGATTTACCTTCTCCATCTGTCCCAGTAAGGCAAGCCAGGAGAGAGTGTAGGACTAACATGCTGGACTCAGTATGTGGCTTTGCATCTATCTTTAAAGGCATATTAAAGCCATAAATTTAAATTCTGTCATCTTTTACACACCCACAATTTGTTCAAAACCCACTTTCTTTCCTCCATAGAATACAAATAGAGATGTCTGGCAGAATTTTAGCCTCAGTCACCATTCACTTTCATTGTATGGAAAAAAGATGCAATGAAAGTGAATGATGACTGAGGCTAACCTTTTGCCTAACGTCTCCTTTTGTGTTCCACAGAAGAAAGACTTAATATCTGATACTAGCCCAAAACTTTAACATCAAATTGACATTATTCAGACTCCTCAATTTCCAACTCCTGTAGGGATAACATGGCTTTTTATGGATTTATTAGCTACTGAGATTTAAAGCCACTTCACTGCCAATGATGGTGTAAATCCGCTGTTGTGCATGTGTCATCGGTCACCTGTCCTGCTCGACCTGCTTGATTCGAACCAGCAATCCCCGGCATAGGAGCCGGATGCACTAGCAAGGTGGCTAAAAAAGCCATGGCCTCTTGCCTCGGTTGCAAGTTTGTCTCACAAGGCCAGGAGAGTGAGGTTTACACACTGCACAGCTATCATGTACCAACTGGCTACCGTTACACTCATCACCCTAAACCTTACTCCCATCTGGGTCACGGCACCAGTGGCAGCGGTCCTACCCGACCTACCCCAAATGGGATTTGAACCGGCGATCCCCGGCATGGGAGCCACACGCGTTAGCAAGGAGGCAAGAAAAGCCACAGCCCCAGCCTCGGTCGCAAGTGCGTATCTTAAGGCCAGGAGAATGAGGTTTACACACTGCACAGCTAACACATACCAGCTGGCTACCATTAAACATGTCTCTGTTTTAGTTTACATGCTCTCAATTTTGATTCACCATGAAAGGATTCTTTGGCTCATAACAAAAGCAAATCATTTAAAAGCAGCAGACTCATAGTGCAACATAGGGATTTAATGATTTTATGAATCAGTAGCTACTCTCAGATGAGATGGACAAGAAAAGGAGAGCAGTTGAGAGAATGGGCAGAGGGGGCATCATGAGTACTCTGAAAGCTTGAAGGCTCTGCCTCTCTGTCATTATTTTAGGAAATCGTGCACAGCTGCTTTATCACGTTATTCCAAGGTCTCAATTATGCTGTGTTCTCTATGATTTAAACGGCACTGTTTTCAGATGAACTCCACTGGTGTACAACAAGCCTCTTAAAGTCCCTAATAAATGTGAAATTGCATGTGATGTTTTTTCCCCCCTCTCTCGTCACTCTGTGTGCTTTGATCATGCAGTCCCATGACAGATCCATCAGCCCTCTCTTCATCTCCTGTAGGAATTGTATAAGCTTAATTGGTCCTACCAGGAATATATCAAAGCAGGAAACGGATGCTCTCCAAGCAGCATTCACAAAGCGATCTCAAAATCTGTAAAATCTGTGCCACTTAGCAGCATTCTGCTTTTCAGCGCATACAAACATTTTTACAAAATTATAATGACAGGTGCACAAGGAGACTATGACTTTACTACATTGTGACAGAAATCCCCTTCTCTCCAGTACTGAGGGTTGCTCTAAGGACAGCCCGTTTTCTAATCTTATTTAACAGTCTATGCCTAACACTCAGTGTTGGGTCTCTCAGATTGGAGAGTTTCCAAACAATGTTGGACTCACCCAAGCTTGGAATTGGTTTTCCATGGAACGTCTCCCTCCTCCCTTTGGGCACTTTACCAATTTGACCAAATTTGTTCCATCACTGGCTCTAAGTAGAAGGAGTGTTTTTTGGGGACTCCACTCTACAGACAGCTCTTACAATTTGCACATTCTTTGCAGAACATTAACAGCTTTGTTAAGGGCTCAAACTGCTCTAGTGCAGAAAAGCTTGTTTAAAACTAGTACTTTAGTTGGACAGGTTTATTTCAATACAATTTTCAGGTTTATTTTCAATTCAAGCTCAAATCATTTGTAGCATAATGATGATTGCAACATAAATAGATTTATCCCTTATTTATACACACTGTATATATGTAACCCGTACACACACACACACTAGAAGAGACAGTCACAATGTAAGTCAAACTGCGTTTTATTGCAGGCAGGCAAAAGTACAATCAAGGGGCAAATCCAGTGAAGAGTAGTCAAGGGGAGCAAGAGGTCGAAGCCGGGGAATCGGAGAGAGTAAAGGGGGCAAATCCGGGAGAGTAGTAGAGGGGAGCGAGGGTCAAAGCCGGGGTAAACAGGATCAGCAAGACGGGACTAGAGGGAGCAAAAGACAGGGGAACAAGGGGAGCTGGCAAGCTAAGGGGTAAACGAGAGGAGTTTCAGAACTAGACGAGACTAGCGGGGGCAAAGACACGGAAACTAAATACAATAACCAACAACCGTGAGAGCGAAAGGGTAGTGATATATATAGGGGCGAGTGCAGGTGTAAACCATGACAGGTGATGAGGCGAGTGCAGGTGAAACTAATGTGCTAGAGTGCAGATGACGCGAGTGCAGGTGGTCATAATGTTCTGGGGGATTGGACACGCGTGAGAAACTTCGAGGAAGGGAGATTGCCTACGAGCATGTGAGCCAGTAGGAGCAAAGTGGGCGTGAGGGCTTGAGCGAGCAAAAAGAGCGTCGCGAGCTCGAGGGGCGGAACGAGCGTGGGAGCTCGAGGGGCGGAACGACCGTGGAAGCTCGAGGGGCGGAGCGAGAGCGGGGTTCGTGACAGTACTCCCCTCTAAACGGACGGCCTGACGGCTCGCGTGGTGCTGGAGCTGAACCCAACAAACAAAAAACCCTGAACAGACAACCCACAAAACACAAACAAAATTGAGGGCAGTCCAAGGGGCACAGAGGGAAATGAGACAGTCCATGGGGTCAATGGGCAGTATCAAGGCAAGGTCTGGGGGAACATAGCGGACAGGCGGGTGGTCGGGAGATCTAGGGGGCAGCCGTAGGGCAGAGGCTGGGTCAGGGTGTCTGGAAGGCGACTGGAGGACAGGGACTGGGTCCGGGGGTCTGGAATGTGACCACCGGACAGGAACAGGGTCAGGAGGCCAGGGAAGAGGCCACAGGACAGGGAGAGTGTCAGGGGGCCACCGGACAGGGTCAGGGGGCCAGGGAAGAGCCGTGAAAGGCGGTGTCGTCAGAGGCAGCACTGTAGGTGCCTCTGGCTGTGGAGCTGAAGGAGGCTTTAGGGGGGAAGGCCTGGAAGGCTCAGGAGGTGGAGCCAATGGAGGTGGCGCCGTGGGAGGTCCCCAAGCGACGACCTGGCAGGCTCTGTAGTCTCGGGGGGTAGAGCCGTAGGAGGCTCAGGAGGCGGAGCCCTAGGAAGCTCTGTAGTCTCTGGGAGTAGAGCCGTGAGAGGCTCGGGGAAAAAGGTCATGGAAGACTCGAATGGCTCTAGAGGTGGGGCCCTGGAAGGCTCGAGAGGCTCGAAGGGGGAGCCATGAAAGACTCGAGAGACGGAGCCCTGAGAGGCTTGGAAGAGGGTGGAGCCCTGAAAGACTCGAGAGGAGAAGCCCTGAGAGGCTTGAGGGGAGGAGGAGCCCTCAGAGACTCGAGAGGGGGAGCCCTGAGAGGCTTGAGAGGGGGAGGAGCCCTGAGAGACTCAAGAGGAGAAGCCCTGAGAGGCTTGGGAGGGGGAGCCCTGAAAGACTCGAGAGGAGAAGCCCTGAGAGGCTCGAGAGGAGGAGCCCTGGGAGGCTTGGGAGGAGGAGCCTTGGAAGGCTCGAGAAGAGGAGCCCTGGGAGGCTTGGGAGGAGGAGCCTTGAAAGACTCGGGAGGAGAAGCCCTGAGAGGCGGCGCTCTGGGAGGCTCGAGAGACTTGAAAGGCAGAACCCTGGGGGGCTTGGGAGGTAGAGCTCTGGGAGGCTCGAGAGGAGGAGCCTTAGGAGGCTCGAGAGGAAGAGCCCTGGGAGGCTTGAGAGGAGCCCTGGGAGGCTTGGGAGGAGGAGCCTTGGGAGACTCGAGAGGCGGAGGTCGCGAGGGCTCTGAGGGGCGAGCAGAGGCTATCAGAGCCGTGGAAGACTCTGAGAGCGGAGCAGAGGCTGGCAGAGCCCTGGAAGACTCTGAGAACGGAGCAGAACCCGGCAGAGCCGTGGAAGACTCTGGGGGCGGAGCAGAACCCGGCAGAGCCGTGGAAGACTCTGGGGCGGAGCAGAACCCGGCAGAGCTGTGGAAGACTCTGGGGGCAGAGCAGAACCCAGCAGAGCCGTGGAAGACTCTGGGGGTGCAGCAGAACCCGGCAGAGCCGTGGAAGACTCTGGGGGCGGAGCAGAACCCGGCAGAGCCGTGGAAGACTCTGGGGGCGGAGCAGAACCCGGCAGAGCCGTGGAAGACTCTGGGGGCGGAGCAGAAGTCGGTAGAGCTGTGGAAGACTCTGAGGGAACCTCTGTGGTCTTGAGCACAAGACGAGACTGGGGAGAAGGGGCCCTCTTCCTTCTCTTGTGTCCTCGGCCAACAGGGGACGTGGCCATGGGGACGGTCGAGGCTACAGGCGCTGGCTCGCCAACCGTGGCGGGCATGGGCGCTGGCTCGTTGGCCGTGTCAGGCTTTGGGACTGGGGCCGCGACAGGCTTCGGGACTAGGGCCGCGACAGGCTTCGGGACTAGGGCCGTGACAGGCTTCGGGACTGGGGCCGTGTAAGGCTTCGAGACTGGGGCCATGACAGGCTTCGGGACTGGGGCTGTGACAGGCCTCGGGACTGGGGCCGTGTCAGGCTTCGGGGCTCGGGCCATGTCAGGCTTCGGGACTGGGGCCGTGACAGGCCTCGGGACTGGGGCCGTGACAGGCCTCGGGACTGGGGCCGTGTCAGGCTTCGGGACTAGGGCCGTGACAGGCTTTGGGACTAGGGCCGTGTAAGGCTTCGGGGCTAGGGCCGTGACAGGCTTCGGGATTAGGGCCGTGTAAGGCTTCAAGACGGGGGCCGTGGTAGGCTTCAAGACAGGGGCCGTGGTAGGCTTCAAGACAGGGGCCATGGTAGGCTTCAAGAAGGGGGCCATGGTAGGCTTCAAGACGGGGCCGTGGTAGGCTTCAAGACGGGGGCCATGGTAGGCTTCAAGACGGGGGCCGTGGTATGGAACGCTGGTTCAGTTTCTGCCTTCCCCACAGTAAACGAGGAACCAGCGTACAGTAGGGCGAGGTCAATAAACTGAGCCAGGTTGAGAGAGCAGCGACCACCAGGCATGAATGATGAGGCTGGCTCATTCAGTCCAAATTGAAAAATGTCTTTCAGAGCCACCTCATCAAAATTCACCTGGTACGCCAGGGCACAAAAATCCATAATATAAGCCTCCAAGGGTTGGCTCCCCTGGTGCAAACCCAAGAGTCGGGCCGCTGGCTCCATAATGTCAAG
This sequence comes from Xyrauchen texanus, assembly GCF_025860055.1. Classification (NCBI taxonomy): domain Eukaryota; kingdom Metazoa; phylum Chordata; class Actinopteri; order Cypriniformes; family Catostomidae; genus Xyrauchen; species Xyrauchen texanus. The sequence goes on from NC_068276.1 coordinate 25,432,879, forward strand.
GATGGGGTTATGAGTTACATAACCACTGCCTTGCATGGAAAACCCTTGGTTCGCGTCCGATGAGCCATAAAACCTCTCCGGGGATGGAGAGCATACAGCGCTCACGGATGCGTGGAAAGCATCAACGGGCTCAGGGGCAGACACAGGTGAAACAGGGTGAAAAATTTCAGACATAGAACATACCTGCTGCCCCTGGGCCGCGAGCGCTTGGTCAAGTTTCCACACCGTAGCTCCTCGCGCTGAATGTGACGTGTTCCTCCGCTCTAGTGAGCTGCGCGAATCCTCAGCGCGACGCATTGTGACTGTCTTCGGTGGGGTTGGTTATTTTGTAACCCGTACACACACACACACTAGAAGAGACAGTCACAATGTAAGTCAAACTGCGTTTTATTGCAGGCAGGCAAAAGTACATTCAAGGGGCAAATCCAGTGAAGAGTAGTAGAGGGGAGCGAGGGTCAAAGCCGGGGTAAACAGAATCAGCGAGACGGGACTAGAGGGAGCAAAAGACAGGGGAACAAGGGGAGCTGGCAAGCTAAGGGGTAAACGAGAGGAGTTTCAGAACTAGACGAGACTAGCGGGGGGCAAAGACATGGGAAACTAAATACAATAACCAACAACCGTGAGACGAAAGGGTAGTGATATATATAGGGGCGAGTGCAGGTATAAACCATGACAGGTGATGAGACGAGTGCAGGTGAAACTAATGTGCAGGAGTGCAGATGACGCGAGTGCAGGTGGTCATAATGTTCTGGGGGATTGGAAACGTGTGAGAAACTCGAGGAAGGGAGATTGCCCTACTGAGCATGTGAGCCAGTAGGAGCAAAGTGGGCGTGAGGGCTTGAGCGAGCAAAAAGAGCGTGCGAGCTCGAGGGGGCGGAACGAGCATGGGAGCTCGAGGGGGCGGAACGAGCGTGGAAGCTCGAGGGGGCGGAGCGAGGGAGCGGGGTTCGTGACAATATATATATATACACTCACCTAAAGGATTACTAGGAACACCTGTTCAATTTCTCATTAATGCAATTATCTAATCAACCAATCACATGGCAGTTGCTTCAATGTATTTAGGGGTGTGGTCCTGGTCAAGACAAACTCCTGAACTCCAAACTGAATGTCAGAATGGGAAAGAAAGGTGATTTAAGCAATTTTGAGCGTGGCATGGTTGTTGGTGCCAGACGGGCCGGTCTGAGTATTTCACAATCTGCTCAGTTACTGGGATTTTCATGCACAACCATTTCTAGGGTTTACAAAGAATGGTGTGAAAAGGGAAAAACATCCAGTATGTGGCAGTCCTGTGGGCGAAAATGCCTTGTTGATGCTAGAAGTTAGAGGAGAATGGGCCAACTGATTCAAGCTGATAGAAGAGCAACTTTGCCTGAAATAACTACTCGTTACAACCGAGGTATGCAGCAAAGCCTTTGTGAAGCCACAACACGCACAACCTTGAGGCGGATGGGCTACAACAGCAGAAGACCCCACCGGGTACCACTCATCTCCACTACAAATAGGAAAAAGAGGCTACAATTTGCAAGAGCTCACCAAAATTGGAAAAATGTTGCCTGGTCTGATGAGTCTCAATTTCTGTTGAGACATTCAGATGGTAGAGTCAGAATTTGGCGTAAACAGAATGAGAACATGGATCCATCATGCCTTGTTACCACTGTGCAGGCTGGTGGTGGTGGTGTAATGGTGTGGGGGATGTTTTCCTTGCACACTTTAGGCCCCTTAGTGCCAATTGGGCATCGTTTAAATGCCACGGCCTACCTGAGCATTGTTTCTGACCATGTCCATCCCTTTATGGCCACCATGTACCCATCCTCTGATGGCTACTTCCAGCAGGATAATGCACCATGTCACAAAGCTCGAATCATTTCAAATTGGTTTCTTGAACATGACAATGAGTTCACTGTACTAAAATGGCCCCCACAGTCACCAGATCTCAACCCAATCGAGCATCTTTGGGATGTGGTGGAATGGGAGCTTCATGCCCTGGATGTGCATCCCACAAATCTCCATCAACTGCAAGATGCTATCCTATCAATATGTCCAACATTTCTAAAGAATGCTTTCAGCACCTTGTTGAATCAATGCCACATAGAATTAAGGCAGTTCTGAAGGTGAAAGGGGGCCAAACACAGTATTAGTATGGTGTTCCTAATAATCCTTTAGGTGAGTGTATATATATATATATATATATATATATATATATATACAGTAAATGGTATAAGAATATCCCAAATTGTTGAATTTTAAAACAGTAATGAGTCAAAATAAGTTTTTGTGGTCAACATTACACTACAAATGTTGTCAATTGAGATTAACATGTATTTAAAGTAAAACATTCTTCAAGTTAAAATATTTTTTTCACTCAATCAATGGATCCGGATTCTAAAGGAGCTGTATCAAGGTTGTGAATGTGATGTTTCATACCCGACCTGATCATGTTTAGACTGGCAAAACCTTGACTATTATTATAACAATACTTTAAACCATTTCCATCTAATGGAATGTCTTTGTCCTGCCTTACTGTAAGTTACTGCATTAAAATGGACATGCTTTATTGCTCCTTATGCCACTCTATTAAAATCATAATGTGCCTTCCTCATTATCACGCATGGGTAGGACATTATATCTCAGTGACTTTTTGTTTTTTTGCCATCTAATGCAAGACAAATACTCCATAGCCAAGGCACCTGTCTACATGATGTATTACAGGAGTACAATGGGCTACTAAAAGTTGATATACTGTAATTGTGGATGATAATTAGAGTTAAAAACCCACCTGTAAATGCCCCATTGGGATCTAGGATATTAGCTTGTTCACTGAAACGCACGCCCACCGCTTTTTTAATTTTAGGGATGAGTGTTAGTGGAAATATCATTTAAGGGCTGTGATTGCATTGGAGGTGTACATATAGATAAAGACCAGAATGCTTCATAAAACATTATTTTAGAATTGGAAGATAAGTGCATGAATTAGGCTAACACAAATGTAAGAGTGTGTAAACTCAGCAGTAACAGCACAGAGGCTCGAGCGGCAGCTGAGAACAGCTTAAGGCAGCAAAAGCAATTAAGAAAACTTAAAATAATTTGAACTAATTCTTTTCTCGTTATCTGTGGAAAATAATGCATTATGTGTTGATTATGAGCAGGGAGGAAGTCCTTTATCTGCAGTGGGAATACCTTATGCTGAGATGGCTTCTTTCAGGAGGCTGCTTAAGGGGACTGCAGAGCTGGTTTTCAATTTTGTCTCTTTCTTTCACTCTCCTGCTACCATTTGCAGGCTTTGCTATTTCTTCTCTCTTTCTTCCCCCACCTCCCGCTTCCCATTCAGAGTTCAAATTCATTAAACACGGTGTCATCGCGCGTTAGTCTTCACCTATCCTCCACAGCCATTTCCTCCCTCACATCACTTTTTAGAAACAATTTGCTTGTGCAAAGCAAGGGCATAACAAAGTGGAATGAATCAGACTGAAAGCATAGTGTTTCCTGGAGATGCATGTTGGCACTCGGAGTTCCAGCCTCTATGTGACATATAAACTCTCTCCATCTCTTGCACGGGTGGCATGCTTGCGTGTGAGGGTGTCTGGTTGCAGGGATTGGAGGTAATCTTGCGTGGCTTGCTTGTACACACACATACACACACCAACCCATGTGCTTGTGAAGTTGTGAAGGCTGGTGTGAATCCATAAAATCCAGTTGCCTTTGGATGCTCAAACCACATCAAGACCTTTTGATGAAGTGGGGTGGAAGGGCAGAAATCTTTTTCAAATGTCATGCTTTGCTAATGTTTACCTTTAATAACCCAGATCTAAATACTAATTTTTTCTAAGTTTTGAGAGAATCATTTGTTTGTGCTTTGTTGATATTTGATTTAGGCGAGCATACACAATAAAACAGGCCTTTGGTAGCAGTTTATTTATCAGATTTTTCGCCAAAGCCTCTGCCATCAGCTAGGCCTCATCTGAACACGGTGCAGTAATGTAGCCTCAGTCATGTCATCGTGAGAGCTCTGCTCAATTTCAAAGACACTAGTGAGCAGTCATGAGAGGATCCAAACCCCATTTAATATCCTCTGATGGCTTTTGCCTGTTCGCTATCTCTCAGTGTATCAGAGTGAACTTAATAGTATAATGGAGTAATCCGGTTAGTTTACCTTCACTCTTCGACCATTTATTCAGCCTCTTTGATGCATTTGTTTCAGAGAACACCATTGGAGATGTTTAACCTGCAGATGCTAGACTGTGGAATGGTTGTGTAACGCATTCAATTTTGGCAAAGCAGCAGGCATGAGCGCTGTGTGTCATGAGTAGCAGAGTTTGTGTAACCTAATGGAGTGCAAATAGAGTCATTATGCACTGTAATAGGAACCACTCTCTGCAATATAAGCTGAAAATATTCCACCTCTTTTCTCCATTTTTGCTTGGCCTTCCCTTCAGTTCCCCCATTATGCAAAATGTAGTTGTAAAAAACAGGTCAACTAATCTTTTCGGCTCCATACCTTTTGTTCTCTTGGAGCAAATTCCATGCATTTTTGTGTTGTTTTTGTCTTAGACTGAGAATCCTGAATTCACAGCAAATGTGTGCCACATTGCTTCACATGTTTGGGTGTAATTACTTAGAAATAATCAATATGCTAATGATGGCATAATTTACAGCTCACATTAATCTACTGTCTGGAGGTGTTAATCAGAGCAGAGCCCAGTCTGGTGAATGTAAAGAGAGAAAGTTATTCATGGGAGACCAGGTCACAGACCACGATGGAAGAGCATGGCCAGTGAGTCATTCTGAATGTTATGGGCCAGCCCATTGAAATATTTTTTTCACACAGGTTTTATGGTGGCGAGGGAGTCATTTAAGTTAAATTTGTTACATATTGCACAGTTGTTTCTGCATTACTTCACCACAATGTATTACATTTTCTAAACCAAGTCCAGTCACTTTCAGTTCATGGGATTCACAAAATAGTCATTGCGCATCAGGTTTTCCCCTGCATATTCTCTTATTGCAATTCAATTGCGTGCATTTTTTCATGTGCATCCTCTTTCTATTTTTATCCCGATCTAACTGTGTGCATTATTCAGTGCGCACCCGTTTTCTCCTCTGTGTTACACTGATTATTGCATCGATCTCAAAGAACCACATATCAAGATCGATCCAAATCCTCGCCGCTCAGGAACAACCAACAACAACAAACAATTTCTGTAAGTGATGGCATTCGCTCATATAATTCTTCCTGCATTAAATTCCACATGTGTACTATAGCTTCTTCCGTCAGCAGTGAAGGATTCACGTGTGATAAATGTAAGGAATTAGTCAGGGTGATGGAGAAAGTTAATTAGTTAGAGACCTGTATCCGAACGCTAGTCAAGGTCAGTGAGAAAGAGAAGCTAGTAGATACTGTTTTGGATGCGGGTAGTACACCGAGCAACACTTTGGTTCCAGCTGAAGAGTCCCTGCACAGGGTGTTTGAGTGATGTCTCGGCGGCATACACGCTCAGCAAAGTGACACCACTCTCCCGTTCCTGTTAGGGTTTCCAATCGATTCTCCCCACTCAGTGATGCACCCACTGAGAATCCTGTTGAAAGAGCCTTGGTCATAGGTGATTCTATTGAAAGGAACGTGGAAATAGAGACTCCAGCCACCATAATTAAATGCATTTTGTGTGCCAGAGCATCTGGCATGAGATCAAATTTACAAGTGCTGGCTAATGCTAAACTTAGATTTTCTAATATTGTTTTTCATGTCAGCACTAACAACGTCTGGCTTCGCCAGTCGGAGATCACTAGAGATAATTTTAAAGAGGTGGTGATGAGGTTTATAGTAGATTAGTGTTACTGAATGGCTGGATGTCTGAGTGGTATCTGGAGAATAGCATAGGATTTATAGACAATTAGATGAGGGGTAGACCTGACCTGCTAAAGAGATGGACTCCATCCCTCCAGGGAAAGAGATGCTCTCCTCTCTAGTAATTTGTCTCATAGTCTTATTAATGATAGTATTTGACTTACTCGGGCCCAGGACACGAAGCAGACAAACTGGCTAATCCAAAAGTATGCTAGCTGCCATGATACATCACACAGATCACATAAACTACAACACAGAGTCTGTATCACCTAGTTATCATATAGGGACTGTGTCTGTTCCCAGAACTACCAAACACAAACCCCTCACTAAATCATTTAGAAAAAAAATTCAAGGTCAAACTTGAAAAAACTAAACAAATTGAAGATAAAAATCATATAAAGATAGGACTACTAAACATTAGCACTCTTTCAACCAAAGCACCAATTGTAAATTAAATTATTACAGATCATAGTTTGGATACGCTCTGTTTGACTGAAACCTGGCTTAAACCGGATGAATATATTAGTTTAAATGAATCTACTCCCCCAGTTTATTGTTATAAAAATTAGCCTCGTCTGAAGGGGCGAGGAGGAGGTGTTGCTACAATTATGTGTTGGATTTGGTGTTACTCAGAAGACAGGAAATAAGTTTAAAGCTTTTGAACTAATAATGCTTAATTTAACACCATCAGACATAAATAAAAGATCTCTGTCGTCTTTTGCCCTTGCAACAGTATATAGATCACCTGGGCCTTATTCTGATTCCTTGGTGAATTTGCAAATGTTCTATCAGATCTTGTAGTTACTGTAGATAGAGCTTTAATTGTTGGTGACTTCAACATTCACATAGACAATGAACATGACACATTGTGATTAGCATTTATCGATATTCTCAACTCGCTTGGAGTCAAAACAAATGTGACTGGACCACCTCATCGCCATAATCATATGCTAGATTTAATTCTGTCATATGGAGTTGATAATATAGAAATTCTGCAGCAGAGTGATGACATCTCGGATCATTACCTCATCTCTTGTATGCTGAGATCAGCTAATGTTACTCAATCTACACCAATCTACTATCATTCAGGTAGAACAATTCTTTCGAGCACTAAAGATAGCTTCACAAAAAATCTTCCAGGACTATCTGAAATACTATCGTATGCTTCACAATACGCCACACTGTCACAGTCTGTCGCCTTCGTTTTTCCTAGGACTCTTATATTGAAGTGTTTCCCCCAGTCTACATTACCCAGTATGCACTGACCTCATCACAGCCACCTTTTCCTTATTGTTCTCACCTGTTTTCCATTCCCTCATTAGCTTTTGTTTGTATAAATACCCTTTAGTTTTTGCTTTGCTTTGTCAGTTCTTGTTGGTTGTTGTTTTACTGTCATAATTTCTATTAGAGCCTGCAAATAGATCCTACACATTCTCAGCTGAAGACAGTTCAGGACTGCATGCAGGCCAATCTAGCACCCACACTCTCTGCTTACACAGCCATGCACTTGAAATTTGGGCAGTATGTTGTTTGAAGTTGTCTTTCTGGAATATGCAGGGATGTTTCTGGAAAAGACGGTGATAGATGACAGTATATGTTGCTCCAATATGTTTTGCATATCTGTCTGCATTCATGGTGTTCTCACAGATGTGTGAGTTACCCATGCCATGGGCAGTGACACACCCCTGGCCCATAAAGACAATGGCTTTTGGACCTGATGCTAATAACAGCTTGGATGGCTTTTTTCCTCATTGGTCTGGATGACACGACAGCTTTTCTTTTCAAAAACGTTTTGAAATGTGGACTCTTAGACCAAAAAACACAGTTCCACTGTTCTACTTTACATCTAAGATGAGACCGAGCCCAGAGAAGTCAGCAGCGCTTCTGGACAGTGTTGATGCAGGGCTTCTGCTTTACATAGTAAAGTCTTCCATCTGTGGATGCAGCGGCGAGTGGTGTTGACAAACAAAGATTTACTAAAGCTATACCAAGCCCATGTTCATGATATCCATTACAGATGAATGCCGTTTTTTAAGAGAGTGATGTCTGAGGGATCAGAGATCATGTGCATTCAGAAATGTTTTTGTCTTGCCCTTTACGGAGCGAGATTTGACCAGATTCCTTGAATCTTTTAACAATTTTGTGCACTGTACAGGGTGAAATGCCCCAAATTCTTCTAATGGAACATTATTCTCAAAGTGCTGGATTATTTGCTGAAGCATCTGTTGCCAAAATGACAAGTTTTGAATGATCCTTTCTCTTGAAGGACTAGGCTGTTTTTGGAGCCTCCCTATATACACGATTGCCTCACCTGTTTAATTTATCCTGTTTCACATCACCTTGTTATTTCAACTCATCAAATTGCTCTTAGTTTTAAACTGCCCCTGTCTCAACATTTGGAGCATGTTGCAATCGTCTGATTTGAAATTACTGTATATTTTCCCAAAACAATGAAATTCACAAGGAAAAACATAATATATTGTGTAGCTGCAGTGCTTTCATTATAGCAAAGGGTGAATATAATTTATAAATCACTCTGTGACGGGTTTCCACTGAGGAAGGGACGGAAACAGCAACAGGTTTCAGGTAAGGTTGCTCTTTTAATTCTCCAACAATAATACATATACACACACAGATTCAACACAATAGCTTCTTGGCCTTCGTGTCGGGCTCTGCCCCTGGGCTCTGTTGCTGCTGCTTTTTATGCCGCTCTCCTCAAGCTACTGCAATTAGAGACAGGTGTTAGACATAATTTAGCTCAGGTGTGAGCGCCCTTACCGCTTTTCTCTCCCGGACGGGCGCTTGACAACGCCCCCGCTGCCACACACTCCTTTTTCTTTTTATTAACATTTTGCATACTGTCCCAACTTTTACAGAATTGGGGTTGTACATGGTCGAGGACATAGTGTATATTGTAAATGTATAGTGTGTAATTTGGTACACAGCTACAGTAAGCATTGATTTGTAATTCTATATATGTTTTTGACTAAATTACATTTTAATTAATAAAAAGTGCACACAGTAAGTTTTTCTGAACCATAAGCAGCTGAACAGTAGTTTTTGAAAAACAAAAAAGGTACACTTGCATGAAACGAAGAGTTATCAATATCAATAGCCTAATAAAAGCTTTATCTTTTAAAAAAAAGTCTTATTTTACATGGAGCTGGGCTGCCTTGTGGAGATCACTTGACCAGCCAAATACTACTCATTTTATCTTGGTAACTTGGTAACTATTATTGGACACTTTTTTCCACTGAATAAATACTTTATGGCTTACAATAGCACATTTCTACAATGGCAATTGTAAAAAGCTATTGCATGTGTATGATGTTGCATCCACACTAATGATGTTACATCCACCCTTATAATGCTGCATCCACCTTGTATAAGTCCAAAACGACTGCCATATCGGCCAATGCAATGTAAACCAAAAATTACTCTAGAGTATACAGAGACTGGATGTTTTATTTTTTTTACTGTATTTGTAAGAGTTTGAGTGAGATAAACAAACCAAAACTCTAGACAGCTTTAGTTCTTTCAAATAATATGCAGGATCCCTGTAGGTTGGAATTTAATATCTAAAGGCCTCGTCCATTCAGAATTATTGTTTAAGCCAAGCCTATGAGCTTTGCACTTTCAGTGAAACAAATGGGGACATTGAGGTACACAGATTTTCAATAACCAATGCCACATCCTGCAGTGGCTCACGGGAAGGACCATGTTGCCATTCCTTCCTTTTCAGCAGGCAGCCCATTGGGGTCCCAACATCCACTATGCACATGTTTACAGGTACAAGTACCAAGCACGGAAACAAGCTCCCTCCCTCCTCCCTAAACCCACAAACACACATACAGCAAATGATTTCTGCCCCAGCAGCCCTTTACTGAAAATCGTCTAGAGAGAAGAGACGCTTAACACAGCAAAACAATACTTAAAAAAACGTCACATATTCAGGACAGCGGAAGATAACTGCATTGCACATGAGACCTGCACTAATGTCAGTTAAAGGGCATTGGGATAAACAGCCGCTTGTCTTTTTCATGGTAAGGGAACAAGGGATTGGATGGAGTAACTGGGGATCGAGATAGCCAGCATTTTCCAGGCATATGACCTCCTCTGTCTCAGAGCTTCCGAGGACTTTATCCTTACATCTCTCTCTCTCTCTCTCTCTCTCTCTCTCTCTCTGCTCTCTTTCTCTTTCTCTGTCTGTCTCACTTACTTTTTTTTTCTCCGATTTTGTTTTCTTTTTTTGGACATTGTGTACCACAGTTTGGCCCTACACACCCTTGTTCTCTGTCTGTATGAGGGCCAGCTGATTTTTATTTATTAATTTTCCATTTCAACTCTGTAAGGAGACTTAGTTGTAAGGTTGCCATGCCTTTCATTAAGGCAGAAGTAGGATGAAATATGGATGTGTAGGGAGTGGAATAAAGTGATGGAATGGGTTGAATATTGCCTTGCTGGCGCCTGGGCAATATTGTCTTGGGGGTGTGAGACACTTAGGCCCATAGAAACCTGAGCCATTTTTAAAACACCATCACACTCATCAGCAGAGCAGAAAAGAAGTTTGCCTCATCCTCAACTGATAAATATCATCTGGAGCACAGACTTCAAAGTGTAAGAGAGGCTCAATCATAAAGCCATGATGCATAAAGTCCTGAAGAGGCAGATGTTCTTAACAAATGGTTTGGGAACTTTCTTAACATTTCTTAAAGGAATAATGAATGCTAGTTTAAATACATACAGAATGGATAATGCCATTTTACATTTATTTAAAAATGTTGTTCTGTGGCTAACACAAAAGATTTTGTATTGCTTCAGTAGTCTCGGAATATAGAGCATGAGTCATATGTATTGTATACTTTTATAATACTTTTATGTTGTTTTCTTAAGTCACTCGAAACTGTTGTTTGGAAAAGAGCTGTGCGAAGACTATTCTTTTTCACTTTTCTTTGAACTATAATATCGCTATAATATATTCTGGATATATCGCTTGACCAGGTGATGGTGATGTACTTTTAATGACATTTTTGCCAGTAAAAAATGCAGCTAAGAGAGCAGTGTCATCAAATAATTTGACATTTCTGATATGTATCATTATACCAACACCAAAATTGAAACTAAGCACAGTCCTTGTGTCAAATATCAAGGGCTTGATTTATTACCAAATTACTTTCCTTTCTGTGTTTGCAATATACAGGCAGTATGTTTGATAAATTAGATTAAAAGAAAAATAATTCCCAAATAATTAAATAAATAGCACTTTTGTTGACTCATATGGTGACATTGAGTATTATCCAATCCTAAGAATACTTTGAACCCTTAAACAAGCCTCTCTGATTGTGCCTGATGCATAATTTACCCATCAAAACTCAAAGGGTTTAGGTTGTGTATACACTTTTTTGTTTTGGTTACATTGTTTAAATTGCAGCATTAAATGGAAAATAAACATTAGAGGATTTGAATTGACAACATGAAGCATTACCACTGAATCAAAGGTTTTTGGGGGGTAAAATCAACACCTGGGTCTTGACATGCATGTGCTTTTAACTAAATTAGTTCGGCAGCAACAGTGTAAACAAAGAGCAACAGAGCAGCTCAGTCTCAAAATGAAAGTTTTGTTTTCCAGGGCACCTGCAAAACATCTCTTGGTGGTCTTTTTTTTAACCATTTCAGAGGTTTCACTAAAGTCTTGGTAATCTTCGGATGGTATCGTGTGTTGGATGGACAGGCACAGAATACAAAATTAGGAAAAGCAATCTGGTCAGATGTTTTATGGATACTTCAGTATGAATTACTGTGCATTAGTTTGTCTGATTGCTCTTTACATGCCATGTTTAAATTGAATGTGCTAACTTGTGCGTTATGCAACACAAATATTTGCAGTAAGCAGACTATATATTACAATGCAATAAAGGTCATAAATAAAAGGTAGCCAACATAAATTTAAAGTAATGTTAATCTGACTCTTAGCCTACATTATAAGTCAATGTTTTGTCATCAACATTCCAACCAAATCACATGAAAAGCTGCAGTTTTTTCAGTGGTATCCGGCTTCACAGAATCCTTTGAAACAGGAAACGGCCACTGGGAGATGTTTTGTTGGTACAAAGGAAACATTGCTGGAGTGAGGTTTCCTTGTGAGGCTGTGTAGAGAAAATAAGAACTGAGCAAGGTAATATGAAGTTCTTCTCCATTTAAGATTGGCCATTGTTTATCTATGCTTAATAAACTGTTTAAAGGAATAGTTCACCCAAAAATGAAAATTTGCTGATAATTTACATCCAAGATGTTTCTTTCATCAAAACAGAATATAATATTTTTTAGGATTTCACTTCATGCCTCCCCTTTTAAACAATGTAAGTGAGTGTACTCCAAAATGCATATTTAGGGTGCATCAAAATAACCAACACAACAGTCGACAAATTAAATTCTTCTGAACCCAAACGATTGATTATTATTAGAAACAGAACAATACCTGTATACTTTTTAACTACAAATGTTCACTTCCATACATCTCTGTGATGTGCGCTCATGAGAGGGATGACGTAGGCTCATTAGTAAGGTCAAGCGTCACATAGAGGAGGCAGAAAGCGCGTCATTGTTTACAAGAAGAGGGCTGTACAAAAGTTTTGATTTGTATTTGTTTGTGTCTTGTTAAAAATGGTCATTTGGCATGTGTATCCTGGATGCTTTAACTTTCAGAAACCCCAAAGAAAATGCGCCGGGAAAAATATGAACTGTTCATTGATTGCCTACATGATCATGAGCAATTGAAGTTCTGTCTTATCGCGCTGAACCTGGATATCAGTACACCCCTACATTCTCTCAAATATTGGAGGATGTGCAGTGAACATTTTACCCCTGAGGATTTCAGACGATCGAAGAAACAAAGGGTCGATATCTGAATTCATCGACTGTGCTTGTGCTGTTTTTCCATCGAACTCATGCATGTGTGAAAACTTTGTCATTGTCACACCTCACTCGGGCTCTGTACCTCCCTCAGCACTCCTCTCTTCATCACCCAATTTCTAATTCACCACACCTGCACTCCATTCACTTGCTCATCACTGCCTGCATAAATAACTAACCTTCACACCACTTCACTGTCAAGTCTCACACAAAGGACTTGCAGTGTTTATTTACCTGTCTGTATTTGCTCTTGATCTTCATCGATCTGTTTAGTATTTGCTCTTGATCTTCATCGATCTGTTTAGTGTTTAACCCTCTGGGATCGACGGATGTGCCGGCGCGTCCTGCTGGATATTTTTGTCATTACAGCTGAAACAACTTAAAATACTCAGTCATTTTTGGGTATAAAGTTAAGTGTAAGACATCATTAGAAACTACAAAGGGTCTACTTTTATTTGTGTACACTCACAATAACAACAAAACCTTGTGCTTTTGTAAAATAAAGAAAATAAAAAGGGTGAGCTATCAGACGTCTCTGTCTCCATGAGCATATTTCTGAAACACGTCACAAAAATGAACTGAAACTCCTCGAATACTTATAACACAAACATGAAACATATGTCTGAAGAAAGCTTAAGATTTCTACTTTGAAATAAAACAATTCAAATTTAAAACAAATATTCTCCTCCAATGTAATCTGTATGAAACAAAGCACTGTACATTTTTTACAGGCTTAGCTCACTATAGGTAATGTGATCCCACCCACCAGTAGAGCGTGCCATTCATTCGCTAATGGGCTGAGACTATCAAGGGAAATGGTACACGCCCCCAACAGTGTTCAGAGGTTTGATGTAAACAATTAATTCACTTTACTGCGCATTTGTAATGATACACATGCGATAGGAAGGAAGAGTTAACATTTTCCTCAGAAGAAGAGCGGGACTCCGATGAACATTTGTATTTTGAAGAGAGACTTTATCCAGCCTAGGATACAATTTTGGACGAGTAAGTCATTTAGTTTTCATTAGTTGATATGCTATCTTATATAAACATGTACATATTTTACTAGTGGGACTATTTCCAGACTTGCTAGACAGGATTCACAGTATTGACGTGAAATATGTCCTAATAAGCAAGTTTTAGTTACATTTAAATGTTGTTTTGGCTAAAGCAGCAATTTAAATTGTATGCTGTATGATATAAATATGATATATAATATGATATAAAATTATATGAATGTTTAAAATATATTTGATCTAGTGTTTATGCTGCCTCATTATCATCAATGCTTGTGCTTGCAAATATGTGTTCAGGATAAATGAGTAAAATGCACTTTAAATTTGCCCATATCAGAAAATCAGCATCTTATAATGATTTTTGAAGGATCATGAGACACTGAAGACTGCAGTAATGATGCTGAAAGTTCAGCTTTGATCACAAATTGCATTTTACAATATATTTCAATAGAAAACTGTTCTTTTAAATTGTAAAATGAGTTCACACAATGTTTTTACTGTATTTTGGATCAAATAAATTAACTATTGGTGAGCAGAAGACACTTCTTTTAAATGGTAGTGTAGGTATAAAATTAAGTAAAGTCTTTATGTAAAGTAAATATATAGTCAGATTACTTCTTTTAACTTAAAACTTGATTTTGATCATTAAGTCTCCTCACATTCATTCTCTTTCTGTCACATTCCTCATTGATAGGCCCAGGGGAGGGGTCTCTTCAGGTGTGAATCACAATCCAAATTCATGATCGTTCATGCTTCCTCGCATATGACCTTTCAACACTAAAATTGTCTTACAAAAGTTCAATTGCTATATTGTTTTGTATGAATGAGTGATCAGAAGTTCTCAAAGGTCTTGTGGACAAATATTTATTATGTGTTATATGGCCTTATTTCAATGACTTGAAATAACCATGCATAAATGTTATTTTCTCAAAAATACAAACATGGTAACACATGTTGTTCACATATTATTGTAGCCAGTTTGTGCTGAATACAGTGTTATTAGAATTTAGACATTAATATGTTTTTAAGCAACTGAAAAAAGCACATATGTCAAGGCATGTCAAAACTTCTCCAGGGCTCAAAACACCCTCAGACCCCAGAGGGTTAATTCGCTAGCGCTAGTTTTGGACACTACATAAACAGTTGGCAGTTCCTGAAACAGAGTGCCAAACTATGGCTGCTATGTGCGAATTACCTAGCGATTAAATTGACTAGAGTTTGGCTTGTTTTGAGTTGTTGTTGCAAGTAAACTTAATGTGTTTCAAACATTAATTCAAACCAATTATGGCTAGTTATTAATTTATAGAAAGGACACTTCTACATTTATAAAGTTAGAGATAGCTCAAGCAAGCAACCAAACTCAGCCAGTTTAGCTACCAACTCTGCCTAGCGACCAACTCTGCATAGCAACCTTTTTGTCTAAAGTCGTTTCTTCTGAGGCCATTTTGCCTGATTGTTGGATAGTGCAATTCCATAGACTTACTTGACAGAGGATTTCCTAATGTGTAATGTGTAATATTGAAGAATGCAAATGTGCAAGAAAGTTTTCTCCGGTTTTGTTATATGCATTTACAGTGTATGCATTTTATGCCGTAAAACATCTTGAGAAAGTTCATGTACAGTATGTTGAAGATACTTAATTATTTTCATAAAGATTAATATCTCTACATGTTTACCTTTCCTAGTATTTGTTGTAGTGTAGGAATAGTGAGTTAAGCAATGGAAGTTTGTATATTGCATTGGGTTGCACACTTCTTGCATGCAGCAGGCTTTCAAGAAAGAAAAAAAAGCAATATGAGTAATGGGGGGCCTGTGCCCCAGTAGAGTTTTATGTCTAGCAATGCCCCTGGTTAGTAGCCATAGCAACTTTCTGAACAGAACCTGCTCCGGAGTAGGTTATGTTCCAGAGTTAGTTTATTTCAGGTAGATGTTTTAGAGGCTGCCATCGCATGCGTGCCCTTTTAATAGCAGCACAGTGGGCGAGAAAGTTCAGATTACGCACAATATTATACTTTTTAAGCAATATTATGTTAAAATGCGATCTTTACCTTACAAATCTTTTACTCTGGCATTTTCAGTCTCACACCACAGATTTGCATTCAAAAGTGAACAAAGTGTGTACATTGCACTTTAAATTTAATGGGAAGGTTTTAATACTGTAATATTTTTTTAACGAAGAACACACTGGCATGTCCCCACACTCTTCACTGTGAAGACAGGGCCTTATGTATTTATATTTAGCCCTTCTAATAAATAATTTTTATTTTATAAGTTTCATAGAATAAACTTATTATAGCATTCACATTCTATTAACAGTTCCTTCAGTCAATGAATATTAATGTTATTTACATTCCATGGTATCAATATGTAATGTCTGCCAATTTAAAGCTTCAGCAATTAATCACTTGTTATTCTTCTTCGCTATCTAGATAATATGTGTAATATATCACAGACCACAGATATAGAGGTTAGAGATTTTATTTCTTATCACTCTAATTCATGTAGGCTACTGTGCCCAAATGCCCACATTTCCAGACTTGTTCATTGTTCTCTCGTTATTATCTGAAAATATAAATGAGACATGCTGTCATTTAGGGTCACCCACAGTGCTCTTCTTTAGCTGGTGGTCAGGTAATTCAATAAAAAGATGTATCAGCCTCCTCTTCTCCATCAGAAGCTGTACATGGTCCATCTCTAAATTATATTTTTGTTCTGCTTTTCAATAGGGACCTTTAACAGTTTCCTATTAACAAGGAAGAGATGAGTTACTTTTCCCTAATGCTGAGATCATGAACATCTATAATGTATAGTCAGACACATGATCTTCAATTAGAACAATATATTTTAATTCCGTACCATGTTGCTGGAGGCAGATGGACCCTATTGTACAATGCCACATCAAATGAGAAAAGAACATAATGCACACAATTTAACTCCTACCTCTGTCTGCCTCTTTTACAGCAGATCTTCACCTTATAATGCACATGAATAATCATGTGTGGCCTACTGAAAGATATTACAATAAATCAATGGAAAATGATGACAACTGTGGGAGATCATACAATTGAAAGAGGTTCTATTAATACAATGAGACCATCAGCAACTGTGGGAAATTAAAGGCGAAGTTTTTAGAAACCCCAACTGGGTACATCAAATGTATTAAAAATAAAGAAAATACATTCAGTTCACATGACATATAGTGAAATAAAATGAGCATGCACAGATCATAGTAAATACCATTAAAATTCATCTTAAAATAAAATATATAGTTTCTATAGCCTATTATCATAATATTAATAGAATATGAATGTCACTACTTATAATGAAATGTAGTGCACACAAATAACATATCGGTCGACCTATGAAACATTAAAGTAGGCGAGAGAGGTCTAATATTAAATGTTGAATTAAGCTTTTATATGTACTGTAGAACTTTATATCTATATCTATTATATATCTATTTTAAAATTCACGCAATGATTGAGTATAATTTTTGTCAAGCAAACTCTGTCCTAAACCGATGCAGATCCAATCGCTATTATGAGTGAATATGAAATAATGCTCGTTTGCAGTCAATAAAACGTAATGTTCTGCGTCATTGAAATATAATGCGTCTTTCTTCTTAGCGACTGTTTCCATGGTAACTTGAGAAGTCGGGATCTGCACTGCCCTACAAAACAAAAAGGCAGTAACTGCATTTTTGGTCAAAAATGAGTTATTATCATTTTCATGACATTCAAGGCATCCTTTGTTATGTGACAAAACATCTTATCTCAAATGTGTGTCGTTTTGGAGAAAAATGGTAGTCGTTTGTACATTAACTGCAAAAAGCCCTAGTGAAACAAAGCAAGAGTACAGTAACATCCATTACTGTATTCTTGTTATGTTTTACCTAACAAAAAATAACCGTGTTGCTGTGAGGGGAAGTTACTGTTTCCATGGTGAACACACACAGCTGAATTTGCAGCATCCTCACGGGACGGTTTTAACATTTGCGATTTCACACTTCTAACTTCACACACATTTTGTTTGAGATGGCACAAAGCCGGGGAAAGAAGATGGTCGAAATGGCATTGAAAAGAAAATACCCGGAGAATGGTAAGTAACAGTGACAGATTAAACATTTAGAGGCTAGGCTATCACAATATAAACACCTGTCAGCCACCAGGGCGGGACTTCCTCTCAGAGGTCTATTCAGATAGCATTATGCTAATTGACAGGCAATGTTTTAAATAGCTTTGCTTACCTGCCCCTGATCCTCCCTGCTCCTAGCTGTAACTTCACATCATCGCCGATGCCATGTCATCATTTTGTTGTTCATGTCACAAAGTTATAATCCAACCAGCGGTGGAAAAATATTCAATAACTAGAAAAGCATGTGGTCCTATTCAAAATAAATTTTCCCAATTTGGGCCTTGACACAGCTTAGCAATGTGAGACTTTAAGCAGCCGTTTCAGCATCAGAACAGCTTCTGGGTGGAAAATATTGACCTAAAATGGTCAAATTAGTTTGGGTTTGGTATATCCATGTTCAGGAAAACAAATGGTTCCAATTATTTCAAATACAGTGTATAACACACCCAGAGCCCAAGTTGTGGCAAAATAGTTTTTGGAGAATCTGTAGTTACCGCCTTTTTCCTTGGTATGGTGCCACGTTTTTGGTAAGTAATACAAAGCAAGAATACAGTAACTGCAAAATAGGGGTAAAATATCAAATTAAATATGAGGATTGATATGTACAAAGAATAAACTAATATAAAGTAACAAAACAGCCACATGTCCAATAATCTACCTACAACTACTTAGGCTGGATGACAGGATAACTTTAAAGTCATTTTTCTCAGTTCTGCACTCTGCGTAGTTACTGCCTTTTTGCTTTGTAGGGCAGTGCAGAGAATGCCTTTCTGAGTTCACCGTGAACGCGCACAAATGAGTGTCAAACTCATGGTTGCCTGAACAAACCTTGCGCAGGTGTTCTGAAACCCACAGCGTTAAGTAAGTTTTGGGTTAATCAACCGAGAGTTCGGGGTTATGTCACGGTAAGTTAACCTTGCTTTCTGGAATACACCTCTGAAGTGTTTGAAAAGTTACTGAGAAGTTGTTTGTTGCTTTAAACTGACAAATAAGAAAGCCTTGAGAAGGCTGCACCCAAACGAACTGAAGGCAGGGAATATTTTCATATATATATAAGTTTTTTTAATTATACATTTTTACATATCGACCACTGGCATATGCTGAATTTTGATGTGATGTGAAATTTAGGTCATTTTTTAGTAACGTTCACTGCGTGTTCATGAGCACTGAGAGAAGCTTGTTCACAGTGGCTCGCTTGTTCAAAATTTTCATTTTTGAGTGAAATATTTATTTTAAACACGTTATATGGAAAATTTGGTTTACAAAACAAAATGGCAAATCGCAAACCTTATAAAATATGAATAGAACATAATATAAAACAGCTCACATAATATTTAATTTGATGTCCTAAGCTTTAAAAAAATCTACATTTTCTTAAGGTTAAGTACCTCAGGCCCTAGAGTGTACATTTCAGAAAAGGTATGTTTGAGACCCTAATTTGTACTCTATTTGGAAAAAGGGTCAACTTCCCACTTCATTAAGTCCAGGGGCCAGTTGCATATAACTAGTTTAGACTAGTCTTACTAGTTAGTCATCTAAAATGTTGGTCTTCAATTTTTCAGTCAGTTTTATAAGGACTTAGATCAGTCTAATTTAAGACAGCAAGTCTAGGCTAACTTTTGTTTATATTCTATGTTGCCATAGAAAATAACTGTCAGCTGAGCCATTGGAGGCTTCCATTGAGGGATTAAAGGGGCTTGAGTTGAGACTTTGTAGAAGACTTTGACTTCAATGATGGTAACAAAATGTCATCCATCCATCCATCCATCTTCAACCGCTTATCCGAAGTCGGGTCGCGGGAACAAAATGTCATGTTTTTTATTATTTGGGTTAAAATCTCTAAATTTGTTCATTAGAATAAATGTTGAAGCACTGTAGTCCTCTAATAAGCAAATATTTTCAGCGAATGAAAACTGTGTTGAGTGTCCACTGTCTGCCATTTTTTTATAAAGCTGTTCAGTGTCTTACTTTTCCCACAATGCAATGCTATTAAGACTGTCTTACTAAATACAACTGTGAGCTTGTTTTATGTAACAGGCTTTCTATGGTGTCTTTAGCTAGTCAAACTAATTGTTAGAAGCAGTCTTAAGTTAATGGCTATGTTTATGCAACCGGCCGTTGTCATTTTAGCCTGACAACATTAAACAATCGCATTCTCAGTTGGGCTGATCATTGCCCTATTTCTCACCCAACAGAACTTCTCTTTCCCTGGCAGTGTCTCATCCACCCCACCCAATACTAGATAGCCGAGAGAAGACAAACAGCCTACCTGGAGTCCCTCTCTTCATGCCATATGTCACCAGCTCTCCCCAGCAGCCCATCCTCAGTGATGCATGGGCAAACACCTGTCACTAACTGCCTGCTGTGGTAATAGGCTGTTCAACAACCTAGCCGTAATTCATTAAAACATGTAAAGTAGACATTTGGACGAGAGAGCCAGTTTGCCCATCACAGCTCGGCATGCTCACAGTGTAATGCTCTAAGATGTATTACGTGAGTTGTCATGATAAGGGGATATCAGGCAGTGGGACAGTGCGGGAGAGTCAGAGGTTGGCTCTATCTTCGTCCTGGAGAGGCAGAGGCCTTGTCGACTACGTCTGCCTTCCGCTTGATGGTTGCACGATCTATAAATGAAGTCATCACTCAAGTTTGTCACCCATAACTGTGCCGAGCCAGTGGAAGACAACGCAAGTCTGAGCACCCTGTTCCTGACATTAATTACACAGAAAATTAAACAAAATCTATTGCTGTGATTGAGGTGTTTACCAAAAGCAAGCAACTACGAGGATGACTCTCTATCTATCATTCTACAGATAAGAGGACATAAAGTGAGGTGCAGTGTTGACATGTTGAATTAATTCAGAAAATCTGTAGTTTCTGTGCAACATAAAATGTGCATTGTACTTCTTTTTTGAATGTGTTAATGTAATATGCATGCAGAATGCTTATGAGCCACTATTACATGAGGCCATGTAGAATCTACAATGGCAGCTGTTTACTAAAAGGATTTAAGAAATGGAATATAAAGCACAATGTTTTTTTTTTTATCTGTGAAAAAGTAGGAATCCAATACTTGCACATGTAATAATGACAGTTTTGACATCTGTCACTTTATAAACTTCTTGAGAAAAATGAAGAGAAACGAATAGGGAATGCTCCCTCTCGTACAAAGTAGTGTAATCCTCTTTAAGAGAAGACTTTGCTTTGCAAACCCTTTATTCTTTAATTGTAATGAGAATAATTGCAGTTTTGTGTTGGACGACTTTCAAGGACTTATCTCTTATATTTCGTATTATTAAATTTCTGCTTCCACTAAATCCGAAAGTTTTATGCTTTGTTACTTCTATTGTCATTGTTCGTTTTCAATTGCCCATACTTCCTTTATAAAGGAATATAAAGTCATTATGTTCTTCTTTTTTGTTCCTTGAAGCTCCCCTTGCTCTTGAAGCTATTATGGCTGAGCTGAAAAGTTTTTCTTTTCATAGCAACTCAGAAATCGCCATGAAACACTGCGGCTTTATTTACAGAGAACACAATTGTGTCTGTGATTGTGAAACAAGCCTTTTTTCCTACCACACGCCTCGTTCTATTAAAAAGTCTGCCCAACAAAACTTCATCCATGAGCTTCCATGTCTCAAACTCAAAAGGTCAAATGTGCATTTTCCCCCATGGCCTTCTTATCAAAGCCAAAAGGCTAGTTAACCAAATTCCTATGGGCCTGTTTTTTGCATCCATGTTTCCTTGTCCAGCTACAGAGACAATGAGTGATTAGCAAACAGCAGTAAGTGCTTTTTCCCTGCTTCAAAGGGCTAGCCGTGTGGCTGGCTTCAGAGGCAGGGTTGGCTTTTAATCTGGGCATGCCACCTGTGAGAAGCGTCAGAAGTTGCGTTTGGCGTGGCAGCAGTAGGACGTCTTTATGTTTGAGCCAGGCTTGGCCTGAGTTCTCCTGCCTGGCTTTACCTCTCAGGCAACACACACACACACACACTGCTCGGGCCTTTCACGCAGCGCCTGCAATTTGTCACTTTTCACATGAGATGAAGCCTTTTATGAAGCTAAATGAGTTTCCAGAGAAAGAAGTGCCACAAAAGCCCCATGATTAATTTGCTTGTTAGGCTATTGCAGCTGTCACCTGTGTAAGACATCTGGACAGCAGATTGACTAATGCCATAAGTGGGACCGAAGCATGGCTCACTCTCACTCTCTTGCAGTTAGTTTTCCCTGCAGTCAGTCTTTTAGTGGGCTTTTAAGGGGGACTACTTGCTGTCAAAAATGGCATTAATAAGCATTACTTGTGATTGACATGGTAATTAGTTGTATTAATTTGCAGCTAAGAGGGTCTGTACAGGAAGGAGGTCTATGGGTGTGAGGTGGGATGGTCTGACTCAGAGTGACCTCACATTTAATTGCATTTGCTGATAATAATTGTACTGTTACAGTCATGACATCCAGAGACTAAACAATAAAGCAGAGCACACAATCTGACGGTGGTTAAGATGAAGTGAAGCCATTTAGAGGGGCTGTTGTCAGTTTTGTGATACTGGACTCTTATTTAATCTATGGCATTAGCTCTAGCAAGTGTG
The DNA here is from genome assembly GCF_025860055.1 of Xyrauchen texanus. Lineage (NCBI taxonomy): Eukaryota > Metazoa > Chordata > Actinopteri > Cypriniformes > Catostomidae > Xyrauchen > Xyrauchen texanus. The sequence goes on from NC_068276.1 coordinate 25,455,369, forward strand.
TTTAAATTTAAATGTCTCTAACCGTATTTCTGATCCATCTTTACCGCTGTAACTCTTTTGTTCATTTTAATAAAAAAAGTGATATTTCACCCTAAAATGAAAATTCTGTAATTATTTATTCACCCTCATGTCAGTCCACACCCATAGGCTGACTTTAATTTGTCTACAGAAAATAAAAGTAAAGAATTAATGAATGTCCTGTTGCCTGAATTCAGTCCAATAGCAATACATAGTAACTCACTTTAATGCCTAACAAAGCATGCAGTGTCATAAAAAGGGCTATTTATTGTGTGTGTCATATTCCAAGTCTTCTTAAGCCATACAATCACTTTAATTTGTATCACTTATGATCATATTGTAATTTAAGTTGATATTCACTGTCAAATTCAATCAAATCAAATAATATCTAATAAAATCTATTAATAGCTCTGAAATCCAATATGGAGGCTATGTTGATAACATCAAACCTCTTGAACTTTGTCATTGATTTGATATAATTTAAAAATGAATAAAGACATTAATTCTGGCCTGTTCATCAGACAAAGTGAATGCATGCTTTTAGACGACTACTTATATGACACTTGGATGCTTCATTAAGCACTAATGTGTAGTTGTGCACCAATCAGGAAATTTGAGACCTGTTCTGATCACCGATTTCTTTAACACTGAGATAGGGCGATACCGATACGATAACAGATTTTGCCACACTTTTACAAGTACACTGTAAAATTGCATTCAATTTTTATCAATTGTAAAATGCTAACATATATTTGAATAGAAAACAGATATGAATAGTTCTGTTGTCACTATCAAATGTCAACTGGCAACCAGTAAACAACATGAGAGTATCACACAGAGCAGAGATACATTCAATAATAAGAAACATTATGAAAATCTCATTATTTTCACAAGCAAACAAGTTTTGCAGCAAACTCTTCAGTGTCGCCAAAGGTTTTCTACTGGTTCACTACTACCAGCTGCAAACTTATGTCAAACATTTGTGGCAAATAGCAAGTTCATTTGCAGCATGTTTGTGACAAGTATTGACAAGTAGATATTTTGTATGGGTGATGAGAGATCACCCATACAAAATATCGAGGCTGATCGAGGTCCCCTTCGAGAGAATTGGCATGGACCTTGTCGGGCCATTAGAGTGGTCAGCATGCGGACATCGCTTTGTATTAATCCTGGTGGACTATGTAACGCAATATCCGGAAGCAGTGCCTCTACGCAGCATCTCAGCACGTATTGTGGAGGCTCTCTTCAAAATAATCTTCCGTGTTGGGATTCCGAAAGAAATCCTCACTGATCAGGACACAACCTTTATGTCACAAACACTACACGAGCTTTGCGAATTATTGGGCATTAAATCAATCTGCACCTGTGTTTACTATCTACAAAAAGATGGCCTGGTGGAACGATTTACTAAAACCCTTAAAAACATGATTCGTATTTGTGCACAAGAATGCTAGAAATTGGGACAAATGGCTCGATCCCCTGTTATTCGCAGTACGAGAGGTCCCTCAAGCCTCCACTGGGTTTTCCCCATTCGAGCTGCTGTATGGGCGGCAACCACGTGGCGTGCTTGATGTCATACGCATAAGCTTGGGAGGAGGGAGCTTCAAACAGTAAGAATTAAATTCAATACGTTCTTGATCTTAGAGTAAAACTCCACACTTTGAGACAACTAACACAGGATAATTTGCTCCAAGCTCAAGAACAACAGAGCCGACTGGATAACAGGGGAACTTGGCTAAGGGAATTTGCAACGGGAGATAAGGTACTCATATTACTCCCTACATCGAGCTTCAAATTACTCGCCAAGTGGCAAGGACCCTTTGAGGTCACATGCTAAGTGGGTGATTATGAGGTAAAGCAAACCCATAGATGTGCCCACATGTCAAATTTATCACCTCAACCTACTGAAATTGTGGAGAGAGTCAGCCACGGTGACGTTGGCTACAGTAGTTCTGGAAAGGGCCGTGCTCAAGCGAGAGGTAAGCACAAAACACAATCACGTCACCGTCACTTGCGGAGACCACCTCTCACCGTACTAACTCACAGAGGTTGCCAAACTACAACAAGAATTTGCGATTGTGTTTTCCCCTCTACCGGGTCACACTAACCTCATCCAACACGTACATACCGATTGCCCAAACATAAAAAAAAATTGTTTGGGAAGAATTGGATGGCTAAAAACCCACAGCGACTAGTCCAGCCCGGTTGTTCTGGTGCCTAAGAACAACGGGTCTGTAAGGTTCTGTGTGGATTATTGAAACGTCAATGCGGTGCCTAATTTTATGCCTACCCAATGTCTCGTATTGATGAGTTGCTCGATCGGGTGGGCACTGCTCGTTTTTACTCTACACTGGATTTTACATAGGGTTATTGGCAGATCACCTTGACACCAATTTCCCGTGAAAAAAACAACTTTCTCCACACCGTTCGGATTACACCAATTTGTGACACTTTCATTCGGATTGTTTGGGGCTCCTGCTACATTTCAGCGCCTCATGGATTGAATCCTCAGACCATATTTGGCTTACGCTGCTACCTATTTGGATGACATCATCATTCATAGCGTTGATTGATGCAGCATCTGAGAGCAGTTCTGAGGTCACTGCGACGGTCAGGATATCAGAATGTCTCCCGGCCTGAGTCGGGCGGTGGGGATATGTAGCAACAGGGGCGGGGGCATGGTCGAGCATCCGTTGGGAGAGAGCGGTAAGGGGGCATACACCTGAGCCAAATTATGACTTACACCTGTCTCTAATTGTAGTGAGATTGGGGAGAGGGGTATACATGCAAGCTCCAGATCGTAAGGGAGAGACTGGTTCGAGAGCCTTACTGTGAAGCTGATGTGTTATTGTGAAACTGATGAATTAGTGTGAAGCTGATGAGTTATTGTGAAGCTGTAAACAAGAGAAGTGGTCAATTTAAAAGTTTCCTACCTGTATTTGAAGAATCCTGCTCCCGGTGTCTTTCCTTGTTAAGCTCATGTTACATATTCAGATTTTTATTTCCATCTTTATTTGTTGTTTAATTTGTTTTTACATCTGTTCGCAGTATCTTTGTCTCCACTGTGTCTAAATGTACAGTGAGTCAGATTTACTACCTCAATGACACATTTTTAAAACAAACTGGCATATTCATATAAATTACAGCATGTCTGAAAATTTGCGATTGACTAGTTATTTGCCAATAACTCACACTCCATTGGCCACAGTGCTTCGAGGGCTGAGCAAGTGCTCATTCATTAATGTAGCATATGTGTGATTTCATGGATATGACAATTTAAAATAAAAAGATAGGATCTGAATCTAGGCTTGATGGGACGCTTGCCGATCAAAGATTTAAGACAAAGATCGGGTGATTTAGGGTGGTGGCTGATTGATTGGTGTATCCCTACTAAAGTAAGATATTTACTGTCATTGTATTGAATTCAGCCAATGGGGCATTTATTACAATACTGCCTTTTGTGTTCCACAGAAGAAAGAACATTATACAGGTTTGGAGTGACATGAATGTGAGTAAAAGAGGACTATCTCCTTAAAGTCTCAAAGAGGGAGCAAATTAATGAATAGCAAAACTGCATTGGAAATGAGACAGTGTTAACAGTGTGTAAATACTGCTGCAGTTGTGTTATTATTGCATGGCATCTTTCATGTAAATTTTCTCACCATAAACTGCAGAGAAACTAAAGCATTGTCTTTCCTACAGTGATGACGGTGAGTTTGTTGAATAAGCGTTTTCCACATAGTCCAGAAAGAGAGTTACAGCATGGGATTTAATTTTGGACGAATCCACTCCCTCAATTGTTAATTATGCTGGAATTAGCTGGTAGCATCCGTTTATTTTTGTTTGCTGTGTAATCAGGAAATTAATCTGAGAAAGCAGAGGCCCAAGGGCCAGTGACATAAAAAATGCAACTCAATACTCTCCCATTCACATACCTCCCATTTGATTAAAACAGTTTTGAAATATAGATTTAAAAAATCTGGCTAATCCCATTGTGTTCCTATGGCCTACCATGACCAATTCCTGTCTTCACTAAATGTAAACAAAAACAACACATTCCAGTGAGAAAAAGAGATTTACAAAATGAAGGTCCTCAATCCAGCCTGCAAACAATTTGTTCAGCGAAAGATACAATATCAACCTCAGTGGATGTGGCTTAAGTAAATAAAAAAAATTAAAAAACACTGTAGTTATTTAATTTCTTTCCTGGAATAAATTTAATGTTGAAAGACACATTTTGCACTGATGGGACAATATGATAAATGGAAATAACACCTGAGAACTCGTATATCACCCTGTGCATTGATCAGAAGGACCAGGGCTTTTTGTGGATGTGATGATGGGCGTAAGCTGGTCACTAAATCAACTGCATTGTTAGATTGAGACTGTTGGCATTAGAGGGGGATTGATAACCTAATATATTGTCTATGGAAAATAACCCTTCAAAAAGATTATGTAAAACAACACCCTTTGCATGCACCCAATAAGATTATTATGAAAGATCTATCACACACATGGAAATTATACAATATATCCATCCATCCATCCATCTTCAACCGCTTATCCGAAGTCGGGTCGCGGGGGCAGCTGCTCCAGCAGGGGGCCCCAAACTTCCCTATCCCGAGCCACATTAACCAACTCTGACTGGGGAACCCCGAGGTGTTCCCAGGCCAGTGTGGAGATGTAATCTCTCCACCTAGTCCTGGGTCTTCCCCGAGGCCTCCTCCCAGCTGGACGTGCCTGAAACACCTCCCTAGGGAGGCGGCCAGGGGGCATCCTTACCAGATGCCCAAACCACCTCAACTGACTCCTTTCAACGCAAAGGAGCAGCGGCTCTACTCCGAGCTCCTCACGGATGACTGAGCTCCTCACCCTATCTCTAAGGGAGAAGCCCGCCACCCTTCTGAGGAAGCCCATTTCGGCCGCTTGTACTCGCGACCTAGTTCTTTCGGTCATGACTCAACCTTCATGACCATAGGTGAGGGTAGGAACAAAAATTGACCGGTAGATCGAGAACTTTGCCTTTCGGCTCAGCTCTCTTTTTGTGACAACGGTGCGAAAAGAGAGCTTATACAATATGATATTACTTTATTAATTCCTAGGGGGCAAATTATCTGTTCTTTTGATCTGTGTGGTGCATTACTTTTTCTGCCATTTGGTGTTGTAGTGATATTGCTCACAAGTTGGATGACTAATAATACAGGCAAAGATCAGCAAACACCGTACAACATGCAGTCTGTTTAAGCTTCATGTGATCAGTTCCCCAAAGCTGCATCAGTCACATATTCTTAGATACAAGATTAAACTAATCAGATATGTCTGACATTGTTGTGACATGGGACGTCGATCCCATTGCATTCAGGCCATTTGTTAGCTTAACATCCTTTCATTTGGTCATCTGATCTTTCTTTTTGTTCAGCATGTGCCACTACTAGTTTCAAGACATATACCAGGGTGATCTCAAGAGTATTTGAAGATATTTGTACATAATGTTTTCACATACATTTTTGTACATTTGGTTAGACACTGAAACATACAATAACAATAAAACAATGCATTCATTTAAAACATCAGCACTTTTACTTATGTACAGCTTTAGAGACATAAATACATTGTAACATTAACATGTGTTTCACTCATTTCCTGATTGTATTGTGTGTTCTGTTGTAATTTTTCCCAAAGGAATTGCAAACATTTGTACTTTTCTAAAGTTGTTCAAAATATAACAGTTTACATTTCAGATGTTGTCCATATGTTGATATTGTATGTTACGGTGTCAATGCAAACATACAAATTTGTATGTGTGCTAGAGCCACACTTTTCCTTTGAATGCCTATGATTACTCTTGAGATCACATTGTGCCTACAGGATAAACCATTGCATCCTTTGAACTTCAAGATGACCACAGAAAACCAAGCCTTTTTCCTATTCTATTCTCTCTGTGTTGCCTTTTTAGGGCCTATTTCAATCATCCTCAACATGTATGTTTAATGGCAAGGGCCACGGCAGGAAATTATCAGCAAATGAAATGAAGCTGTGGGTTATTACGCAGCACTGCGGTGTCAGCCCAGGCTTTGCCACTATTCATTTTATTGTAACTCATTTCTGTGGCTGAAGTACACTGGGATTTAATGTTTCCATTCCCCAGTACTGTTCTGCACGACAAATTGTTTTAATAAACATATACGAGGTAATAATACAGTAATAATAAGCCTACCAGTCACCTTATATCAATACAGTTAAATTCTCCCTCCCCATAAGCCAACATTGGTTACAATGACAATTACACGGGGAGCCAATCCTTAGCAAAGGCAAGCACAATGGACAGATTTAATATAGTTTGTAAAAATGATTAGTGTGCTGTCATGTTATTGGACATTTGTATTTACATTTCTCTCAGGGTTATTCACTATACGGGATTAACATTGAACAGAGAGGCCTTTTTTCCCCTCTTTCTTTTCCCTTGTACCCTCATTTTTTTTCTTCAAAGGGCTTCATCCGCTGAAAGATACTGTTGACCGTTAATATTCCACAGATGAATCACCGTTTTTAATTTTAAGGATAAATGTGAAATTGGGCAATTCTCCAAACCTTTCTCCCACCTACATTGTGTGCACATGCAGTCCTGTGTATACTTGTTTGCAGGTGGATACAGGCTGGTGTTAATGGAAAAGAGAAAGAATGTGTTGTATTGGCTGCTGGTTATTTACAGGGGTAACTTCATGATACATTTCAATTATTGCCTAGGTTTGTTTTTAGCTTCTCAAGCTGTTGCTCCTAGCTGCAATCAAGATGAGAGAGGAAATTTATAATCAGTACACAGTTTGTTCTGCATGCAGCAAAGACTTTAGATTTTTTGTTACTGGTTTCATCTGTTTTCAACAATTGGATAATGAAGTAGTCAAGTGGGGATTGCTGAGGTCTATTAATGCTGAAGCAATGCATTTAACCCATTCTCTTATTACTGAGTCAGCAAAGGGACCAATTTAGCTACACACAAGATGGCACATTTGTTGATCTACACTACTAACCTTGTGCAACTGGGCAGTAAGGCAGCACATATTCTTTGAGTTCAATATGTTAGAGAGAACAAGCTGACTCTAATTATTTCCAGCTTTTCAAACATTGAGAATTTCAATGTATCCCGGAGTCATATGAGATATGAATCTGTGTAACAAAGTTCTTTTTTTACACAGAAAGGAGGAAGCAGGAGACAGCGAGCTCCAACTAAAAGTGCTTTATTTCCCACAAATTTCACAGTCTATAAATCACACTTTTCAGTGGACACACTCAAATAAGGCTTTTCAGTACAACACAAATATTGCATTCTAGAACAGTCTGCTCCATGCAGCTCTCTCCCTCACTGGCGTCTGGCTCGCTAATAAAAGCCACATCTCCACTCTCACTGCAATGACAAACAGTTGTTAGAGGCAATCATTGCCAGGTGATGTTCTTTACTGTTCTCATCTCCTGATCTTGTTCTCCATTCACAAACCGGCACTTAACCATGCCCCCTCCATCACATACCCCCATCGCCCAACTCAGGCCGGGTTGCCATCTGGCCTACCCAGTACACCCCCTCCCATTTCTGTGGACCACCTCAAACTTAAAATGCAGAAGAGACAGAGACCAATGGTTGATCCGCATATTGGTATCCTTATGGAGTGCCAATGGAGTGGGGCATGGTTCAAACAAAGAATGAAAGCCTGCCCCAGGAGGTAATACTGAAGGGTGAGGACTGCCCACTTGATGGCCAGACACTCCTTCTTATTGGTGCTTTACATTGCCTCTCTCGCCGAAAGCTTATGGCTGGTGTGCAGCACCGAGCACTCCTCCCCCTCGACCACCTGGGACAACACGTCTCCCAACACTCTGTCTGATGCAATCAGTCTGTACAACAAAAGGGAGAGAAAAATAAGGAGCATGTAACAACAACCCACCATGAAGCACTCCCTCCAGCTGCATAAAAGCTTGTTGGCACTGCTCTGACCACTGGATGGTTCTGGGGCTCCCTTTTTAGTGAGATCAGTCAGTGGGCTGTTGATGTACGAATAATTAGGCGCAAACCTCCTATAATAACCAGCCAGCCCCAGGAACTGTCTTACCTCCTTTTATGTCTTGGGTCTCTGGCATGCCGCAACCGCTGTGATATTATCAATTTGGGGGAACACCTGCCCGTGACCCAAGTGGAACCCCAGATACCGTAACTCCACCCATCCAATTGAACTCTTCTTAGGATTTGCCATGAGTCCCGCCCATCGCAGTGACCTCAGAACTACCCTCAGATGCTGAATATGCCACTGCCAAACATTACTGTATATGATAATGTCTTCCATATAGGCAGCGGCATACACAGATTGCGGTCCATAATGCTATGAAACGTAGCCAGGGCCCCAAACAAACCGAACGGAAGGGTCACGAATTGGTACAAGCCAAACGGTGTGGAGAAGGCCATTTTCTCACGACACATTGGTGTTAAGGGTATCTGCCAATAACCCTTTGTTAAATCCAGTGAATAAAAGCAAGCCACACCCAACTGATCGACTTCCCCGACTCGCTGTGTGACCTTAAAGGGCCCTTGCCAATTTGCGAGTAATTTAGAGCTTCGTGTGTGGAGTAATACAAGGACTTTATCTCCCTGTGTAAATTCCTGTAGCCGAGCTCCCCTGTTATACAGCCAGGTCTGACATTCTTGAGCCTGTATCAAATTCTCCTGTGATAGTTTCCCCAATGCGTGGAGTTTTGCTCTCAGGTCAAGAACGTATTGAATTTTTTCTTTGCTGTTTGAAGGTCCTCGTGACATCTAAGACATAGTGGAGGCTTGTGGGACCTCTGGAACTGTGAATAACAGGGGTTCAAGCCACTTATCCCAACTCCGAGCACCTTCATGCACAAACGTACAAATCATGTTTTTTAGGGTTTTATTAAACCGTTCGACCAAGCCGTCTGTTTGCGGGTGGTAGACGCTTGTCCAAATCGATTTAATGCTCCATAATTTGTACGTGACATAAAGTAGTGCCTTGATCAGTGAGTCCACACTCGGGAGATTAATCTGAAGAGTGCCTCCGCAACACTACATGATGAGATGTGGCACAAAAGTACTGCTTCTGGATATCACATAGCATAGTCCACCAGAAACATCACAAAGCGATGTCCACATGCCGTCCACTCTAATGGCCCGAAGACGTCCATACCAATTCTTTCAAAAGTGAGCTCGATCAAAGGGTGTGGGCGCAAAGGCACTCTTGAGATGGCCGGTGGATTCTCCAGCTGACTTTTACTGCATGCCGCACACCAACACGGAACATGCCCAGCCAGTAAAAACAGTCCATTAGATGGTATAGTGTTTTTCCTGCCCTAAGAGACCCATCATTGGATATAATGAGTTGTCTGGAATAACATTACCTGATGGCCCTTCAGTATCAATAACTGGGTTGTATCTTCCTTTGTCTGAGCATCCTGGGTCACTCAATACAAACGACCATTTAGTACGAAAAGTACGGATAAGCGAGTGCAATGTCTGACTCTTACTTGGTAAAAGGCGTGTAAAAGAGTCTCATCTCACGTCTGCTCCAGAGGGAAATTCCTGGTAGGGGAATCATCTAAGGGCTGGTGAAGATGAGACTTCCCCCTCCCTTATGTCATACTGACGTGGAGCTGACGTTGATGGCCCGGCTCCAACTCCCCAGCTAGTGCATCACAAACCCCACACCGAGATGCTCTGTTACAGGACCCATCTACACAAATTTCCCTTAATAGAGTGGAAAACGCTGACCAATTTGTGCCCAAAATTAGTGGATGGGTGAGGCATGAACTATCAGCAGCCTTGCCACAATGCTTTTGTCCTTGAAATTGAATTGTCATGGTTACTAACACGATAATGCACACACCTTACCTTCACCTTGTGTCTCGCACCCAAAGTCTAGTCTTGAACCAGGCATTGATGGATGGCGGTTTGGCTGTAACCTGAATCCACCAAAGGCCTGGTATGTACCTCCCTTAATACACACAGGTATGCTGAACATCCCAGCTTGATGGGGGGTGGAATGCTTTGTGTAGGGGACTGAACCAATGTGCTCAAATCCATCAGCAGGCACTGGTCCCAGAAATGCCTGGTCTCCCCACAGCCCCAACAGACCAGCCCAGGCTCCATGCCTGCACCCGTGACAGTGGGTTCACCACCCTGGGAGTGAGAGGGGCAGGGGAATCTGGTGGGTAGTGCAATCCCCGGAGTCAAGGAGCCAGTATAGGAGGGGATGGCAGGGACAGGATGTAAAGCAGGGTGAGAAGGGGAGACAAGGGAAGAAGAGAGAGAGAAGGATCTCTGGGGTCGTCAGCTACCGATTACGCTGTCATGTGGTCATCTGCCAGCTGAATGGCTGTTTGGAGTGACGCCGGATGGTGGCACTGGACATCCGCCATCTCTCTCGGAAGTTGAGTGCTGAACTGCTCCAGTACTACCAGATCGATGACAGGCAGGCATGCCGGAGCTGTTGGGTAAAGGCAGAAGTGTTGGCACTGCAACTCGGGTGTCCAGCCGGCCCATTGCAGGATGCCTTTTCTCATGTCACCGTACATCACAATGTTCTCTGCTGGTTAACTATTGCGCCGCAAGTTGGGCTTCAATTGGACCACACACTGGGTGCCTGGCCATCCGCATGCCCCTGCAGTATACTCAAAGAGCTCCAAGAAGACCTCCGGTTCGTCGAGGGGGCCCATCTTGACTAGTGGAAGCTGGGTCGGGGCGGTTAGGGGTCCAAGGTTGCGGCAGCAGAACCCTCCTGGTGCAGCCAGCTCCAGGAACATCTGTCGGCATTTGCTTGGGCCTGGAGGAGTGCTATGAATCGCTGTTCCTGCTCAGTGCGCAGCTGGAGGAGGGCCTGATGTTACGTCTGGTTGATGCTGGTGAGGGTCTTGACCATGTCCTCCCTAACTTCCCAGGTTTCAGCATCAGAGTAACAAAATTCGGGAGACGACGAGATCCAACTCAAAAGGGCTTTATTTCCCACACTTTCACAGTCTACAATTCACACTTTTCAGTAGACACACTCAAATAATGCTTTTCAGCACAACACAAATATCACACTCTGGAACACAGTGCTGCTCTCTAGCTCATTAGCGTCTGGCTCGCTCCTAAAAGTCTGTCTCCACACTGTCACTGCAATGACAAACAGCTGTTAAAGGCAATCATTGCCGGGTGATGATCCTTACCATTCTCTTCTCCTGATCTCAGCTCTCCATTCACAAACCAGCTTAACCACGCCCCCACCACCACAATCTTTGTGGGGTCAATTAAGTAAAGTAATAAACTAGGCCATATTATGAAGTCTAGTCCACAATGGAGCCAAATACTGTAACTAACACAAATATTGACATGATAATCCGTAGATGTAAACAGAGGACAAAACACACGGCTGTAGTCCAGTGTGCAAACCTGTCTTCTGATCTATTAGTTCTTCATGTAGAATATGAGAAAATTAGATAATGTTCTGTTTTTATGTTGACCCATTTGTTCCACCACCAACCCATTTAAATGTTTTAACATCATGTTAATCAATGTTAATTTTGACCTGACAGTTAGAAAAATTTGAAAAGTGGTTTGAGTCTAGTACACTAACATAAAATAAGTAATGTACTGTACAAAATAACACCATTCAATTTAGGAAATTCACCATGGTAACCAAACTACAATAGTTACTGTTACTTAGGCTTGGGAACAATGCCTTTTTTTCACATATAAATAATCAGAACATTACCCGATGATTATTATCTAGATCGCCATTTTTCAGATCTATCTATCTATCTATCTTATCGTTGCACAATAATTTTAGTCTCTTCATACTTATTTTTCAACACAACTTTGGTAAAATGTTGGTGGCAGGGTAACTTAAAGGGGGTTGCACACAGGACAGGTCTGTCGGACAACATGGCGCATTCTAAAATTAGAAACAATTATTTTCTATGAAGGTACATACACTGCAGCCACCATTTCGTGTCTGTCACTGGTGTCCAGCTACGATTCTGGAGTCTGCTCAAAATTCTGCAGCACTATGTAGCACAACTCACATAGTTTTCCATTACATTCGACCCAAATCATTACCAAAGGTCATAGATTATTTACTTTAGCCATTACTGGATGATATATTGTGTATGTGTATCTTTGCTATGGCCTACACAATGCATTTTTTTGTTTTAATCTTTTTGTGGTTTCACTGCTTGAATGAAACCTATTCAAGGCTACATATAGAGAAATTGCATTATAAATGTTGCCATTGTTCAGTTTGCACAGTTACATCACTTTCAAACACTCACCTAACAAACTCATCATCTTCACTTTAACTTTTGTGTGTATGGTGACTGCCACCTGTACCACATTGATGTGTCCTTCAGTATTAAGTACAATAAATGTTATATCACCCCCTTGTGGTCTCCCAAAGCTATTACGCCAGACTACATTAAACCGAAGGCGAACTGACAGTGTGACAATTTGAAAGCACACAAATTAGGCTTCAAATTTAAATGTCAGCTAATTTTAATATGTCGATGCCCCAAAAACATATCAAGAACGTAACATGCTGATCAATAATAAATGTTTCAACATTAAATGACGTTACTACATTAATATTTGGTAACTTGGTAAAGAGCACAGCGGTTTGGTTCCGGAAGTTAAAATCCCTCTAATATTCCCTTCAAAGAAAGACCAACTGTGCTCTAAGGTTGTTAATCAATGGTCCACATTATTTCCACTTTATAAAAAAAATATGTTAAAAACATTCCTGGTAAAAAACTACACTACCCAAGAATCCTAATGAGAAAGATCCACAAACCTCAGCAAAGAAGCTCAGCAGTGACCGCTCACTTCCATGACGCAATTAAGTTGGTCTCGCTACACTCTCAAGCTACTTATAAAATGTTTATATATCTGAATATTTTGCAATAAACGTAAAATATATTTTTTCTATACTTTCAGTATAATCCAGTGTATAATGTTTCTACACCTAGTTTGTTTTAGCACTCCAATCGCTCTCAGAGCGGTATAATGTGTAAATGTGAACTGCCCAAGTGGTTTCAGATCCCACTAAAAGGACACAAAAGATCACCTTGGTCTGAGTAAGGTTAGTTTTTGTGTCCTTTTGTGGTCTGAATTATTAGAGTGATGTAAGGGCAAAGAGGTACCAGTCCGCTTTGCGTTTTATGACATAAGTACCTGGTGGCCTGCCATATGTTGCTGCATTACATACTTCATATTCCAGTCACAATTTACTGTCCACATACGGGAATTTTAAGCAAATATAGATATACCATGATTACCATGACATGTTTTTGTGTCACGTATTCCGTTCTTGTTGTATTTTTTGAGCACCTAATATGAACGGACTGGCCACATTCAGAGCTGAGTGTTAAGATGAAGTGCTTTATAGTGCTCTGATGGGTGTACCATCTACATAGGTTCGCGCCAAACTCCCAGAAAAATGCAAGCGAGAATTTTTATAGTTTCCCTTCAATTTTTATTTGTGCAATGGCTAATGATCTTGGCTCATTCACACAATGTAAATGACACACAGGAGGAGATGCTTGCTTGCATCATTACTCTCGAGATGATAAAGATACATATTTTCAAATGCACATAAAATTTCAAATGTTTTCCTTCATGCTAAATTAGGGCTTGTAGGTTTTATCGGAGAGCCTTAACCCTCTGGGGTCTGAGGGTGTTTTGGGCCCTGGAGAAGTTTCGACATGCCTTGACATTTGTGCTTTTTTTCAGTTGCTTAAAAACATATTAATGGCTAAAGTCTGATAACACTGTATTCAGCACAAACTGGGCTACAATAATATGTGAGCAACACGTGTGTACATGTTTGTATTTTTGAGAAAATAACGTTTATGCGTGGTTTTTGAAAAAAATTACATTTTAAGTATTTGAAATAAGGTCATATAACACATACTAAACATTTGTCCACAAGACCTTTGAGAACCGGATCTTGTAGCCTAGAGTGTCTGCTACAAAATGGTGTGAAAACCATCCTGATCACTCATTCATACAAAACAACATAGTAATTGAACTTTTGTAAGACACTTTTAGTGTTGAATGGTAATATGCGAGGAGGCGTGAACTATCACAATATTTATGTAATTCACACCTGAGTATAAAAAGACCACTCCTCTGGGCCTATCAATGAGGAATGTGACAAAGAGAATGAATGTGAGGAGACTTAATGATCAAAATTAAGTTTTAAGTTAAAAGACGTAATCTAACTATATATTTTCTTAACATAAAGACTTTACTTAATTTTACACTCACCTAAAGGATTATTAGGAACACCTGTTCAATTTCTCATTAATGCAATTATCTAATCAACCAATCACATGGCAGTTGCTTCAATGCATTTAGGGGTGTGGTCCTGGTCAAGACAATCTCCTGGACTCCAAACTGAATGTCAGAATGGGAAAGAAAGGTGATTTAAGCAATTTTGAGCGTGGCATGGTTGTTGGTGCCAGACGGGCCGGTCTGAATATTTCACAATCTGCTCAGTTACTGGGATTTTCACGCACAACCATTTCTAGGGTTTACAAAGAATGGTGTGAAAAGGGAAAAACATCCAGTATGCGGCAGTCCTGTGGGCAAAAATGCCTTGTTGATGCTAGAGGTCAGAGGAGAATGGGCCGACTGATTCAAGCTGATAGAAGAACAACTTTGCCTGAAATAACCACTCGTTACAACCGAGGTATGCAGCAAAGCATTTGTGAAGCCACAACACGCACAACCTTGAGGCGGATGGGCTACAACAGCAGAAGACCCCACCGGGTACCACTCATCTCCACTACAAATAGGAAAAAGAGGCTACAATTTGCAATAGCTCACCAAAATTGGACAGTTGAAGACTGGAAAAATGTTGCCTGGTCTGATGAGTCTCGATTTCTGTTGAGACATTCAGATGGTAGAGTCAGAATTTGGCGTAAACAGAATGAGAACATGGATCCATTATGCCTTGTTACCACTGTGCAGGCTGGTGGTGGTGGTGTAATGGTGTGGGGGATGTTTTCTTGGCACACTTTAGGCCCCTTAGTGCCAATTGGGCATCGTTTAAATGCCACGGCCTACCTGAGCATTGTTTCTGACCATGTCCATCCCTTTATGGCCACCGTGTACCCATCCTCTGATGGCTACTTCCAGCAGGGTAATGCACCATGTCACAAAGCTCGAATCATTTCAAATTGGTTTCTTGAACATGACAATGAGTTCACTGTACTAAAATGGCCCCCACAGTCACCAGATCTCAACCCAATAGAGCATCTTTGAGATGTGGTGGAACAGGAGCTTCGTGCCCTGGATGTGCATCCCACAAATCTCCATCAACTGCAAGATGCTATCCTATCAATATGGGCCAACATTTCTAAAGAATGCTTTCAGCACCTTGTTGAATCAATGCCACGTAGAATTAAGGCCGTTCTGAAGGCAAAAGGGGTCAAACACAGTATTAGTATGGTGTTCCTAATAATCCTTTAGGTGAGTGTATACCTACACATCCATTTAAAAGTTTTTGCTCAACAAGACTGCATTTATTTGATCCAAAATAAAGTAAAAACATTGTGTGAACTCTTTTTACAATTTAAAAGAACAGTTTCCTATTTAAATATATTGTAAAATGCAATTTGTGATCAAAGTTGAATTTTCAGCATCATTACTGCAGTCTTCAGTGTCTCATGATCCTTCAGAAATCATTATATGTGTAACCCGCACACAAACACACAAGATGAGGCAGTCACAATGTCGGAGAAAAGTGCTTTTATTAGTATAAGAGCAGGCAACAGTACAAAAACAGGGCAAATCCAGTGAAAAATGGTCAGTGAAAGCGTAGAGTCGAAAGACAGGGAATCAAGGAGAGTAAAGGGGGCAAATCCGGGAGAGTAGTCGAGGGGAGCGAGGGTCAAAGCCGGGGGAAACAGGATGTATAACAAGTGGGAGCAAAGACAGGGGAACTAGGGGAGCTGGCAAGCTAAGAGGAAGAATAGTAGGGAGGTCAAAACTAGACGAGACTAGCGGGGGGGGGGCAAAACTAGGCGAGACTAGCAGGGCAAAGATACAGGGAACTAAATACAATAACCAACAAGATACAAATGAAAGGATAGTGATATATATAGGTGCGAGTGCAGGTGTATACAATGTGTGGGGATTGGAAGCGCGTGAGTGCAGGTGGTCATAATGTTCTGGCTGCAGCGGGCAAGTGAGCCAGAGGGGGGAGATAGTTTACGAGCGAGAGCTCGTAATAGAAAAACCGGGCGTGGAAGCCCGAGGGAGGAAAAAGAGCGTACAAGCTCAAGGGGGCGGAGCGAGGGAGCGGGAAGCGAGCACGCTCGCGGAGTGCATGTGTGCGTGCTCGAGGAAGCGGAGATGGGGCAGAGGAGCGGGGTTCGTGACAGTATGAGCATTTCACTCATTTTACCTGAACACATATTTGCAAGCGGTGGTGGTGGTGTAGTGGTCTAAACCACATAACTGGTAATCAGAAGGTCACTGGTTCGATCCCCACATCCACCACCATTGTGTCCTTGAGCAAGGCACTTAACTCCAGGTTGCTCCAGGGGGATTGTCCCTGTAAGTCACGTTGGATAAAAGCGTCTGCCAAATGCATAAATGTAAATGTAAATATCATATTTATATCATACAACATACAATGTAAATGCCTGCTTTAGCCGAAACAGCATTTAAATGTAACTAAAACTTGCCTATTAGGAAATATTTCAAATGTCAATACTTTGAATCCTGTCTGGATTCCTATCATGAGTGAAACTTACCACACTAAATGTTGTCAGGCAAAGCCTGATCATGCCTGGCCCAATGCGTCCGGCCTCTGATTAAAGGAGCTCTGGCTTCCCTCTTGCTTTGTAAATGGAGTGATGCCTTCAGCTCACAAGCAGTGTCCCTCCACACATCGACAGCCCCCCCTCTAAACTGCCATCACATGAAAGATCCAAGTGCTCGCCCCACAGAACTGACAGTTAAATTAAATATTTATTTTCCATATCTAAAAACATTCATTATTTCCAGTGAATGCAGTGGTTGCAGAGAACATAGACTTTTGAAACACCTAGCTAGCCACTAGAGTCTTGGCCCTCCAGTGGGTCAATTAAGGAGGCTTAGAAATGTTGGCAGGTCTCCTTTCCTTTTAGCTTCAGCCTTGGTCTAATTTTTCATTTTCCAATTTGTTTCATCTAGTGTGCAGTTATGATTAATTTCTTGTGGCTAATCAATCGTAGGTGAAATTGCATACATGCAGAACAGACAGGTTCAAAGCTCGCCATGGCAGACAGATAACTGGAGTGGATAGGTTGAGACTGACATTTGGTGATTTTCAGCCTTCATAGCTCTCTGGTGCTTATTTTTTAACATTGTGTGTGTGCGTCACACGTCTGGGATTGGGGATAAATGCATGCTAAAGTTGGCAGAGTTAAACAGAACTTCTGAGACCTCAAAAGAACAATAAGTTACCCAAATAATCCCCTCTCTCAAAAACCTGCTTCCTCACTCTGTTCAACAGGCCTGATCCAATTCTTCACTGACTGAAATAATATTCAGGTTGGCCTTAGAATTATTACGCTTCCAGTGACTGTTGGCTTGCATCAGAAGATGTGTGACCTTTTCAAATAAATTCATATTTCTGTAATTGTGTTTCATGCTTGTTGCCCAGAACTGAGGAAAACTTATTATATTGAGTTTTCACCCTAAATTCTGAGCAGTGGTATTATTTATGAAACACATGATCTCTTCATTAAGTTTACTCAAAGACTTCTTGAGGTTGTTCTTCCTCTTGAAAGCTAAATGTGGGTATTTTTTTCTCCCTGATTAACATTCTTATTGATTCATACAGATAACAGAGAAAAGAAAAACATATATACACAAAATCAACATTTAACCCCCACAATTACCCATCTTCCTCCCCACAGCCCCAAAAGACCAGCCCAGGCTCCACGCCTGCACCCGTGACAGTGGGTTCACCACCCTGGGAGTGAGAGGGGCAGGGGAATCCAGTGGGTAGTGCAATCCCCGGAGTCAAGGAGCCAGTATAGGAGGGGATGGCAGGGACAGGATGTAAAGCAGGTTGAGAAGGGGAGACAAGGGAAGAAGAGAGAGAGAAGGATCTCTGGGGTCGTCAGCTACCGATTACGCTGTCATGTGGTCATCTGCCAGCTGAATGGCTGTTTGGAGTGATGCCGGATGGTGGCACTGGACCCACTCCGCCATCTCTCTCGGAAGTTGAGTGCTGAACTGCTCCAGTACTACCAGATCGATGACAGGCAGGCATCCCGGAGTTGTTGTGCAAAGGCAGAAGTGTTGGCACTGCAACTCGGGTGTCCAGCCGGCCCATTGCAGGATGCCTTTTCTCATGTCACCGTACATCACGATGTTCTCTGCTGGTTAACCATTGCGCCGCAAGTTGGGCTTCAATTGGACCACACACTGGGTGCCTGGCCATCCGCATGCCCCTGCAGTCCACTCAAAGAGCTCCAAGAAGACCTCCGGTTCGTCGAGGGGGCCCATCTTGACTAGTGGAAGCTGGGTCGGGGCGGTTAGGGGTCCAAGGTTGCGGCAGCAGAACCCTCCTGGTGCAGCCAGCTCCAGGAACATCTGTCGGCATTTGCTTGGGCCTGGAGGAGTGCTATGAATCGCTGTTCCTGCTCAGTGCGCAGCTGGAGGAGGGCCTGATGTTACGTCTGGTTGATGCTGGTGAGGGTCTTGACCATGTCCTCCCTAACTTCCCAGGTTTCAGCATCAGAGTAACAAAATTCGGGAGACGACGAGATCCAACTCAAAAGGGCTTTATTTCCCACACTTTCACAGTCTACAATTCACACTTTTCAGTAGACACACTCAAATAATGCTTTTCAGCACAACACAAATATCACACTCTGGAACACAGTGCTGCTCTCTAGCTCATTGGCGTCTGGCTCGCTCCTAAAAGTCTGTCTCCACACTGTCACTGCAATGACAAACAGCTGTTAAAGGCAATCATTGCCTGGTGATGATCCTTACCATTCTCTTCTCCTGATCTCGCTCTCCATTCACAAACCAGCGCTTAACCACGCCCCCACCACCACAATCTTTGTGGGGTCAATTAAGTAGTGTAATAAACTAGGCCATATTATGAAGTCTAGTCCACAATGGAGCCAAATACTGTAACTAACACAAATACTGACATGATAATCCGTAGATGTAAACAGAGGACAAAACACACGGCTGTAGTCCAGTGTGCAAACCTGTCTTCTGATCTATTAGTTCTTCATGTAGAATATGAGAAAATTAGATAATGTTCTGTTTTTATGTTGACCCATTTGTTCCACCACCAACCCATTTAAATGTTTTAACATCATGTTAATCAATGTTAATTTTGACCTGACAGTTAGAAAAATTTGAAAAGTGGTTTGAGTCTAGTACACTAACATAAAATAAGTAATGTACTGTACAAAATAACACCATTCAATTTAGGAAATTCACCATGGTAACCAAACTACAATAGTTACTGTTACTTAGGCTTGGGAACAATGCCTTTTTTTCACATATAAATAATCAGAACATTACCCGATGATTATTATCTAGATCGCCATTTTTCAGATCTATCTATCTATCTTATCGTTGCACAATAATTTTAGTCTCTTCATACATATTTTTCAACACAACTTTGGTAAAATGTTGGTGGCAGGGTAACTTAAAGGGGGTTGCACACAGGACAGGTCTGTCGGACAACATGGCGCATTCTAAAATTAGAAACAATTATTTTCTATGAAGGTACATACACTGCAGCCACCATTTCGTGTCTGTCACTGGTGTCCAGCTACGATTCTGGAGTCTGCTCAAAATTCTGCAGCACTATGTAGCACAACTCACATAGTTTTCCATTACATTCGACCCAAATCATTACCAAAGGTCATAGATTATTTACTTTAGCCATTACTGGATGATATATTGTGTATGTGTATCTTTGCTATGGCCTACACAATGCATTTTTTGTTTTAATCTTTTGTGGTTTCACTGCTTGAATGAAACCTATTCAAGGCTACATATAGAGAAATTGCATTATAAATGTTGCCATTGTTCAGTTTGCACAGTTACATCACTTTCAAACACTCACCTAACAAACTCATCATCTTCACTTTAACTTTTGTGTGTATGGTGACTGCCACCTGTACCACATTGATGTGTCCTTCAGTATTAAGTACAATAAATGTTATATCACCCCCTTGTGGTCTCCCAAAGCTATTACGCCAGACTACATTAAACCGAAGGCGAACTAACAGTGTGACAATTTGAAAGCACACAAATTAGGCTTCAAATTTAAATGTCAGCTAATTTTAATATGTTGATGCCCCAAAAACATATCAAGAACGTAACATGCTGATCAATAATAAATGTTTCAACATTAAATGACGTTACTACATTAATACTTTGGTAACTTGGTAAAGCGCACAGCGGTTTGGTTCCGGAAGTTAAAATCCCTCTAATATTCCCTTCAAAGAAAGACCAACTGTGCTCTAAGGTTGTTAATCAATGGTCCACATTATTTCCACTTTATAAAAAAAATATGTTAAAAACATTCCTGGTAAAAAACTACACTACCCAAGAATCCTAATGAGAAAGATCCACAAACCTCAGCAAAGAAGCTCAGCAGTGACCGCTCACTTCCATGACGCAATTAAGTTGGTCTCGCTACACTCTCAAGCTACTTATAAAATGTTTATATATCTGAATATATTGCAATAAATGTAAAATATATTTTTTCTATACTTTCAATATAATCCAGTGTATAATGTTTCTACACCTAGTTTGTTTTAGCACTCCAATCGCTCTCAGAGCGGTATAATGTGTAAATGTGAACTGCCCAAGTGGTTTCAGATCCCACTAAAAGGACACAAAAGAGCACCTTGGTCTGAGTAAGGTTAGTTTTTGTGTCCTTTTGTGGTCTGAATTATTAGAGTGATGTAAGGGCAAAGAGGTACCAGTCCGCTTTGCGTTTTATGACATAAGTACCTGGTGGCCTGCCATATGTTGCTGCATTACATACTTCATATTCCAGTCACAATTTACTGTCCACATATGGGAATTTTAAGCAAATATAGATATACCATGATTACCATGACATGTTTTTGTGTCTCATATTCCGTTCTTGTTGTATTATTTGAGCACCTAATATGAACGGACCGGCCACATTCAGAGCTGAGCATTAAGATGCAGTGCTTTATAGTGCTCTGATGGGTGTACCATCTACATAGGTTCGCGCCAAACTCCCAGAAAAATGCAAGCGAGAATTTTTATAGTTTCACTTCAATTTTTATTTGTGCAATGGCTAATGATCTTGGCTCATTCACACAATGTAAATGACACACAGGAGGAGATGCTTGCTTGCATCATTACTCTCGAGATGATAAAGATACATATTTTCAAATGCACATAAAATTTCAAATGTTTTCCTTCATGCTAAATTAGGGCTTGTAGGTTTTATCAGAGAGCCTTAACCCTCTGGGGTCTGAGGGTGTTTTGGGCCCTGGAGAAGTTTTGACATGCCTTGACATTTGTGCTTTTTTCAGTTGCTTAATAACATATTAATGGCTAAAGTCTCATAACACTGTATTCAGCACAAACTGGGCTAAAATAATATGTGAGCAACACGTGTGTACATGTTTGTATTTTTGAGAAAATAACGTTTATGCGTGGTTTTTGAAAAAAATTACATTTTAAGTCTTTGAAATAAGGTCATATAACACATACTAAACATTTGTCCACAAGACCTTTGAGAACCGGATCTTGTAGCCTAGAGTGTTTGCTACACAATGATGTGAAAACCATCCTGATCACTCATTCATACAAAACAACATAGTAATTGAACTTTTGTAAGACACTTTTAGTGTTGAATGGTAATATGCGAGGAGGCGTGAACTATCACAATATTTATGTAATTCATACCTGAGGATAAAAAGACCACTCCTCTGGGCCTATCAATGAGGAATGTGACAACGAGAATGAATGTGAGGAGACTTAATGATCAAAATCAAGTTTTAAGTTAAAAGAAGTAATCTAACTATATATTTTCTTAACATAAAGACTTTACTTAATTTTATACCTACACAACCATTTAAAAGTTTTTGCTCACCAAGACTGCATTTATTTGATCCAAAATAAAGTAAAAACATTGTGTGAACTCTTTTTACAATTTAAAAGAACAGTTTCCTATTTAAATATATTGTAAAATGCAATTTGTGATCAAAGTTGAATTTTCAGCATCATTACTGCAGTCTTCAGTGTCTCATGATCCTTCAGAAATCATTATATGAGCATTTCACTCATTTTACCTGAACACATATTTGCAAGCGGTGGTGTTGGTGTAGTGGTCTAAACCACATAACTGGTAATCAGAAGGTCACTGGTTCGATCCCCACAGCCACCACCATTGTGTCCTTGAGCAAGGCACTTAACTCCAGGTTGCTCCAGGGGGATTGTCCCTGTAAGTCACGTTGGATAAAAGCGTCTGCCAAATGCATAAATGTAAATGTAAATATCATATTTATATCATACAACATACAATGTAAATGCCTGCTTTAGCCGAAACAGCATTTAAATGTAACTAAAACTTGCCTATTAGGAAATATTTCAAATGTCAATACTTTGAATCCTGTCTGGATTCCTATCATGAGTGAAACTTACCACACTAAATGTTGTCAAGCAAAGCCTGATCATGCCTGGCCCAATGCGTCCGGCCTCTGATTAAAGGAGCTCTGGCTTCCCTCTTGCTTTGTAAATGGAGTGATGCCTTCAGCTCACAAGCAGTGTCCCTCCACACATCCACAGCCCCCCCTCTAAACTGCCATCACATGAAAGATCCAAGTGCTCGCCCCACAGAACTGACAGTTAAATTAAATATTTATTTTCCATATCTAAAAACATTCATTATTTCCAGTGAATGCAGTGGTTGCAGAGAACATAGACTTTGAAACACCTAGCTAGCCACTAGAGTCTTGGCCCTCCAGTGAGTCAATTAAGGAGGCTTAGAAATGTTGGCAGGTCTCCTTTCCTTTTAGCTTCAGCCTTGGTCTAATTTTTCATTTTCCAATTTGTTTCATCTAGTGTGCAGTTATGATTAATTTCTTGTGGCTAATCAATCGTAGGTGAAATTGCATACATGCAGAACAGACAGGTTCAAAGCTTGCCATGGCAGACAGATAACTGGAGTGGATAGATCGAGACTGACATTTGGTGATTTTCAGCCTTCATAGCTCTCTGGTGCTTATTTTTTAACATTGTGTGTGTGTGTCACACGTCTGGGATTGGGGATAAATGCATGCTAAAGTTGGCAGAGTTAAACAGAACTTCTGAGACCTCAAAAGAACAATAAGTTACCCAAATAATCCCCTCTCTCAAAAACCTGCTTCCTCACTCTTTTCAACAGGCCTGATCCAATTCTTCACTGACTGAAATAATATTCAGGTTGGCCTTAGAATTATTACGCTTCCAGTGACTATTGGCTTGCATCAGAAGATGTGTGACCTTTTCTAATAAATTCATATTTCTGTAATTGTGTTTCATGCTTGTTGCCCAGAACTGAGGAAAACTTATTATATTGAGTTTTCACCCTAAATTCTGAGCAGTGGTATTATTTATGAAACACATGATCTCTTCATTAAGTTTACTCAAATACTTCTTGAGGTTGTTCTTCCTCTTGAAAGCTAAATGTGGGTATTTTTTTCTCCCTGATTAACATTTTTATTGATTCATACAGATAACAGAGAAAAGAAAAACATATATACACAAAATCAACATTTAACCCCCACAATTACCCATCCTCCTCCCAACCCCCAACCCCACCCTGACCCTCAACAACATCCCTGTGGTCCACATAATTATAGACACACACACAAAAAAGAAATAATAATAATAATCACACATTTAAAACTAAACTTCTCGCTCCATTGCCCCTCCACGAGAGCCCTCCAAAAACACCAAATAGCTGCCCCATTTCCCATCAAATGAATCCCAATGCCGCCACCCTCCCAATCTCCGTGCACCATTCTTGAAATGAGGGTGCTCCTGCCAACTTCCATCCCCTTAAAACAATTTGTCTGCCGATCATAACACTGGTTTATGTGTTTATTCCTGTCATGGATTCACAAAGCTCCCTCTCTCACTTCACACCCCGCTCTCTCTCCAGAGTACTAATCACCCTGCACCTGTCTCTCATCACCATGCCAATCAGCTCCCTACTAAAGCCACACTCATTTTCATTCGATGTCTAGTCTTCCCTTGGAATACAGACTCACTGACCTGCCACTTACCTGGTTTCCAGCTAGCCTCCAAAGTTCCACTCCAGTGATATTCAGCGATTTCTCCAAAGTTCCTCTCCAGCATCTCCATCGATCTGTCTCCCCTGTTTCTCCTCTCCTCATGTTCCCGTCTGATGTTTGTGAGTGTGGCCCATAAACTACTCTCACTACTCTGCACATCATTTATTGTTCTACTCCTTCTGATTGATACTCACCTGTATATATTCCCTGTGTGTTAAATAAATACCTGCCTTTGTGTTCTATCATCATCTTTGAGTCTGGGTTTCTGTTACAATCCCCTATATTAATGACCGCTCCATTGCCTAAAATACAGAGTCTGGGGAAAAATTTAATTTGAGTGCCCAATACATTACACAAAAAAACTCTGAACCTTCAACCAAAATTCTTGGATCTTAACACAAGACCAAAAAACTTGGGTTGTGTCTCCTCTTCTGATTGGCATCTCCAGCAGGTGGGTGTGTCTTTAAGACCAAGCCTATACAATCTAGAAGGGGTCCAATAGAATCGATGTGAAATCTTGAATGGCATAAGGTGCACCCTTGCATCTCCAGATGCAGACTTGATGTTTTTTAGAATCCTGGCCCATATTTCCTCCTCCAATACCAAGATTAATCTTTCTCCCATAATCTCTTGATAGAAGTTAAAGCTCCATCCCCCAGATACTGAATTAGCAGGGAGCAATACACTGATGCCTCATTACCTTTTCCAAAAGCAGTAATTACCACTCCCAGAGTATCTGCTGGTTTAGGGGAGGGGGGGCATGCTACTCCCAAAAAATAGTACAGAGCAGGTGGCGCAGCTGTAAATACCTAAAGAACTGTGATCTGGGTATCCCAAAATGTTGAACCAAATTTTCAAAGGATCTCAACACTCCACTCTCATATAGGTCACCAAGTGTATTAACCTCCCTCACAATCCACTCTGACCAGCAGAAAAGGGACTAATTAATACATAATTTTGGGTTCAACCATATGCTCAAGGCAACATTTAAATAAATGTCTGAATTAAACACTAAGGACACTTTTGTCCATACCAAGTGCAAATACAAGATAATGGGGTGTAACTTAACGTCTCAGATTATTTTGATAGAAAGGCTTTGCAATGGAGAAATAGGGGCAAGTACATCCGGTTCAATACAAAACCAGGGAGTGGCTCTCTCAGGTGAAAGCGACCAATGAGCTAAATGTCTGAGATTGAATGCATATTAATAAAACTAAATCTTAGGTAGGCCTAGCCCACCTTTGTCAGTCAGCCTATGCAACTTACTGAAATGTGATCTGGGACATTTACCATTCCAAATGAAGGATTTCTCTATGCTATCAAATTGCTTGAAATAAGAGAATGGCACATCTATAGGGAATTAAATACCCAAATACATAATGCCCTGTTTGGGCCACTGGAAGGCACCTGTCTAAGCTTCATATTTTGAGCAATTAAAGTATCCCAAGAACTTAGAAAAGGATTGAATAATTCTGTGGTGGCAAGGCATATATTTAGTATGGTCAGAGACCAATGATAAAATATCATCTGCGTAACCCACCATGACCCCTGGAAAATCATCCTCCTTCCTTATCACGGCTGCTAATGGTTCCAGGGCAAGACAGAACAATAATTGGGAAAGAGGGCAACCCTGCTGGCTGCCCCTATCCAGAGTAAAATAGTCTGAAATTAATGCATTCGTTTGTACCGTGGCTACCGGGTGTCTATAAAGTAACTTAATCAACCAATGAAATTTTTCTCAAACCTGTACATTTCCAAAATCTTAAAAAGATAATCCCATTCTAGATGGCAGAAACTGGAGTCTGATCATTCACCACTGACCATATGATATTGATGAAACACCAAATGTTATCAGAAGAGCTACGGACACTGTATACACTGCTCCTGATCTATATGTAAGAGATTTCATAACTTAATTGGTTAGCCAAAATATTTTACAATATTTTAACGTCTAGCTGTATCAGGGAAATTGGACGGTAACTCTTACACTCACTTGGATCTTTGTCCTTTTCAAGAATCAGACTGATCCGGGCTTGGATCATGGTTGGCAGGAGCTTTCCATTCTTTAATGATTCCATATAAACTTCTAGCAAAAGTGGAGCCAATTCTGTTTCATAAGATCTAAAGAACTCAGTGGCAAAGCCATCTGGCCCGGAGCCTTGCCTGTAAGCAAGGCCTTAATTACCTCACCAAGCTCCTCCAAGGTTATCTCAAAATTAAGATAATTATTTTGCTCAGCCATCAGTTTAGGAAGTTCTAATGGTTTCTAATATCCTCATCAGTAGACAAAGACATGGAACTATGGAGATCAAGATATAATTTTTTAAAAGCATTATTAATATCAATGGCTGAGGTAAATATTTCACCACCAGCAGATTTCACTGAGGGAATGGTAGAAAAAGATTCTCTGTTGTATATGTCTAGCCAGATGTTTTCCTGCCTTGTCACTCGACTCAAAGTATGACTGTCTTGCCCTGGATAGCCAAAACGTCACCTTCCATGACAAAATAGTATTATATATGTATTTCAAACGGGTCAATTCTCTGAGGCCATCAGACGACATTCTGCACTTTATCTCTGCCTTGGCACTTTTAATATTCCCTTCCAAATCCATGAGTTTGCGTGCTTTGGATTTTCTGGTGAATGAGGCATACTGTATGATACGGCCCCTAAGAACTGCCTTAAGTGCCTCCCAAGCCACGTCCACAGAGGATACTGAGGACCAGTTGGTCTCCATATAAACATTGATTTCAGCCTGTTTGAATTCTGGATTTTGCAATAGGGATATATTAAAGCACCAACTATATGATTTCCTTTTCTCCATATGTGAAAACACCTCTAAATTCACCAGGGCGTGATCTGAGACTAAAATGTTTCCAACTGAGCAATCAACCACAGAATAAATGAGGGAAATTAGATATAAAAAGTCAGCTTGAGCATGCAAGTGTATTTTAATGTCTCCAGAGCCCAATGATTTTGAATTCTTTTACATATTTTCCTCCTAGAACAGTTATGGAACAGAGTGTATCGAATCTCACCAGTTTATGACATTAATAGTGTTATAGCAAAGAGTGCAGATCTTGCCATTCACACGTCCGAACCTCGCATGGCGTCCAATGTGGTAAATGTTTGAATAATTTGATGTATTCTTAGATTTGGGGTGTTAACTGACAATATAAAGAACTGTTGGCCCTCACATTGGTCATATTTAATATTGAACTGCCTGATGACTTCGAATGCTGTTATTTACTCACCCTCATGTTGTTCTTTACTCATTTGACTAGAGGAATAAAATGAAAGTGGATGATGAATTAGGCTGTCCATCCCTAACATTCTGCCTAATGTCCCCTTTTGTGTTCCACAGAAAAAAAGTCATGCAGGTTTGAAACGACATGAGTGTGAGAAATGATAACATAATTTTAATTTATGAGTGAACTAACCTTTTAAATTCTAAATAAAAGTTAAAAGCAAATGACAGGTGGTGTAGCTGTGATAGAGTTATTCCACAGATGAATTACATTGTTATACTGTGGAATCAGTAGGCTGCACTGAGTGATAATTGGCTGGAATAAATTGTCTCTGCTCACATTTCTATTTAATCTGTAAATAATTTCACAAATCATCTCTACATCCCTGCAAAGAGCAGGCAGATGCATGTATGGAGACTCAGAGGCACTGGCTGAACACAGAGAAAGGACATTTTATGTGTCAAGTGAGAAAAGTTTTTTCTGTGTTGAAACAAACCACCTTCTGTGTTGTTCATTCTCTGTAGGCCCACCACTCTCCACTTCTACTCATTTCTCTATTCTTCCTCCGAGCCTCCCACAATCTGTCCTGCTCCTCCTTATCTTCCTAACCCCTGTCTTCAACTCTTCATGAATCCTTCTTATTCTTGACTCCTCTCCCAACCAGCTTTATCGGTTCACCTCTTTCTCCTCTCCCAGCCTGAGTGTCTTAGTATCATTAATAGATACTCTCTCCTTCCCACTGTGCTCATCGTGGCATCCGAGATTCTGGGAGTTGCCCCGTGCCCCTAATAGTCAGCCTTGGCAGAGTGTTTTTCCTGTTAGTTTAATTCTCAATTCAACTAATTAATGTTTTTGCATAGCATCAGCAGCTCCCCTGGTACTTCTGATAATGAATCATTTATAAATCTACACTGCCTGCTAGTTTGCTTGCTTCTGCATTTGGTACAGACAGGTTGCATTGAGAAACTACAAATGATTAGTTAAAGGAATGAAAGGTTTTCACACCACCTTCCCCCACAAACACCCAACGATTAGGGCCACACATAAAGAGGCATTTCCATAGCTCTGTTGTACTTTCATGTGTTTTAAGTGCCTGACATGATAGTTACTCATTTTCGACTACCAAGTCTTTTGCCCTACATACTGTACATGTGCAGTGGTACCAAAAATTATATTGGCTCTTTTGGACACTTAAAACACACACACACACACACACACACACACACACACACACACACACACACACACACACACACACACACACACACACACACACACACAAAGTCCTCCATTTTAGAAACATCTAAATGAAACAGTTTCCTTTAAAAAAATTTAACTCTGTTATCTTTTATTCACTGTTATCATTTACTCATCCTCATGCTGTCTCAAATGACTTTCTTCTGCAGAACACAAAGAAGATATTTTGACGAATGTACAGTAACCCAGATAGCAAAAAATGTCCGCACGGCTTCTTTTTGCCGCCGTCCCCAAGCTGTCGGCTATAGGTGCGTCCCACTGGCGGGGATGAAGCGTTTGCCGCCGAATTCCTCACTCCCATTTCTTGCGAGATGCCGCCGGCGGTCAGACGGTGGGCCGCCCACTTCGTTTTCTCTGGCGGTTGCCTCGCGGCAATCGACCGCGGCCGGCCGGCGGCAAGCCGCTTTGAAATAGCCTGCAAGGACAGCTTAGACTCTCAAAATAGACCAGCCATGTTGGCTATTATTATTTTTTGCTCCAAAGCCATTAGGGTTTATAACAGATTCTTGACTCTTGATTCCATGATAAAGTAAGGTTTAGGAAATGACATTTAAATTACTTTGAAACTCTGAAGCGATTATACAGTAATATATGTAAAATATATTGAATTATTTATGCACAGGTGAAAATTGTTTACATTTCTTTGATTGATGCACATTGAGACATGCAATAAACCAAAAATAATTCCTTTTTGTAAAACTTACTTGGCAATAAATATCTTTCTGATTCTGATTAGGTTTTAAAATAGATATTTAATACAGGGTATGAACAATTTAGCAGAATAAATTGATGAAGTTAGACTTTTCACCAATGCCTGTATCAGTGAACAGTGAAAGACATCTGCAACATGGCCAAAATATCGGGTATACTTTAATTATTTTTTATTAATTTGCAACCATGGTGATATCTATCATAAACATGAAAATCCCTGTTTTGACGTGAAGGATAAACTCACAGTTTCACAGTTGCGCAGAAATTTCGTTTATGTCTACATTTTTTCCAACCTCGATTTTTTTTGTTATTTTACCTTTTACAGGTTTTGCAATTATGACCTGTACAAATGTTTAAGAAAGTGTTAAAGTCCCTGTAAAGGCAATAAAAAAAATCTAAACGCATTATAAATGTTAAAAATGTATTGCTAAAACACATGACAAAGACTGAACTGTGAAGTTCCGCTGTCGCCATATCTGTTTCCGGTTTACTTGGCGTACGCCCAAAATGTCTTTTTACTCGATGTCTCCAGAATCTTCCGAAATACTGGCGTCAGCGATGTTCATCGCATTGTTGATGCCTGGTCCCCTGCTCCGACAAGCAAGAGGGACAAGGGCTTTAAACTCTACATATCGAAGTTATCTGCACAACTACAAGGGTAAGTATTTTAATCTAATGTGGTGTGCCGGCATATAGCGGCTAAGCTAGTTCAGCCACGTGTTCATTTTTAATGTAACGTTAGTATAGAAGCTTGTTTTTTCTTAGTTTTAAAGCAGACTGTTTGTTAATTTTTGTGATAATTGTGATATCAATTATATTAACTTGGTCTCCTCTCAGTTTCTAATAAAGATCAGGACACCGGTGAAGTCACTGTCAGGGCATTGTGTTACAGGTCCATGAGAAAATCAGAATCAGAATCAGCTTTATTGCCAAGTATGCTTACACATACAAGGAATTTGTCTAGGTGACAGGAGCTACCAGTCAACAACAATACAAACAATACCAAAAAACAGCAGCAAGACATAGGTAATTAAAAACAAAAAAGAACACAGAATAAATAATTATACATATACGTACATACACTCACCTTCATACATACCCACATACACACCTGTAGTGCAAATCTAATACAATCTGTATATAAAGAACAAAAAACAGTATATTATGTACAGAGCAATGTAAGTAAAAGCAGATAAACCTCACAGTTTGAGTGTATGGTGAAGCTAGAATTAATAAGACCGCAGTTACAGGCTTGTTACTTTAATAGCCCGATGTTCCTGGGGACTCGGCTAAGGTTATTCATGTTTAATGTAACTCAAATCAAATGAAAACAGTTATTGTAGGCAGGTAAGTTTCCCTAGCTGGTCCCCTCTGTGTAAAATGCGTTCTTATTCAAGTTTTCAACTCAGTCATTCGTTTAAGATGCAATCTTGTGTTATAAGTATTAGGCTATCATGATTATACAGTGAGCAAGCTATATAAATAAGTATTTAATATAGTAAAAGTGTAGAGCAACAACCGAGGGTGTAAGGTAAAGGCTGAATATTGTAGATTTATTACAATATGTTGCATGTTTGAATTAAAATACCTGTGGATATGCAACTTCCCACTAATGAAAGTTTTATTCAAAAGGAGCACACACTCTACAAAGGCCTGACTGGAGATTTGCCTGATCTATCCGTCCTTCAGGTGAGTAGGGATATAACAATAGCACATTTCACTGTACAGTATGATATATCAACCAAAATCTGTATACCAATATTTCATTTTCTTTTTCCTCCCTTTTACTGAACAAATATTCTGCTTCAAAGAAAAAAAATTAAATTGATGTTATCATAAGGGTTCTTCATTATGAACTTGTATGCCATGCATAACATACTGTGGATAGAAATTACAGGGAAAGTTACTGGTATGATAATTGTGGTTATATTATATTACTATTATATTTAGTGTATTGCTAATCAATATATTGTTACTTCCCAGATGACAGCGGCTCGCTTCAAGAGCAGGTGAAGCAAGTTGGGACAATGTTGAAGACGTTTGCTCGCACTGGGCAATCGGGTACAACTTGCAAACAAAACCTGTGGTTGTTGGTTTAATTCCCACTGGGGCCACCTGTACATGTAGTAGACCTAGATATAAATGTCATAGTTTAGTAGTTGAAGGACCAGGACTGACTACTTTATTCTTTTATTCTGGGAACCCCTGTAGGTGCAGATCAAACCCTAATCCTGCGACGTCTTGGAATTTGGCGATGTTGTGCATAGCATGGACGACAAAATGCTATGCTGCAACGTTTCAGTGCCAATGTGTCTGTTGGAGAGTTATCCCTGCCAGGGGATCTGTTACTCCCCCTAGACACCCAGGAAGATTTGGCGTTGCTTGACAACAGTTTGAGGCAGGATAAAGAGCTCCAGCAACGATTTGTAAGTGTGCCGATTTCGTTTATAACGGTATAGGGTAATCTAAAAAGTACAATTAAGATCGTACACTGCATATTCTACAGTCTGAATCCACAGCCTGTCACATTTTAAATTTATGAGAAGCTTCAGAGAAATGTAATTTGTAACATGTTTTTTTTGTATTTTCAGCTTCGGTTTTTGGCAATCAAATGTGGGAGGGACCTAAAGACAACCGTGTGGCGAATGCTTCAGAGTATCTTCTCTAATCACCTTTCCATCAATACAACCTGGACTGGTGTAGGGGATAAAGCACGTTTTAGAGACATGTTCCTGAAGACCATTGTTCAAAGTAAGTTGGATATTTTTTTTATATTTAAGTAGATGTGTATGACCTTATGCCATTCAAATGGAATGACAGATCTTTATTTTCTACAGGAGCCATCCGGAAGAACCCGGCAACACAGGATGCCACTGATGAGGCGATCCAGGTTAACGTTACCTGAAAGGAGCATCTGAACATGAAGGTGGAAAAAGGCGCCGCACAGCTGAGAGGGACCCACAGCCGACCCCAAGGCTGACTACTGACACCCCAGCATCACTGACAACTGGAACCCTTTCTTTATCCTGCAGTCAGTAACATCAAGACCCCTAAAAGAGCCTGCTAAAAGTGTCAGACTACACTCACCCAATCCACACTGTTCACTGTGGAAATTGCTCTTTTTTTTTTTTTTTTTTCTCGTGACCCTGCTTTGAGGGCAGCTCCTTGGATGAATATGGGATGGTTTGTCCTTTTATACAGGCGCACGAGGAATCACTGAAGATATGCTAATTTGCACTGCCTCATTCTGGAGGTCGGGAAAACCGGTGATTCTTAGCCCACTACGCCACGCAGTCCCCAACCTCTCCAGACATTCTGATTGGCTGTGTTCTCTACAGCCAGATTTTCTGCTGTTAATTATATTTATTCCCACTTGTTGTCATGTGTAAGTTGAATGTCAAAATGTATATTATACCTGTTATCCTGCACATTCCTTGATACCAAAGATCTCAATTATTTCATATACAATTTGCTGCTTATTTCATTGTTACAGTGCTTAACTATTCTATTTTTAAATATAGCATGTAAATCCTAGATTATACATCTAATACTTGATATTTGCACATTATCTGGTATCAAATATTCTTCTTACTGTGACTTTAGTATTGGCTTATTTCATTCCGTCAGTGCTTAACAATTCTATTATAGTTTGTAAATCCTATTTCATACCTCTGATACTTGATATTGCACATTAACTAGTACCAAAAATTATACTTTCATTCCATCACAGTGCTTAACTGTTATTCTATTGTTACATATAGCTTGTAAATCCTTGTGCCACAGGTCAGCATTGCAGTTATAATGGTATATTCTACTCCAGAGCTTTACTCTAAATTATTACCACTTAACCTATTGTTAGAAATGACTTGTAAATATGATGTTATACCTCAATTTATTTGGTATCCTGCACTTTCTTTGGTACCAAATATCCTCATTGCTTGTGTTTACTGGTAATTCTTTTCATCCCAGAGCTGACCTCTTTATATTATTAACAATTATTGTAAGTGTTACAATAGTGTTTTTAAAAAAAAAAAGAAATTGGAAACCTGCATGTTCTTTTGTGTGTGTGTGTGTGTGTGTGTGTGTGTGTATATAATGTTTGTATTTTTCTATCATTTATATTTCAGTGATCTGACATCTTGTTTCAATGACAGTTACTGTACTTTGAAATGTGGAATTAAAACGCCAAATGGAAATTTGTCTGGTTTGATCAATCATTCTTGATAAACTGCATGCTATAAATATAAGAATATATATATACACATATATATATACAATAAGCGGCGGCAGATCGCTCGAAAAAAGCGTTTGCCTCCGACGGTCCGCCTTCGATATAACGGCGGCGGAGCGGCGGCTGGCCAGCGGGCCGTCCGCGTATTGAAGGCGGTAGGAAGGCGGCTGCCGCTTTTAAAAAGCGGCTGCCGCCGGCGGACCGCCGTCAAACGTGTTTGCGATATCGCCATTCTGCCGCTTCTACTGCCGCCGGCGCACCGCCAGCGGACCGCCGACTTATTGCTATCTGGGAAGATGTGTCCTTCTAATGCAAGTGAGTGGGGCCAAAACTTTTAAGCTCCAAAAAGGACATCAAATTGAATCAATGTCTTTTAAATTGATTGAAGAAACACGTCCTTGTTCACTATAAATCTATCCTTTTACTCCTTGGTGCATTTATGAGTGAAGCTCGTTCACACACATCCTTGAACTTGACACATGTAAAGTATGCTGTACACAAACCAGACACTGTGTTGCCATGTTCTCAGTAAGGCTATTTTGAAAATGCAGACCTGAGTTAAAATGATAGAGACTCAGTGTCACAAACCTGTCATGGCTAACCTTAATTTTCTGTTTGTTTTGCTGTGGAGTGGTGCATGCGTCCTTGTGTTTCCCTTTTCCTCATGTGTTTTTCAGGTTCCACGTGGAGGACGCTAGCAGCATTTGCTTGGCAATGCTCGTTCACACTACTCATCAGATGATCAACTGCACCTGTTCCCTATTACCCTCACCCTACTTAAGCTCCCTAGTGTGTACTGTTAGTTGCTGGATTGTTTTGTGAAGTCCCTGTTTGTTTGCATGCGTTTGTCTTTTTCGCTTGTCAGTTTGGTTTTATATTTTAGTTTCTCTAGTCTATGTCCTGCCGTTCAGAAACACGGTGTCTGGGTTGACTGGATAATTATCTCTCTAATTTTCATATATACTTTCCTTGTGGATTTATCGTCTCTCCTCGATGGATGGTTGCCTCCGTTTACTTTCCTTTGACATCTTCACTCTTCTGCCACAGCCTGTGTTTTGATTATGGACTGTGTTTCTCTGTTTACTGGTCTGTTTAAATAAATACCTTTTGAATGTTCTTCTCTGAATTTGGGTCTTCACTTCTAGTGGCATGACATAACGGTCCATCCAGCACTAGACCCAGCAGAGTTTGGATGTTTTTTTTTTTTGGTAGTCCTGTGTCACTGCTCACTTTGTCAGCAGAAAACCCTGGTGGACACACTCTTCTCCCTTCAAGGCAATCTCTCCATTATAGAGTTTGCTTGTTTATTCCACATAGTTGCTGACGAGCTGGATTATGATGAGTTTACCCACCAAGCACATCTTCAACTGAGGATTAATTTAGCCCTTTGATACTTGGAAGCTGTCAGGAGGCATCTGAGTCCGCTGCCGACCGCCAGGAGGCATCTGAGTCCACTGCCCACCGCCAGGAGGCATCTGGGTTAACTGCAGTTCTTTCCACCACCCTCAAGAGGAGGAGGAGGAGGAAGAGATGGGTTCCCGCACTGTGTCTACTGCAGCTCCCCAGGAGGGGTCAGAGACTGCTGCAGCTCCCCAGGAGGGATCTGACCATTTGGGTGAGTTCTTTTCCCTTTGGCACTCACTCTGCGACAATGGCCATCAAGCTTGCCCTTTCCCCAGTGGTCGCAATGTCAGTCTCTTCTCCAGTGTCCGGTGAGCTAGCTCATTTGCCAGGGGCTGTCACCTACTCTGTCCTATGCCTAGCTGTTTTTTTATGTCCATCCCTCCATGACCACTGTCCATTCTGTCCATAGACTGTTTCTGACTCCATCCTACCTCATCACTGACCCATTTCTCACATCTGTTGTCATCCCTCCAATACCTTGCTCAGTCCTGAACCTCTGTTTGCAAAGTTTGTTCCTTTTTTCCTGTCTGGACCTTTTTCCCTATCTGGACCTGTTTCCTTACCTGCCTGGTCTACCTCCAAGTCCCTATCGGTTCCACCCAGCCCTCTTGATCAGCTCTGGTCTCCTGGCCTTCTGCCAGCTCTGCCCTGGAATTCTGACCTGCACTGGTCTCTGGGCCTTCTCTGGGATACTTTAAAAAATGTAACCAAGGTTAATGTTAAACATTAGAAAATTATCTTATTGATGTAAAATGATACTGGAATAGAGTATTGAGCAACCACGTACAACATCAATGAATAACCAATCAGTCCAGATGGCAAGATTTATAGTAAGAACTTATGTTGTGATCTGTTTCTCATCCAAATTGATAATATTACTTAAGGCCTCGAAATATACTTCCTACGAAATTGAAGAACGAACTGGTGTGATGTCATTTAGAACAAAAGCTGGCCAAAAATATATATTATAATTCGTTTCGGTGGCGCATATTATGGCAGCATTTAGCATGTTATCGCATTAGCGTCATGAATTCATAATGTAAATATGACAAAATAACATTTTCAACTGCATGTATTAAAATCATTGAGTGGTTAAAACTGTTTATTTCACTGACCTCATGTGAATTCTACTCAGAATGAGGCATAAAGTCATTATTACACATTTTTAAGGTTTTACATGTAACATCCTTGTATTTAAATGTACTTCTAAATGCCTACCACAAAAAAAAACTTATATGGAAGACACAAAGACATAGATTAAACCACTGGAGTACTTTTATGCTGCCTTTACCATTGGAGGTTGAAATATTTGGACCCCTTTGACTTTGTATAGACAAACACACATAATACATCTTTAAAAAATATCCTCTTTTGTGCTCTGCACAAGAAAGTCATATGATTTTGAAATGGCACAAGGGTGAGTAAATGATTGAGAGAATATTCATTCTGGGTGAATCTCTTTAATATAACAATTTTAGGTTACCACTTTTTACAGTTTGTCAAAACAAATGGTATGTATACGTGCTATAGCTTTTCACAGAACTAACTTCACTTTTTGATCTAATTTTGCAATGATGTTCAACCGACTGATGCCAAGGTGATTTTAAGTGTTCAGTTGCCCTCAAGTTCACTAGTATGCTAACAGAGTTGCCACAGATGTAGGTAATCATATTATAAACATGTTCCACAAAGTGGAAATTTTAGTCGGCAGTGTGTGTACACATAAAAGTCCACCCAGTCCTCTTTCTTATATTTCAGTTAATAAAAAACAGTGTGTCAAAATGAACGGTTTTTGTTTCTGCTCTTAAGTGACGTCATGTTAGAGTAGGCCTCGCCCACAACTGGTGATGGACTCCACCCTATTATCATAGATCCTCCCCTAAGTGATCTAGACCCAGTCCGCCATTTTTTTTCCGCACTGGAGCAGATACAGTGAGAAGAATATTGTCTCAGCTTCATAAGTGTCTAAGTGTTCTATTGATGGCTGTAAAAGTGATCATAAGAGCAGGGCTGGACTGATATTCTGGCATACCGGGCATTTTCCCGGTGGGCCGACACACTTTGTGGCCGATCAAGGGTGGAATGGCCATCGGGAGACCAGTGGGTCGGCCGCGAAATGGGCTGAATGTACCGCGATAAGCAAAAATGAGCCGCCGCATAATGCAGAACAGACCACAAAACGATGCCACGATATGTAGAAAAGGACAGAAGACACATCAGATCTGTTAAGAGTTACTGTATAAGTGTCTCTTACAAGTATTTTTTATAAAACATTTTGACATTACATATGTTAGCTAGCAGGTAGTGGCAAAATATAATTTTTGTGTGTAATATGAGCATTTGGTGAAGTAAAGTGAATCCGTCAGTCATTGTTTGCATACAACAGAACTCTGTGATCGCTCATTACTACTACTACTGCACAACTACAGCTAGAAAATAGCTTTAAACGGCTTTAAATGAACAACATCATTACATTTCATCACAGCTGAGAAACACAACAGACAGATTAATTACTCAACTCATTACTTACCTCTTACTCTTACCTTGTGTTCAAAATGGTGGACGACATTGAGGTTTCTATAGTGAAAGACTCTTTCACTGGCTACTGCGAAATAGGGAGAATTAGCCCTGCTTGGACGGCTATTTTTTCCACTGAGAAAGCTGATCTCCAGAAGCTGACAGCATCTCTGCTTGGGTGATGATACTATTTCTGAAGTGAGATTTTTTTTTTTTTTAAATTACTAACGTAGGTTTGGATGCATCATTTGTTTTGATCCAGCAAAGGCAGATTCTGATTGGTCGCTTAAGAATATAGTTGTGTTAAGTCTTCCATGCACAAATGCTCTTTTTATGATTGTATTCCTGTTTTTCCGCATTTTTAAAAATGTACTTGTTCATTGAACTGTGCTATATAAGCAATATCACACTCGCAATCGTGCTATATGGCCCTAAATCAGCACTGCTGTGATGATCAGCACCGTGCCTTCAGCCGATTCACAGCAGTGCTGATGTAGGGCCATATTGCACTCTTGCTAGTGTGATATTACTTAAATAAATATATATATATATATATAGCTGAACTCTGGTATTTATGCTGTCAGTCATATTG
The DNA here is from genome assembly GCF_025860055.1 of Xyrauchen texanus. Lineage (NCBI taxonomy): Eukaryota > Metazoa > Chordata > Actinopteri > Cypriniformes > Catostomidae > Xyrauchen > Xyrauchen texanus. Next base: position 25,493,677 of record NC_068276.1, read on the forward strand.
GTTATATATTGGTTCTGATTTGTTGTTGCTGTAGTATCCGAAGCACGAGCTGTGTTTTTGATTCCACCCAAAAAGGGGCATTTATAATATGGTGTAATAAATTATCTGTGAGGTATTTTGAGCTGAAACTGCACAAATACATTCTGGGGACACCTGAGACTTATATTACATCTTGTGTAAAGGGGCATAATAGGTCTGCTTTAAAATTAGAATGCACAGATAGTCATACATTTTGGGGCAACTTTGTATGTGGTGCTCAATGAAGCTGCTCAGTGAGGGAAAGTCATAACTATTAAACAAGTGTACTTGACCCCTGCTCACACCTCTTCCCAGTAGCCCTGTGGTGAGAAGTGATTTCTTGCCATTTAACAGAGCCACATGTGCACACAGTGCTGGAGATGGTAAGCGACGAAGGTGCTGAAACTGACTGAGCTTTTATTGGAAAAGAGGCAGTATTTCCATCACTTAGAAGTGAAATAAATTAATTGAATCGACTGGAGGCGTTGTGGGAGCATTTCATAATGTCTCTCAACTCTGACGGAAAAGTGGGCCTTCAACAGGGTTCCACCAAGCAATTAAACCTCCACCGGCTCAAGCAGGCTGGACTCATATGGGTTCACTGTTGCCTGTTATCAGCGCTTTCTCTCCCCCTCTTATCATCAAAGAGACTGCACTTTAGTACAGAGAGGAGGTATATCTAGTAATACGGTAACAGCGTAAAAGCCATCCACACTATATAATGCACTTATCGAGCTCTTGACCACACTAAACCAACCTGAATCCGACTCCATAAAACTGCATGCTATAAATCATGCCCAATGGTCTCTTTTCCACTAACAAGCCAACACTACATTAACCAGGATTCCTCTCACTTTAAACTACATTGTGGCCTAGATTTTTGTGAACCCATTGCAGGCACACAGGCCTCTGTTTAGCTCATTAGCGCCTCAGTTGTCAGCCAGATTTTGTGCTGCTGCACACACATCCTCCCAGATAACACTGACAGAAAAAATAATCATAACAGAGGAGGGGGAGAAACAGAGTGGGTCTCACAGCCACAGTAATTACACTGCATTCATCTGAGGGGCTGAAAGAGAAAGTGTGTGTGTGTGTGTGTGCGTGCGTATGTGTGAGCGAGAGACCATATGCCGGCCTGCACATCTACACAACAAGAACCAATCACTTTTATTGAAATGTATCTCAATTTCCCTTTTTTAATACTGAGGGCTCCATTAAGATTTCACAGGAAGACACAATAAATGGGAGAGGGAGGGATGGTGGCACACAGCTGTCTCCACTCTGTCTTCATTACCCAGCATCCCCCAGTGCTGCTCACCCTTTCCAGCCAATCAAATATCACTATAATGTTGTGTTATGATGGAGTCTGCATAGATTCTGTGCATCTGAAACTTTGTTTTGTACATTCACTCATACACATACAGTTACACATATAGCACAGGACAGAAATCATTAAGCTACATAAGCACTGTGCCATCCCAACTTATTTGTACATAAGTGTTAACACCATGCTATACTATTTTTGTGGGTGCAGATAGCACTGAGACCGCATATTTTATTCATTGGATATAGGACTGCCTTCATGCTGGCTGGTGAGATGAACAATCAGTAACCTGATCCTTACATGAAACTTTTCAAACATCAGGTTTTCTGTCTCTGTTTTCTCTGGCAACCCACTCATAATATAATACCCACATCTACATCATAAATCTCCCCCAGCCTCTTAGGCCTTAAACACCACTGAGTGGTAGGATTAGATATGAACTTGGTATGCTTGGTATGGAGTTGTTAGAGAGTTTTGGGAAATCTAGTGGTAAAGGAAGGTATTACACCATGTTTTAAAAGGGATGATGATGACATGGGTGATTTTAAAAATGTCCAGCTTACTCTTATTACTTCAACATGTAATAACTTTTCCAATAATGGAAGAAAAATCTAAAATCTCAGCAGTTTCTAACTAGAATTCCAGAAACATACGTAAATGAGTATGCATACACAGTCCGAGTGCTTGGCCAATGCATTATGCACAGTCCGGTTGAACATGCTAACGTGTGTTCTTACTCAGCATGCATGGGAACTCCTTTTCAACAATTCTTCCAAACAGTATATTGGTTGAAAGGAGTTCCCATTCATGCTGGGCAATGGTAGGCTGCTTTACTTTCACTATTCAAATATAAGTTGGTTGAGAGAATGTCAGAGTGTGTAGAGCTGTAATCTAGGCAAAGGGTGGTTACTTTGAAAAAGCTAAACTATGAGATAGTTGTTTAACGTTTGAGGTCAGTATATTATTACCATACTTCCATTTGTGTTATTTCATAGTTTTGATTACTTTTAGTTTAAAATGTGGGAAATAGCAATTATAAAGAGTGTGTAGGTATGTCTAAACTTTTTACTGGTAGTGTATATAAAGTATTACCTTTTACAAATTCAACCTGACCACAGCATAATTATCAGCCATCTCCCAAAATCTATAAAACATCCTGTATTTCAGAAGCTAGAACAGTTTCCCTTGTATTCTCTAACAGTCTCATTCTTCACTATATGTTCATTATATCAGTTCATAACATTCTGTCCCATATTCCCCTATGCCTGCATACAAATTCATCTTTCAGTGAATGCACTGGAAACAAAAGATTGTGTTTATGAATGTGGAACTGATGGATTCATCATCTTGAAGTGAACTGATTTCACTCATAGTGCCTTTTCAGAATCCATTACTGTCATGTGTGATGACTTGTGGAAAGTGGAGTCTGAAAGACAGGTGATTATTCAATGACTACAGAAAACAAACAGCAGTAATCTTAGAACTTGGTTGATAGCAGTCAGGTATGGTACTCTTACCTGTACAAAGGCATACATCAATGTCTTGAGAGTGTAGAGGATTGTCGTAAAGGCACCCATTGATGTATTATTTCTCTGCTTGTATTCTACCATACTAGCTGATGTAATCATCAGAGCATATGCCAAGAACATGGAGCAACAATGGGACATGCAGGATCACAGATCTAATGACATCACCCTTTTACACATGACTTTGTAGATGAGAATCTAGACAGTAAATATCTCAATTACAGGTAATAGTATTAGGTTATGATGTGCTGAAGGAGGGACTAAAGATATGATTCTTTTCAGAAGTCCAGCATAATGCACCTAATTCTAAGAGAAAACATGTGCAGTGTGTTTTTAAGCACATGAGTTGAGGGAACCATGTCATCTTAAAAAAATTAAATAAATTCTACAAAAACAATCTCTCAGAAAATAGTAAAAAGAGAGACATTAACATGTTGAGTGATTTGCAATGGAAATGAGGGATAAAGGAAAGCTGCTGTGTGGATTAGGGATGGGAATCGGAAGGTCTGTAACAATTCTGATCCCTTTTAAAGGGATAGTTAAACCAAAAATAAAAATTATCTGATCATTTTCTCATGCCATCCCAGATGTGTATGACTTCCTTTCTTCTGCAGAACTCAAATTTAGATTTTTAGAAGAATATTTCAGCTCTGTAGGTCCTCCCATTGCAAGTGAATGAGACAACATTTTGAAGCTCCAAAAACCACATAAAGGCAGCATAAAAGTAATCCATATGACTCCAGTGGTTAAATCTATATCTTCAGAAGTATTACAATAGATGTGGGTGAGAAACAGATAAATATATGTCTTTTATTACAATAAATTCTCCTCCTGCCCAGTAGGTGGTGATCTGCTTGAAGAATGCAAATAGCCAAAAAAAAAAAAAAAAAAAAAAGAATGTGAAAGTGGATATTGATATTTGAATATTTATCTTTTTCTCACCCACACCTATCATATCACTTCTGAAGACATTCACTTGGATTGATTTAATGCTGCCTTTATGTGATTTTGGAACTTCAAAATGTTGGTACCTATTCACTTGCATTGTGAGGACCTACAGTGCTGAAATATTCTTCTTAAAAACTTTGTGTTCAGAAGAAGAAAGTCATACAGGTCTTGGATGGCACGAGGGTGAGTCAATTATTTTTGTAAAGTATAATTAAAGAATTTGAATTATTGGGTGAACTAATCTTTTCACTATTTTAAAAGATCCATTAGTACTTTTGAGGAAGAAATATTTAGAAATAAGAAATTATTACTGGATTTCATGCCTTCAGCAGTCTGTTACCAAGTTTAATAGAACAGATTCTTGCAAGAGATGTTTCCATAGCTGTTTTAATTAAAATGTTTTATTCATTCATTTTTATAAAATACCACTATTTACCTGAAAACTCATAATATGTATGTGGAGCGGAGGGGGACGGGGCCGGTCGGAATATCGCGCGCCCGGTCCCCAATAGGCCTGATGAGGCGCGTGAGGGATAAAGGCGGCCAGTGACGATGGTTCGAGAGAGAGAGAATTACGGGCATTTCCGTCATGTGTGTGTTTGTTTATGCTTTTGGTTTAAGTTCTCATTAAATATCATTTATGTTGACAAGCCGGTTCTCGCCTCCTCCTTGCCCATCCTTTAACTGTTTTACAATGTATTTTAAACATATTGTAATATGACCACAATGAGTCAGTAATTACTCTGGTTTAAGTCTAACGAGTTGCATATGATGATATGAATGACTTGCGGTTCAGTCTGTTTTTGATTCACTATAAAAAACTGGCTCATAAAAGTCATTAGTTTGGGAATCAGACTACACTGGTCACACTGTATGTTTTGCTGTGTAGATTCAAAAGAACTATCTCATAAAAATAATTCATTCAGAAATCAAGCTCCACTGATCATGCTGATTTGTCTTATTAAAAGAACTGGCTCAAAGGAGTCATTCATTCTGGAATCAGAAATCACTAGTTTCACTGTGTAGTAGTTGTGTTGAGGCACTGCTGCATAGCAGTGATGGAAACAATGCCAAAGTATTTTAGTATGATGTCCCCAATGGAACCGAAAGTCATGAAAATCAATTGGTGGTTGTCCATTTAAAAAAATTGGAATGGTTCTGAATAAGACCTGGTTCTTGGTTCCCAACCCTAGTGTTGATTCACATTCTTTACATTTGCAACTGACCCCTAATCTGTTTCTCATAGTGAATCAATATATGTACAGTGTTCGTAAATGCTGTTTTATGTTTTTTTTGCCCCAAATGGACCCCATTAAAAGTAAAGCCCCTTGTGAAACCAGTGGAGCCATTAAAGGAAATTGAAAAACCAGGTCAGTTCCAAATGGATGTTGTCCACCATCATTAGTACCATTCACAGTAGACAGAATAATCCACTCTCTAATATTCTCTAAAACACAGAATCAGCTCAGGCTTTAAAAAAGCCGCTACTTCACCACACACTGTGATGATGTCACCTACATCAGAGCATGTGCAACAAATAACTTTTAGACACTGTCGAGAGAGTGTGTTAGCCTTGTTAAAGACAATCATGCCTCAATTCCTCTTCACACATGAAACAAAATGGCTAATAAAATTACTTGGCAGATTGTGCACCTAATAAAGAGTATGCAGGCCCAACTTTAAGACTGTTTACCCACCTTACTCCATTTGGCCTCTTTGTCCAGACTTCACAGGAAAATGACTTGCTAATCTGTTTACTTATTTGGAGTAATTGGGTTGGGTGCTAGTGGAGGGGATTTCCTTGACTGTTAAAAGTCTTGGTGAGTAGTCCATTCCCAGCTCCTTGGGATAATTACTCTGACTGAGCCATGGCCACGGGGCCCACGCACAGGGCTGCTTTTTAAACTGTAAATTATGAAGGATTAGCATTTATGAATTTTAAATCAGGACTGTGGAAGGAGACACTAAAGCTGCTTAGTGATTGCAAATGGCAGCATTTGAGCAGGTAGGCGGGTTACTCGTTCCATGCCAGCCTGTGCATACACACTTTTAGAGTAGTAACAGTTATCAGCTTAAAGTGAATGAGGGGCTGACATCTTACCATCCAGTACATCACAAAGGAGTCTGCTAAGGGAGATGTTTGAGCCAGCCGCTGGGCGCATCTCCCCCCTCCCTACCTCCCACTTTCCCTCAACCAGAGTCAAGGCTTTGCCACTTGCTGAAGTGTCACATTGAGCGACATATTCACTGGGTGATTATGATAATGTGCGACTTGATCCAAAATAAATTATGCATAATGGATTGATGTGACACCAAGTCATCAATTAGATGGATATCAACATTAAGAAATGTGACACAGCACAACATTCTCTTTTCAATGCTGGAGCAGCCTAAAATTAATTCCCAAATTATTCGTTATTCGCTCTGTTTAACTGGATCTTTACCTGATGCGCTCAAGGACAAGCAACACTCTCCCTGTCACCCATTAACTTTCAAAGAAAGGTGTGAGTCCAAAAAGTGGCACAGCATATTGTTAGGTAGTGTGTGGGCTGTATCTTACCACCTGCATCCTCTGCTCATATCACACATCTGGGACTGTGTGTCCCTCAGTTGCAGGCCATGACCTGAATGTGTGATGTTAACTGGCTGGGCCAAGCAGCTGGGGGATTCACTGTTGGTCTCTCTGTGCCACATGTCGTCTCCATGCTACATGACACATGAGCTGATTAACCTCCATCTCAACACCTCAGCCAACTTCAGTACAGGGCTCAATGACACATTATACCAGCCAATGTGCTGACACTCGACACACAGGCAGCGATAGCATGTCAAGTAGGTAACTTTACACAGAGAAAGTATCATTGTCGTTGTTTCAGAAAAACAATGCATGCTATCAACTTGGGTAGGTGGTGTAAATAAAATCTAAAAATCTTTTTGCAGTGACATGCATCTCTCAGCAAGCACATGGTGAAATATACAAAAGGTTTTTGTCCAAAAAAAGCATCTCTTGTGCATATCACTGTGAAACACAAGGTACATTGTCAACTTCAAGATCTAAAATCATTAGAATTAAGAAATCTGAAAAATTACATTTAAATTTGACTACTTATACTATAAATGTCCATGAATTTAAAACAATTTTATCAAGAGGTATACTAATATGTTTGCAGCAGAAACATATTGTAAACAAAATGTGTCCTAATGTCTTAAAAGGAATATTCTGGGTTCGATACAAATTAAGCTCAATCGCCAGCATTTTTGCATAATGTTGATTACCACAAAAATACATTTTGACTCATCCCTCCTTGTCTTTAAAAAAAGCAAAAAACATATCAAGTTCACAGTGAGGAACTTACAATGTAAGTGAATGTGACCAATTTTTGTGGGGGAGGGGGGCTATCCACCTTTTTTCTACGTCCCATGATGATTAGCGAGAAATAATTCCATTGTCAAGTAAACATAACTGTTGTTGCGGCGTAACACTTTCGTTGTGGTGTTGGGATTTTGAAGAGTGTGTATGATTTTGTATGGACATACATCAGTCACTATATCAGTGTGTTACTAAACGATAATACACTGCAAAAAATATATATAGACAAAGAAAGAATGAACAAAACCGGTGTGCTGTTTCTTCCAGATGCAGTTGAGATTTAATCTAAGCACAAATGCAACATTTCGAGCAAAATTATTAGTTGTTTTAGTGAAGCACCTGTGTTAGTTCAGCTTCAGATGTGTGTACTTGTCATCTGGTCACCCTGCATGATCACATCAGACAGAGACACTAAGCTGTGAAGTTCTCATACTTGGGTATGTAATCACTTTTTCAAGATTTCCAATCAGACGATTATTTCCTTTTATATATGCACATAAGTAAAAAAAAAGATTCTGTGGGTGATTGACAGGGACGCATCAGGAAGATGTTTTAAACCTAAAATGCGTTGTGGTTTTTGACTACCTCTGTATATGTTTTTTGTGATCCAATCACAAAATATTTTGCACCCCATTTACAACTATATTTAGTGCTGACCTATGTGATCTGATCATCCGAAACACAGAAAACGTTAGTAAGTGATTTTATCACACTAAAGTCATGTACACATATTGTTTATGTCTTGTGGGTATACTTTTGAAACAGTGAGTATTTTAATGTACAAAAAATGTTTTACTTACATTGTAAGTGCCTCTCTGAAACCCAGATTTTTTTTTTCCCCACAAAAACTTGTGTTGAAGCCAGAATATTCCTTTAAAAGGGATAGTTCACCCTAACCCATTATTTACTCACCCTCATGTTACTTCAAACCTATATGACTTTGAACTGTAAAATACAAAAGGAAAAAATGTAAAGTAAAATCTTCACACATTTTTTAAACACGCACAGTAATGAAAGTGAATAGTGACTCTGGGCAAAACAAAACAAAAAACACTGTTAAAGAAAGTCATGAGGGTGAGGAAAAACGGACAGAATTTTCATTTTTGGGTTGACTATTCTTTAAAATGAAAAAAAAAAAAGACAAAAGTTATACATTGAAAGAATCAATGATCTAGCATGAGAGAAAAGATGGATTCCTTGGATGGAAAACTATGGCAAATCTTTCAATTTGTTGTTAAGGCAACAAAGTAGTAAGGGAAACATCATCCTATTAAATCTTGTGTTTGTTCAGCATGCAGGGCCTCCCTTGGCCCTGTTCCTTCACTTGGAAGCATAAATGGACATATCTTATTGATTTTCTTTCAAGCCGGATTGCACTGATTTCTGTGACTATGGTAGACTAATTCAGCGGGTGATGTCCACCAGGAGAGTGTTGGTGGGGGGTGGGGCTGGGGGGGATGTTGGAAAGCCAGACATTACTGGGTACCATGAGCACTCCAGCAGCAGGACTGTGGGCCTCATTACACCAAACAGGGGCCTAATTGCTTTTCCTCCTGTCCCATCTCTCGCTCCTTTCCTTCATGGCCAAATTAAATGGAATGTTTTTTAATTATTTATCAATACAATGTCTGCCAGTGGATCAATTAGTGTGAATGGTTATCAAATATAATGCGATCAAGTTTGCTGATGGACGGCTGTGAAACATCGATCGTCTCTTTAAAGCATTTCTACGTGTTCCTTAAGAAACCCAATTATTTTTCTTTAGAAGGGGGAGAGTGACAGTGGCTTTGTTAATTTGTGCATGGAAGACACAGGATGGGGACAGTGCTCCGGGGGGACAGTTGACCTACTGAAGTCTGACTGACTACAAGTCTTGTCATTCATTGCCATGAATCAACCTCCTAGTCAGCACATTATACATCCAGTCGAAATAGGATCTCAGCTCAAGGTTTACAGCATCTCTCCTAGATCTGAACATGGATATACATGTGAATTTGGAAATAAATCTGATCAAATCCTACAGTGCAATTCAATGTTAAGAATTAGCAAACTGCTGTTGTTGCAGATAAATCTCTTCAGATGATGTAACAATGTAATCTACCTTTGATTTGTCCTAATGCTCAGTCAATGAATTGAACACACTCAAGGTCTTTTTAAAAAGTTATTATTCTGATTGTCATTTGTGAAGATTTGCAAAGTGTTATAATACAACACAGAGCATCAGTGGTGGAACAATTTCCTTTCCTTGTTTGTGCTAGTGTCTTGCACAAAGAAAACACTTTTTCAAGCTATGCAAGTCTGTGAAGTTGAGGGCGTGGTCGATCGCCCTTCTGAGAGAAAGCGGTAAGGACATCCACCTGAGATGAATTGTTACTAATGACTGTTTCTATGTGCACAGTGAGAGTCGGGGGAGATAAAAGAGAGAGAGTGGCACACACCTCTCTGTTTTATAGAGAGTGTTTACGCTGAAAAGCAAGATCCTATTTGTTTATGCTGAAAAGCGGTATTTTGGTTTCGTTTGCGATTTCTGTTTTTAATAAACGTGACTCATGTGGACTGTGTAAACTGGCTCCTGATTCTTCCAAACATGAACCATAGCCACACTGGTGTTGAAACCCAGGAGAAGGAGGAAGAATACGCTGCTATGGAGTCATCTTCGCAGCTGGAGGAAGTGTTCCGATCCCTCGCCAGCATCCACCAGGCTCAACACCAGGACCTCGTAGAGCCCAAGAGGAGGACCGACGAGCGTTGAGGAGCTGGTGCCTCGGGGGGGTGTGCACGCCGCAACCCTGGCAGCAGTGAACCCCCATGTGTTGCTCGCTTATATGGGGACACTCAAGACAATCTGGAAGCCTTTCTGGAGCTCTTCAAACACATGGCAGAAGCTCTGGAATGTCTGCAGGCACAATCGGCAGTTCACCTCTTAACGCTGCTGACCAGGGAGGCCCAACTCTCAGCCCAAAAGCTCCCGATTGACATCCTCCTGAGGTACCCCAAGATGAAGAAAGCCATTCTGCAGTGGGTCAGCACAGTCCAGAAAAGCACTGCCAGCGGTTCCAATCCCTGATGCTGAGTGAATTCAGCCAATCTTTTGCCTTTGCTCATCAGCTCCGTGATGCCTGCCAGTGGTGGGTGCTGGCTGAGGAGCCCAATGATGTCTGGCATGTCATCGATCTCGTGGTCCAGGAGCAATTAATCTCCCGACTACCAAAAGTATTGGCAGAGTGGCTCCAGTGCCACTGCCTGCACAGTACAAGTACTTGTATTGCTGCTCAGTCCGGAGGTGAGTCTAAATCCAATCAGTTCACTCCAGTCCCATGTGAAGAACCCCTCTCGCCGTCACAATGTACAGAGGTTGCCAAATTGCAAAAAAATAAATCGCAGATTTCTCTTTTTTTGGCAGACAGATGCATCAGACAGGGGGCTGGCTGCTGTTTTGTTCCAAGTGGCTGTGGCCATCAAGTGGGTGGTCCTAACTCTCCACTACTATTTGTTGGGACGAGCATTTACCCTCTGTTCGGACGCCTGGATCACCTGTTGGTATCTGACACTCCAGCCACTTAAGTTTGAGATGGTCCTCAATCCAGGCTGAGTCAGGCATTGGGGGTGTGAAGAGGCATGGTCGAGCACCCATCTGGGGAGAAAGAAAGCAGTAAGGACATCCACCTGAGATGAATTGTTACTAATTACTGTTTCTATGTGCACAGTGATAGTCGGGGGAGATAAAAGAAGGCCTTGTTCACCAGAAACTTTGTGTTTGTTTCATACTTTTGTGTTTTCAGAGAGTGTTTATGCTGAAAAGCAAGATCCTGTGTGTTTATGCTGAAAAGCATTATTTTGGTTTTGTTTATGGTGAAAAGCGATTTCTGTTTTGTTTGTAATAAACATTACTCACGTGGATTGTGGAAACCGGCTCCTGCTTCCTCCTTTATCTGCTTCAAACACGAACCTTTGCCACAGTGTCTATGCAGTCAGGAATTGTTAGCTGGCAACACACAATGCAATCTTATTTCATACAACACAAACTGTATTCAATCACAGAAGAATGCAATGTTTCATGTGTCGAAAACAAGACAACAGATGGTTAGGGTATTTCCAATGAATTAAGTCCACGAGATGAATTTCTTTTCCCTAATATTTAAATATTATGAAATTCACATACCGTAGGTGCTCATATTCATTCATCCAGGACCAGTAAGTAAACAATCAAATATTGAATTCAAAAGACACGCTAACATAAAAGGAAAGATATGAGATTTATTTATTTTTTTTTCTTACTTGGGTTCTAGTGGAATTGGATTATGGGGCTGGGAGGTGGGAAATGATTTTTGAGGGGAATTGAGCGCCACAAAATTAATTCTCACCTATTCATATTTAAATCACACCTAGGTGGTGCAGATAATCCATTTTAAGACAGTATGAACTCAAAATGAAGGACCAGCACCTGTACATCTGAAATAAACACTTTATTGTATCCTTCGCAAGAAGAGAGAGAGAGAGAGAGAGAGAGAGCATTCCCCCATCCCAGAGGCATTCCAGGTTGTATCTATGTGAAAACCCCCAATATGCTGAACTGCTGAACATGCTTGATTATTTTCCAAAAGGCATTAACACTGCCATCCATATTCATTAGGAGTTTGAAGCTGTTTCTCCAATAAACATGTCATATGATTCTCATGGATTTCCAGCAGCAGTGCTATTTAGCTGGATCAAGTAAACCTGATTTTGTTTTGAGTTCTCCTCTCCATTCAAATGTCATTCCCTATCAGTTACTCCTGATGGCTGCGCTCACATGTCGGTTACTGCTTCATTAATCCCATGGAATGGCTTTTTTGGGTGAACACAGAGATTAAAGCTTTGAAGAGGGACAAGGTTTAGTGTGAAGATGAGCTGTGGGCGACAGTGGCGATGGTTGCACCAGCCTCTAATGTGAGAAGAGAAAGTGTGTGCTGGGGGGGTTGGTGCAGTATGTGGTGGGTGTGGATTCAACCCTCTTTGAACTTGTGTTTTGAGTGTAAACTCAAATGAACTACTTGTGGGATTGTATCAGTGTGCAGGCTTCTGTGTGTGTTTATCTGTGGGTAAGTGTGAATGGACATATTATACAGCATACTTTTTGGATGCACACTTGGAAAATATTTATTATATAAATTCACTGACTCTTTTGAAAATTTATATTATGATGAAATAAATCTAGCAGGATTCTTGCTGTTCTTTTGTCTCTTTAAAGGTTTGGTTCTCCCAAAAATGAAAATGCTGTCATAATTTAATTACCTGTATGTTGTTTTAAACCTGTATGACTTTCTTTCTTAGACATTTTATTTCATTGACTGAGATATTCATAAAACCTCTTTTATATTCCACAAAAGAAAGAAAGTCACAGGTTTGGATCTTTTCAGGTGAACCATTCCTTTAAAGCCTGTACCTCATGGAAATGCTTAATGTTCTTTATAAGCAGGTACCTGATGTTATACATTTTAAACGAATAGTTATTTGTCCAGACAGACAAGAGGATTGAGAAAGCCACAGACACAAACACCAAAACACAAGGACAATTTCTTTGAGTTGCTCATTTTAAATGATTATATCAAATAATTTTATAAAGATAAATGTATTAAACACTTTGGTCATGCACACCCTTGTGTTTGTGCAGATCCATGAAGCATAAACCAGGATTAATTTAGACAGACTTCTCGTTGAATCGCAGTGCTCAACAGGGTGGCTGTTGAAGAGGAAACATTCATTTTAAACAGCCAATCATCACCTTATTTGTAAAGGCAGTTCCTGACTTTTTCTTGAACACACATGGGCAGTAGCATGCACAACCTGAAAAATATGATTTTTAGGTAAATTTGAGCTGAAGAAGCAAAACACCGTTGTGTTGTCATATTTTGTTCTGGTGATTTGAAATATTTTAAAACAGTGCCTTAAAAATTAGATAGAATCTGTATTTGCATGACTAGTAAATACAACCTATAGTCTCTTAGAATCACGTTACTACAGTGCACATATATTTTTTTTATAAATTTTTGTATGTGGCTCATGCATTTCGTGGCAGTTTCCTGGTGAAATGAACACTAGTAGAGGCGCTATAACAAAAGTAAATTTTATTAACTTTCATACAAATAAAATGGACAATTACCAGTTTGTAAACACTTTTTCTATGTTTCTGACACAATGCTATCTTATGACATCAAAATACTTTTGCTATAGACCTTATTATGATCAGCACCATTTTTGATGGGAGTGAAAACAAGGCTGTAAGAATGGACATCCAGTCTCTTCAATGGGTTGTTTAAAGTGTTTTTGAAATGTTCTGCTGAAGAAACATTGAACAAATATCTTTTCAAGAAATTTTAGTTGACAGAAACTCCAGACATCATGAGTTGTGGAAAATTAGATGTGATATATGTGCATTATACATAGGGTCACCAGACGTCCTGTTTTCCCGGGACAGTCCCGTGTTAAAACACTTTTTCTAGTGTTCTCTATCAAAAAGCTACACTTTGATGCTGCGCTGATTTAGCGCTTTGGGAACGTCTTTAGGAGTAACCAGCTGTGAATATGTGTGCAACACGTCAATGAAATTGAAAAAATGTATAGCCTCCGCCGGTGACATCATCGGGTTGTGCCGGTAAAGGGGCTATATATAGATGCGCCACAGGTGCATCGTCAGATATTTTGTCTTCATATCATTCTGTGTGTGGTGCTTCTTGAATGTCAGAACTTTCTACTTTCCTCTGTTAGGAGTTAGAATTGTTAGGCAGTGTGCAGAAACCTTTCTCTTTCTCTTTAAAAAAAAAAGAAAAAAGAAGAAAAAGAATGACTGATAAACAAAGCAAGTGGTTTTGTTTTGTGTGTTTGGGGGAAGAAAAAAAAGATGCTTCTCTTGCATTGGGGCGGGGCGGGTGTGATCATTGCGATCTGTTCTTGGTCAAAATGTTTTGCACGTGTCTTGCTTACTTCCGAGAGACAGCACCCACTCTTACATCATGGGGCTCTCGTATGGATCCGGCTGAGGAGCGAGAAGAGAAGAGGCTCCGGCGCCTCTTTGGTTCATGAGGGGGACCTTGAATCTCTTGAGTCTGCAGACTTCGAGCTACCCATATCTGAGCATTCTGCGCATGATAATAAAGTGACGGAGGAATTATTCGAGTTGGTTACTCTTGCGGTGGCAAGGCTTCAATTATACTGGCCACGTGAACAAAAGATCCCCAAACGCTCCAAACTGAAGGACAGATTTCTGTCTGGTGGCCAAGGGAAGGGAACGCCTCATCAGTCCCTTCCCTTTTTTGATGACCTCCATGATGAGTTCTGTCACCCAGCCCTGCACCAGTCCTTCTAGACAGGAGGCTCAAAGCATGGAGAATCGTGCTCCCCCTCGAGGGCCGGTTAATCACCCTCAGCTGTCCCAAAGCAAGACCTCAGGGCAGTTATTTCTAAAAAGGGAAAACCCTGACGGTTTTGCGGCCAGCCTCGTGGGGGTAGCCCCCCCTCGGGTCGGGGCACTTGAAGCATTTACCTGTACCGATACCCCCACGAAGGTGTTTCGGGAGTTAGAGGTTTCCAGCAAAATGTTGGGTGTTCCGTTGCTTCCTGCCTTAGTCCAGGATGCAGAATACTCAACATCCCCTCAACAGGAAGTGTCAAAATGTATTCTCATCTCAGAGAACCTAGCGTGGAAGCTACTGCCAGGTGTTTCTATGTGAGTTCTAAGAACAGTAGAAAAAGGCTACATCTCCACTACCGTGAAACCAGAACAAGCATGTCTACTGTGGAAAGAACTGCATAATCTCTTGGTCAAAGGGGCCATAGAACATGTTCCCCTTCCAGAGAAAGAGTCAGGTTACTACAACAGATACTTCCTGGTTCCCAAGAAGGGTGGGGGGTTGCGGCCGATTTTAGACCTTTGAGGTTTGAATCGTTCAGTCAAGGTGTTCAAGTTAAGATGCTAACTGTTTAGACGGTCGTGTCTCAAATCCACAATCACTATTGGTTGGTCACGATCGATCTCATGGATGCATATTTCCATATAGAAATTCTGCCAAAACACAGGAAGTTCCTGAGGTTCGCTTTCGGGGGCCAAGCTTTCCAATATCGGGTTCTTCCATTCGGCCTAGCCCTATCACCCCGCACATTCACGAAGTGCATGCATCCGCATTCTGAATTATATAGACGACTGGCTGATAATAGCACAGTCACAAGAACTGGCTTTTCAGCACAGGTATATCGTCTTAGCTCATCTGGTTTCTCTGGGTCTGAGACTCAATGTCAAAAAGAGTGTTCTCTCTCCTACTCAGGAAATTACCTATCTGGGGTTGTATGGAATTCGATCATGATGCGGGCACAATAGTCTCCTGCTCGAATCGTGTCCATTCTGAACACCCTGAGCAAAGTCAGGCTAGGTCAAGGTTGCACTGTCTGTCAGTATCAATGAATATTAGGTCTCATGGCATCTGCGTCCTCTGTGATCCCTTTGGGCCTTCTGCACATGAGACCATTTAAGTTGTGGCTCAAAGCCAGGGGATTTCATCCAAGGGCCAGTCCCCTAAGGCAGATAAGGGTTATGTGCCACGCGCTTCGTAACCTTTCTATGTGGTTCAGACTCCGGTTCATCACTTTGTGTCCCACTCTAGGTGCGTCTTGCCATCGCAAATTGCTAATGACAGACGCCTCCCTGACGGGCTGGGGTGCGGTCTTAAGTGGTCGTCCAGCTCAAGGGGAATGGGAGGGTCATCAGCTCGAATGGCACATCAACTGCCTCGAGTTGATGGCGGTATTTCGGCTCTGAAATACTTCCTCCAGTATTTGAGAGGCTGCCATATCCTGGTGCGGGTGGACAACACAGCAGTAGTCTCTTAAATAAACCATCAAGGAGGTCTACGTTCATGCCAGCTCAACAGACTGGCATGGCAGATTCTCCTTTGTGCCCAGGGCAAGCTCCTGTCAATCAGAGCAGTTTATATCCCTGGATGCCTGAATGTGGGAGCAGATTTACTGTCCAGAAAGAAGGTAGTGGAACAAATCTGGTTGAGATTTTACTGAGTGGAAGTGGACATCTTTGCCTCCCAACAGACAGCGCAATGTCCCCTCTACTTCTCTCTGAGTCACCCAGCCCCCCTGGGTATGGACACGATGGCACATACATGGCCCAGAATGCGCCTGTATGCGTTTCCTCCGGTTTCTCTGCTCCCGGGAGTCTTGGCCAGAGTTCGCCAGCAAGGGTTTTGCCTCTTACTGATAGTGCCGAGTTGGCCAAACAGGGTATGGTTCTCGGAAATAATGTCTCCCCTCGACGGCTCGCCTTAGGCGATTCCGGACAGGATGGACCTTACACAGGATATTTCATCCCCGGCCCGAGCTGTGGAACCTTCATGTTTGGCCCTTAAAGGGTACCAACTGAGGGACACTGGGCTTTAACCTGAAGTTATCGAGACCATTCTAAGTGCTAGGGCTCCCTCTACTAGAAGAAGTTATGCCAATAAATGGGGTGTCTTTGAAAGATGGTGCAGTGCACATAATGCAGATCCAGTTAACTGCCAGATTGCTTCAGTTCTGGACTTTCTGCTGGAAAAATTATCAGCAGGCACATGCCCCGCTACTCTCAGGGTTTATGTGGCCGCTATATTGGCTTGCCACGCCTTGATTGATGGGATGCCTTTGGGGAGACATCCCTGCTCGCTCGAAAAAACGAATCTGTTTTGGAAAACTCACTTTTAGTGCCACACAGTGGACATTTTACCTCAGTTCTGTTTCATTCCTACTGACCGCCAGAGGCAGTATTAAACACTACTGGATTATCGCAGTGCCAGCCAGATAGGTCGAGAGAATATACCAACAAAGTCACATAGTGACGTATACTGAGCCCTGGGGGTTATAAACCGCAGCCGCTCAGCACTCTTTCACTTTCTCGCCGGGTTGAGATAGGTTGTTTTTACATAAGTGATAGATTGCGCTGTCAAGTGCAGCTTACATGAGCAGCGAGATATTGTCCTCACAAGCTGTGTCAGCGCACATCTACGCCACTTCAACGGATTTGAAGTGTTTTTAGCCGCATTTTGGTGAGTTTTCATTCTTTTTCGTCAGTAACACTCTGTGCCTCTCGGTGCTATCCGGTGGCAGGTGTTTTCCGCGCTATAAGTTAACGGTCTCCCGTTGACATTTTCATTATTCTCAGTTGTTCTGAACTTTTTTCCTTGAACTTATGTGATATTCTGCGCCCCTTGGTTCAATCCATCGGCCATTTTAGACATTTATTTTTTCATGAGATATTCTGGACGTTACCTGTCTGTTCACCCGCAGGAATTATATAATTATTGTTTTCCTGTATTTTGCTTCGTTACGATCATTCTGCTTGAATTAAACCTTACGGTTCTATCCGAAGGTGTTATAAGCGAGTAACTATGGCTCACAGCTCGATTGCCACTGGTTTCCCACTGACTTGTAAGCTGTGCCCTAATAATCTCCTCCCGGACGACGGTCATGACATCTGCCCGTCGTGTTTGGGTGTTCAACATCTGAGAGAGGCTCTCACGGACCCGTGTCTGCACTGCAGTTTTTTACCTATGTCAGAACGGCGGCTCCGTCTTGCTGAGTTAGACCCCAATTCAAGGGTGAAACTCGAGCAGTTGGATGTAGCCCCTTCTCGCACTCAGAAGCACAGGGCGTCTGCGGCAGCCTGCGCTCCCCTCCCATCTAAGAGGAGGGCCACATCGCGAAGTGATGAACATTCGCGTGTCGAGGAAAATTCACTCTCTAAGACGGTTTCTGTACTTTCTTCAGAGATGGCGGAGCTGAAACGCCTGCTTCACTTGCTTCAGCCGGTCACGTCTGCTACACCTGTGAAGATGACACAGGAGGATGAGAATGTTCTGAGTCGTGGAACCGGGGAAGAGTCGCTTGATTCCCCTCGTTTTTCACATCATTCTGACTTGGACGTGCTTTCTACGATTGCTTCTGACTGCTTTTTTCATGATCATGGGAATGCTGTGAATGTTGCGGCGCAACCATCACCTCAGGATGTTTTCGCTGGTTTTCCAGCAACGGAGGGGTTGAGTGGGGGGGTCAGTCCAGTCATCTGGACAGGCCCAGCCCTCTTCTGATGATACTTTGGGTGTGCTTCGAATGGCTCTTGCTCGTCTAGGACTTGATGAGTCACCTGTCCAATCTGCCCAAATCAATGTCTTTTTCAGGCAGGCCACAGCTGCGACTTCTTTTGCCATGCCACCATGTAAAGATTTTGTGGCCGAGTTTTCAAATGCCCTCACTGGTTCTGGTCTGCCTAAACGGCGCTCAAAGATTGCTCGGACGTTAGCGTCTATGGCTGAAGCAGATTCCATCAGGGTGAGTCGTGCCCCAGAAATAGAGCAGCCTGTTGCAGCTTTGGTGGTGTCTCCTGACGAGGCTCTGTGCGATGTCCCAGTCGCACGGATTAATTACTGAAAAAGGCATACGAGTCTGTTGCTTACATAACTCGTGAAGAAAACACAATCTGTCAGTAACTACTTGCTGCTACCAGTACGCTAGAACCAGCAAATGTTGATCCCTCAATTTCACAGTTTCTGCAAATGGCTCTTTTGGCAACGGGCCATGTAACCCGCAAGCTGGGTAGTCTTGCAGCCACGCATCTGGCAGCCCGCCGCCAAGTGTGGCTTGCCCAAGCACGGCTACCTGAGGACTGCAAGAAAACCTTGAGAGATCTTCCATTCGTTCCTGGGCATCTTTTTGGTCCTAATGTTCCGGAACTTTTGGAAAAGAGGGTAAAGCTGTCTGAGGCCACTCGTCAACTGACACAGGTACAGCGCAACCCTACCTTTAGGATGCCAGCAGGTCAGACCCGACATCGCTATGCCACACCAGAGCCATATTTCCACCAGCATGCTATACCTCAGTCACAACCCCCTCAAAGGCCTCGGGCTACTGAGAATGCTAGAGTTTTTCGTCCACCTCATCTGCATTTGCCAGGAGGACCCCGTCAGCGCCCCCCCCCGGGACCACTAAATGTCGCACACATAAAGCCTGAGACACACAGGCCGGCGGTCGATCGTTTTTCAGTAGAACAGATAGAGTACTGGAGGACCAACACCACAGATCCTTGGGTTTTGACGACTCTGAGCAGGGGATATACTCTACAGTTCCGACGAAGGCCTCCCAGATTTTCAAGAATCGTTCCTACGGTTGTCAAAAATGCAGTTTGTTCAATGGCCCTCTCTCTGGAAATTTGTTCACTGTTACAGAAGGGAGCCATAGAAAAAGTTCATCCCCTAGTTCAGGAAGAGGGGTTTTATTCAACATATTTTCTTGTTCCGAAGAAGGACGGTGGTTTCCGCCCAATTCTCGATTTGAGGCATCTGAATTTGTTCCTGAAGGTCCTTCCTTTTCGAATGCTGCGCACAGCCGACATTCTTCGGTCTGTGGCAGCAGATGTTTGGTTTGTAAGTGTCGACCTGAAAGATGCATACTTTCACATCCCAATTGCTCTTCCTCTTAAACGGCTCGCTGTGCAGCTGGATCCTGATCCAGAGATGTCTGCTTGTAAGCAGGCAAAAGCAGAACGGAAGAATGGTCCGATTTGCCAAATGGGGGGTGGGGGAGGGATTTTTAGCCATTCCGGAAAGGAGAGTAACAATGATCTAAAACCCGATCCCCTCGTGTGTTAAACTTTATGTGTTGGTGGTATTTTGGAGCGATTGTTTTGAAGTTGGCTTTGTTAAAGTCCCCGGTAACAATGAACGCAGCCTCAGGGTGCGTGGTTTCCTGCTCACTTATACTCCCATACAGTTCCCTGAGTGCCCGGTCTGTGTCGGCTTGTGGGGGGATGTACACAGCTGTGATGATGACCGCTGTGAATTCCCTCGGTAGCCAGAATGGTCGACACAGAAGCATGAGATATTCCAGATCAGGAGAGCAGAAAGACTTGATGAAATGTACGTTCCTCTGATCACACCATGATTTGTTGATCATAAAACATACACCATCACCTCTGCTTTTACCGGAGAGGTCTTTCGCTCTGTCCGCTCGGTGCAAGGAGAAGCCCGTGATTTCGATGGCCGAGTCTGGAATCTCCGCAGCCAGCCAGGTTTCTGTAAGGCAGATAACACAGCAATCTCTCGTCTCTCGTTGGAAAGAGATCCGGGCTCTCAGCTCGCAGAGCTTGTTGTCCAGAGACTGAACATTTGCCAGTAGTATACTGGGTAGCGGGGGTCGATTTGCACGACGTCTTACTCTGATGAGAACGCCGGCTCGTTTTCCTCTTTTCCTTCTGCGTTTCCACGGCCGGGCAGCCCAGACAAAGGGCTCCGCCGGCGTGTTTGTAAACAGCGGGTCGGCATTAAGGAATTTGAAGTCCAGTTTTCGATGTGAAATTGTAGAACCAATGTCCAAAAGCGTTTGGGTGTCGTAAACAATAAGGCAGACAACATCCAAGACAAAAAAACAAAGAACTGTAAACAAAACAAACAATAAACCGCAGTGTTGTAACGGAGCTTGCAACGCAGCAGCCATACTCGGCGCCATCTTGAGTCATAGGAATAACCCTGAATTCCCGCCTAATGTCTGCCTCCCTGTCTCAAGAACGTGTGACGAACATTCTACAACTCTTGGCTCGCTTTCGCCCGGGTGTCTCTTTACAGTACCAGGTAGTCCTATGACTAATAGGGATGTTAACTGCTGCTACAATGGTGATTCTCCTAGGTTTACTCCACCTCAGACCACTTCAGTTGTGGAACAACAGTTTGCAACTAGATCCCACCAAACATCGCCATCGACTGATTGTAATTTCTCACTGTTGCTTACGGGCGTTGAGGTGGTGGAGGCAGGTGAAGTTGTTGAAGACAGGAGTGCCCCTGGGTGTGGTTCCCTCTCGACGGGAGTTGGTCACGACCGATGCTTCCCTCACAGGGTGGGGGGCAACATGGAACCAGAGGGGTATTTGCGGGCGCTGGACACCGACCCAGACAACAGAACATATCAACCTTCTGGAACTACGTGCAGTGTTCAAAGCATTAAAGTATTTCATGCCAGTCCTGGCAGGCCGCCATGTTCTCGTTCGGTCCGAAAATACCTCAACGGTGTTCCATCTAAACCACCAGGGCGGCACGAAATCCCGCAGGTCTCTACAGCTTACGCACGAGATCCTGACATGGTGCCAGCCGCGACTCGCTTCACTGAGGGCAGCTCATATTTCAGGAGCATGCAACCAGACAGCGGATGCTCTTTCCAGGGATCTGGTACATCCAGGAGAATGGAGACTTCATCCAGATTTTGTGCAGGAGATCTGGCTTCAATTTGGAAGAGCAGAGGTAGATCTGTTTGCTTCGGAGATGACCACTCACTTTCGTCTATGGTCCAGCCCCTTGGGCCAGGATGCACTGGCTCACGAATGGCCGAACTGCCTACTATATGCATTCCCACCTATCCCTCTGTTATGGGAGGCTTTACACAGGATCTCCCTGTGCAAGCACAGAGTACTATTCGTGGCACCATGATGGCCAGCCAGACCATGGTTTCCTTTGTTGCTAAGACTTCTGTCAGGCAATCCATGGAAGCTTCCCCCCAGGAAGGACCTCCTCTCCCAACTGGAGGCCAGCGTCTGGCACCCAGATCCAGCTCGCCTGCAGCTTTGGGTCTGGCCATTGGGTTAAATCCTTCTCTGGAAGATAGTAATCCTGCGGTTATTCACACAATCTCCAATGCTAGGGCTTTTTCCACACGACAGATCTATGCTGGCCGTTGGAGGCTTTTTTCTGCATGGTGTGAGAAGCAAGTGCTCGATCCTGCAACGTGTGACATTCCGAGGATCGTAAGTTTTCTTCAACATTTACTGGAGGAGAGCAAAGCGACTTCCACGTTGAAAGTGTATGTCGCTGCTATTTCTGCATATCATGTTCCAATTGGTGGATCTTCTCTTGGATCTCACAGTCTTGTCTGCAATTTTCTGAAGGGTGCACGCCGTCTTAAGCCTGCTCGGAATCTTCACTTTCCCGTGTGGGATTTGCCACTCGTGCTTGCATTCCTTTGCTCATCCCAGTTTGAGCCCTTGTAAAGCATTGATGTGAAATGTTTAACCTTGAAGACTGCCTTTTTGTTGGCTATTGCTTCTGCGAAACGAGTCAGTGAGTTGCACGCACTGTCTGTTAGCGAATTGTGCTTGCGTTGGTTGCCGGATGACTCGGGGTGGTCCTACTGACCCAATCCTTCTTTTCTTCCAAAAGTCCTTCTTCCTCAGTTCATTAACCAGCACATTGAACTGGCCTCTTTTCAGACTTCTTCAGGGTCTGATTCAAGTGCTCAACTTTTGTGTCCTGTTCACGCCTTGAAGCGTTATGTAGACACTACTGCTCAATTTAGACAGTCAGACCAGTTATTTGTCTGCTATGGTGGTGTGAAGAAAGGTGCTCCAGTGTCGAAGCAGAGGTTGTCAAACTGGATAGTGGAAACTATTATACTGGCTTACAAGGCAGCAAGGCAACCATTGCCCCGGGGGCTAACTTGCCATTCCACTAGGGCCATCTCATCTTCATGGGCTGTTTTTAGAGGAGTTTCATTAGCGGACATCTGCACTGCTGCTACCTGGGCTTCCCCATGCACATTTGCCAGGTTTTATAAGGTCAACGTTGCTACTCATCATGCTGTGAGTTCTGCAGTTCTTCAGGAGCGGCCTTAATTTTTCAACAGGTCAGTGGCATTCCTCATGATTATGTTGGTATGGGTCATCCAGTAGTGTTTAATACTGCCTCTGGCGGTCAGTAGGAATGAAACAGAACGTTAGTTACACATGTAACTGTGGTTATGTGAATTCCGGATGACCGCCAGAGTTCTTGGTCACTCGGAATGCGCGAGAAAGGCGTACCGAGGCAGAGTGCTGAGCGGCTGCGGTTTATAACCCCCAGGGCTCAGCATACGTCACTATGTGACTTTGTTGGTATATTCTCTCGACCTATCTGGCTGGTGCTGCGATAATCCAGTAGTGTTTAATACTGCCTCTGGCGGTCATCCGGAATTCACAGAACCACAGTTACATGTGTAACTAACGAACTGTTGCAATATGTGTTATGAACCATGTAACCCCACTGTCTACATAGTGTCTATGTCACATAATTTTACGAGATCAGGCTGAGAAAATAGCTGCCCAGTGGTGTTACCAAGATGGCCGTTGAGTGGTCTGAAATGCTTTAAAAAAGCCTAATAAGCACCAGACTTTATGTAATCACAAGTATGTCTCTGCAAGACTAGGCCTAATTCCTCAGAGGCTCCACCCTGTAACCACATTCTATCTCAAAGTAGAGCCCAGGACACCTTCCTGAAAAAAAATGCCCATACTCATCAAGAGTATAAAGAAGGATATGGGAAAAACAGTTACTTTGGTTGTAATGGGTGACCTTTATGCATAAATAGCTGAGCTACATAACAATTAAGGTAACCTTTCTGTTTGAATAAGAGGCAATTTCTTAGCATGCTGAAATTACATGAATGATTAATTATTTTTTGTGTTTGAGAGCAGAGATGTAGCGAAAGGGATGAGACAAGATGGAGGGGTGTAGAGCAAAAACATTTTTTGCAACAAATCCCAGTTATAATGCCTTACAAAATGTTGGGAATGCAAAACAGAGGTACATATACACAATCTCGCTGCTGTTTTCTTTATTTAAGGTCTCAATAGGATTCATTTGTTTTTCCCAGCAGTAGTTTCACTTGCATTATACATTCAGTGGGTTAGCATTCATCCCCAAATTACATTTAATTGGACAATTACTCAAACTCAGAAAACCTCCCCGCAAGAAGCCAACAAGGCTGCTAATAAACACCTTGTATTCTCAATAAAAACAAGGAAGTAATTTACCTGACTCTAGAGCAAAATTTTTATCTGTGTTAAATTTATTTTCAAAATAATTGAGGCACGTGGCGAGGAAGAATATTAAAAAGGCACCTAAGCGAAGGAAGAGTAATGCAGGCCAACCCCAGGCCTGCTGTGCAGCCCTCTCCCTTGGGAGAGAGGATCATTTGTTCCCAAGATAAGAGCATTTCACACTCCCATACACACACACACACACACACACACACATGCACAACTATAATACTATTGCTGTCATGGTATAATGAAATAATTACTGGTTTGCCTGTGCTTGCTAAGATGCAAACACACACACACATACACTCACTCATCTCCAATCCCCTCTGCCCCTACCCCCCCATACAACACAAAAATACATTGTGTTTGTGTATGAGACTTTTAATTAAAGACTGCTGGTACAGGATGTCCATATTGGCCACAATAGCTAGTTGTTAGGAACCCTAAGTTTATTGGAGATCTACACTTTCTAGGAGTCATGCACAATTTAATATTAGATGTTTGGACGAAAGGGTGACAACTGAAAGTGTTTGGCCTTTCTTGGCACTAAATTGTGGCTTTTGATATCACTGGGAATTAATTAGCTCTGTTACTGCTTAATCTCCCAGATACATACAGAAAGAATGGATATGGTGGCCACTGGCAATGTCTTTAAAACTGTTTGCTGTTCATAAAAGGAATAGTTCACACATAACTGAAATAATGGGAGAGCCAAGTGACGCCATGAGAGGAGCAGACGTGTAAACAGTGAGCTCTGCATACTTTGCTAGTTTTTAATTATTTTTATGTCATAAACCAGTGAGATTTTATACACCCAGCTACTAATCTGTTCTTTGAAGTCAACATGGCAAAGAATAAAAGACAGGCCTGCAGATCAGGGACTCAGTTTGGACGGTGAGGCTGGAGAAAATAAACGCCAAATGGCGAGCATGTCTGTGATGCTGACGAAAGTTGTTGCTGTCTTAAGAGGACCTTGCTGTAATATATAGATTGATTAATGTGATGGAAACGCAACCAACCAAGAGTTGGTTACAAGAATAGGGGACGTCGAGAGACGGATCAATTATCTGGAGTCATCGGAGCGGGAAATAGCTGCTAATCCGCTAGTGACCAAAGTAGATTTGGAATGTGTTTGGGAAAAACTGGAGCATTTGGAGTATCATAATCGGCGAAACAATGTCTGAATTGTTGGAATTCCTAGGCAAGCTCTTCCTGTGTCTGCTCAACATAACAGACCATAAGCTGGAAATAGAGCGAGCCCACAAAGTCCCAGCTCGCAGATGGGGACAGGCCCCAATCAATTTTGGCCAAATTTCTGAGCTCATTCAATAAATATCTTGTGTTGTGCGAGGAGTAAAGGAAAGCTTTCTTGGAAAAACCATAGAATTTTCTTGTTCCCAGACTTCACGAATTCGACAAGAGAGAAACGTGATTGATTCAAGGAATGCAAGAAACTCTTACATCAATGGAAGATCACTTTTGCACTGATGTTTCCAGCCAAACTGAGAATGGATATTAAGCCGCAAAATATTTACATGCCAACAGCAAGCATTGTCTTTCATAGAGACAATGGGGTGAGTAAACCATTTGGTGTTTCTCATGTGGCCCCCAAATTAACTTGACTCGCTGCACATACACTTTACTATCTGAGGAAGCTGGGCACCATTTTTGTTTCTTTTTGTGTTGGTTCCGCCTAGCGGCTGGAGTATGTTTTGTGGAATAACACTCCTTCAAGAAACTTTTGCATCAGCAAAGGGTTGCTTTTACACTGAAGTTCCCGGCCAAATTGAGAATAGATGCTAAGGATGGCTGCAAACTATTTACATGCCCACAACAAGTGATGTCTTTCATAAAATCAATGGACTGAGGAAGTCATGGTGTGTTTTTCACATGCCTCCAAGTGGGCTTGTCTCACTGAACATACACTCCGAGGAAGCTGGGCACCATTTTGACCACCTATGTGGGAAAGTTGGCATGGTGGTAGATCCAGCCTCGTAGAGGGGGAGTTGCTACAGCACGGCGACCGAGGCAGCTGGAACTGCCTAAGGGAGACACGGGAGTCCATTCGTGAGGGGACAGTACCACAGAGATTACACACAGGGGGAGTCTGCGTAGGAGGCCTTTAACCTGTGGAGCACCTATTCCAGTACAGGGTAGATTAAGTTACCCGTAGTGGATTGGGTCCGCTGAACTGCGGACCCATGAGGGCTAGGGAGGAATCAACCAGGGATCCGAGAGATGGGGTCTCCTGGGAAAAAAAGGCGCTCTATTTATATACCTCTGCTGAGGGAAAGGGCACTAGGCGCAAGCGATTCACCCGGCCAGTTCATCAGTGTGTTACCGAGTTCTAAGGGTTCAGACCTGAGAGAACACGAGACGATACCGACTCAACCTGGAGATTGTAAAATCTCGCGAAGGTATTAGGTGTTGCCCACCCTGCTGCTCTACAGATGTCTGCTAGGGAGGTGTCCCTGGCCAGTGCCCATGAGGACGCAACACTTCTGGTTGAGTGCACTCGAACCCACAAGGGGGGGCACGGCCTAGGTGTGATAAGCCAATGACAAGGCGTCGACAACCCAGTGGGCGAGCCTCTGTTTGGAGACAGAACCCTTTCTGCTGTCCCCGAAGCAGACAAAGAGCTGCTCAGAACGTCTAGAGCTCTGCGTGCAGTCCAAATAGATACGCAAAGCACATACCGGACACAGCAACGAAAGGGCTGGGTCTGCCTCCTCCCGGGGTAGTGCTTGCAGGTTCATGACCTGATCTCTGAAGGGGGTGGTAGGAACCTTGGGCACGTAGCCCGGTCACGGTCTTAGGATCATGTGTGTGTCTGCCGGACTGAACACCAGGCAAGTGTCACTGACAGAGAATGCTTGGAGGTCCCAGACCCTCTTGATGGAGGCGAGCACGATCAGCAGGGCTGTTTTGAGAGAGAGGGCCCTGAGTCCAGCTGAGTCTAGCGGCTCGAAGGGGGGTCTCTGGAGGCCCGTGAGGACCACTGAGAGATCCCAGGAAGGGAACAGGCTTGGCCGGGAGGGATTTAGCCTCCGGTCGCCTCTTAGGACCTTAAGTCGCCTCTGGTCGCCTCTTAGGACCTTAAGTCGTGCTTACCCAGAGACTTGCCGTCTACTGTATTGTGGTGAGCCGAGATGGCGGCGACATACACCTTGGGGTACTCCAGCCTCTCCTGTAGGAACAAAAGCACTGACCTAACTGCGCAACTCTGTGGGTCTTCGGCTCGGGAAGAACACCAATTTGCGAACAGGCGCCACTTTAGGGCATAAAGATGCCTAGTAGAAGGGGCTCTGGCTTGGTAGATTGTGTCTATGATGGTCGATGGTAGACTGGCTAGCTCTTCTGCGTCCCGTCCAAGGGCCAGACGTGGAGGTTCCAGAGGTCTGGGTGCGGATGCCAGAGCATGCCCCGTCCCTGAGAACGAAGGTCCTTCCTCAGGGGAATTCGCCAGGGAGGGGCTGTCGCGAGAAGCGTGAGATCCGAGAACCAAGTCCGAGTGGCCAATGGGGGGCCACCAAGGGGACTTGCTCTTCGTCCTCCCTGACCTTGCACAGCACCTGTGCAAGAAGGCTCACTGGGGGGAATGCGTACTTGTGCAGCCCTGTGGGCCAACTGTGTGCCAATGCATCTGCCCCGAGGGGAGCCTCTATTCGGGCGTACCAGATCGGGCAGTGTGAGGATTCTTGGGAGGCAAACAGGTCTACCTGGGCCTTGCCGAACCGTTCCCAGATCAGCTGGACTGAATGGGGGTGAAGCCTCCACTCTCCACTGGGCAAGTGTTGTCATGACAGCGCGTACGCTATCACATTGATGTTGCTGGGGATGTGAGTGGCACGCAGTGACTTGAGTTGCTGCCGGCTCCAAAGGAGGAGACGACGGGCGAGTCATGACATATGGTGAGAGCGTATTCTGCCTTGGTGATTTATGTATGCCACCACTGTGGTGCTGTCTGACCTGACCAGGACATGTTTGTCTCGAACTACCGGTAGAAACTTCCTCAGTCCGGTAGAAACAGTCAGCAACTCAAGGCAGTGTATCTGCCAATGGTCTGCGGCTGTGTTCCCTTTGCACACGGCGCACCAACCCGATCTGGAGGCGTTGGTCGTGACCAGGACGCGTCGGGTACTCCTGCCCGTAGAAAGCAGAGGTCTGTCCAGGGTTTGGGTGTTTGGCGGCAGGCGGTGGTGATCATCACACGGTGCCATGCTCGACCGCCGTGGAGGATGCCATATACCCCAGGAGCCTTTGGAAATAACTTAAAGGGACCATAGTGCCTGGCTTGAAGGAAGCTTGGCATTTTAGCACCGATTGTACACGCTCGTTGGAGAGACATGCTGACATAGAGACTGAGTCTAACTCCATGCCGAGAAAAGAGATGCTCTGAACCGGGGCGAGCTTGCTCTTTTCCCAGCTGACCTGAAGTCCCAAAAGGCTGAGGTGCCTGAGCACCTGGTCTCTGTGCACGCATAGTAACTCTTGCGATGTATTTGAGTATGCGGATGCCGGCTTCTCGGAGTGGAGCAAGGGCTGCCTCTGCGACTTTCGTGAAGACACGAGGGGACAGAGACAGGCCGAAGGGGAGGACTTTGTACTGATACGCCTGGCCGTCGAACGCAAACCGTAGGAAGGGTCAGTGTCGTGGCAGAATCGAGACGTGAAAGCACATGTTCTTCAGGTCTACCGCTGCGAACCAATCTAGATGCCGGACGCAAGTCAGAATCTGTTTCTGCGTGAGCATTTTGAACAGGAGTTTGAGCAGAGCCCGGTTGAAAACTCACAGGTCCAAGATCGGTCTTAAGCCGCCATCTTTCTTGGGTACAATGAAGTAAGGGCTGTAGAAACCCTTCTTCATTTCGGTTGGAGGGACAGACTCTATCGCATCTTTGAGTAAAAGAGTGGCAATTTCCATGCGCAGGGAATTGGCATGTTCGCCGTGTACTGTGGAAAAACGGATGCCCACGAAGGGGTGCGGGGGCCTGACAAACTGAATTGCGTAACCAGGTCGAATGGTCCGGTGCAGCCAGTGTGACGCGTTGGGCAGTGAAAGCCACACCTCTAAAGTCTGTGCTAGGGGCACCAAGGGGACGAGTATTTTGGATGTACCCGGAGGGGCTTCACAGCGGGATGGAGCAGGTAGTGTGGCGTCGGGAGGCAAGGGTGCGTCCCGAGGTTTTGGTGCTGAGAACAAACTCAAAGCTCTTACCTTGCTCCGCGTGCCCGGCAGGGGGCGGGTTCGTGACTGAGGAGGAGGTCCAGTGCAGGCGTCCTCTAGACTCGTCAGAACCATCCGGCCAGGGAACAGTTGTGGGCGGTGGTCCGTATCCAGTGTGCCGGGACTGTTGAAATCTGCCGGCAGAGTGCTGTGAGAACGCCATTTGCAGGCCAGGTGAC
This sequence comes from Xyrauchen texanus, assembly GCF_025860055.1. Lineage (NCBI taxonomy): Eukaryota > Metazoa > Chordata > Actinopteri > Cypriniformes > Catostomidae > Xyrauchen > Xyrauchen texanus. Next base: position 25,523,118 of record NC_068276.1, read on the forward strand.
CCAGAGACAAAAGGAAATAGCTCTATTATTGAGAATGTGAGTACTGCAGCCCCCGTTAGGGGGTGCGGCAAATGAAATGAATTCAACAAAAGATTCTCCTCCCGGCCCCCCACCGGGGAACAGAGTGGTCTTACCAGCTCCGGAGCTAACATCTCCGTCTCTGGTCCATCTCAGGAGCGCCTGGGAGCCTTCCGGGTCCTCAAGGGGGTCCGTGAGACGAGGGGCGTCCACCTTCTGTGGGGAGCTCGACGCTGGGGCTGAGAGCTGGGCCCACTCTTGTTTGTTGAGGCGGAGCATCACTTTCTTTCTTTCTTGAAAGCCGCAGGAGGACGCCCTCGGTGAGCAGACAGGGCATGGCCCGTGGCGTCAGGTTTGCGGCAGGGCGAAATGTATGAAATAGCCTCCATCTGTTTCTTCACTACTGGGGACTGCTGGGCAGAGTCGTCAAGTGGTGTCGCCGAATGGACGGAGCTGGGAGACGGGAGCGTTTGAGAAAGCGTGATTTGTCTACCTCCTGTACTGCGACCAGGTCCAGTCCATGTGTTATGTTTGAAGTGGCTCTCTCACTACAAAAGAAAGCAGAGATCGCAACGCTGCCACGGCTATGTTCTCACACTGAAAACATAACCCATTGGAGAGAATGCTCATCCTTGGACGGAATCAAGCAAGCGTGCCAGGGAGGTGGGGGGTTTCGAGGGGATTTTACCCGGCGAAACGGAGCCCATCATTATCCCCAGATCGTCTTCATCACATGCGGCACCTGCCCCAATCCTGTAGGGAGGAGGCGAAGCACGGGGGGTGGCTGAAGTGGCTTTCTCTCACTACAAAAGCAAGCCGTGACCGCAATGCTGTCATGGTTATGTTCTCGTACTGAAAACATAGACCATTCATAAAAACGCTGCCTGCGTGTGATCGCAACACAGGTACGCGAGGCAGTTTTTATGACCATCAGAGGTGGGGAGAAATCAACTGCATCCAGAAACTACACAGGGGCGGAAAAAACTTCTTTAAAAAAGCAAAACACAGCGGAGTTGAACGTCCTTGTTGACGCGTCTTTTCAGAGGAAATTACTCTTTTAGAATAACTCTTTTGAGTTGTCTGCGCTGTCGAAGCGCCCAGGGGCAACAATGCACAGCCGTGCAAGGAAGGAGAAAGCCGCTGTTATGTGCCATCGAATCCAACAGCATGCAGAGTGTCAGAGGAATAAACAGGAACTGGTGTGTGACTCACAGCAAACTGCATGCACGACCATCGGCTCCGAAGAAATTTTCTGAATGAACTCCCGTATTTGCCTGCTTAAATACCCATATGTCCGGGGGCAGGGTATGCAAATACCGTCTGCCAACTTCTCATTGGCCTTTTTTCATAGATCAGAGGCATATATCGGCACTCAAGAGAGACTCCTAGTGTTGCTTCTCCGACACAACGTGGAGAGAGGGACAGAAGGGGAACTCATGGTCGTGGAGTTGGAAGAGAATATTAAAAGTACCGAGACAGAACTGAAGCACCGAATTTCGTCTGAAGGCCTCAGAGAATTGACCCTATTGAAATACAGATATAATACTATTTTGTATTACTACAAAGCAGGGAAGCTTTTGTCTAGATATATAAAGCAGGTAGAGTCTTTTTCTACCATTCCCACAGTGAAATCTGCTGGTGGTGACATTTTTTACCATGGCCATTGATATTAATAATGCTTTTAAAGAATTCTATCTTGATCTTTATAGTTCCTCGTCTTCGTCTACTGATGAAGATATTAGAAACTTTGTGTAACCATTAGATCTCCCTAAACTGATGAGTGAGCAAAAAATTATTCTATTGATTCTGAGATCAAGATTGGAGGAGCTCGACGAGGTAATTAAGGCCCTGCCTACAAGCAAGTCTCCGGGGTGCAGATTGCTTTGCCGCAGAATTTTTTAGATCTTATGCTTCAGAAGTTTATACGGAATCATTTAAGAGTGGAAAGCTTCTGCCAACCATGACACAAGCCTGGATCAGTCTGATTCTTAAAAAGGACAAAGATCCAAGTGAGTTACCGTCCAATTTCCCTGATCCAGCTAGACGTTAAAACTTTGAAAAAAATTCTGATATACAGTATATCAGGTGTGGTTTATTCAGGGGCGCAGCTCTTCTGATAACATTAGGCATTTCATCAATATCATATGATCAGTGGCGAATGATCAGACTCCGGTCGCTACCATCTCGCTTGATACTGAAAAGGTGTTTGATATGGTAGAATGGGATTTTTTAATAAGATTTTGGAAATGTACGGATTCGGGAATACTTTTATTGAATGTATTAAGTTACTTTATAGACACCCAGTAGCGCCAGTACAACCAAATTGATTAATTTCAGATTATTTTACTCAGATCTTTCCCCATTATTGTTCTGTCTTTCCCTGGAACCATTAGCAACCGCAATAAGAATAGAGGGTGATGGCGGGAGGTATGGGAAATAATCTTTTGCTTTATGGAGATGATATTTTATTATTCGTCTCTGACCCCATTACATCTTTGCATTGTCTTCACAGGATTATTAGTTCCTTCTCTAAATTCTCAGGTTACAGAGTCAATTGGTTTAAATCTGAAGCTTTGGCTCTGACCAGTAACAGATTTTCAGCCAGGCACCTTCCAGTGGCCCAAATAGGGCATTAAGTATTTGGGCATTTTATTCTCAGCTAAGGTAATTTCGACCCTTTAATAAAAAGGTTTTCGGGTGATATGAGTAGGTGGGCTTCATTACATGTATCTATGATTGGGATGTTTAAAGTTATTAAAATTAATTGTATTCCAAAATTCAACTACCTGCTACAATCTCTCCCTGTAGATGTCCCCTCTCTTATTTTAAGCAATTTGTTAGCATAGCGAAATCCTTTATATGGAATGATAAACGTCCCAGATTAATTTCGACAAGTTACATAGGCCGATTGACAAATGTTGGCAAGGCCTACCCAAGATTTTGTTTTATTATTATGCATTTGGTCTCAGACATTTGGCTCATTGGTCGCTTCAACCTGAGAGAGACCCCCCCTGGTTTCGTATTGAACAGGAAGTCATTGCCCCTATTTCGCCATTGCAAAGCCTTTCGATCAAACTAACCGGAGAAGTTAAGTCACACCCCGTTATCTCACATTTGCATATGGTTTGGACAAAAGTGTCCAGAGTGTTTAATTAGGACATTTATTTTAATGTTGCCTATTTTACATATTAATAAGTCCTCTTTCTGTTGGTCAGAGTGGATTGTGAGGGGGTTACTACACTCGGTGACCTGTACGAGACTGGAGTGTCGAGATATTTTGAGAATTTGGTTCATCATTTTGGGATTCCCAGATCTCAGTTTTATAGGTTTTTACAGCTGCGCCACCTGTTCTGTATTGTTTTAGGAGTAGCATACAACCCCCTAAAGCAGCAGATACTTTGGGAGAGGTGATTACTGCTTTTGGAAAAGATCATGAGGCATCAGTGTATTGCTCCCTGCTAATTCAGAGTTTGGGAGATGGACCTCTTACTTCTATCAAGAGATTGTGGAAGAAAGACTTGAACGAGTGTGGACTAAAATTCTAAAAAATGTCAAGTCTGCATTTAGAGATGCGAGGGTTCACCTTATGCAATTTAAGATTTTACATAGATTTTATTGGACCCCCCTCTAGATTATATAGTCTTGGTCTTAAATACACACCCACCTGCTGGTGATGCCAATCAGAAGTTGGAGACACAATCGATGTCTTTTAGGGGTGTGTTAAGATCCAGCATTTTTGGTAGAAGGTTATTTTTGATGTTTTGGGCACTCAAATTTTACTTTCCCCCAGAATTTTTATCTTGAACAATGAGGTGGTCATACATTTTGGGGACAGATATATAAAAAATTGGGTTCTGACCAGTATTATGATTGGCAGACAAATTATTTTAAAGGGTTGAAAGTCAGACGGAGCACCATAATTTCTGGAGTGGTGTGTAGAGATGGGGAGGGTGGCAGCTTTTGTGGAGGTGGCAGATAGAAGGCTGGGGTTTGGGGACTTGTTTTTCAGAAAGTGGGGTAAGTATTTGGTGGTTTTGGGAGACTCTCGGCGAAGGAATGAGAAGAGAGAAGTTTAGATTAATTATGTATTTTTATTATATATTTTATTTATTTTTTCATTTTGTATTTTATTTATTTATATTTATTTTGGGGGGTTTGTTTGTTTGTGTGTGTATTATGTGATCACGGTGGTGTTTGTTAAGGGTTAGGGTGGGGTTGGTGTTTGGGGAGGGATATTAGTGGGGTTAAAAGTTCAATGTTGATTCGGTGTGTATGTTTGTGTTTTTACTTTGAATCAATAAAAAATGTTAAATAAAAAAAAACCTGAAACAATGAGATAATTTACTCTACAATATTCATGGAATTCCAAACCCATATGACATTATTTTGGAACACAGAAGGGGGATTTTAAATGAATATCCCTGTTCATCTTCTCAACACAATAGCAGTGGACAGTGCCTCACGTTACAAATTAACAAAAGTATCCAAAAGTATCATAAAAGTAGTCCATATTGCTCTTGCATCACGTTGTATTGAAAAGACTGACCTAGATATTCATTAAAACATATCCTTTTGTGTTCTGCATAAGACAGAATGTCAAACAGGTTTGTAACGACATGAGGCTGAGATAATTATGATAGAATTTTCATTTTTGTGTGAATTTTTCCTTTAACCTTTTTGCCCTTGTGAAGCGCTGATGTACATAATACAGAAACAGATGACATTCTCTCTGGGAAAAAAGAGAAATAATATATGTGTAGAACTCATGATGTTTGTTGTTCACAAGTCTATAATTTAGAGTCCAATTCAAATCCCAAGTCAACTTTTTATGGCCTGCACCACAACTCTTGGCACAAATGAATTAAAGAGGAAGAGTGACTAACCATAAAAGACATGACAAGTTCTCCACCTATTGATGCAAGGCCACACACAGTTCTTTCTGTATTTCCTTTTTAGTCTATTGGCCCCCACCCTTCCCAGAGCTTATAGGCCAAAGGCCAGGCCTTTTCACATCTTTAAGTAGTAGTGAGTAGGGGAATGAATAAATAATCTTATGACCTCACACATCCAGGGACAGCGGTCTAACACCTTAACTGACGAAAGTTCATCCAAATGCCACTCCCTAGTGCCAAATAAATAGAGAGAGAGAGAGCGAGAGAGAGAGAGAGAGAGAGATTCCATTTGGCATGATGGTCTATATTCTAAAATTCTACAATCCGGCATTGGGAGTAAAATGTAAGACACTATCAAATCTATGTATTCAGACAACAGGTGCACAGTTAAAATTGGCAATAAAAGAGCAGAATTCTTCACTCAAGGGCGAGGAGTGAGACAGGGCTGCAGTATGAGTCCAACTCTGTTCAACATTTACATTAATGAGTTAGCAGTGCTGGAACAATCTGCAACACCCGGTCTTACTCTGAATAATTCTGAAGTTAAATTGCTTCTCTAAGCACCTGGACCTGCTGGAGAACTACTGTCTGAACTGGGCCCTGACAGTCAATCTGAAAAAAACTAAAATTATATAGAAAAAAAGCCAGATTACAGGACACCAGATACACATTCACTCTGGGGAACACTGCAATAGAACACACCCGACACTACGACTACCTCGGCCTAAAGATTAGTGCTTCAGGGGGTTTTGGTCTGGCAGTGAACGCACTAAATGAGAAAGTGAGAAGAGTATTCTATGCTATTCAGGGCAAATTTACCCAAGTTGACATTCCTGTAACAATCTGGTGTAAGATCTTTGATAGTATTATAATGCCTATTGCTCTGTATGGATGTGAGGTATGGGGTCCACTCTGTCTGGCAGATTACTCGAGATGGGACAAACACCCCATAGAATCCCTGCATGCAGAATTCTGTAGAAACATTCTAAGAGTTCAGAGAAGAATACCTACTAATGCATGCCGGGCCGAACTAGGCAGATACCCCCTTATTATACATATTGAAAAACGATCCCTCAAATTTTGGACACACCTAAATTCAAGTTCCCCTAACATACTGCAACACGAAGCCCTTAACCCTCTGGGGTCGACGGACGAGCCGGCGCTTCCTGCTGGATATTTTTGTCATTACAGCAGAAACAACTTAAAATACTCAGTCATTTTTGGGTATAGAGATAAGTGTAAGACATCATTAGAGACTATAAAGGGACGACTTTTATTTGTGTACACTCACAATAACAAAAAAATCTTGTGCTTTTGTAAAATAAATAAAATAAAAAGGGTGAGCTTTCAGCAGTCTCTGTGTTCACGAGCATATTTCAGAAACACGTCACAAAAATGAACTGAAACTCTTTTCACTCAAACATGAAACATATGTCTAAAGAAAGCTTAAAATGTCTACTTTTAAATAAAACAATTCAAATTTAAAACAAATATTCTCCTGCAAAGCAATCTGTTTGAAACAAATCGATGTACAGTTTTTACTAGGCTATCTAATTATCTGTAATGTGATCCCACCCACCAGCAGAACGTGCCATACTAATGTACACGCCCCTGACTGTGAGGTTGTAAACACAACACAATTCAACTTTTCTGTGTGTTTTTAACGATACACAGGCGACTGTGAGGTTTGATTTAAACACATTTCATTAATTTTTCTGCGCGTTTGCAACGATACACAGACGAGAAAGCTCCAGGATATTATGGAAGAGTTAACATTTTCCTCAGAAGAAGAGCGGGACTCCGATGAACGTTTGAAGCAGGTATTTAAATTGTATGCTGTATGATATAAATATGATATGTAATATGATATAAAATGATATGAATGTTTAGATTATATTTTAAATAGTGTGTATGCTGCCTCATTATCATCAACAAAGCTTGTGCTTGCAAATATGTGTTCAGGTTAAATGAGTAAAATACACTTTAAATATGCCCATATTAGAAAATCACCATCTTATAATGATTTCTGAAGGATCATGTGATACTGAAGACTGCAGTAATGATGCTGAAAATTCAGCTTTGATCACAAGTTGCATTTTACAATATATTTAAATAGAAAACTGTTCTTTTAAATTGTAAAAAGGGTTCAGAATATCACTGTTGTTTCTGTATTTTGGATCAAATAAATGCAGTCTTGGTGAGCAGAAGAGATTTCTTTTAACGGTAATGTAGGTCTAAAATTAAGTAAAGTCTTTATGTAAAGAAAATATATAGTCAGATTACTTCTTTTAAATTAAAACTTGATTTTAATCATTAAGTCTCCTAACATTCATTCTCTATCCCTGATTGATAGGCCCAGGGGAGGGTCTTTTGTCTCCTCAGGTGTGAAATACATCAATATTCATGATAGATCACGCCTCCTCGCATATTACCCAACAACACTTAAAGTGTCTTACAAAAGTTCAATTACCATATTGTTTTGTATGAATGAGTGATCAGGATGGATTTCACATCATTTTGTAGCAAAAAATCTAGGCTACAAGATCCAGTTCTCAAAAGTTTTGTGGACAAATATTTAGTATGCGTTATATGACCTTATTTCAGTGACTTAAAATTTTAGTTTTTTCAAAAACCACGCATAAACGTTATTTTCTCAAAAATACAAACATGTACACACATGTTGCTCACATATTATTGTAGCCCAGTTTGTATTGAATACAGTGTTATCAGACTTTACCCATTAATATGTTTTTAATCAACTGAAAAAAGCACAAATGTCAAGGCATGTCAAAACTTCTCCAGGGCCCAAAATACCCTCAGACCCCAGAATGTTAAAACCCAAGAGCTGAAGCCTAAAACCAGTTCACTTTGTCAGCTGGCTCTGAAACTCACAAACCCACTAACAACTAACAAACACCAGTTTCAGACCAGCACTGCTGAACTAAACCAAATCATAAAAGAAAGCAAAAATTCATATTTGGACCATTGGGAAAATGAAAGTAAAGCAAAAGCCAAAACCAAAGCAAATTGGAATGTTATCGGGCCCTAAACAGAACATATAATCTGGCAGAATATCTGCACACTGTAAGAGATCCAAAACAGAGACGGATCCTCACCAAATACAGACTCAGTGATCACAGTCTGGCCATAGAAAAAGGCCGACACAGACAAACATGGCTTCCAAAAGAAGAACGAGTCTGTGCTCACTATGACACGGGTGAGGTCGAGACAGAGACACACTTTCTCCTTCACTGTGAGAAATTTACTGAGGTGAGAGAGAAATACCTCCACAAACTCTCAAACCTCATGTCACAGTTTTCCAGTTCAGCAGAAACAGATCAGATGCTGGTGTTACTGGGGGAGGACCATCATGCATCAGTTACAGCAAAATTCATTTTTGAGATGCACACCCTCAGAAACCAATTACTGCCTTAATGTACTTCATTCACAGTACTTTTATTTTCTTATGTTCATAATGTCCTGTTAAATGTGTATTTTATTTTATATTGTATAGTGTATATTGTTATTATAGTTTTTATTTTTTTTAATTCATTACCTGGCACCTTATTTTAATTCTATCTTTATTGTTATTTGTTACTATTTTATCATTATTATTTGTCTTGTCATTATCTGTTTTGTGAATTAATGCTTTGGCAATATTGAATGTAAACACAATCATGCCAATAAAGTACTTTTAAATTGAAAATTGAGAGAGAGAGAGAGAGAGAGAGAGAGGAGAACCCAGTCCAGGAGAGTTAGATTGTGACAAATGGTGTGAAAAAAACAACAGCAGCAGCAGCCGTCTAAGGGGAAGACCACAGCAAAACTCACAAATAATTAACAGGGTAAATATTGGAGAGCGGACTGACTAATTACCTCACACGTCTGCCTGCACTCTCATTAATGTTCTTGTCTGTGTTAACCCCATCCTGTCGGCTGCCCTGCCTGGTTTTACCTTACACACTCAAACACACATGGACAGATTAATCAGGTTGCGATTGAAGATCTCTGACTGTAAGTGGTGCTGAAAATATCCCCAGCAGATAATGTCTTCTAAAAAAAATGGACACATTTTTTATCAAAATAAAGAGACACAGTTGAACAGGGTTTTATCCACCTTTCATCCACCCCAAATAACATTTGTCATTCCCCAGACTACACTCCCCAACATGCACTGCCCTCATCTCTGTCAGCTGCTCCCGATTGTTCTCACCTGTGTTCCATTCCTTCATTAGCCCTTGTGAATTGAATGCCCTGATTTCTGCTCAGTCTTTGTAAGTTGTTGTTTTGCTCCTGTTTTTGAACCAGTTTCACCTCCCAGGCCTCTTGACCCAGTCCCTAGTCTGTGGCCACCTCCCAGGCCTCCTGACTCAGCCCCTAGTCTGTGGCCACCTCCCATGCCTCTTGACCCAGTCCCTAGTCTGCAGCCACCTCCCAGGCCTCTTGACCCAGTCCCTAGTTTCCGGCTGTCTTCCAGGCCATCTGATCATCAGCTAACCCCTCCTTGGCCTCAGGATCACCCTACGGATCCTTCCTGGACTGCTTGGTCCTGCCTCCCTTACCAGCCTTCCTTGGGCATCAGGAGCTGCCCATTAGAGGGGGGTTCTCTCATAATCCACTGTTGTGTTGCCTTGTGTTTATCCTGTTTTTTACTTGTCTAATTTCCTATTAAAAATCAAGCTACATCTAGATCCTGCTCTCGTGACTTCCTTGAAACATTACAATTGTGTAGTTTGATTAAATATGATTGTAAATTGTGTATACAAATAAATAATTAAATAATAATTGTATTTAGAACCCCAGTGAGCAAGGCGACTGTGGCAAGGAACACAAAACTTCATAAGATGTTGGTAAATGGAGAAAAATAACCTTGGGAGGAACCAGACTCACTGTAGATGTCAGTTCCCCTCTGGCTAAACAGCATGAATATAATTCCAATATTTGTATTTTGTGTGCAGTACAAGTCATGGTTTAAAATTGTAAACTAAGTAAGTGTTAAGGGCCAGTGTTTAAACAAAGAGTTTGTATGAACTCTAAGATTAATGACTAATGTCTTTGAAATTCATCCTGAATTAACTGCAGATGTTAATGCAGACACCGGCTGCATTTAGTCGTCATCACTCAGAGACACGTAGCAGTGGATTCCAACACCAAGCAGGAATGGAGCTGGATCTGGCCAGCTCTGGTAAAGTTGGGATATGTATCCCGAGGTTGAGACAGCGAAAAAAATAGAATAATTTTAACATAGATACCATTCAAATATTTTGCAGAGTTATAGATCATGATAAATGTTTCAGATGCTTTGACCTTTGTTAGATGGTTGATGAAGACTTTTGTTGGCAATTAATTGATAGTCTATGTATTACATTTTTAAGAGTGAATTCTATCCTACGTCCAAGGTTCAGGAAGTGACATATGAAGTATCCCATGTCTTATTTGGTTGGAGCTGGCATTAGTTCATCCTCTGAAGTCCATCGTAATAGACTGAAGTGATGTCTGGCTGGCACCGGCTGCATTTAGTCGTCATCACTCAGAGACACATAGCAGTGGAGTACAACACCAAGCAGGAATGGAGCTGGATCTGGCCAGCTCTGGTAAAGTTGGGATATGTATCCCGAGGTTGTTCCAGCAGTCCTAACTAAAGCAGCCTAATTGTTGATGGATAAATTAGGTGTATGCCTGGCTAAATAGATGCATCTTTAGTCAAGACTTAAACTGAGTGTGTCTGTGTCCCGAACAGTGTTAGGGAGACTATTCTACAAACATTAGAAATAGGATTTTCAAAGGACAGATTGATATCAAATATAACTCCTAAGTTCTTTGCTGAAGAAGACAATGTAACAGTACATCCATCAAGAGTCAAATTATATTTTAGCTGCTTATTTTTAGAGGTTTTTGGTCCAATAATTAGTACTTCTGTTTTGTCAGAATTGAGTAGAAGGACATTTCTGGCCATTCAATCTTTGATTTAATTGATACACTCCATAATTTGGAGGATTGTGAAATTTCATCGGGTTTTGAAGAAATATAAAGTTGGGCATTGTTGGCATAACAGTGGAAATGATTCCATGATTCCTGATAGTATCTCCCAGGGGAAACATATATAAGGAGTAAAGCAGAGGCCCTAAATCTGATCCCTGTGGCACTGTGACAATTCCGTATTTACACAGACAAAGTGGTAGCGGTCTGCTAAATAGGACCTAAACAATGCTAATGCAAGTCCACAAATGGCAACATAATTCTCAAGCATATTCACGAGAATGTTGTGATCTATGGTTTCAAAGATGGCACTAAGATCTAAAAATACTTGAAGAGAAATGTAGCAGTGATCAATGATAAGAGCAAGTAATTTGTAACTCTAATAAATGCAGTCTCTGTACTGTGATGGTGACTAAATATTGACTGAAATTGTTCATATATATACTATTTCTCTTTAGAAATGTAAACATAGTTGGGAGGACACTACCTTTTATAATATTTTTGACATAAATTGGACATTTGAAATAGGTCAATAATTAGCCAGTTCTCCAGGATCAGGCTGTGGCTTCTTAATAAGCAGTTTGATAACTGGCATTTTAAAGTTTCTTGGGACATGTCCTAAGGATAGCGAGGAGTTAATAATATTAAGAAGAGGTTCTGAGATTACAGGGAATACCTATTTTAAGAGCTTAGTTGGTATTGGATCTAACAAACATGCTGTGGCTTTTGATGTTTCGATACGTTTTGTTAGCTCTTATTACCTATCACTTAGAAGGATTGAAGATCTTTGTGAGGAAAATCATGAGACACTGTTTTCTGAGGTACTGTGACAGACGATTACATAGTTCCAATTTGAATTCTGATGTTTTCAGTTTTATCCGTAAAGAAATTCATAAAGTCATTACTATTGAACAATCTCAAGGCAGCTAGCAGACGTTCAGATTAGCCAGTTTGTCTGCTTCCTGATCTCCAGTTAGTCAAATACTACCACTATAAAGACTAAAGAGCCAAATTATTAGAGAGGAGATTAGCACTTTCCCTGGAGGGATGGTCTCTCTTTAGCAGGTCAGGTCTACCCCAAAAACTCTTTCGATTGTCTATAAATACTATCTGGGTGGGGACAGGGGAGGGAAACAATATTGATTCAAATAGGGGTACTTCCTGTAACAGTGTAGTACCCCCAACAACAAAAAAACAGTCTAACTGAGAGCAGCACTGGGAGAGAGAGTGAGGAGAGAGAGAGAGATAAAAAAAACACAAACTCGCCGGTTCTCTGATACGCCGCAGCTTGGTCCTCAGCCACTCCTCCACCCTCTAACGGATGACAGCTGCGACTCCCCGGGTGGATCTGAGGCAGTACTCCGGACCCTGGTGGACAGAAGGGGTCTCCCCCGCCCCTGGCAGTGGCCCTGACTGCTCCAGGCAGATGGCCGGGAGCCCCTTCTCCCCTTGTTGTCAGCGGCCGTTCCTCCGATTCCAGGCAGTCGGGCTCTTCCATCCCCCGGCAAATGGTCGCGGTTGCTCACGGTCTGTGGTCCTCTCTTGACCCTGCCATGTTTAGCTGCTGGTAGTGGTCTCCTCCCGCCCCTGGCAGCAGCCCTGACTGCTCCAGGTGGTCAGCTAGGAGCCCCTTCTCCCCTTGCGGTCAGTGGCCATTCCTCCACTTCCAGATGGCCGGGCTCCTCCGTACCCCGGCAGATGGCCATGGCTGCTCCTTTGGGGTGGATGGTAGCAGCGAGAACCACAGCGAGAATCCACTACGCCGTATCCCTCCTCCTTCCCAGGTCTTCGGCATCAGTGCAAAGGGATTTAATGGAAAGGAGGAGGCGAGAACCAGCTTGACAATATAAATGATAATTAATTAAGAACTAAACAAAAAGACACAAACACACACATAGGACGGACAGCTGCACATAAACGCTCTCTCTCCGTCACACCACCATCCGCAGTCGGCCTTTATCCCTCTCGGAGGCTTTATTAGCCTGATAAGGGACCGGGTGTGTAGAATCACGACCCGGATCCGCCCTGTCACAAAGCAATAACATGAGCGGATGTCATGACTTACCACAATTGTTTTTTGTTGTTGTTTTGGTTGTTCTTGAGCGGCAAGGGTTTAAGATCGATGTGAATCCCTCATGCAATTGTTTGCTGTTGTGGTGGTTTCTGATCAGCAGAGATTTGTGACATGCAATAATCCATGTAAAACACAGAGGAGAAAACAAATGTATGCAGTTGAAATGCGAGATGTATACAAGCAGAAAAAAGTGTGCACGGTAATATACACGCAGTTCAAACAGTAGAAAAGCAGAACAAGACCAAAGCACGCTGTAAAATGGCAAAGGATAAAACAATTAACGTAGAGGAATAAGCAGTGCTAGCAAGCTACCAACAATCACAGACTTGCGCAGTGTGGCAGCACCAACCGGAACAGGAAGCCAGGGGGTGATGTCCCATGCTGTCTCTATCTCTCTCTCTCTCTCTCTCTCACACACACACACACACACACACACACACACACACACACACACACACACACACACACACACACACACACACACACACATACAGACCGGCATTTCTACAATAATCTACAGGCTAATGACAGCAGCTGTGAGGCAGGCATGCACCACTTCCAAATCTGATTCAAGTTTAACTAGCCACTCAAGAATAGTATTGATTCAAATCTGTGTTTGGCAGCATACTCTTAGAATATGTATTTAATGTGTAAGGACTTCTGATTCTTTCTAAAGCGTCTTAAAGCAGAAGACATTTAAGGGGAGGCTGTGTCTCATTTGTGTTGGAGGTGGCCTGCTTTCTCTATTTGTTCTCTGTTTTCTCCCCTTTCTCACTTTATCTCTCATTGCATTCCAGTTCTGACCAAGCAAACATACAGCAGCCAGTAGTTTACATCACAGTAAATTCTACACTACAAACCAAATCCTTTTCTGAAATAAGTTTTAAAAATAAAAATACATTAAATTATAAGACATCTGAGTGATACAAGAGAAATTGGATTTCAATCAATTTTACAGTTTAGCATCACTATTCAAAAATATTTGACCATGATTTTCCAATCAATCAAATCAGAATCAAGGATTCTATAGAGCTATATAATAAATGCAGATACATCAATTACATAAATCAACATGATCATTACTGAATTGAATCACAGTTCTCTACACAAAATTACCATGTGAACTAACTGTCATGGAAGCCTTAAGGCAGCCGCATACTGGACAAGAAGCACCATGCCACATCGCAGCTAAGACACAGCACAGGTATCAAACAATTTTTTTTAATTTTTATTTTATTTGATAGGGACAAAGCATGTTGATGAACATTTGTACAGAATACAAGATGTAAACAAGCCGGATTATAGCAGTATTGCTAATTTACGTCCGTAGTCCCTAGGCAGGTACACACGAATAACAAATACTCACTATACACAAGACTCAACTAAAAAACACAATACATAAAAACACATCACAAAAATTACTAAGAAAAATGTTTACACACTTGATTTTTCATAAGCCACTTCTTAAGATGTTTTTTAAAAGTGTGATAAGTAGAACATTGTCATATTGACTGTGGCAAACTATTAAAATATTTGCTCCCTATCACTGATAAAACTTTCTGGCCAAAGGATGTTCGCCTATTTGGTACTTCCCAGTCCCCTCTACTGACAGACCTGGTACCAATACCACAATCTCCCCTCTGTTTAATAAACTCCTTCAATGGAGGTGGAGCAAGGCCACGCCAGACCTTATAAACATAATTACAATTTTCAAAACTCAATAGATTATGTTTCTTATTTATATTACAGTGGTGAAATGAAAGGGGTTTTTTATCAAACACTTTTATCGCCTTCTTATACAGTATTTCTACTGACTTAAGAATTGAGTTACTCATAAAAGACCAACTACTGAAGCAATACTGCATATGTGAAAAAATCATTGAATATAAATACAACCTTGCAGCACCAACTGTCAAAAAGGACCTAATATACCTAAAATTCTTTAAATTAAATTTCACAATATTAGACAACTTTTTTACATGGCTTTTAAAAGTGAGAGTAGAATCTAAAGTAACTCCAAGATACTTAAACTCTTTCACAACTTCTATTTCCTCTCCTCCCATAAATACATTTGAATGCGTCATCTCTACTAACCGTTTTGAAAACATCATACACACAGATTTTTTTTTGTGTTCAATATTAAACCTGTCTTAATAAGCCAATCCTGTACATTAGTCATAGCAGAGGTCAAAGTAATCGATGCTTTTTCAAAATTCTTTGCATGGATATAAATAACTACATCATCTGCATACAACTGAATATTTACATCTTTACATACTTCAGGTAAATCATTAATGTAAAGTGAAAATAAAATTGGTCCTAAAATAGAACCTTATGGAACCCCCTTGGAGCAAGCAATATACGAAGATGTCACACCATCAATACATACACACTGTTTCCTATTTGAAAGTTAAGATTTTACCCAAAGTAATGCTTCCTCTGAGAAATTTAAATTTGTTAGTTTAGATAAGAGCACCTGATGGTCAACGGTGTCGAATGCATTCTTTAAATCTAAAAAGACAGCAGCCACACACGCATTCTTATCTAATAAGCATTTCACTCTCTCAACAAACAAACAGTTTGCTGAATCTGTTGAGTAATTTCTACGGAAACCAAATTGCATTGGATGTATAATTGATGTGGTTCAGGTTGCAGACAGTGTACACAAACGTTACCAAGGTTTTTCCCATTAAGAACACTAGAGTAAATAATTGTGTTGATGGGGATGTGGTCATGTATCTGTCTGTGGGAGTGTAAAATAATAAATCTTCTCTTGTACAGCTTACTTTGTTATTACAAGACACAGTTGCAAGTTGTTTCCTGTTCTGCAAGAGGATGTGTCTATAGAAATCTATTTCCTGTTTCTGTGCTCTCATGTATCACACCTAGCTCAAACATATATAATGATGAGCTGGACAATAAACTTTGGAGAATGATCTGATATGCTCTGATGTGTGTGTCACTTCTTTCTCCCCTCGCGAGTATCCGGATTGAGACAGTGACTGCAGACCTGACTGGATACTTAGGGGCCAATTCTAAAAATTCCCTACAGTTCTGGTGTCAGAAGTGGGATCTCTCCAGACAGTTAAGACTGATTTCTTATCAAGTATTTACCTGTCTGATGAGAGATTGAAGAGGACATAGTTTAATTTGGCTCAATATCATTAATAACTCTGCACGCAGGGGCCTCTTCATAGAGACGATTATTGCTCTATTATAAATAGGAAGGAGGTTTTACCTCATCACCGCTGCAGCAGTTTAAAGGTTATCCCTATTTTGAAAGATAAATAGGAAGGAGAATCTTAATCTCAAGTGCAACTATAGTCGGGGTATCCTTATTTTGAAAGATAAAAAGGTTAGGATAGTTCAATCTCGAAGTCAAATTTCTCGGGGTACAAAAATATAGATATTGGTCTGCCGTCCTGTTCTCCGTCCGGATAGCATTTTACTAACTTGCTTCATTTCTCTTGACTAACCATTATATACCTGAATACTCATACTGAGGTGACATTATGGGACAGGAGATAAGCCGTCCTCTACCGGAGGAAACACCAAAACAATGGATGTTTTGTAATAATCAAGGTTATAATACTGAGCCGTATATCAGCAATTTGGCTGAATGATCTTAAAAAAATAAAAAATAAAACTCAGTTAGATCCATACTATAGAGAAGGCTCATTTGACAATCTATGATATATGAGTGAGGCCAAATCAATGGTAAAAGGTTGGTGGGAAGATCCACAATGGGATTCCCAACTAAACTTAAACCAACCCCAGTAATGGCACAAGTTGTACAAGGCAAGAACAACAGAAATTGCTATTACTATAGTATGCAGGAACACTTTAAGCGTGAAAGTCAAAAGAAACAGTGTAAAAGCGGGCACAATCACAGACAGGATAACCGTGGAAATTGTAATGGTAACCGAAATTACCAAAATGCTCTCTGTGATCGACCCTCAGAGCGCTCTGCTCCCCACTATCCCACAGAGTGTACCCCGCGCTAGGGAAGCCCACAGAGCACTGAGCCCTCATTTATGCATTAGCTCTGCCTTTTTTATTGTTAAATGTTGACCACAAACACACTGCCTACTGGGCCGTGATCTGATGCATAAAATTGGGGCAAAAATAACTTTTGATTCTAACTCACTACAATTATTGTTTCCCTCAGTATATTATCTGTCTTGCAAAACTTTTGCTGCAAAACAGGAAATGCTCAATGTCGACCCAGCGCTGTGGGCTGCCCACAAAGATGAAGTGGGCCTCATTGATATAAGACTATATGTTGCCAATCCTCTGTCAAAAGAAAAATAGAAAGGTACTGGTCCAATAATACAACAGTGCCTGAAACAAGGTATTTTGAAACCCAGTCACTCACCATATAACACACCAATTAATCCTGTGAAGAAAGCAAGTGGTACATGGCAACTAACACAAGATTTGAGTAAAATTTATTATTTAACTGTTCCATTGTTTCCTGTGGTGCCAGAGGTGTACACAACCATTAACTCAATTCCAGCAGATCACACTAATGTTTTAGTTATTGATTTGTGTTCTGCCTTTTTCAGTGTGCCAGTCGTGCCTGTTACACAGCCCCTGTTCGCATTCACATATGGAAGAAAACAGTACACTTGAACCAGAATGAGACTCGCCTGCTGTGTTCTCCGCTGTAGAGCAAGCTACTTTCAAAGACACTAAGCTGCCACCACAGACCTGTCTGCTACAATATGCTGATGATATCTTGGTTTCCGGTCCCGATGCTGAGTCTTTTATTACGGCATCGATGATTGTTTGCAACGTGCTCGCTCACACGGGTTTCAAGGCTTCCAAAGACAAGCTGCAATGGGTGACACTGAAAGTTAACTATCTGGGTCATGAACTACAGAGAGAAACAGTTCGTCTTTCCACAGACAGAGTGAAGACGATTACTACCTTCCAACACCCTAAAACAAAGACTCAAATGCAAAGCTTCTTGGGTTTAGTGAACTATTGTCGAGCATGGGTACCAAACTGCTCTTTATACACAGCAGCAGCGATCCTCGCTCAGTCCCATAGCGGAACATATAGATCAGTGGCGTACTTGTAAAAAAATGTAGATGCTGTCGCCAAAGGCCTCCCTGCATGTTTGCGAGCAGTGACTGCTGCGGCTTTGATGGTATAACAGGCAGAACGTATTGTTCTCTCACATCCATTGGTTGTGCACACCTCTCACCAGTTAGGAGAAATCATGCACAACATTACCACACAACACATGGCAGCACAACGTTTAACGGTGTATGAAGCTCTTTTATTGTCGACTGCAAATCTGACCATTAAACCAACCTCCGTTGTACAAGGCCCTACTTTATCATTACACAAAATGCTAACTAAAGATGAATTTTACAACTATTCACATGATTGCCTCGATCGCCTGAAAACACATACTCCATGCAGGCCGGATGTTTCATCATCTGCCCTGGAGGAGGGGGACCATTGGTACATTGATGGGTCCTGTTCCAAGCCAAATTATTCCGTAAACTGGTTTGCTTATGCTGTAATGGAACTCCCAAATCAAATAATTTAAGCTTATTCGCTCCCATATAAATCTGCACAAGCTGCAGAGTTGATGCCTTGATCAGAGCATGCCAATTGGCTTAAGTTAAATCAATAAATATACACAGTCTTGAAGTATGCTGATGAAGTAGCAGAGTGGGCTACAAAGGAAGTTGTGGTAAGCCCATATCTGAATCAAGCTGAAGAGTCTATTTCCATGATGCAATCAACTCTGGTAAGAGACATTGACATAAAATTGTTGCAGGCAAATCCATCTGAATATGACATTTAACACTGGGCCTCAAATGAAGTGAAACCAGACTAGTCTAATTTGTTAAGAGATAAACAAGGGGGTCTGGCTCTGCCCAAGACAGCTATAGTAATACTCTCTTGACATTATCCTGGTATTTCGCACGTTTCAAAATAAAAAGTTATCCAGTCAATAAATCAAACTTATTGCATAAATGAGGTACAAAATGCAGTAAAACTAATCATACAGAGATTCGGCATTCCAACCATTGTTGAAATTGACAATGGCACTCCGTTAGCGTCCAAATTTACACAACTACTCGCGAAGGAATTGAACATTAATTGGCATTTCATCGTACCATATCACCCACAGTCAGCAGGCGTGGTTTAACAGACAATTCGAATTTTAAAAGAATGCTTAAACAAAGCCTGCACCGAAACTGGAAGAACATGGGTTGATGTTCTACCAGCTGTGTTGACTGAACTCAGCTGGTAGAACATCAAACCCACTCTCTCTATTTGAAATACTAATGGGTAGGCCTTTCCCAACCCCTTGGGTCAAAGGCCGCACTGGCTCTCTCTCCACAGGTGACAGGGAGGTGGTGATTGAAGAATATGTGGATTCCCTCATTAAAACATTGAATGGCGTAATTGGTGATGTCTCTCTCTCGCTCCTTCTGCCTGCAGAAAGCCCTACTCATCCATTTGTTCCAAATCAGCAGGTTCTGGTGAAGTGTCTGAAACCAATGAAGTTAGGTGAACCAAAGTATTTGCGCCTAACTACTGTACTGCTGGTGACAAGAACGGGGGTGCTGACTGACTTTCAAACCGCAGTGGCTCCATGCAAGCCGCGTGAAGCCTGCACCAGTGGAGGGCCTGACTGATTCAAGGGTGAAAGCACTGGAGGAGGTGAACACGCAGCGCCAGTGCCTAACCAGGAATCTGCGAATTAGGAGGGACCTGGAACAGTCAACATCAAAACATTCCAACTGATGCTCTGCATATGGCAGGCGGTCGTGCTTGCCTATGCCCGTTCAGCGTCAACACAACAGCAAGGAGTCACAAGTGTAATTCCAATTCCTAGAAATAATGTATGATGGTTTATGTTTTATGGTAACATTACAGGAAGATGTTTCTGTTATGAAGATACAGGTAAACACCCGGAAACGAAGGTACCTATAAAATGATAAACATATATATTAGCTAAAATATATATAATGATGAGATAGACAATAAACTTTGGATAATTATCTGAAATGCTCTGATGTGTGTCACTTCTTTCTCCCCTTGCGAGTATCCGGATTGAGACAGTGACTGCAGACCTGACTGGATACTTAGCCAATTCAAAACATTCCCTACAGGGAGAGGAGTGGTGTGGTTCTCCCGCAGACAGATATGACCATGCCCCCATCACCACAATAATCAATTTCCTTTGATAATGATTTAGGTCGAAATGAATGGACAATATGTGAGTTGCGCTCTGTTGCGCGGCAGAAATTTGAGCAGCCTCCAGAGTCATAACTGAGTGCCGCCGACAGTCACCGAGCGGCTGCGGCTGTGTGTACCTTCATTGAAAACAGTTGTTTCAAATTTAAGAATGTGCCATGTCGTCCGCCAGACACCTCCGGTATGCGACCCCATTTTGTGTTATTTAATGTGTAATAAAAAACTGTGTGATTGTGCACTTCTAGTCTCTTTCAAATAATCATCCTGTCAACCATATTTGTAATGCCATTACAACAACATGCGACTCTTGGTTTCTGCTAAATATTTATTGAAACCACAAAATTAGAACCATTAAACAAAACCCCAGCATTATAAACACAACTAATTGCATTCATGCATAGTCAGAGATAAATTTACACATGCTTAAACAAAGAATGTTTTATTTTTTTAGCTCTAGAGATTACAACTTACTGCCTGCCACTCTGCTGAAGATATTCATGTGAACAGGACACCCCATTCCCACATAGTATGATGTGACCATCCCCATTTGAGTAATAGAGTGTAGATATGAATATGTACAGTATCTCACTCTCATTATAACTCTGTTTTTCTCTGTCACGACCACATGAAACAAAAATCTTAAAACTTTTGATTAGCACGAATGCCACTTGTATGTGATTATAACAAATGCTTTGCCGATCTAAAATGAATTCAAGAAGGTTTTCCTCCACTCCATGCTAGCTGACAGCTTCTTAATGCTGCCACATTAAAGTCCTTTTGCAGCAAGTGTGATGCAGCTTTAACTAGGTCCTGGGGGCATTGTTAGTTATCATTGCTTGCCATAGCAGCGGATGGCCCAGACCCTGTTGAAAGCAATTTCAGCTTTTCCTCCCAATCAGCCCACGCTACAAGAGAGAAGGGAACGGAGAACAAATGGGCCATGTTCACTCGCCATTCCCTGTCGCCCAATCTTATCTGGACCTGCTGCCAACCCACATTGTCCGCACGGTATGCACTTTCATTCCCCCATAAGACATGGGAAAGGTTGCCTCGAGCCTCCCACCTCACCCAGATATCCGTAAATTAGACCCTTAACAACAAATGAAATGCCTCTGTGATCACAGCACTGGTGCATCAGAGCACTGTGAACAGAACAGAGTCTAAGAGTTAGAGAGGATGTCTACGATTTAGTCAACAGAAGGAATTGTGAGTTTGCGACAGCAGCTTCCGAGAAGAAGAATTCCCGCTTCTTCCTGCTTCTGTGCCACCTATCAGCTACATAATGAGTCCAACTACACTTCAAATGGTCACTCTTCACAGAATATTCAGGGACAGATTCAAAGTCTGTATGGAACGAAAGAGACTTAACATAGGACATAGCCACTGTAGCATAGTGTGCAATTGTAAATGCATTTACACACACTTCATTACACCAAAAAATGCCAACAATGTATAAGGTCATGTAAAAGTGTTATGATCATGCCTGTTTATGTTTTGGCATCAAAAACAGTTAATAATCCAATGATTTTAAAATTTCTAGCATTGTCTGATTTTTGAAAAAGCTGATTTTTGGTAGTTATCAGCGTATTGGTATGCATGTAAACACACTCTGTGAATTTTCCAGTTTGATACATATCAAATAGTAGGGGAGGCTGGGGCTAGTCACACGGCGAAATTAAAGGCTATACACATGCTTTAACAATATGGTTTTCAGTCAAAAGTCCAATTACACAAAAGTCTGTTTTCTCTTGCAAATGGTCCTGTCCTCCAAACTAATATTTCAATGTCTTTATATTTTTGGTATAGCTGTTGGTTAAACAAGTGATTATAATAAAATCATGGATACACAAAATGTATATCATACATTCAGGCATGGGATACATATGTATACAGAAGGCAATTTGGCATGTTAATGTAGGTGTGACATATTGATAGGATATTGGTTTTGGTGGACTGGATCTGCTACACTGCTGCAGAGCAAGTAACTGAGAAATACACAGAATTACTGAGTTAAGCATGTGGACATACTGCTACTGCATAATAAGACAAAACACAATATATGTTGCATTGAGCATGTAGGACATGCTGCTGCACAAATAAACAAACAGACATTACAAACAATCTCCATGTTACAGATCAAGGCAAGTGGAGCTAGACAAAGAAAGATGCTTGTTGATTGGCTTCCCGATTGCATGTCAAAAAAACAATCAGCTTACACCATGCAAGCCTATTGGCTTTACATGTCACATGTGAGCGAGCCAATTGGCTAACAGCTAACAAGTTCAAAGATCGTATCAACTTACGACACACAGAGTGTCATGGCTGAACTTTGGTCACAATTCAAATTGATTTCAATTTTTTTTTTCAGGACTAGGGTATTTTAATAAATATCAGGTCGAGGCAAGCCACATTTTTATTAAGGCAAGTTGTCACAGGAATTTTAAATGTTACAATTTTTAAAGATAGTATTACATATTTTTTTTATTAATTAATTACAAATTTGTTGGCCAACACATTGGTTTCATGTTTTTATATAACTTACATTTGACTATTTTTAGTTAATTGTTTTGTTTCATAATTGTTATACTGTTTAAAAGTTGTTGAAATGCCTATAATATGTTGTTCCCCTTCTGTCGCTCTCTCCAAGTTGTGTCGGAGAAGCGACACTAGGGGTCTCTCTTGAGCGCCGATATCCACCTCTGATCTATGAAAAAAGGCCAATGAGAGTTGGCAGCCAGTATTTGCATGTCCCGCCCCCGGACATACGGGTATTTAAGCGGCGCAAATACGGGAGTTCATTCAGAAAATTTCTTCGGAGCCGATGGTCTGTCTGCAGTTTGCTGCGAGTTTACACACCACTACGTTCCTGTTTCCTCTGACGATCTGCATGCTGTTGGATTTGACGGCGCACAACAGCGGCTTTCTCCTACTTTGCATGGCGTGCATTGTTGCCCCTGAGTGCTTCGACAGCGCAGACACACACACACATACTGTGTATTAAAAGAGTTATTTCCCTTAAAAGAGTGAATTTCTCTAAAAGAGCAAAACACAGCGGCGTTGAACGTCCTTTTCAGGACGCGTCTTTTTCAAGATGCCCTTCCGCCCCTGTGTTGTTCCTGGATGCGGTAGAAGCCTCTCTGCTTCAGACGGCCACAGGCGCTGTCTTGTGTGTTTGGGCCGCGATCACACCGAGGCAGCATTTGTGGATGGTTCATGTTCTCACTGCGAGAACATGACCATGACCACGTTGCGGTCGCGGCTTGCTTTCAACAGAAAGCAAGCCACCCCAGCTGCACCCCGCATTGTTCCTTCTTCCCACGGGATTGAGGACGATGCGTTTGGCGCTGGGGGCGATTTGGGGGCGGCAGCGGGTGCAGTTTCGCCGGGTAGCCCCCCGCGAACCTCCCGTTCCCCGACACACTCGCTGGTCCCCGTCCACGCTCGCGCCGATAGCGGCTCGCCTCACGGCCTGGCTGTCTATCCTCCCGAGCCCGAAGCAGATGAGCTCGCCGCCGCATCGGAGAGTGTGATGTCTGATGCTGAGGACTCCCCTGGACTGCCGCCTTCAGGCCAGCAGGCCCAGGCTGAGGCCGACGCTCAGATGTCTGACATGCTTTCCCGGGCCGCCATGAGCGTGGGGTTGGATTGGAACCCTCCATCCTCCCCACAGCCTTCACGGTTGGATGACTGGTTCCTGGGGGCAGCGCGCTGTTCGCGGCCACGCATCCCCCTGGTCCCGTTTTTCCCGGAGGTGCATGACGAGCTGACGTCTACGTGGAGAGCCCCGCTCTCCGCTCGTCTAGGTGCCACCCGCTCCACTCTCACCACCCTCGACGGCGGAGAGCACCACGGATACGGGGCGATTCCCCAGGTCGATAGGGCAGTTGCGTACCATCTATGCCCCGGTAGCCCTACCTCCTGGCGTGGCCGCCCCGTACTCCCATCCAAGCCCTGTAGGACAACATCCTCGCTCAACGCGAAGGCCTACAGTGCGGCTGGACACGCTGCCTCTGCCCTGCATGCGATGGCCCTCCTGCAAGTCCACCAGGCCAAAGCACTCAGAAACATGCATGGGGGTGGACCTGTTCCTGATGTGCTGCAGGAACTGCGCTCAGCGACCGACCTCGCCCTGAAAGCGACGAAGGCCACAGCGCAGGCACTCGGACAGGCGATGGCCACCCTAGTGGTCCAGGAACGCCATCTCTGGCTCAACTTGGTCGAGATGCGTGAGGCCGACAAGAACCGCTTGCTAGACGCACCTGTCTCCCAGATTGGCCTTTTCGGCGACACTGTCGAGGACTTCGCCCAACAGTTCTCCGCAGTGAAGAAGCAGACGGAGGCCGTATCTCACATCATGCCCCGCCGCACACCTGCCGCTACGGGCCCTGCCCCGTCTGCTCGCCGAGGGCGTCCCCCTGCGGCGAGGAAACCAGCTCCTGCTCCGCCTCAACCCGGGCCCAGCCCGCAGGCGGCGCACGCCCCCTGTCTCACGAACCCCCTCTAGGACCCGGAAGGCTCCCAAGCGTTCCTGAGACAGTCGACCCAGAGCCGAAGACGTTAGCTCCGGAGGTGGTAAGACCGCTCCGTCCCCCGGTGGAGGGCCGGGTGGAGAATCCTTTGTTTTTCATTTGCCACACCCCCTGATGGGGGCTGTGGTACCCGCATTCTCAATAAAAGAGCTATTTCCTTTGCCTCTGGGTGACCTGGCCCGCAAATGCCGTTCTCACGGCAATGTGCTTTCAGATTACGACAGTCCTGGTACACCGGATGCAGCGATCCCGCCTTCCGCCTGCCCACGACTGTCCCCCGGCCGGCCGGTACAGACGAGTCCAGAGGACGCCGACGTCGGACCTCCTCCTCAGTCACGAACCTGCCCCCTGCCGGGCGCGCGGAGCAAGGTAAGTGCTTTGAGTCTATTCTCAGCACCTCAGCCTGAGGCCACAACGAAGCCGCCCGACGCTGCATTACCTGTTCCGCCCCGCTGCGAGGCCCCGCCGGGTACGTCCAAAATAATTGTCCCTTTGGTGCCCCTAGCGCAGAGCTGGGAAGCGTGGCTTTCGCATGGAGATCGCGACCCTCTTAGCCAAGGGCGCGGTAGAGCCCGTCCCTCCAACCGAAATGAGGAAGGGTTTCTACAGCCCTTACTTCATTGTACCCAAGAAAGGCGGCAGTTTACGACCAATCCTGGACTTGCGAGTTTTCAATCGGGCCTTGTTAAAACTCCCGTTCAAAATGCTCACGCAGAGAAATATTCTGGCTGGCGTTCAGCATCTAGATTGGTTCGCAGCAATAGACCTGAAGGACGCGTACTTCCACGTCTCAATTCTGCCACGACACCGACCCTTCTTACGTTTCGCGTTCGACGGCCAGGCGTTTCAGTACAAAGTCCTCCCCTTCGGCCTGTCTCTGTCCCCTCGCGTCTTCACGAAGGTCGCAGAGGCGGCCCTTGCCCCGCTACGAGTAGCCGGCATCCGCATTCTCAACAACCTCGACGACTGGCTCATCCTAGCACACTCTCGAGAGTTACTATGCACACACAGAGACCAGGTGCTCCGGCACCTCAGCCGCTTGGGGCTTCAGGTCAACTGGGAAAAGAGCAAGCTCACTCCGGTTCAGGGCATCTCTTTTCTCGGGTTGGAGTTAGACTCAGTCTCAATGACAGCACGTCTCACGAGCGAGCGTGCTCAGTCAGTGCTGGACTGCCTCGCTTCCTTCAAGCCAGGCACAGTGGTCCCTCTAAAACTTTTCCAGAGGCTCCTGGGGCATATGGCGTCCTCCGCGGCGGTCGCGCCGCTGGGGTTGATGCATATGAGACCACTCCAGCACTGGCTCCAGACTCGAGTCCCGAGACAAGCATGGCACCACGGCACGCATCGGGTAAGGATCACCCCCGCCTGCCTCAAAACACTCCGACCCTGGACAGACCTCTGCTTTTTACGGGCAGGAGTGCCCCTGCAGCAGGTGTCCCGACGCGTTCTGGTCACAACCGACGCCTCCCGGTCCGGGTGGGGTGCCGTGTGCAGCGGGCACGCAGCAGCGGGCCGTTGGAAAGGGGCCCCGCTGCGTTGGCACATCAACTGCCTGGAGTTGCTGACCGTCCTTCTCGCCCTCAGGAAGTTCCTCCCGTTAGTTCGGGACAAACACGTCCTCGTGAGATCGGACAGCACCACGGTGGTGACGTACATAAATTGCCAAGGCGGCGTACGCTCCCGCCACATGTCACAACTCACCCGCCGTCTCCTCCTATGGAGCCAGCAGCGACTCAAGTCGCGTCACTGTGTGCCACTCACATCCCCGGCAAGCTCAACGTCGTAGCGGACGCGCTATCACGACAACGCCTGCCCGGCGGGGAGTGGAGGCTTCACCCCCAGTCGGTCCAGCTGATTTGGGAACGGTTTGGCAAGGCCCAGGTAGACCTGTTCGCCTCCCAGGAAACCTCCCACTGCCCGCTCTGGTACGCCCTAACAGAGGCTCCCCTCGGGACAGACGTGCTGGCACACAGCTGGCCCTCGGGGCTGCGCAAGTACGCATTTCCCCCAGTGAGCCTTCTTGCAAGGTCAGGGAGGACGAGGAGCAAGTCATGCTAGTGGCCCCCTACTGGCCCACTCGGACTTGGTTCTCGGAACTCAGGCTTCTCGCGACAGCTCCTCCCTGGCGAATTCCCCTGAGAAAGTACCTCCTCTCTCAGGGACGGGGCACGCTCTGGCACCCGCGCCCAGACCTCTGGAACCTCCACGTCTGGTCCCTGGACGGGATGCGGAAGAGCTAGCCGGCTTACCGGCGACCGTTGTGAATACAATCAACCAAGCCAGAGCCCCCTCTACCAGGCACCTTTACGCCCTAAAGTGGCGCTTGTTCGCAGATTGGTGTTCTTCCGAACTGAAGACCCGCAGAGATGTGCGATCAAGTCAGTGCTTTTTTGTAGGCAAGATTTAGTGGCTATACAAAAATAAACCTACCTTAAAAGTTTTTTAACTTGAGTAAAATGTGTGACAACTAGCCATGGTCTTCCCTATATGAATGACCCCATATTTATAACAGTGGGGTGTCATGTTTAGATGTGTTTTTGTTCATGTCTTGATTAAATGTCTTTTATTTTGAAATAAAATAGTCATGTGATGTCCTGTTTTCCCTCCATGTTCATGTGCCTTATTTTCATTGGTTTATTGTTTCATTAGGTTGTTATCAGTTCTAGTTTGTCATAGTCATAGTCCAGTTCATGTTTTGTATTTTGTTCACGTTTGTAGTTAGGTTTTTTGGCATAACACATTTGGAATAAAACTGCACTTGGGTTCTACACTTCATGTCATCGTCTTGATCCTTGCCAGCTACGTTACAGGGGTGTTTGGTTGTGAATTAATAGAAGTGGATGTAGAATAAGGCTTCTGAGAGTTTAGGACACCACTATCTCTCTCTCTTCTGGCTTTATCATTCCTGGTGTTGTTCCAAAATGTCTGTGATTAATCTAATGTCAGATAGTGTAGGTGGTAGGTACACACAGATACAGCATGCTGTCAGATGGACTGAGTTATGAGGATGTGGAGATATTACTCTAAGGGAGAAGCTGTTGGTCTGTAATCAATTAATGAGTAAATTTGCCATAGATCATTCAAGAATGCATCATAGCAGCACACAACAGGTCAAACAATTAGATACTTGATGATGATATAGTGTGGAAATTTTAAAGGGTTAGTTCACCCCAAAATAAAAATTCTCTCATCATTTACTGACCCTTATACCATCCCAGATGTGTATGACTTTCTTCTGCTACACAAACAAAGATTTTTGAAAGAATATCTGGGCTCTGTAGGTCCATAAATTGCAAGTAAATGGGTGCCAAAATTGGAAGTTCCAAAATCAGCATAAGGGCAACACAAAAATACTCCAGATGACTCTTGTGGTTAAATCTAAATCTTCTATACATTCTCCTCCCTGCTCAGTCAATCTCCACTTCACTTTCACATTCAGTTTTTTTCCAATTAAGTATAGCTGCAGGTTATGCAGGTGCATTATGTATTTGAACACATGGATTTAACCACTGGAGTCATATGGATTTCGTATGCTCCCTTTAAGTAGATTTTGGAGCTTCAAAATTGGCACCTATTCACTTGAATTGTATGGACATACAAAGCTGAGATACTCTTCTAAAAGATCTTATTTTGTGTTCTGCAGAAGAAAGTCATATAAATCTGTGATGCCAGGAGGGTGAGTAAATCATGAGAGAATTTTCATTTTTGTGTTATCTATCCCTTACACAAAAAGCACTTAGGATTTGCAATGGGGGGATGATTAGTTTATTGATGGAACTTTTTTAAAGAAATAGTTCTGTCATAATTTTTTTGCCCTACATGAAGGAAACAGGATATCACATGACTAGACAAGGAATTACACAATAAAAGTCATGAAAACATGAACATGAATCAAATCATGAAACAAGAACACAAACACATTAGACTTGGCATGGCAGGTGTGGCAGCTTGACATGGCAAAGGCTGAGGGGGCAGAGCCACAGAAGGCAGAGGCCCATGGGTTGGAACAGCAGGAGGTGGGACCGCTGGAGTCGAAGACTCAGAGGGCTAAAGCCCAGGGGTCGTGGTGACATGGCATGACATGACAACAGTGGAAACTTGACATAACAGGGCCGACTTGGCTAAAGGTAACAGTGGGGCCAACTTGGCTGCATGGCAGAGGAAAGGTCTGGACAGAGGGTAAGATCACATGGCCGCAAGACAGAAGGGGAGGTCAGATATGGCTACAGGATAGGGATCAGGCTGGGCGTAGGCCAGAGGCGATGGGTCAGGCTGGGCGGCAGCCGCTGGAGAAGGATCAGCCTGACTGTGGATGGCTGCTGGACAGGGGTCTGGCTGACCATGGACTGCTGCTGGACAAGGGGAAGACTGGATGTGGGCAGAAGTCAGACTGGAAGTGGGTGGACGCTGGGCACTGAACCGATTGTACTGGTCGATGGCTGCCTACATGAGATAGTTGCTGGCTAAGGACATGGGAAACAGACTGATTGTTGGTGTCTGATGGGTGCTGGCTACTGAACTGAGCAAACGGCTGGTTGACACAGGGGACTGAACAGGCTTGACGGTCACAAGGGACTGGAAAGGCTTTTCGACAGCCAAGGGGAACTGGAAAGATTCGTTGACAGCCTCAGGGAACTGGACAGTCTCCATGACCACAGGGAACTGAACAGGCTATACTGTGACCGCAGTGGTCGGGAGCACTGGCAGCGACTAGGAAATGGCCTCCTTGGCCTTGAACGCTGACAGGGGCAGGGGAATGGTCTCCATGGCCAAGGATGCTGGCAGCGGTGGGGAATCAGCCACTGTGGCCGGGAGCGCTGCCAGCAACTGGAGAGCAGGGGCCCCTCTCCTCCTCTGAACGGCCAGAAGCACTGCTGAGGGAATGACCTCAGTGGCGGGGAGCGCTGGCAGTGACTGGGGAACAGCCTCCGTGGCCATGAGCGCAGGCAGCAACTAGAGAGCAGAGGCCCTTTTCCTCCTCCTCCTGTTCTGTATGGCTGGAAGCACTGCTGCAGGAAAAACATTCGTGGCTAAGGATGCTGGCAACAGACGGCCTGAGGCTTCAGGCACTGGTTCTGGGACAGCCCGAGGCTTCAGGCATGAGTGCTGGCTCGTGGTTCGTGGCCAGCATCAATATTTCAACATTTCAACATTATATAATTCAATATATAATGATGAAATAATTATACATAGTTATCTATAAATATATAAAAAAAAATAAATAAATAAATAAATAAAATTATATATATAAATAAAAAATATTCAGATAATTAAAATGCATTACATTCCTGTGGCAGAAGAGTTAATCTTTGATAATAATACAAAAAGCGGCTTTAGAATACAATGTATTGTTTACTACCATATTATTGAACATGAGCCAATCATTGGCATACAGTTCACAGCAATCCATTTCGCTAGTGAATTTGTCAATCAGTTCGAGATTTATTATGAGGGCTTGTTAAAGGGCACATCAATGTACAGTACACCTGCGTCAGACATGCTTGTGTAGTGTCTCGGGTGTGTTGCGTCATAAACATAAATGTTTTAGGTCACTGTAAATATAGTTTAATACTTAGAACAAATCTTGAGGTCCCTTAGTTCGGATTTGCGCTCCATCAAGTGTTTTGATCGCAAGAACGTAACGCATGTTTGTGTTATGTTGTCTGCCGGATGGTTGTTTTCTTCACTGTATAAACTGCGCGTTGCAATACAGCTGAAATTTCACTTACTGCCCTCTGGAGTAAACAGGTGGTACTACAAGCTTGCATTTCTCAGGAATCTTCCTTATTATGGTCCGGGGGCATTGCGATTAATTGCGTTAATTTTAACGTGTTATTTTTTTAAATATTAATCGCACTGAATTAACACGTCAAATCGATAGCCCTAATATATATATATATATATATATATATATATATTTGAGATGGAAAACATATATATATATACATGTATATATATATATATATATATATATATATATATATATATACTGTATATATACATATAAATGATGCAATCCAAAGTGCATCTGAACAGCAGTGAAACACTTTCTTATGATGTGTTACATTCACACGGGCAGACAGAGAAGTATGTTTGAAGTAAGTTTGGAGCAGAAGAAATAGAAATAAGCCTTGTGCAAATTGTCAGCTTTACACTAAGCTAAAATGCTACTTCTAGCCATTTTACATGCACATGTTACCAGGCACAATCATATTTCTTTATCAAGAAAATTCACGTTGGACCATAATTTATTTTTCTAGTAAGACATTTGATATTAGGGCAAAATTTTTATTCTTGATAATAATTTTGGTATTGTTTTCCTGTAAAAATATGTAAAAATCCTTTAAATAAGATTATCTTGTTTTAGAAACAACACTGCATAAGATATTTAGGTTCCCCATCTGTCGCTCTCTTCGACGTTGTGTCCTCGCATATCTCTGAACTTGAGAAAAGGCCAATGAGATATTGGCAGACAGAATTTGCATGTCCCTCCCCCGGACATATGGGTATAAAAGGAGGGAATCTTTCTTCGGAGCCCCTGTGTAGTTCCTGGATGTGGTCGATTTCTCTCCGCTCCTGACGGTCACAGACACTGCCTCGAGTGTCTGGGCAGCGATCACACCGAGGCAGCATATGTGGATGGTTCGTGTTCTCACTGCGAGAACCTCACCATGGCAACGTTGCGGTCGTGGCTTTCCTTCTTAAAGAGGAACGCCACTTCAGATGGCCGACATGCTTGCCCAGGCTGCCGTCAGTGTGGGGTTTGACTGGAACCCCCTGTCCTCCCCACATCCTTCACAGCTAGACGATTGGTTCCTCGGGTCCTGGCGCCGCTCACAGCCATGTACCCCCCTCCACCTGGGTACTCAGAGGTCCCCCAGGTGGACAGAGCGATCCACCTGTGTCCAGAGAACGCCACCAGCTGGGAGGTTCACCCGGTGCTCCCCTCCAAGGCCTGAAGGATGACGTCATCACTGACCTCCTATAGTGCCACTGGACAGGCCACCCCCGCCCTGCATGCCATGGCCATCCTGCAAGTTCGCCAGGCCAAGGCACTCAAAGATCTGCACGTGGGTAGTCCTGACCCCGATGTGTTGCAGGAACTGCACTCAGAGACCAAACTCGCCCTCAGGGCCACAAAGGTCACAACACGGACACTCGGGCAGGTGATGACCACCCTCGTGGTCCAGAAGCGTCCTCTCATATCTCATTTGCCTATCTCATATCATGCCACCAGCACAGATTGTGCTCTGTCTGATCTCCGAGGGCATCCTCCTGCGGCTTCCAGACAACATGCAGCTCCACCCCAACCTGGGCCCATCTCTCAGTCCCAGCATTGAGAGCCCCACAGGAAGCACACACGCCCGTCTCCCGAACGTCCATGTTTGCTCTAGAGATGGTAGACAGACCACTCCGTCCCACCATGGAGGGATTCAGTTCGCCAGGCCCCCGCCCCCTTTCGGCGGCATCAGCTTTACCTCGATGCACGGTGAAGATGCCAACACCCTGCATGTGGAGATAGCGACCCTTATATTTAAAGACGCAATAGAGCCTGTCCCTCCAGCCGAGATGAAGAAGGGTTTCTACAGTCCTTACTTCATCGTACCCAAGAAAGGCAGCGGCTTACGACCAATATTGGTCTTGCGAGTTTTCAATCGGGCCTTGCACAAACTCCCGTTCAAAATGCTCAAGCAAAGACACATTCTAACTTAGTTCAAGATCAAGATTGGTTCGCGTCGGTAGACTTGAAGGAGGCCTACTTTCACGTCTCTATCTTGCCTCGACGCCGGCCAGGCATATCAGTACAAGATCATCCCATTCGGCATGTCCCTGTCCCCTCGCATCTTCACGAAGGTCGCAGAGGCAGCCCTTGCCCCGCTAAGGGAAATGGGCTTCTGCATACTCAATTATCTCGATGACTGGCTCATCCTAGCCCACTCT